>NC_089501.1:27931210-28548662 GCF_036850765.1 Saccopteryx bilineata | reverse complement strand
CCACGCTGCACCTCTTCCACCTAGGGGTGACTATACTAAAGAGTCAACAGACATAGTGACTTGGTCTAAACAATGGATACAACTTAACTAAACAAATAAAAACACAAAGGGGTAAGTTCTAAAACAATCCATATGTCGAATCCAAGTTGTCCAAGTCAAGTCAGAGTCCAAAGAGAATAGTCCTAGTACAGAAGACAAGTCAAAAATCCAGTTTAACCAAGTCAAAGTCTAAAAACCAAAGTCCAAAGAGAATAGTCTGAGTCACAGTAGAAATCCAAAGTTAAATACAACCATGTCTAAAACCTCAGGTCACTGTAATGCTTCCTGGGCCATAACAGACAATATCCTCAGTCGAGCCTGGGTCTTACACAGGTTAGTTTGTAATTCCATCACAAGGATGTCTCATGAAGTCAGGGACAATCATAGACCAGCGTGGCTCAGGATAAACCATACTGGTTTTCTCCCTTTTGTACCTCATGACCCTTTAAATGAAGAAAATAAATAAAAGGATGCCAAAAGAGCATTCTGTTTATGTGGGATAGTAAAGATTGATACTGACTTTATCAGAAATAAAATCTAAGATGCAAAAAGTTAAATAAAAATGAGTAAAAGTGAAAGTCTGGCCCTCACCTGTGGGGCAGTGAGGACAGTTGTTCCAGCCCAAGGTCATCATTCAGTTCCAATGAGGGGTTGGTTGCCAATTCAAGCTTGGAATCGTCCGTCCCGAGGTTGCCAGCTCTCACTTTGTGGCACTGGTTCAGGCCCAGTCAGGGCACGTATGAGAAGCAATCAATGGCACAACGCAGCGGAACAATGAGTTCATGACATCGTGTTCCCATTGTCTGGCACAGTGAGTGGCAACACAGTAAGTACCGAATAAATATTTGTTCTTGGGATTAATAGAAGAGTTTGGAAGAAGAAGAGAAAATACAGCCACCTATTTCTTTAATTAAAGTGATTCAGAAGAAATCTTAACACACATCCCCGTTCTGTCCTCACTCAGCTTTTGGGGCAGATACGCTAGGAAAGAGCAGGGCTGAAGCCTGGGTTTGCAGGCCTGTGCACACTTGCAGAGGCTGAGGGACAGCCAGCTGATTAGAGCCTCTCTGTGAGCATTGAAGATGACCGTTCCCTCCAGCACTTGCCAAAGGATGCAGTGAATTCGGACCTGCAGTGAGGCTACAAGGTATTTTTACACTTTGAATATCCATTTCCAGATTACACAAAGGACTTCTCAGGTGACCTTGAATAGGCTGTGTAGGTCAACTTCCATGTCACTTAAAGAACCATGTCTGTGGAGAAAAGTGATGATGAGGCTGGTTCATGTACATTTGTGCAAACACTCCAAAACTTCTGGATAAAAAGATATTTATTCCTGTCTTCCTGCTTGGTTTTGATATGCATCCCAGCGGATGTGTTTCCGAAGTGCCTGACGCTCCTTACTCATCTGTTCATACCTTCAGAGTGAGGACATGGAGTCAATAAGAGTTTAATGACTATGTCGGGCAGAGGATGGATACTGGACATATTAGAGGATCATTTTGTAAAATATCTGATTGTCTAACCACTATGCTGTACATTGGGAACTAACACAAAATAATATTGACTGTAAACAGTAATTGAAAGGAGTTTTTAATTGTGTTTTAAAGAAGGAGGCACTGGAAAACTGATCGGGAGCTCTGTGCCAGTTTGTGTGCATGTTTGTGACAGAGACACAGGCTGCTGACTGATGGTCTTCACTGTAGGATTCTTTGACCTGGCTCTTGGAGGGATGCCATTCTGGTGATTATTGTAGGTCATTTCTCCAAATACAATGGTGCCAATCACTTGCTTCAGAGACAACACTTTAATCTCTTGTCTGGAAGATACGCAGTGTTGGCTAATGTTGTTAGAGACCAATGGGAGAAGGGCCCCAGGCATCTTCTTGTTCAGTGGAGAGACATTCACTTAATCCTTCAGTTGCTCAATTTGCCTGGGGTCCTATAGAGTTTCTTTGATTTAATCTCTAAATCCTCTGTTGGGCCGGAGAACAGAATCTGTGATTTTTTTAACAGCTACTTAAACAAAGTTAATGATCCTTCTGTATCAAACCCAATTGCACCCCCGTGATGCCTCTTCATTTGCGAGAGTGTCTTGGGTTCTGAGGTCCAAGCCAGCTAGCTGCTCTTTTCCTCTTCAAGGACCTTGTCTTGTGCTCTGATCTTCCCTCCAGCTGCCAGAACTGGTCACTGTCATTCCTTCTGTGGTTCACTTTATTCTTATGAACCTCTCTAAATTGTTTCACTATCATTGTATAGAATTTCAGAAGAGAACAGTGGAAATGAAATGTACTCAATCCTTCATGTGTAGCTGAAATTCAAATATAGATACAGGCCAATCCCAATGCTAGTTACTCCACAGGAAAAACTTTAAGAAATTGCTACAACACAGGGAAGCTAGACTTTAGTGGTCTTGCTTGTAGATCTTGGGTAAATTAGAACAATTTATTGATACTAAAGGATTTCTAGGCCCTGGCCAGCCTACTCATGCATAGAGCATCAGCCTGGCGTGTGGATGTCCTCAGTTCAATTCCGGTTAGGGCACACAAGAGAAACAACCATTTGCTTCTCTCCCCTTCCCTGGCCAAATATATATGTATATATTTGAATAATACAATTGTGTCAGTTTTTAACAAATACATTTTGTGTGCTGTAGTGCTCAGCCTCTAAATCTCAAAGTTAGACCCTTGTTTACTGAGGTACATGGCATGGGGACTGATGAGTCAATAAAATTAGATAGTCCTTCTACCAATTTTCTGGCAATGTTGGCAGTTAACTAGTAACTTACATGTCCATGGCAACACTGAGGGCAACTTGTACTCTGTCATGGATACACCTACGTGTCACATAACAATTGTTGGCAAATGAATTATTCAAAAGTCAGCGAGCTCTTGAGTGGGACACTTGTAACCAGCCAACTCAATAAATTAAAATTTTTAATAAAAAAATATATATAGGAATGATTAGAATTGAAATCATTAACAAATCCAGAGCAGTCCTTTGTAAAAATGATTTATATGTTATATGAAATAAAATAATTAAATTAATAAAAAAAAGTCAGCTCTTGAAAGTGTATTTTACTTAAAGACTAAAAAAGACAGTTTGTTTTCATAGTGTTTGAGAGATTCATTCTACAGTGTTTTCTTACTTTAACAGAATTTCATTAAAAAAAAATGATTTCTAAGAATTTTCCTGAAACTCCACCACAGCACAGTAATTTTGGGTTGTTAACTTATTATTCCACACTCTTGTGAATGTGTATTTTCTGATTAAGTGGAGATACTTTTCATATTGAGCCAATATGTAAAGATTTGTCCTAAAATTACTTTTTTAAGTTCAAGACAGTGCATAGTTCTAATACTTTGGGATAAATTGGAGAAATACATGTTTATTTCATCAGTGTTTTTAAGGATATTTATCTTCATGGTTGCTTTGTCCTAATCTTTTCATAAAGAAGATCCTAAATTATTTATCTGCATTCAGTGATATATTTTATCTTTTCAATGTTGTGTCTTTGTGCCTTCTCCAGCTTTGTTCTGTTTGTTTTGAGGTTCATTATGTGACAAGGTGGCCAGAAATTGTAAAAACTGTTAGCAGAAGTAAATGCCATTTCTTGTATTCTGTATGACTTTCTGGAACCCTCCTGACTTTCTGTAACCCCACTGGAAATATTTAGGTTTCCATGTATACTTGTAGACTGAGTTGAAAACCACAGAATGTACTAAGCCCAGACATGTAACCTGTTAAGTTAATCGCAAGTTCTTTCTTCTATGTGATAGCTTCTGAAAGGCTATGGTTTTTGCTTACAAAAACTCGAGATTCTTGCTCCTCACGGCAGCTGATTTGGTATTTGTTTTGCCCCAGCAGCTTGCTTTGAATAAACTCCTCTCAAATTCTGGTATTCTGGTGTCTCCTTGGAACTTGCGGGTCACTTTACAACATTAACCAGAGAGTTACATGGTACTTCTGCTGTGAATTCTCTATGAAGTTTGTTTGTTTGTTTAAGTGAGAGGAGTGAAGATGGAGAAACAGACTGCCACATGCACCCTGACAGGGATCCACATGGCAACCACTATTTGGGGCCAATGCTTGAATAAACTAAGCTATCTTTATTGCCTGAGGCCAATGCTCAAACCAATCAAGCCACTTGGCTGCAGGAGGGGAAGAGGGAGAGAAGGGGGAAAGAGAGGGAGAGAGAACCAGATTGTCACTTCTCCTGTGTGCTGCCTTGTCAATTATTTCTTCTCTTTCACTAATTTTAGTGAATAATTGATCATTTCTTCTTCCTTCCGATACCTTATCCTCCCACTGAAAGAATGACTGTTTTCTCTACCCTGAACTTTCCTGTGTTAAGTAAATACCATATGACTTGGGCACTCCCCAGATTCAGTTATATACCAGATATAACCAGTGTTTGTTTCCTCATGGTTCTCAAGCTTCGTACATTATGAGTTATTTGAAGCATTCAATTTCTCCAACCCATTTATATAATAATTTTGTATCTGTATCATTGTTATACAGTGTGTCCGTAAAGTCATGGTGCACTTTTGACTGGTCACAGGAAAGCAACAAAAGACGATAGAAATGTGAAATCTGCACCAAATAAAAGGAAAACTCTCCCAGTTTCATACCTATTTAGTGCAGTTTGATGTGGGCTCATGCACAGATTTTTTAGAGCTCCTTAGGTAGCTATCCTGTATAGCCTCTACAGACTCGTCACTGACTGATGGCCTACCAGAACGGGGTTTCTCCACCAAACTGCCAGTTTTCTTCAACTGTTTATCCCACCGAGTAATGTTATTCCTATGTGGTGGTGCTTCATTATAAACGCACCGATATTCATGTTGCACTTTGGTCATGGATTCAAATTTAGCAAGCCACAGAACACACAGACCTTTCCTCTGTACCGTCCACATCTCAACTGGCATGGCCGTGCCTGGGTTGCTCCGCTGTATACACGGTGTTACGTCATCATCTGCGCATGTGCACATGCTGCCACATCATCCTACAGACACTGGGAGGGTTTTCCTTTTATTTGGTGCAGATTTCACATTTCTATTGTCTTTTGTTGCTTTCCTGTGACCAGTCAAAGTGCACCATGACTTTACGGACACAGTGTATTTTCAGTTCTCTTTTATACATGTAGACTCTTTTCTTTATAAGATACAATACCTCAATGGCATTGGAAGAGATAGAATATAAAATATTTTGCCAAATGTTAAAAAAAGAAGGTGGTGGGGGTGAGTGTAGGAAATTCATTTTAGATTTTAAAAAATCCAAACCTACAACCACCCTCCTGGTTGTCAAATTTCTGTTGACAGAAATTTTTACCCTCTTATTACAGATACTTTTAGAAAGCTAAGGAAAATAAAAGAGCTCAACAAAATCATGTTATAAATGAGAGCATAGGGATATGTAAAGCCAGAAGCCACGGCCACTATTACAGCAGCCTGGCCCATGCAGGTTCACATTGGATTCGGACAGTCGGTAAAGAAACAGCGGAGCCAAAAGCTGGTGGGCCATAGTCTTTAATCCTAGCTTGCACCCGGTGGGCAAGCAAAAAACACACACTGGGCTCCTAAACCCACTCACATTCAGTGCTCACAAAGCTACTGACTTATCCGAGTTTCCTAGAATCAAAGGTTTCTAGCTCACCAGACTTATTCACCTCTGTTCCCCATCTCCTTCCTTCTCCAGCATCAAACTGCACAAACTGGCCTCTCACTCAATACTCCGCCATCTTGGCTGCTTCTCCTGGCCACATGGCCTTTTTCTGCTCTCTGCTCTGCTCCCTCTGTTCTCTCATGCTAATCATCCCAGGAACCAAGAGGGCAAGCTCTCATTCTGCCCCCATTTTATAGTGTAGATTCCAAACCTTTAATCCAATATACAAAATAGGGAAGTCTCCAATACAAAGACACTTCTCCGAGGCATGATTGGATTGTACCGCCCCACATCAAAACGGGTGGGAAAGGCTTAATCCCAAAACCAAGCACCAGGCTACAAGGATTCTACCTGCCCAGAGAGACACACATTAATATCACCTGGGCGATGGCCTCCTCGTGGGCAGCGCCGTCTTTAACAAAGTGAGCATAATATATTTTATCTGCCCAACAGAATATAAAAGAAAAATTTCCAAATTATTATTCCCATTGCCTTTACTCTAGACTGCATCATCTTTTGTTTATGAATGAAAATATTCCACATCTCCTGGTTGCTGGTTCTTTCTAGCACAAAGTAGCTCAATTACATACACTTAGTTCAAAGGTCATCTAACAGGCTGAAGTTTGATTGTTTTTGATGTAGTATTTGAGTTCATCTAACAGGCTGAAGTTTGATTGTGTTTGAGGTAGTATTTGAGTTCATCTAACAGGCTGAAGTTTGATTGTTTTTGAGGTAGTATTTGAGTTCGTCTAACAGGCTGAAGTTTGATTGTTTTTGAGGTAGTATTTGAGTTCATCTAACAGGCTGAAGTTTGATTGTTTTTGAGGTAGTAGTACTCAGAGGGCAAGCGATGGGATGGCAAGGTATCAGACAGTTATCATGTTCTGACCTGCTCTACAACTCTGAATTCTGGAACAATTCTAAAAGAATCCTTATGTCCCATAAAGGATAAAGTTGGAAAGAATGCCCTTTATATGTCTGATTTTAAGTGAGAATGGCATCAGAAGTTCAGGGGATTCAATGCCTAAGATAACTGAGAAGAAATATACTATGTTTTAGTCTTTAAGAAACTATAAAAAAAATGTCAGGAGACAGAACAATGTGACCAAAATCCTTTTGCCACCAAGCCCGGCTTAGCACAAATAATCATGAGAAACCCCGTAATTGACTTCTAATATCAAAATTCCAAAATATTAACACATTTTACTGCATTAAAAGAAAAACATTTGCATGAAAAAAATGTCAAAACACAAATGACAAACTGAAAATTTTCATTTCATATAAACACAAAGAACAAAATTCTTAATATGAAAATAGCTCAAAAGGACAATAACATAGACAGTTTACAGAAATAATGAATAAATAAAGTGCTTAAAATATAGAAGAAATTTCAACTTCAATAGTATGAAAACAGATACAAATTAGAACTACACTGATCTTCTGGTTGGGGGGTTTAAGAATTTTAAATGTGAAAGAGAGTAAGCTGTGGGTTAACATGAGTCTATTGGGTTTGGGAACTTGGTGGTTCCTGCTGATTCCAGTTATAGCATTTTCTGAACTGTGATGAAATGGAAAGTTAAAAGATAAGTGAAAAACGAAGATGAGGGCAGATAGCTGGAGCCTCCCCTAAGGGATCTGCCCATAAAGAGAAGCTATGCAGTAGAGCAGCTTTAAAGAAGGCACAGAGAAAGGGGAATGGTGTTCTCTTTTACATTTTAGTGTTCAAGAGATAGGAATGTGATATAAGAGAAGTTCAACTTGTGGTAATAGAGGTTCAGAAATTTGGACCAACTGCACTATGAGGATTAGAGGAGTTGAACACAAAATAATTTATTAAAGAGCTAATAAAGCAAGGAATAATTATGCAGCCAAGATCAGATAGAAGCTGGAAAGCTTGAAAGGTGCTCATGGTGTTTGCATCGGGAAATCCTGTGATTCCAGGTGATTGGGAGGCTGCGAAGCTGGAGAGAATATTCCTACCCTCTCACAACTAGAGTGATACAAAAAAGCTCAGGTACTACTGAAGTTCAGAGCACCTGGTAACTCCTGGGGCATTGTGTAGGAAACTAGAAGAACATTATCTTAGTAGTAAGAGATGTTGAATAAAATTGACCCTACAGGAATTGAAGCCTTTACTGGAAGAAGCCTTTTGGACTCACTAACACTGAAAGCCATCTGCCAGCAATAAACTTCCATTTTCTTTGGATGAAAGCAGCACAAATCTAGGTCTCAAATTACTTTTATTAATTTTTAAATAAAGTATCAAGCATTTAGTCAAAATAAGTAGATGCTCAAGGAGACAGAACAATGTGACCAAATCCTTAAAAAAAAACAGAGAAGGAAAAAATTTAAATCAGAAATACACTTTTAAAACTATTCTTTACAAGATATAGTGGCCTTAAACGAAATACTAGAACACCTGGATATGATAGACATCTACAGGACACTTCATCCCAAAACGACAGAGTATACATTTTTCTCTAGTGTACATGGAACATTCTCAAGAATTGACCATATGTTGGGCCACAAAGACAATATCAGCAAATTTAGAAAAATTGAAATTGTACCAAGCATATTTTCTGATCATAAAGCCTTGAAACTAGAATTCAACTGCAAAAAAGAGGGGGAAAAACCCACAAAAATGTGGAAACTAAACAACATACTTCTAAAAAATGAATGGGTCAAAGAAGAAATAAGTGCAGAAATCAAAAGATATATACAGACAAATGAAAATGAAAATACGACATATCAGAATCTCTGGGACGCAGCAAAAGCAGTAATAAGAGGAAAGTTCATATCACTTCAGGCCTATATGAACAAACAAGAGAGAGCCGAAGTAAACCACTTAACTTCACACCTTAAGGAACTAGAAAAAGAAGAACAAAGACAACCCAAAACCAGCCGAAGAAAGGAGATAATAAAAATCAGAGCAGAAATAAATGAAATAGAGAACAGAAAAACTATAGAAAAAATCAATAAAACAAGGAGCTGGTTCTTTGAAAAGATCAACAAAATTGACAAACCCTTAGCAAGACTCACCAAGGAAAAAAGACACAGGACTCAAATAAATAAAATCCAAAATGAAAGAGGAGAGATCACCACAGACATCATAGAAATACAAAGAATTATTGTAGAATACTATGAAAAATTATATGCCACCAAATACAACAATCTAGAAGAAATGGATAAATTCCTAGAACAATACAACCTTCCTAGACTGAGTCATGAAGAAGCAGAAAGCCTAAACAGACCAATCAGTAGGGAGGAAATAGAAAAAACTATTAAAAACCTCCCCAAAAATAAAAGTCCAGGCCCAGACGGTTATACTAGTGAATTCTATCAAACATTCAAAGAAGACTTGGTTCCTATTCTACTCAAAGTCTTCCAAAAAATTGAGGAAGAAGCAATACTTCCAAACACATTTTATGAAGCCAACATAACCCTCATACCAAAACCTGGCAAGGATGGCACAAAGAAAGAAAACTACAGACCAATATCTCTAATGAATACAGATGCTAAAATATTAAACAAAATACTGGCAAACCGAATACAACAACATATTAAAAAAATAATACATCATGATCAAGTGGGATTCATCCCAGAATCTCAAGGATGGTTCAACATACGCAAAACGGTTAATGTAATACACCATATCAACAAAACAAAGAACAAAAACCACATGATCTTATCAATAGATGCAGAAAAGGCTTTTGATAAAATACAACACAATTTTATGTTTAAGACTCTCAACAAAATGGGTATAGAAGGAAAATATCTCAACATGATAAAGGCCATATATGATAAACCATCAGCCAACATCCTATTAAACGGCATAAAACTGAGGACTTTCTATCTTAAATCAGGAACAAGACAGGGTTGTCCACTCTCTCCACTCTTATTCAACGTGGTGCTAGAAGTTCTGGCCAGAGCAATCAGACAAGACAAAGAAATAAAAGGCATCCATATCGGAAAAGAAGAAGTAAAGCTATCACTTTTTGCTGATGATATGATCCTATACATCGAAAACCCGAAGGACTCCACAAAAAGATTATTAGAAACAATAAACCAATACAGTAAGGTCGCAGGATACAAAATTAACATACAAAAGTCCATAGCCTTTCTATATGCCAACAATGAAATATTAGAAAACGAACTCAAAAAAATAATCCCCTTCACGATTGCAACAAAAAAAAATAAAATACCTAGGAATAAACATAACAAAGAACGTAAAGGACCTATATAATGAAAATTACAAAGCATTGTTAAGGGAAATCGAAAAAGATACAATGAGATGGAAAAATATTCCTTGTTCCTGGATAGGAAGAATAAATATAATCAAAATGGCCATATTACCCAAAGCAATATACAAATTTAATGCAATTCCCATCAAAATTCCAATGACATTTTTTAAAGAAATGGAACAAAAAATCATCAGATTTATATGGAACTATAAAAAACCCCGAATAGCCAAAACAATCCTAAGGAAAAAGAATGAAGCTGGGGGCATTACAATACCTGACTTTAAACTATATTATAGGGCCACAATAATCAAAACAGCATGGTATTGGCAAAAAAATAGACACTCAGACCAATGGAACAGAATAGAAAGCCCAGAAATAAAACCACATATATATGGTCAAATAATCTTTGATAAAGGGGCCAACAACACACAATGGAGAAAAGAAAGCCTCTTCAACAAATGGTGTTGGGAAAACTGGAAAGCCACATGCAAAAGAATGAAACTCGACTACAGCCTGTCCCCGTGTACTAAAATTAATTCAAAATGGATCAAAGACCTAAATATAAGACCTGAAACAATAAAGTACATAGAAAAAGACATAGGTACTAAAATCATGGACCTGGGTTTTAAAGAACATTTTATGAACTTGACTCCAATGGCAAGAGAAGTGAAGGCAAAGATAAATGAATGGGACTACATCAGAATTAAAAGTTTTTGCTCAGCAAGAGAAACTGATATCAAAATAAACACACAGCCAACTATATGGGAACTGACATTTTCAAACGACAGCTCAGATAAGAGCCTAATATCCAAAATTTACAAAGAACTCATAAAACTCAACAACAAACAAACAAACAATCCAATAAAAAAATGGGAAGAGGACATGAACAGACACTTCTCCCAGGAAGAGATACAAATGGCCAACAGATATATGAAAAGATGCTCAGCTTCATTAGTTATTAGAGAAATGCAAATCAAAACTACAATGAGATACCACCTCACTCCTGTTAGATTAGCTATTATCAACAAGACGGGTAATAGCAAATGTTGGAGAGGCTGTGGAGAAAAAGGAACCCTCATTCACTGTTGGTGGGACTGTAAAGTAGTACAACCATTATGGAGGAAAGTATGGTGGTTCCTCAAAAAACTGCAAATAGAACTACCTTATGACCCAGCAATCCCTCTACTGGGTATATACCCCAAAACCTCAGAAACATTGATACGTGAAGACACATGTAGCCCCATGTTCATTGCAGCACTGTTCACAGTGGCCAAGACATGGAAACAACCAAAAAGCCCTTCAATAGAAGACTGGATAAAGAAGATGTGGCACATATACACTATGGAATACTACTCAGCCATAAGAAATGATGACATCAGATCATTTACAGCAAAATGGTGGGATCTTGATAACATTATAAGGAGTGAAATAAGCAAATCAGAAAAAAACAAGAAATACATGATTCCATACATTGGTGGAACATAAAAATGAGACTAAGAAACATGGACAAGAGTGTGGTGGTTACCAAGGGTGGGGGGGGAGGGAGGACATGGGAGGGAGGGAGGGAGAGAGTTAGGGGGAGGGGGAGGGGCACAGAGAACTAGATAGAGGGTGACGGAGGACAATGTGACTTTGGGCGAGGGGTGTGCAACATAATTTGATGACAAAATAACCTAGACATGTTTTCTTTGAATATATGTACCCTGATTTATTAATGTCATCCCATTACCATTAATAAAAATTTATTAAAAAAAAATAAAAAAATAAAAAAATAAAACTATTCTTTACAAAGGAGAATTAGGATTGAGAATCATGGCACAGAATAGGAAATTAAAAATAGAAATTTTAGACCTGTAAAATATAATAATCACAATTAAGTTCTCAGTGAATGAATTTAACAGAATTTTGGACACAACTGAAGAGAGAATGAGTGAATCAGGAGAGCAGTATAAGAAAATATCCAAAAGGAAGCATGGAGAGACAAAGGAATAAAAAAATACATGGAAGAGGCAAGAGATAGTTAAGATACAGGTAAGAAAATCTAATATAAATTCACTGGAGTTCCAGTGAATTTGAGAATTTTCCAGAATTAAGATAAGGCCTCAAGAGATAATGTTATGAATTCTCACTACTCTCAAGTAGGATAAATACAAACTGAACAAAACACAAACATATCAGAGTAAAACTAAAGACAAAAAATAAAATTAAAAAGCAGTTGGCTGGGGGGAAAAATTAATATCTCATAAGAAACAATTTTTTTTTGACAAGACAGTGAGCGAGTCAGAGTGATGGACAGACAGACAGGAAGGGAGAAGCATCAACTATTTGTTGCAGCTCTTTAGTTGTTCAGTGATTGCTTTCTCATATGTGCCTTGACAAGGGTGGGAGGGCTACAGCAGAGCGAGTGACCGCTTGCTCAAGCCAGCGACCTTAGCTCAAGCTGGTGAGCCTTGCTCAAACCAGATAAGTCCGCGCTCAATATGGCGACGTTGGGTTTTGAACCTGGGTCCCTTGCGTCCCAGTCCAACACTGTATCTACTGTGATACCGACAGCTCAGGCAATAAAAATAAAATTTTATAATCCAATGCCACATAAAAAATGAAATTAATTTGCAAGGAGAAAAGGAAAGCATATTCCAGCCAAACACCATTTCTTATTAGTAGGTCCTGATCCTGAGCTTTGTTTACTTTTCGTTTTAGAAGGAAGACCAGCAGAAGGGTGAGGCAGTTAAACATAACTTAGCACCAAATTGAGTTTCTCTTCGTAATAATTAAAAAATGGTAAAATAGAATTTAAAAAGGGAATTACACTATGAAAGCGTGAGTCTATATTAATCTTGATGACCCTGCTAGTTTCAAACATTTCCTATGCTATTATGTCTCCAATGCATTGGGAACTATTGGTCTAAATCTACTCAGGCAAATGGAATACCAGTGCATTCTAAAAGGTCTCCAGAATTAGCGAGCCCACAATTTTGTTCATAAGGCTTGACAATGATCACTAAGATGACCATACAGATCAGTAAAATCCCAGTCCAACTTTACACTGTTGTCTCGGCATAGTCATTACTCATATCCCCTTATATACTCCAATGTGTCTTGATTTGGGACAATCCACTGTATTGTCACCAGGCTGACTGTTCACCTGTCCATCATTTTCTGAGCACCTTCCCGGATCTGACTCTGGGATAATGACTAGGGATACTCAAATGTGAATAAGAAACCTCCCGGCCCCCAAATTGCTCAGGAATGGAAGATCTGAGCAAGAAAGGGAAGAGAACCATGTAATGACAATACAAAGTGAAGAGAGTCACACAGAGGTCTGTGCCATATGTTGTTGGCATCTCAGGGAAGGGGGACAGATGAAAGAAGGAACACCTCAGGATCCTCAGTGAGAAGGGCAAGAGACCAGCTCATCAGTGATGTAAGTACCAATGAACCAGCCCCACAGAGACAGATAGGTCTTCCCTTTAAAAACAATGTATTAATTTGTTTTTCTTCATGCTCAGGGAACTGGTGTGGTAAGGATTCAAGTAGGAAAAACACATACAGTTCTTAACGCACATGAAGTGATGAGAAGCAACCCGCCCTGCCTGCTGCATCTTATAATATGTAGAGGTGGAAAAGAAGGACCGTCCTCACCCTGGCACACACAGCATGCATTTCTAGCCCGGCTCTCACCCGCAGTCAGCAGCTGGTGGCATCTGGCCTCCGGCTCTCCTCCCGCAGAATGGATGGTCCCCCCCCCACCCCCCAGAGTACAGCACCTCCCACTCCAGCATTTAAAATACTGACCTCACCGCATCTTGCCTTGCCCTCAACAAGTTTGTCATGCAGGCTTGACTTGCTTCCTTTTGACTGATGACTATATCGGTTGGGACGTAGCAAAAACATTTTAAAAAATGCTCTAAACACTCACCTCATAACTCTCTGCCAGACCTGGTGGTGGCCAGGAGAGGCTGGGGTCCCACCATCAGGCATCTCAGAGGCCCTTCCTGGGGTTTTACTCAGGCTTCTGTGGGTGGGGTCAGGCTGGAGGGCTGGGCTGCAGGTGGTGTCCATGGGTTCTGGGCTGGGCGGCTGAGCAATGGTCCTGGGGCCGGATGGTGGAGCGCTGGCCCAGGAGGCCAGGACGGATGCTGAAGGCCGGCCTGGGACCTTAGGCTGGATGCTGAAGCTCTGCCTCGGAAGGCGGATGCTGAAGCACCGGTCCGGGGGCTGGGCGGCTGAGGACTGATCCTGGGGCCGGATGGTGGAACACTGGCCCGGGAGGTGGGGCTGGATGGCGGAGCGCTGGCCCTGGCCCCGTGGTCAGATGGTGGAACGCTGGCCCTAGACGTTGGGCCGGATGCTGGGTCGCCGGTTAGGACCGTTGGGCCGGATGCTGGAGTTCTGGACCGGGATCCAGAGTCAGACCCACCTCCTCCCGGAGTGCTGGCAGAGTCCACCTCCCTCCGCCCCATGACTGAGCTGAGGGAAGGATGATGGGAAGACAGCAAGCGCAGGTGCTTTTGGGGGCAAGGCAGTCCTTCCCCTTCCGCTCCTGGTCTCTAACAGGAGATGTGTCTCCATTACGTGATCGTAGGGCTCGCTCAGCGCCTTCTGTATCTCACTGTGTTGGAAGCTAATGCCGAAGGGGTTCGTCTCCCCTGGAAGCCGGTGCGGTTCGTCTCCCCTGGAAGCCGAAGGGGTTCGTCTCCCCTGGAAGCCGGTGCGGTTCGTCTCCCCTAGAAGCCGAAGGGGTTAGTCTCCCCTGGAAGCCGATGTGGTTCGTCTCCTCTGGAAGCCGGTGCGGTTCGTCTCCCCTGGAAGCCGGAGCGGTTCGTCTCCCCTGGAAGCCGAAGGGATTCGTCTCCCCTGGAAGCCCGTGCGGTTCATCTCTCCTGGAAGCTGAAGCGGTTCGTCTCCCCTGGAAGTCGGTGCGGTTCGTCTCCCCTGGAAGCCGGTGCGGTTCGTCTCCCCTGGAAGCAGAAGCAGTTCGTCTCCCCTGGAAGCCCGTGCGGTTCATCTCTCCTGGAAGCTGAAGCGGTTCGTCTCCCCTGGAAGCCCGTGCGGTTCATCTCTCCTGGAAGCTGAAGCGGTTCGTCTCTCCTGGAAGCTGAAGCGGTTCGTCTCCCCTGGAAGCCGGTGCGGTTCGTCTCCCCTGGAAGCCGAAGGGGTTCGTCTCCCCTGGAAGCCCCTGCGGTTCGTCTCCTCTACAAGTCGGGGATCCAGCCCCCCCCCCCCCATCACCAGGACGTTCTCTGGTTTGGGTCCCTGTGGATCACGCTATGCCAGTGAAGGTACTGGAGCGCTGAAACTAGCTGCCCAAAGATGCGCCGCGCTTCCTCCTCGCCTCAGTCCTCTGTCGTCCAGCACATCCCACCGTTGACATGACTCGTAATGATGAACAATTCAAAGTCGGCGACAATCACTTCTAGTAGCTTCATTACATGGATGGTTTAAAACCTTGAGGAAGGCAACCTCCCTGAATGCGTGAGGGCAGTACCTTGTACCTAAAATTTTCACTGTGACATACATGCCTATAGGAACATGCCGGCCAGCTATACTTTGGCGAACCCCCCCCCCACACACACACACACACACAGTGCCCAGGGTGTTAATGAACAGGTAATTTCCCACACCGAACCTAGGGGTGACTATAACTAAAGAGGCATCAGAAATGGTGACTTATGGAAACAACTTAACCAAACAAACAAAAACACAAAGGAATAAGTTATAAAACAATCCGTATGTAAAACCCAAACAATCTAACTAAATCCAAGTCGTTCAAGCCAAATAGAAGTCCAAAGAGAAGAGTACAGAAGCCAAGTCACGCAGTGATAAGAAGAAACCCCACCCTGCCTGCTGCATCTTACAATATGTAGAGGTAGAATAGAAGAACTAGTCCTTTTCCTGGCACACACGGCATGCATTTCTGGCCCAGCTCTCACCTGCAGGCAGCAGCTGGTGGCATCTGGCCTCTGGCTCTCCTCCCGCAGAATGGATGGTCCCCGTCCCCCTCGGAATACAGCACCTCCCACTCCAACATTTAAAATACTGACCTCACCCGCATCTTGCCTTGGCCTCAACAAGTTTGTCATGCGGGCTTGACTTGCTTCCTTTTCACTGATGACTCTGTATTGGTTGGTACACAGCAAAAGCATTTTTTTAGGGGCCTCCCACTAACAAAAACATTTTAAAAATGCTCTTAACACTCACCTTGTTACCCTCTGCCAGCCCTGGCAATGGCCAGGAGAGGCTGGGGTCCCACCATCAGGCATCTCAGAGGTCCTTCCTGGGGTTTTACTCCGGCTGCTGTGGGTGGGGTCAGGCTGGAACTAGGGCTAGGTGGCTGAACACTGATACTAAGTCCAGGTGGCTGAGCACTGATCCTGGGGTCGGAGGGTGGAGCATTGGCCCTGGGATTGGATGGTGAAATGTTTGCCCTGGGGCTGGGTGGCTGAGCACTGGTCCCAGGGCCGGATGGTGCAGCATTGGCCCTGGGGCTGGATGGTGAAATGTTTGCCCTGGGGCTGGGTGGCTGAGCACTGATCCTGGGGTCGGAGGGTGGAGCATTGGCCCTGGGATTGGATGGTGAAATGTTTGCCCTGGGGCTGGGTGGCTGAGCACTGATCCCGGGGTCGGATGGTGCAGCATTGGCCCTGGGGCTGGATGGTGAAGTGTTTTCCCTGGGGCTGGGTGGCTGAGCACTGGTCCCAGGGCCGGATGGTGCAGCATTGGCCCTGGGGCTGGATGGTGAAGTGTTTGCCCTGGGGCTGGGTGGCTGAGCACTGGTCCCAGGGCCGGATGGTGCAGCATTGGCCCTGGGGAATGGCCCTCCATTTCTACCAGTAACACATTCTATAGAATATGCAGGGGAGATGAACAGAATGGAGTTAGAATGGGAATAGAACTTAAGGAAGATGTCAAAACAGAAAGAATAGCTTTGGGAATCACTATATAGAGGAATGATCAGAGTCAGGAGGATAGGTCAGAATGCAGATAAGAAAAAGTAGAAAATAGAGGCAGTAATACTTGCAGAGTAAGCTTCTGCATATAGCACAGAGATTACTGGAATAGGTCATATCACAAGGGCAAATGTTGTCACAGAGTGGCAAATATAGCAAAAAAACCCACATAGACCAATGTCCAAGTACCTAGTGCAGAACAGAATATGAAATCAATAAATGCTATCTCAGTGAAAAACAGTGGATAGTGAGACTGAGAGAAAGCTAAGCTGAGGGTGTGGTTTTACAATATAGGGAACTGTAACTGGGGAAATTGGAAGAGAACATTTCAGAAAAAAAGACAAGTGAAAGCCAAATAAGTAAAAACCAGAGCCTATTGACTCCCTCCAGAACCACAAAGAAATTTTAAGGTGAAGTGGATAGTTTTTAAAGAAACAAAACTCTGACATTAAATTCTTTAGAAACTAAAGATCTACTTACTCAAGTGCATTACCCTAAACCAAAGCCAAATCAAACTATGACAGGCAGTTAGACAGGCACGGGCAGAGCAAGGACAATGGCCAGGTACAGAAGGTCACCAGGGCAAAACGTCCTAGATGCCTAGCGCCCTGGTTTTCTCAGGCAATACTGGAAAATTAAGGCCTTGCCCCAGGGTGACATTTCCTCCCCTAGCATACCACTGGTCATGCAGTTTAAACCCCCCTGACCTTTTATATCCCCGGTTGTGTGGTTTAGAGCCACCCACCCCAAAATTTTAATTGCTAGTCATGCAGTAGACTCCCTTGGAGGAGGAATAAGAAGCCAGACTGGTAGCATGAAACTCCCATTCAAGCCCTTCCACGACCACTTCCTTTAGCATTAATCACTCAGGACGTGAGGTTCTGACCTGCATCAAATAATCTTAGAAGGAAAACCTTGGATCAAACTAGAGATAACTTCTAGACCTCAGTCCTGGTTTCAGCTCTAGGTCCAGAAAAGCAGCAAGGCTAGGCAGGGCGAGGCCATGGCTGAGATCAAGAGTAGCTGCAGTCACTAATGACCCCCTGCACTGGCACTGACCAATCGGTGAAGACCATAACCCTGAAATGACCCACCTGGACCAGCTGATGAATACTCTATTGAGATTCTCCCTTGGCCCTTCCCCTAAGATCCCTGCCTTTAGAGAGGGGATGAAAACTCTCAAGGTGGGGGGCCCAGCATGGCTGGTCTGTGCCTTTCCCCACCCAATGGTGCCTCTCTCTTTGCCCTAAGCTTCTAAGGTTCTTCTTTTGTCCCTGTAACCTATTTCCTGAACCCGTTCCTTCTATAACTCACTTCTACCTCTGCGACTTTCTAAATAAATTTTCTATTATTGTGTGAGTGTTGGCTCTGAATTCAAGTACTGAGATCACAGAACTGAGGTCCAGGCTGACACCTGCCGCTGTTTTGCTACCAATAAAACTGTGCTTGAATTATTTGGTTAAATTAAATGTGTGTGTGAAAAAACCACTGAGGAAATAAAATGTGATGCAAGCAATTTTGCAATTGAGTTAAGTACTCTGTTTTTCTTGAGACTTGATGCTATTTCGTTTTTGTTTTTCTGTAATGAATTGAAGTACAGGTAACAGCTCTAAGTGTGAATCACTGGGAGTGCTGTCCCTTACGATCTGTGAAGAGTTCCTTATTTATATCTTTCTTAAAACAGTGGGTTTAGGGTCAGCTGTTGACTTTGAGTCAAGGGTCTAACTTTTTTAAGTTAAATAGCATTGCCCAAGGGTCACAATACACACAGCAGTACCACTGCATAACATCTAAATAATGTATTTCAAATAGCATAAGATATATATATCCCATGTATTATGACTACTCAATGTTGAAAATAGTATTACTATTAACAGCATGACATTTGTTTTATGGGATTTAGATCTATTAAACTATACCTCAGCCTCATATCAACCTTGCACTGCACAAGACACGACTTTCTGCAAAAGAGATCAAGGCACTTGCAGCAATGATCCAAATGAGGCCAGCCACGTCTCATTTGAAATAAACACTTTCGTGGCTAAAACTTTTCCTAAAAAATACTTTTTCATGCACTAAAAACTTACATAAAATTTGTCTTAGGCGTTTGGGTGACATTGACTGATGTTTTCCAAAAAACTATTAGAAAATAAAAAAGTTATTTATATATTCAGGAACAGGAATCATCAATGGCAAGCCTCAATATCATCATACAACTGCTAATGTATTAGTTACAGATGTAAAGCATACAACTGCTAATGTATTAGTTACAGACGTAAAATATTAAATGCTTCAAGCAACACAGAATGCTTCTTTCGGTTCAATATTGACAAATGTGACATAACAAATTACTCCCAAATTTAACAGCTTAAAACCACAAACACTACATTACCCAGTTTCTGAAAGACAGCCCCTGATAGTTGAGCTGGGTTTTCTGGCTTAAGGTTTTTCTTCAAGCTGTAAGTCACCTGACACCAGGACTATAGTCATCTCAAGGCTCCAGGCCTGGAGACTCTGATTCTAAGCTCTCTCAGTGTTGTTGGCAGGCTCAGTGCCTTGCTGCCAGCTGGTTGAAGGCTTCTGTTCCTTACAACTTGATCCTCTCCATAGCCTTCCTGAAAGGTTTTGCAAAAAAGCAGCTGTCTTCTAGAGGAAGTGATGAGATAGAGCTGGAGATGGTCATAGCATTAGATATAAAGATGATAGATGATGATAGTGTTATAAAGTACTGCAATCTGCAGGTCACATAGAGACACCAGACAGGTTACAGAAGAAGTTTGAGGAGTTATTAGCCAGCTAGCTAGCTACCTGGGGCACGGTCCCAAATCATGTAGGCCCTCTTACAGTTCTGAACCTTCTTTTATACAAAATCAAGTACTGGTTGGGGTGGGTAAGGAAGGGGAGCATGATACAACAGTCAATTATACTACTAACAAGCTTACAACATTTAGCTATAGGATCATGAAAGGGAAAAAGGATTCCCACATATCAAGACCACAAGATAACACAGTAGTGCTAAATGTTTTACATACCCAGCAAAGACATTCCCAAATCTTCTAGTGTCTACCCCCATCCCTGTCGCTACAACGAAATGTAAGCTTAGGATAGGGAGAGAAGCTAAATGAAATTACCTTTGCTAAAAGTGTTGGGGCCAGTTTATTAGGAAACCTAATAATTTAGTTCCCGCTTGCTTTAGTTTACAAGTTTTATACATACAAAGAATTTCAAAAGGGATGAGTATTAGAAAGCGTATAAAATGTTACAGAATGCAGGTTTTTCAAGCAAGGGGAGTGGGCTCGTGGTCCCTTTGTCTAGAGGTATAGTCACTCTCAGGACTCCAGGAGGGGAGGAAGAGTTAGAATCAGTGTAGGAATTTTAAGTTAAGATATGTAAACATTGTCCCCTAAAGGCTCTTAAGGATGGGGAAGAGGAAGTTTTCAAATAAGTTTTACCTTCTTTGCTGTCTAGCAAGTAGTGGCCTCAGTCCTTTCAGAGAACTATGATTAGTTACTGACTAACTTTTGCCTCTTTAATCTCTTTCTCTGGGAGGTTTTTTTTCAGAGAAGAGGGGTAAGGGGGCCTGACTCTTCCTTTTAAAATACTAATGTTAACAATTTTTGCAATTCTTCAGCACCTTATCACAATAGATAGATAGATATAGAGAGAGGTAGCTTAAGATGGAAGCTGCAGCCTCCTATAACCTAATCTTGGAAGTGACATCACTTGTGCTATATGTTGTTAGCCAAACAGACCAACATATCATTGTAAATATATATACATAATATACATATATATATTTATGTATATATTGTCTATATAATTATACAATATAGGATTGTTTTTTTTTTCTTTTTCTACATATAGTATGTATTTCAAAACAGGTCTCTAATATCTATATCTAAAAAGTATTGTGCCAAAAAAATTTTTATAATTTTTCAAATGGATTTCCTATTTCCTGCTCTCTCTCTTCTCTTTCCTGTAGGGTCCCTGGGCACAACTTCCCTGCTCACTGGAGCTGGGCACTCCAGGTGCACCCCTAACTTGCCCCTGATTCCTCCCGTGACCCTTCACTCTCCATGTGGGCTGTGTACACCTCCCTGTTGTAGTTGGGCCTTCATTGCTGTTGGAACATCAATGGGAGTGATTTATTTCCAGGCAAGTCAGTTGCAAAGACTGAGTGCAATCATCATGGAGAATCAGCTGTGTAAGGACCCACCCCTTGGCTCAGGACTTACTTCAGCGGGGCTCTGCTGCTCACTGATTCCACCCCTTCAGTGAGTCACTCGAGAACATGTTTGGATGGTGCTTGGTCATAGTCTGAAGTTGTCAAACTGGTGTGCTAGCACTGGGGTCTCCAAAAGGTGCACGCCAAGATCAGACACTGCCTGTGTTCTGCCTGAGGCTTCACAGCATGAGCTGCAAGGTGATCTGCAGGTGGCTGCTACCTGTGCTGGGCAGGGAGGTGCGCAGGAGAGGTCAAGCTGCACACCAAGGGCGCTTGCTGCTAGTATTGGGCCTGGAGCCACTTAGCAAGATGCACCTGGCTGGCCAAGGCCAGATACTGTTTGAAAGATTTTAAGAGTCTGAAACATGAGCCAAGACAGGCCATTCATAAGGAAAAGCCACTGGAAAGAGTTTGGATGGGCCTGCAAGTTGGGTGGGGCAGGGTCTCAGTGAATCACCAGGGTTGGTGAGCAGTGACAGTGAGGTGGATGGAGACTCGGGTATGGTGCCTGCCTGCTGGCCACGTGGAGGAAGGGTTCAGCAAGGGAGCAATGGCCTCGGCTAGCACTGCTGTCTAGGAAAATGCTGCCCCTCCAGCTCTCATCCTGATCCCGACAGTTTCATTCCCATTCGCGTGTCCCTGGTACCTTTTGAGCTGCTGCCCCAGTGCTAGAGCTCACAGGGAGTGAGTCCCTTGGTGTTATTAAAGCCAGAAATTGATTGCATCCTTACCTTTTGCGTATTAAAACACTAATATGCCACAATCCTCCTAGTCAATCTTGTAGCTTTAATAGCCACAGACTTGAGTGGAATGAAGGCTAAGGTAATACTTGATTAATATGAATACATCCTTGGAACAAAGATTGAAAATCCTATCTGTTGACTTGGCATGGAGAATAAAAATTTTCTCTGAGACATTGGGAGAAGCTTGTCACCATAAAAAGTGGGAAATTTTTAGACTTAAGAGATAAATTTCGAAGGATCAATAAAAATGTGTCAACAGAAGAATAAACTTTTACTTAATCTTTCCATTTTGAAATCAGTTCCATATGGTGGTCCAGCCAGTGAAATATAACAAAAGTGCTTATCAGGGTAAATAGCTATTTAGCCACCAAACCTTCTAGAAACTTTGAACTCCTGCCAAAGCAAGTAAGGCCCACCTGTTGCTATGGTGGTAGATTATCTGATAAGTAGTTAATGTTTGGGCAATGTGCTTTGTAGACATGTTGATTAAACTTTGAATTTAGTTATGAAAATATGAATATCACAAAATACTGTTTTAATAGATTATAATGTTGATTTAAATAAAATTGTGAACCAGCTAATTTTTTATAATAAAATTCATCTGTTCTAACAAAGACAATTAACTGAAAGTATATTTGCTATCACAATATGGTAAAAATTAATTGAAAAGCTTATCATTGTATGTATTCAGTTCTAGCTGTAAAGATGGATTATAAAAGCATTGTAGCAAGAAATAAAACCTGATAGCCTGAAAAATTTCTCTAAATACATACATAATTTGATTTTAATTGAAATAAATATGTAAAGGTTATTTTCAGAGATTTTTAATAAAAATATAATAATTTTAGTGATTAAGACAATTATAAATACTAATTTTAAAATATTTTTAAATTACTATTAATATGTTATCTCATTTGCTTAGCTTGTAATTAATAATATTTCCTGGCCACCTATACATAAATGGATATTAAATCAAATTCTCTTTACATAGTTATCTCATTTTTTTCTATCCAGCAGTTTGGAAGGTCTGTGGGGGAAATCAGTTATAAAGAAGGGAAACACTTCATTTTAACTTCTTTCCTCAAATTCTTGGTAGTCGTTAAGAGCTTGGGACTTTAAAGTAAGACAAATCTAGAATCAATCTCCCTTGCTACCCCTCAGTAGAAACTTAATAGCTAATTCTCAGTTTCTTTCTTTGTAAAAGAATAATAAAAACAGTATTTATTACTTATGAGTCCTTATGTGCATAAACTAGAGATTTTATGGAATGCCTTCAACCCAGTGACTGGTTATACTTTCAATAAAAGTTGTTTTTCCCCCCTATTCTCTGTTCCCCTCTTTCTCTTCTCCTCTTCCTTGTCTTCCTTCTTCATCTCTCTTTTTCCTCCTCCTCTTCCTCGTTATTATTTCTCTTTATTGTTATTGAAAGTAACTTAGCTTGAGCTGTGGTCACAGGAGAAGTCTATTCAGGTTCTGTTTTCAAGAGTCCTGAGAGGCAAGACAGAGTTCTGAGCAGCATGCCTGGGAGATCCTCTGTTACAAATCACTGCCCCAGTTGATCCCTGCCATCCCATCTCATGGGGGGAGGGGAGTGGTGAGAGGGATAAAGTTACTTCTTAACTGGGCCTCTCCGTTCTAAGACACTGAGGAAGTGGGATCCAGTATAACCACCCGCATCCTACAAAAGTTTGTGGAACGCTGCCCTCTGTAGGTTCTTGTGAATAGAATACCTGGGTCAGAGTTCCAAGTACAATTAGACATTCACACTCAAAGTGTAGTGTCTTAAGATAAATTCAGAAAGAGAGAATATCCTTTCTAAAATATATAAGCTGAATATATCACTTCGTTCTAGTCTTCTTTTTCTGGTAGCCAGAGAATAGTTATACAAAAGTTGTCTAAAGCTCTTCCCTGTAATATTCATGAAAATATCCAGAGCTGGTGGCGTCGGTATGATCTCATTTACCTGTCAACCTAGTCTCTGAAAGCAGTTATAGGAGATTTAGGAGGACCTGCTAACATTTGGTCTGTCCCCAGAGCTCTGAACTAAACACAATTTTGAATTTACTTCATAGCCTCCATACTATTATTAGCTTCCATAACTATTATTGATTGAGTTTTTGAGTTCTAGGGATACGTTAGGCCCTTTAGATATAAATACTCCAGATAGTAGTAAGTACTCCAGATAGAATGTTCAGGTCTGACCTAAGCATCTTCATGGAGTGTTGTATATAGTCAGTCGACTCAGCATCTGTTGGATCCCAGGCCCATGGACAGCTTCTTGTCTTTTGCAATGTTAATAGTAAAAGGCATCATTGTCATGTTCTGCGCTGATCTACACTTTGCTAATCACAATGGTTATGTGTGCTGAACCATATTGTAGATTAAGCTTTTAAGGAAGAATATAATTTACTATTCTTTCTCATCAGGAAATGGATAGGCCCTGGCCAGTTGGCTCAGTGGTAGAGCATTGGCCCAGCATTTGGAAGTCCTGGGTTTGATTCCTGGTCAGGGCCCCCAGGAGAGATGACCATCTCTTTCTCCATTCCCCCTCCCCCTTCTCTCTCTCTCTTTCTTCCCCTCTTGCAGTCATGGTTTGAGCAAGTTGGTCCCAGATATTGAGGATAGCTCCATTACCTCACTTCAGGCACTGAAATAGCTTAGTTGCTGAGCAACAGAGCAGCAGCCCCCAGATGAGAAGAGCATCACCCTATAGGGGGCTTGCCAGGTGGATCCTGGTCAGGGTGTATGCAGGAGTTAGTTTGTCTCTCTGCCTCCCTGCCTCTCACTTAAAAAAAGAAGGGAAGGGAAGGGAAGGGAAGGGAAGGGAAGGGAAGGGAAGGGAAGGAAGGAAGGAAGGAAGGAAGGAAGGAAGGAAGGAAGGAAGGAAGGAAGGAAGGAAGACTGGGGAACAAAATTTTGTTGCATCCACAAAAACACTTGTTCTTACCTAATGTGAGTATGCTGATCTCAAATCTGACATTAGTTTTTCTCTATCTGCTACAAGTTTTTTGCAATTCAAGATTTTAGGTTTTTATCTTATTGTAAAACTTTCAACATTTAGTTTAACATAATGAAGTAGAATCTCTTCTTGGTAATCATCTTTGTAAAAATATAATAATTTATATTTATATAATGCAGTAAATACACTAATACACTAAAAGATATGATTGCATCAGAATTTGTCTACAATTTTGAAATAGAACATATTAAAATACTTATTTTAATTATAAAATTTGCGCAAAACTTATTTAAATTCTATTCAGGCAAAAATTTGCATTTGTAGCTCCTGCGTTTGTGTACTTGTTGAGGACAATCTCGTTTGATGCTACAGCAGAAGTCTACTCATCACTAACAGCTCCAAGATTTTCAGGAAACTTATCAAGGTGACTGTTTAGGAAGTGAATCTTTTTTTTTTTTTTTTTTTTTTAATGTGTGTGTGTGTGTGTGTGTGTATTTTATTACAGGGACAGAGAGAGAGAGAGTCAGAGAGAGGGATAGACAGGGACAGACAGACAGAAATGGAGAGAGATGAGAAGCATCAATCATCAGTTTTTTCGTTGCGAGACCTTAGTTGTTCATTGATTGCTTTCTCATATGTGCCTTGACCGCGGGCCTTCAGCAGACCGAGTGACCCTTTGCTCGAGCCAGCAACCTTGGGTCCAAGCTGGTGAGCTTTTTTGCTCAAACCAGATGAGCCCCCGCTTAAGCCGGTGACCTCGGGGTCTTGAACCTGGGTCCTTTACATCCCAGTCTGATGCTCTATCCACTGTGCCACCGCCTGGTCAGGCGGAAGTGAATCTTAATGCTCATGTTATATCCAATGTCATGGAAAGCCAACAGCATCCTTTGAACCAGAGGTTCATAGTTTTCTGCTTTGCTGTTTCCAAGGAAGTTCTTTGTAACTGCTACAAAAGACTGCCACGCTGCTTCCTCCTCCTTATTCATCTTCCTGGCAAGTTCTTCGTCATGTATTGAGTTGGGCAATAAGTTCGTAGTGTTTTTACTGAAGACTTTTATTTAAACAAAAAAACAATAATTATATCAATAAGTTAATCAATTATATATTCGCCGTTGCTGTTTACAACCTCTTCCCACCTCTCGACCAATTTGTTGATGCCGTTCCGCCAAAAATCGCCTGGTCTGGTGTCAAAGAAGTTGTTGAGCCAGTTTTTAAGGACCTCTTTGTTATCGAAGGTAACACCCTTCATATGGTTTGACCAGGAGCGGAAAAGATGGTAATCGGTCTGTGCAAGGTCCGCAGAATACGGCAGATGCTGAAGGACCTCCCATTCGAGCTCTTGGAGTACGGCTTTGACGACTTGTGCAACATGGGGCCTGGCGTTGTCGTGAAGGAGTATGGTTTGACCATGTTGATCGGGTCTTTTCAGTCAAATAGCTTCATTCACACGGTGTAGCTGGGGAATGTAGAGCTCCTTGTTGACCGTGGCATTCTTTTCGAGCATTTCCCAGTTCTTCATTGAATTCAGAAGGCCTTCCGCTGCGGCACGTGTCATCAACGTCAAAGTTGCCATTTTTGAACTTTGCAAACCATTTCCATGCTGTAGACTCACCTATGATACCTTCTCCATACACGTCGCAAATGTCCCGGGCTGCTTCGGCAGCTTTTTGACCTCGAGGAAAAGCAAAGAAGAGCAGGTGTCGAAAATGTTGATTTTTGCCTCCTCGGTATTCCATTTCTAAGCCTCAAAACTAATAAAAAATTAAATAACTCAAAAATACAATTAACATAGTTTTGTAGAGCAGAAAGAGTTTTTTTTTGTTGTTGGTTTTTTTGGGGGTTTTTTTTTGTATTTTTCTGAAGCTGGAAACGGGGAGAGACAGTCAGACAGACTCCCGCATATGCCCGACCAGGATCCACCCGGCATGCCCACCAGGAGCGATGCTCTGCCCACCAGGGGGCGATGCTCTGCTCCTCTGAGGTGTCGCTCTGTCACAACCAGAGCCACTCTAGCGCCTGGGGCAGAGGCCAAGGAGCCATCCCCAGCGCCCGGGCCATCCTTGCTCTAATGGAGCCTTGGCTGCGGGAGGGGAAGAGAGAGACAGAGAGGAAGGGGGGGGGTGGAGAAGCAAATGGGCGCTTCTCCTATGTGCCCTGGCCGGGAATCGAACCCGGGTCCCCAACACACCAGGCCGATGCTCTACCGCTGAGCAAACCGGCCAGGGCCGAGCAGAAAGAGTTTTATCGAATGAATACTTACCCTTTGACAAACAGCAAACAAATTGTTGTAAAATAAAAGAAAATATAAAAACACTACGAACTTATTCCCCAACCCAATATTAGGATTGAATTTGAGGTCCATTGAATACACCTGCTTTTATCTTCTTGAAAGACAAGGCAGGAAAAGCAGAAATAATATGTTGAAAGCATTCACTTTCTCTATTCAAAACCTGGACAAACTGCTTCATTAAGCCAAGTTTAATGTGAACTGAGGAAAAAATGATCCTGTCTTGATTAACTACAGGTTCATTCACAATATTTTGCATCCCTACTTCCAGATCTTCCTGTTTTGGCCACTCCTTCTGTGTGCAGTGTTTCTCCCAAGCTCGGCTGTCCCACAAACACAGAAAGCAAGGATACTTTGTGAAACCTCTCTGTTGTCCTAGCATGAAATTTACCATTTTAAGATCCACACAAATGATCCAGTTATGCTCCTCATACATCAGAAAGTTGAGGACAATTTTTATGTCATTATAATCTTCTCACAGATGAGTTGAATAACTAATTGGAACTGCTGAAAATAGGCAATATATGCACGTGTCACAAATGATGAAATATTGCACCTTTGACATTGAAGTGTATAACAGCCACATATATAACAGAAGGTGTCAGGACTATTCTTACATTTACACCTACACTAAGAAGCCATGATTCAATCTTAAAACAAAATAAGAGGGTGTTTTCTTATCAGATAATAATTTTTTTACATTTAAAAACAACTACCATTATGTAAAAGTGATGTTTGTAAAACATTAATTACCTTGTGGTTATGTTCAATCCCAGAGTCGTTGCCCTTTAACTCCAATTTAAAAAACCAATGCATGCTATTAACTGTAACAAAAAGAAATTAAAATTGCATAAGAACTAGAACATGCACCAAAAACGGATTTCAGATTTGGAATCAGCGATGCAGAAATATATAGAAAAGGTTCTAAAACCTTAGCAACAGAAAATGAAAAAAAAAATTGTTCCCTAGTGTTATACAAAGTTGGCCTTTTCTGGAATATTCTAATCCCTGTATGCTTCACCATACTGCAAGTTCAGAAATGCAGTTGTCTCAATTCTTGCAGAAGGGCCAGCCTCAGGGAAATTGAGCCACTTTAACTAAACCCACCAAAGTCAGTTTATAAACCTGAGTGTGTCTTCTTGTTTACACAATGGGAGAAAAAAAATGGCAGAACAGAGAGATGGAACTTAGATGATAAATGTCACTTTGATTCCTGGCCTCGATCCTTGCTACTGTGAGACCAAATGCATCATCTGCCCTGAGCATCAGTCTGTGCTTCCAAATCTCAGGGTTGCCATGAATATGAAATGTGACAGCACATCATAGGGTCTGGCATATGGGAGGAGCTTCTTAAGCAATCGGTTGCATAATAGCCAGCTGGATATTCATTTCGGAACAGCAGTAGCTTCATGATACAAAGCTTGCTTAGGAAATCTGAATAGTATATATAGTTCTACTTGCTCAAAATTATTTAAACATTAGAGCAAAGGAATCCATCCTTTTAGAAGTACTTTACAGGAAACCATGATAGTTTGTGGCATTGGCCTTTTTCCCCAATGGGAATGGTGTAGCCTAATGGACCATATGCATGTCCCATGTCAGGAGAGACTCAGTCCCATGCACTGCCAGGGCCATGCCATAATTTCAGGGGCTTGAAACCACATTCTTTATCCCAAGACCTTTTCCCCATCTACACAAAATTTCACAAGTTCAGACATTTTTTAATGTATTGAACACCTGATTCACTTAAGTTCTTTTAATGGCAAATATCTCTGATCATGGTCATGTTTGCTTTGTTTTTGAAATCTTGGAAACATTGACAAACATTCACCTTGTATTCCTAAGATGGAAAGAAGTGTGATGGCACCTGAGAATAAGGAGACGTGAACAGACATCAGAGAAAATTTCTGATCCCATGACTCTCCGTCTCCCTGAACCTGTGCCCCCTCAAATTCCTCTGCTATGATGCCCACTCTTTCTCTACCTCTGGTCTGTCCTGGCGGCTGGCAAGTTCTTTTACATTTACTCTGATTACACTAACAGATGCTTCTGTTGGGGGATATAATTAAAAACAAAATCCTCCCAACCCAAAATGTCACTCTACTAAGGTAGAGGAAGAAGGAAACCACTGCATAATTGAATAAGCACTGAACCAGAATGTGAAGCACATACCAGGCAAGCTGCTAGGATATTGCAAAGACAAAAGAAACCTCACTGTTTTCTATAGCCAAGCAGATACAACCTATCCCATACATCGTGATGGCTAGTTTTAAGTATCAACTTGACTAAGTTTTGGGGTATTCAGATATTCAGCCAAACATTATTCTGGGTATTTCAGGAGAATATTTTTGGTTGAGATTAACACTGAAATTGATAGACTGAGGAAAGCAGATTGCACTAATGTCAGTGGACCTCCTGCAGTTTGTTGAAGGACTGAACAGAACAAAAAGTCTAACAATCTCTGAGTAAGAGAGTTTTCTTCTGCCTGACTGCTTCTGAACTGGAATGACTTTTTCTGCCTTTGGATTCAAATGGAAACATTGGCTTTCCCTGGGTCTTGAATATACTGTCCTTTGGACTGAAACAATACCATCCATTTTCCTAGAGACTTAGTTCACCCTGCAGATGCTGAGATGTGTCAACCCTCATAATCATATGAGTCAA
Organism: Saccopteryx bilineata; assembly: GCF_036850765.1. NCBI lineage: Eukaryota > Metazoa > Chordata > Mammalia > Chiroptera > Emballonuridae > Saccopteryx > Saccopteryx bilineata. The sequence continues at coordinate 28,518,891 of NC_089501.1, read as the reverse complement.
TTTCCTATACTAAATCTCTTTTTATCTCTACATACAACCTGTTGGTTCTGTTTCTCTGGAGAACGTGACTCATATCTACATGTTCTCAAGATGAACAGTAACTAGTCCTTAAGTAAGAGGACTGACAACACCATTTGTCACACACAGTTCATCCTAAATTCATTTCATTAAATAAATTTCATCATAAATATAACTCATCAAAAAATAACTCTTCATAAAATGAAAGGGAAATTGACTTGCAGTGTAGTTTTGCAATTAGCACAAAAGAAACCATGAGAATTCCATATCAGTGCAATAGTTTGATTTTAAAATATGAGCTATTAACTTAATCATGGATTCACTAATTATTCAGCCAACAAATATGTGTTGAATATTTGTGGTTTGCAGGCACTATTTTACGTGGTGATAAGAGAGTAGTGAACAAAGCAGGTAAGGTCTCTAGTTTCCTAGAACTCCAATGCATGAGTCATTGTGCTTGCTTGCAAAGAAAACTCATCCACAAAAATGACAAGTATTTGTATGACTTAAGCACACAGTAAACTCATTTTCAAAAAGATGAATGACATTTTCTCTTTTTTTTTTTAATTCAGTGAGAAGAAGGGAGGCAGAGACAGACTCTCGCATACGCCCTGACCAGGATTCACCCAGCAAGCACACTAGGGGTGCGATGCTCTGCCCATCTGGGGCCTTGCTCCATTGTTCAGTAACCAAGCTCTTCTCAGCACCAGAGGCAGAGGCCACAGAGCCATCCGTAGTGCCTCGGGTCAACTTGTTTTAATTGAGCCATGGCTGGAGGAGGAAAGAGAGAGAGATAGAGAGAAATAAGAGGGGAAGTGGTGGAGAAGCAGATGGGCACTTCTTTTTTTTTTTGTATTTTTCCAAAGTTGGAAATTGGAAGGCAGTCAGACAGACTCTCTTATGCACCTGACCAGGATCCACCCTGCATGCCCACCAGGGGGCAATGTTCTGCCCATCTTGGGGCGTCGCTCTGCCGCAATCAGAGCCATTCTAGCACCTGAGGCAGAAGCCACAGAGCCATCCTCAGCACCCGGGGCAACTTTGCTCCAATGGAGCCTTGGCTGTGGGAGGGGAAGAGAGAAACAGAGAGGAAGGAGAGGGGGAGGGGTGGAGAAGCAGATGGGGGCTTCTTCCATGTGCCCTGACCGGGAATCAAACCATTGGTCTCCCGCAAGCCAGGCCGACGCTCTACCACTGAGCCAACCAGCTAGGGCCACAGATGGGCACTTCTGTGTGCCCTGATTGGGAATCAGACTCAGGACATCCACACTCCTGGCCTATACTCTACCACTGAGCCAACCACCCAGGGCCAAATGACAATTTCTATGTACTGTTAATAAGAAGTGGACTTGGGTGTTGCTGTATTTCCCCATGTATAAGATGCACCCTGTTTCAAAAAATTTGGGGTCTAAAAACAGGGTGCATCTTACACAGTGGTTGTAGATTTTTTACTTGCATTTCTGCTTTTTTGAGCTTGATGAGGAGTTGTACGAATTTTATGATGAGTAAAATTTGAGTTCAATAACTTTATGTAATAAATTTTTTTCAAATTTCGGGCCCCAAAATTAAGGTGCGTCTTATACATGGAAGTGTCTTATACTTGGGGAAATATGGTATTTCTAGAATCAACCTTAACATACAGGAATTTCTGAAACAGGAGTTATATTTGCCTAGGAAAAGGTCAGCTTCACTTAGTAAACTCTAATTTTTGTGTAAATTTTATGGTTTTTGTTTTGTTTTTGCTACTGCAGTTTTTGTTAATGGCGACTTAGATCACAGGCGACCCCTTCTGTGGTATCAGTATTTCTCTTGTGGTAGTGTTACCCCGAAGCAGGAGAACGGGGTAACAGAGCTCAAGGGCTTCTTTTAGAAATACAGTTAACCCAGGCAGTTACTGCTACAAAAATGCTGTGTAAAAAATGTTCCCCAAACTCAGTAGCTTAAGATGATAGCAACTTAGGCTCCTGACTCTGCAGGGTCAGTGAGGATGGCCCTTCCATACAATGCATATCTTTATGCTCCAGTCTGTTCCAAATGTCTCTCAACCTCTTCAGACGAGTGGGTTTCACTGGGGTATGTTCTCATGAGGACACACAGAGTACATTCATGAACATGTGAGTTCTCCTAATGACTAGGCTTACAACTGACACCCTGTCCCCCACTTTTTTGGGGTCTACATTTGTTTGGCCAAAACAATTCAAATGGCAAAGCTTAAGTTCAAAGGACATGGAAGTATTTTCCATTTCCAATGAAGCAAAGACAAAAGTGTTGATGCCAGGAGAGTAAAGAATTGGAACCGGGAGATGATGTCAGAGTAATGGCGCGGTAGGAAGCGATACCGATAAATCTCCCCCAAAACTCAAAAAGATCTTCAACCAGAAACAGAAAAACCTATCCTTGGAACCTCCAGATGTTTAGAACTTCCCAAGCCTGTAGAAAGAACTAAAGCCTCAAATTCAAGAAGCAAACGGAATTCCAAGTTTTCTTAACCCCAACAAACCTACTCCAAGGCATATCATAATGAAATTGGCACAAACCAACAGCAAAGAAAAAATTCTCAAGGCAGCCAGGGAAAAGAAGAATACAACATATAAAGGAAAGCCCATTAGATTATCATCAGATTTCTCAGCAGAAACTCTACAAGCTAGAAGAGAGTGGACCCCAATATTTAAAGTCCTGAAAGAGAGGAACTTCCAGCCACGAATACTATACCCATCAAAGCTATCCTTTAAATATGAAGGAGAAATAAAAACATTCACAGATACAGAAAAGATGAGGGAATTTATCATCAAAAAACCCCCACTCCAGGAATTACTAAAGGGGGTTCTCCATTCAGATACAAATAACAAAAAAAACCAAAGCCACAAGTAAAAGCTCCAAGAAGAACACAATAAAACCAAATTGAAACTGTGACAACAACAAAAAAAAAAGGGGGGGGGAGAGGATGGAGATTAACAGTAGCAAAGGACTATGGAGTGCAAAAGTACTCACAAAATAGTGTGCTACAATGAACAGGGTAGGAACCCTTTTCATTATTTAAAGGTAACCACCATTGAAAAAACCACCACAGAAGCACATGAGATAAAAAAGATAGCAACAGAGGAAAGATGTATGAAATACAACCAAATAAAAACAAAAGATAGAAAAACGAAAGAGAAGAATCAAATAAGACACAAAACTAACAGAAAGCAATCTATAAAATGGCAATAGGGAACTCACAAGTGTCAATAATTACAATAAATGTAAACGGATTAAACTCACCAATAAAAAGGCACAGAGCAGCAGAATGGATTAAAAAAGAAAATCCAGGCCCTGGCCGGTTGGCTCAGTGGTAGAGCGTTGGCCTGGTGTGCGGGGGACCTGGGTTCGATTCCCGGCCAGGGCACATAGGAGAAGCACCCATTTGCTTCTCCACCCCCCCTCCTTCCTCTCTGTATCTCTCTTCCCCTCCCGCAGCCAAGGCTCCACTGGAGCAAAGATGGCCCGGGCGCTGGGGATGGCCCTTGGCCTCTGCCCCAGGCACTAGAGTGGCTCTGGTCAAAGAAGAGCGATGCCCTAGAGGGGCAGAGCATCGCCCCTGGTGGGCATGCCGGGTGGATCTCGGTCAGGCGCATGTGGGAGTCTGTCTGACTGTCTCCTCCCGTTTCCAGCTTCAAGAAAAAAATAAATAAAGAAAGAAAAAATTAAAAAAAAAAAAAGAAAATCCAACTGTATGCTGCCTACAAGAAACTCATCTAAGTAACAAGGATAAAAACAAATTCAAAGTGAAAGGCTGGAAAACAATACTCCAAGCAAATAACATCCAAAAAAAAGCAGGCGTAGCAATACTTATATCTTTCTTTTTTTTTTTTTTTTTTTATTTCTTTTTCTCTTCCAAAGCTGGAAACAGGGAGAGACAGTCAGACAGACTCCCGCATGCACCCGACCGGGATCCACCCGGCACGCCCACCAGGGGCGGTGCTCTGCCCCCCAGGGGGCGATGCTCTGCCCATCCTGGGCGTCGCCATATTGCGACCAGAGCCACTCTAGCGCCTGAGGCAGAGGCCACAGAGCCATGCCCAGCGCCCGGGCCATCTTTGCTCCAATGGAGCCTTGGCTGGGGGAGGGGAAGAGAGAGACAGAGAGGAAAGCGCGGCGGAGGGGTGGAGAAGCAAATGGGCGCTTCTCCCATGTGCCCTGGCCGGGAATCGAACCCGGGTCCTCCGCACGCTAGGCCGACGCTCTACCGCTGAGCCAACCGGCCAGGGCCAGCAATACTTATATCTGATAATGCTGACTACAAGACAACAAAGGTACTCAGAGACAAAAATGGTCATTTCATAATGGCTAAGGGGACAGTGAATCAAGAAGACATAACAATTCTTAATATATATGCACCAAACCAAGGAGCACCAAAATATATAAGACAGCTACTTATTGACCTTAAAACAAAAACTGACAAAAATACAATCATACTTGGAGACCTCAATACACCGCTGACGGCTCTAGATCGGTCATCCAAACAGAGAATCAACAAAGACATAGTGGCCTTAAACAAAACACTAGAGCACCTGGATATGATAGACATCTACAGGACATTTCATCCCAAAGTGACTGAGTATACATTTTTCTCCAGTGTACATGGATCATTCCCAAGAATTGACCATATGTTGGGCCAAAAAAACAACATCAGCAAATTCAGAAAAATCGAAGTTGTACCAAGCATATTTTCTGATCATAAAGCCTTGAAACTAGAATTCAACTGCAAAAAAGAGGAAAAAAAATCCCACAAAAATGTGGAAACTAAACAGCATACTTTTAAAAAATGAATGGGTCAAAGAAGAAATAAGTGCAGAGATCAAAAGATATATACAGACTAATGAAAATGACAATACGACATATCAGAATCTATGGGATGCAGCAAAAGCAGTGATAAGAGGGAAGTTCATATCACTTCAGGCATATATGAACAAACAAGAGAGAGCCCAAGTGAACCACTTAACTTCCCACCTTAAGGAACTAGAAAAAGAAGAACAAAGACAACCCAAAACCAGCCGAAGAAAGGAGATAATAAAAATCAGAGCAGAAATAAATGAATTAGAGAACAGAAAAACTATAGAAAAAATTAATAGAACAAGGAGCTGGTTCTTTGAAAAGATCAACAAAATTGACAAACCCTTGGCAAGACTTACCAAGGAAAAAAGAGAAAGAACTCATATAAACAAAATCCAAAATGAAAGAGGAGAAATCACCACAGACACCATAGATATGCAAAGAATTATAGTAGAATACTATGAAAAACTTTATGCCACTAAATTCAACAACCTAGAAGAAATGGATAAATTCCTAGAACAATACAACCTTCCCAGACTGAGTCAAGAAGAAGCAGAACGCCTGAACAGGCCTATTAGTAGAGAAGAAATAGAAAAAAACCATTAAAAACCTCCCCAAAAATAAAAGTCCAGGCCCTGATAGCTATACCAGCAAATTTTATCAAACATTCAAAGAAGACTTGGTTCCTATTCTACTCAAAGTCTTCCAAAAAATTGAAGAAGAAGCAATACTTCCAAACACATTTTATGAGGCCAACATAACCCTCATACCAAAACCAGGCAAGGACTGCACAAAAAAAGAAAACTACAGACCAATATCTCTAATGAATACAGATGCTAAAATACTAAACAAAATACTAGCAAATCGAATACAACAACATATTAAAAAGATAATATATCATGATCAAGTGGGATTCATCCCAGAATCTCAAGGATGGTTCAACATACGTAAAACAGTTAACGTAATACACCATATCAACAAAACAAAGAACAAAAACCACATGATCTTATCAATAGATGCAGAAAAGGCTTTCGATAAAATACAACACAATTTTATGTTTAAGACTCTCAACAAAATGGGTATAGAAGGAAAATATCTCAACATGATAAAGGCCATATATGATAAACCATCAGCTAACATCATATTAAATGGCACTAAACTGAAGGCTTTCTCCCTTAAATCAGGAACAAGACAGGGTTGTCCACTCTCTCCACTCTTATTTAATGTGGTACTAGAGGTTCTAGCCAGAGCAATCAGACAAGACAAAGAAATAAAAGGCATCCATATCGGAAAAGAAGAAGTAAAGGTGTCACTTTTTGAAGATGATATGATCCTATACATCGAAAATCCCAAAGAATCCACAAAAAGACTACTAGAAACAATAAGCCAATAAGTAAGGTCCCAGGATACAAAATTAACATACAGAAGTCAATAGCCTTTCTATATACCAACAATGAAACATTTGAGAACTAACTCAAAAGAACAACCCCCTTCACGATTGCAACAAAAAAAATAAAATACTTAGGAATAAACATAACAAAGAATGTAAAGGACTTATATAATGAAAACTATAAACCATTGTTAAGGGAAATCGAAAAAGATATAATGAGATGGAAGAATATACCTTGTTCTTGGTTAGGAAGAATAAATATAATCAAGATGGCTATATTACCCAAAGCAATATACAAATTTAATGCAATTCCCATCAAAATTCCAATGACATTTTTTAAAGAAATGGAGCAAAAAATAATCAGATTTATATGGAACTATAAAAAACCCCAAATAGCCAAAGCAATCCTAAAGAAAAAGAATGAAGCTGGGGGCATTACAATACCCGACTTCAAACTCTATTATAGGGCCACGATAATCAAAACAGCATGGTATTGGCAGAAAAATAGACACTCAGACCAATGGAACAGAATAGAAAGTCCAGAAATAAAACCACATATATATAGTCAAATAATTTTTGATAAAGGGGCCAAGAACACACAATGGAGAAAAGAAAGCCTCTTCAATAAATGGTGCTGGGAAAACTGGAAAGCCACATGCAAAAGAATGAAACTGGACTACAGTCTCTCCCCCTGTATTAAAATTAACTCAAAATGGATCAAAGATCTAAACATAAGACCTGAAACAATTAAGTGCATAGAAGAAGACATAGGTACTAAACTCATGGACCTGGGTTTTAAAGAGCATTTTATGAATTTGACTCCAATGGTAAGAGAAGTGAAGGCAAAAATTAATGAATGGGACTACATCAGACTAAGAAGTTTTTGCTCAGCAAGAGAAACTGATAACAAAATAAACAGACAGCCAACTAAATGGGAAATGATATTTTCAAACAACAGCTCAGATAAGGGCCTAATATCCAAAATATACAAAGAACTCATAAAACTCAACAACAAACAAACAAACAATCCAATAAAAAAATGGGAAGAGGACATGAACAGACACTTCTCTCAGGAAGAAATACAAATGACCAACAGATATATGAAAAGATGCTCATCTTTGTTAGTTATTAGAGAAATGCAAATCAAAACTGCAATGAGATACCACCTCACACCTGTTAGATTAGCTATTATTAACAAGACAGGTAATAACAAATGTTGGAGAGGCTGTGGAGAAAAAGGAACCCTCATACACTGTTGGTGGGAATGTAAAGTAGTACAACCATTATGGAAGAAAGTATGGTGGTTCCTCAAAAAACTGAAAATAGAATTACCTTATGACCCAGCAATCCCTCTACTGGGTATATACCCCCAAAACTCAGAAACATTGACACGTAAAGACACATGCAGCCCCATGTTCATTGCAGCATTGTTCACAGTGGCCAGGACATGGAAACAACCAAAAAGCCTGTCAATAGATGACTGGATAAAGAAGATGTGGCACATATACACTATGGAATACTACTCAGCCATAAGAAATGATGACATCGGATCATTTACAGCAAAATGGTGGGATCTTGATAACATTATATGAAGTGAAATAAGTAAATCAGAAAAAAACAGGAACTGCATTATTCCATATGTAGGTGGGACATAAAAGTGAAACTAAGAGACATTGATAAGAGTGTAGTGGTTACGGGGGAGGGGGGAGAGGGAGAGGGAAAGGGGAGGGGGAGGGGCACAAAGAGAACTAGATAGAAGGTGACAGAGGACAATCTGACTTTGGGTGATGGGTATGCAACATAAGTGAACAACAAGATAACCTGGAGTTGTTATCTTTGAATATATGTATCCTGATTTATTGATGTCGCCCCATTAAAAATAAAATTATTAAAAAAAAAAAGAATTGGAACCGATAATCAATCTAGCATAACAATTTTATGATTTCCTGTAACAGAATAAGAAATAGAAAGAAATAGATGAGAAACTGCCTTGTTTAGCTATCCATTTTGCTATATTGAAGGCTTTGACACCATGTATAAGAGCATCATTTGGAAGTTTTATATACAGGAATTTAAAAACTGATGGGCTAAATATGTGTGATCATATAACCTCTAAAGCAGTGACTTTCTAATTGTGATTAGTAATATTATAGGGTATAAATCCTACTAACTTAAAAAAACTAAACTAGAATAAAATGGAAAATATCAGAGTGAATTAGTTGAATAAGGTAAGGGTACTTCTAATGAAAACATTTGTTTCTGTTATAGATGTATACCTACGTGTGTATTGAGTCATAATATAAAATGTATTTTTTCCCAGTGGTTAAAAAACATTTGAAAGCCACTGCTTTAAATTATTTTCTAACTATAAGATGTTACTGAGTTTAGGACTTTCTCCATTTTAGAAATATTCCTTTGGTGGTACAAGTCATCTGTTGTGAAAATGAGCGACTGTTTTAGTGCTAGTTATTTCCTTTGTACAGATGTCTAATACAGGAGTATTTTCCTTTCAAATCAATCAATAATTAAGGCTGTTTTAATGGATGTGCGATTTCATTTATATGCTGTTAACACCCATGGCTGTGGTTACTGGTGGCCTATGCTTGAGATTATTTTTAATGCAATGGTAATATTTACTTTCTCCACTTAGCTTGCTCACTGCTAGCTTCCTGATGCTGGTTTAGAATAAAAGCACCTCCCAGTTATAATTTCTCAATAATATACTGTTACCTTGTTTCAGAAAGATTTATTATCAGCTTATCTTTTTCAGATTTTAATGTTTGCGTCATCCTGTCTGTGTTAACGGTGGCCTATGGTAGCGCAGCAGTGGCTCTGGCCAGCAGCAGCTGTGCGGCTCTTCCTAGAGGCAGTGTTCCTGCGGTCGGCTCATCGCTTGCTGTGCACTCTTACCTGAGCAGGTAGGTCTGTGTGCATTGAGCCACGCTGAACTGTAGAGACTAGACTGGAGGTCTTGGTACCTAATTCTCTCTTCCAGAGAGAATGCTCAAAAGAGTAAGACTTATGCATGATTTGGTACTTATTCAGACATTAACTTTAGGATTATTTAATGCAAAGATTAACCAGGTTTCTGTAAGTGTAGCTGGTTAGTACCTACTTTAGTAAGAGAAACTAAAAAATAGTTATATATTTTTAAATAGTTTACTTTACATGTGCTTTTTAAAATGTTTCACTATACGTAATGGAAAATTCACCTATGGAAAGTTAAAAACTTTGCAAAGTTGAAACTTGACTTTTTTTTTAAAAAGTCTACTTTTCTTGTACATAAAAAGGAAATTTCATGTTGTATACTTGACTAGTTTTAGGATAATAAAAGGAATCTCCAAAGAAATTATTACAGGTTTTGAAATAACAATGTACGTATTGTTGCTATATACTAAATTACAGAACTAAAATTTTATTTGCACAAATAGCATTTGGTAATAATGATCCTAACACATTTCTGAATGCCTTCACACTTTAGTGTATGTTTGTGTCTGTGTCTATGTGTGCTATATATTAAATCAATTAACAAGAATCTTTCAGTTATAATTATCTAAATCTGATATGTATTATCCTACACATGTACACCTAGCAGGAACCCATTCAGAAATAGTCTGTTTTCCACGATATTGCTGGAGATATTTTCCCTCTTATCTGCCGGCCTATGGTGATGTGTAAACAAACAAATGGATTTTGTTTCCTGTTTCTTCAGGTAGGAAACTGCTTCCAGTAATCTCTCATCTCAACAAGCATGACCTAAACCTTTGGAAATCTTGTTTCCCCTACTCCTTATCTCTTTTCTCTTTTAAAATAAGTATATTTTCAAAAATATGCTTGGTGTTTTAATAAAAATTATTGGATAAATTACAGAGTAACAAATGCATTTTTGTAATAAAATGATTATCAAGTCCATTTCTAATTCTATTTTCAAAATTGTAGGGTAGAACCAAAATAAGATAGGGGTTCAGTTCAGAAATTTAGTAAAAGTATGATTTTTAATATGAAGGTAAAAATAACTGGTAAAGAATTATACAAGTAAAAGAAACGCAAATAACATAAACACATTAATAATTATTCACTGATACTTTTTTTTATTAAAGTTTCACTTGACATTTACCTCATATACATTTACTTTTATTTAATTATTTATTTTCTGGTTATGAAAGTGACTCTTTCTCATAGTAGGAACCTTGAAAGATGTAGAAGTTATAAAAAAGAAAGCAAAACTCACTCATTATTTCACCACCCAGTAGAAATTATTGCTAAAATTTGGTGTTACATATATGTCTTTGTTGTTGTAATTTTTGAGTTTTAATCTCATTGTCTCTGAGTAAATGGTACTGAGAATTTGGGGCATATAATCTCATACCTATTTTCTCTGTGTTGTGTGTGTGTACCCTAGAGAACTTTACAAAATTAAAGTTTTAGCTAAGCATCATGTGATTTAGTTGAGAAGTCTAACTTCTCAGTTCCCACCAGCCCTGGTAACAATTGGCGATTAGTGAGGTAGTTGAGAATTTAAATTCTAGGTTAAAAATTAGTTTTTTTCAAAATATATTGTTTATTTCAAAAATATCTAACAAACATTGCATTATGTTATATTATCATAATCATTGTTTATTTAAACTAAATCTTTCCTTTTTTACATTTTATTTATTGATGAGAGAGAGAGAGAGAGAAAGGGACTGGAAGAGGAACAGGAAGCACCAACTCATAGCAGTTACTTCTCATAGGTGCCTTGACCAAGAAAGCCTGGGGTTTCGAGCCAGCAACCTCAGCTTTCCAGATCAACACCCTATCCACTGTGCCATCACAGGTCAGGCTAAACTTAAATCTTAATTTAGATAATGTTATTCACTAATGTTCCTTTTTTTTTTTTTTTTGTATTTTTCTGAAGCTGGAAACGGGGAGAGACAGTCAGACAGACTCCTGCATGCGCCCGACTGGGATCCACCCGGCATGCCCACCAGGGGGCGATGCTCTGCCCACCAGGGGGCGATGCTCTGCCCCTCCCGGGCTTCACTCTGCCACGACCAGAGCCACTCTAGCGCCTGGAGCAGAGGCCAAGGAGCCATCCCCAGCGCCCGGGCCATCTTTGCTCCAATGGAGCCTTGGCTGTGGGAGGGGAAGAGAGAGACAGAGAGGAAGGAGGGGATGGGGGTGGAGAAGCAAATGGGCACTTCTCCTATGTGCCCTGGCCAGAAATCGAACCCAGGTCCCCCGCATGCCAGGCCGACGCTCTACCGCTGAGCCAACCTGCCAGGGCACTAATGTTCCTTTTATTCATCTCTTGATATCTAAAGAACTTTTGGTTTGATTTAATTTTTTATTGTTAGAGTATTTCTTACAGTTTTTCAGAGGTGGTCGTGCATGTGTGTTTGTTGTCTCTCTTTTACCTTCACATAATTACTTTCCTGGCTGAATATAGGATGACTGAATTGCCATCCTATTTCCTTAATTGTTTCTAAGCTCCTTTTAATGTCCTCTGGGTTCCAAAATTACAAATGAGAAGTCCTATGCTAACTTGATCCCCTTTCCTTTTTTATTTTTAAAATAGCTTTATTGAGGTATAATTGATGTGCAAAAAAAACTGCACATATTTAATGTGGACAATTTGATGGGTTTGTACGTATGCAAACACCACTACTATAAACAAAAAATTTCTATCCAGATGGATGCCTGTGAGATTTTCTCCTTTGTGGAATTTAGAACCAAACTAAGTGTACGTGCCTAAATTTTTATTGGTCCCACAGAGTACAGAAATAAGCTAATGAAGTCCTTAGTTCATTTGTTCATTCTGTAATCCTTTTTAAAGTTTTGATGCTCTAGACATTTTCCAGCCCCTGGAGCTATAGCAATAAATAAAACACAATCTTTTTCCATATAACACACTCCCTCTATTTCATTTTATCTTACTGTTTTTACCCCTTTGTTCCCCCTTCCTCTCTCTTTCCCCTCTCCCTATAGTAACACTCAAGAGTGCATCCTTTTTTTTTTTTTTTTTTTGATAATTTATTGATTGATTTTACAAGGGACGGGGAGGAGTGAGAAGCATCAACTCAGAATTGCTTCAGTTTAGTTGTTGCTTGCTTGTTGCTCGTCAAATGTGTCCTGTTGGGCAAGCCCAAGGTTTTGAACCAGCAACCTCAGTATTCCAGGTTGATGCTCTATCCACTCTGCCATCACTGGCCAGGCAAGAGTGCATCTTTTTATATTAATTTAAATATATATATGTATTCTTGAAAAAGCTTTGTGATGCTTCTTATATATTCCCCTTGGATGTTTTATTTATTTGATTAACACCATACACAAGATGCTAGCTTACAAATGTTAAACTTATTCCAGCCTCAGAAAAACCCAGAAAATAGGTTGTGTTTCCATGTAAGGAAACTGCAGCCCGAGAGGCTGAGTAGCATGTCCAAGGCCAAGCCCAGGCTTGAACAGAGGCAGCTGGGCACAAAAGGCCATGCTGTTTGCACATAGCTCCAACCTACCTACCAAGCTCAAAACTGAATTCCTGACTTCCTCTTGCTTCTTGTGCTTCTCCAGCCATCATCTTTCCCAGCTCAGTAAACGGGACCTCCACCCTCCAAACTGCTCAAACCAAAGGCCTTGCTATTTCCCTTGACAACTTTCTCCCAGCCCATGCTCTGTCTACCGTCAATACCTGCCCGCTGTATCTCAGGACACAGCCTAACTTGAGCAGCACACGCCCCTATCACAGGCACTGCCCTGACCCAGACCAACATCTTCTCCCACCAGCTTACTGCAGCAGCATGCTCAGCATTGCTTCACTTTGATCCTTGCTCTCTGCCTCTGTTCTCAGCACAGAAGCCACAGTGAATCTGTTAGAATAGATCAGATCATGTGGCGCAGTTTAAAGCCCCTTGGTATCTTTTTACTCAAAGGCAAAGCTAAAACTTTTGCTGTGTCCTCTGAGGCCCTATTCAATGCAGCCTTATGCAGCTTCTCTGGCGTCCGCATCTCCTTTTCTCTGTTTTGCTTCCTCTGCCCCAACCACATTGACCTCTGCTGTTGTGCAAACACACCGGGTATGCTCCCAGTTCTTTGCATGGACTGTGCCCTCTAGCTGGATTGCACTTCATCCAGATGTCCATGTGATTGGCGCCTTACTTTCTTCAGGTCAAAATCAAAGTCATCTTCTTATTTTAGTCTTCTGTGGCTACCTTATCTATAATTTCAGTCCTCTCGCCAAACATTCCATATCTCTCTTCCATGCTTTTTGTTTTCCTTAGCCACCATGGCAATCTAATATTTTATTTATTTATCATCTTTATTTCTTTGTGCCCCACCTCCAAGGGGAATGAAAATTCCATGTGGGCAGGAAATTTGCTGTGTCTGTCCACCCCTTTCTCCTCAGCACCTACTGCCTGATAGAAAGCAGCCAATCAATATCTGTTGGAGAAGAATTTCTTTTCACTTTAGCTTATTGTATGTGATATTATTCCACCTTAGTCACAAGATCAGTGATTTACTTTTCGGTTGTGATTATTCTCTTTTATAATGTCTTTAAGCATTTTTTTTTTTTTTTTTTTTTTTACAGATACAGAGAGAGAGAGTCAGATAGAGGGATAGACAGGGACAGACAGACAGGAACGGAGAGAGATGAGAAGCATCAATCATCAGTTTTTCGTTGCAACACCTTAGTTGTTCACTGATTGCTTTCTCATATGTGCCTTGACCGTGGGGCTACAGCAGACCGAGTAACCCCTTGCTCGAGCCAGCAACCTTGGGTCCAAGCTGGTGAGCTTTTGCTCAAACCAGATAAACCCGCGCTCAAGCTGGCAGCCTCGGGGTCTCAAACCTGGGTCCTCCACATCCCAGTCCGATGCTCTATCCACTGCACCACTGTCTGGTCAGGCTCTTTAAGCATTTTTTAAAATATCTGTCATCATTTCTTTATGTTTCTTTTTCTGTCCTCTAATTTGATCTTCTCGGGTATGTTTTAACAAATTTTTTTCAAGTTCTCATTTTTCTGCCATATTTTCTTTTTTTAGATTTTATTTATTCATTTTAGAGAGAGGAGACAGAGAGAGAGAGAGAGAGAGAAAGGGGGAGGAGCGAAAGCATCAACTCCCATATGTGCCTTGACTAAGCAAGCCCGGGGTTTTGGACCAGCGACCTCAACATTCCAGGTCGACACTTTACCCATTGTGCCACCACAGGTCAGGCTTCCGCCATCTTTTCTAATTGGCTCGGCCTCTCCTGTGCTGCTACTGCATTTTCTTAAATGGCTTGTAAACTTTCCCCTGGTTCATGTCAGGGGTGTAGAATTTTGGGGCATCCATAAAGTCCAGACTGTCAAGTCTCTTGGGGGAAGATTTTTTTTCACAGACTGACCGGTTTACCATGCTTGCTTCCAAATCTTATATGGTATGACTTTCCTCAAGCTCAACTTTTTAAAATGTATCGATCAATAGCATTTTAATTATTTAGAATTATTTTAAACTTAATTCTATGTTTAGTTTGCATAAAGCTAATTATTAATTCTTTTATGACTTAACTTCCCAATTCTCAAGATCCTAATTCTCATTTCACAACAAGTAATGCTTCTCTACAAGTGATTTGTTTTTTCAAAGAAGATACATGGGTAGTATATTTTATAGCACTTGACTTTCCTAAACCATCTTTTACAGTCACATAAAGACACATTTTCTGCTTAAAAAATTTTTTTGGTTTCAAATTTTTCTCCTCATACTTCTTTATATATTATATATACTACTCTGTTAAGATAAGGCATTCAGTATTTCTGAGAAGTTTGAGGCTAGCTTTATTTTTATTCCTGTAAAAGTACATTATGGAGGGGTTGGGATTTGTAGGGAGAGACCAAATTACATTTATTACAAAGTTAAATTCTTGTATTAGCTTTGAATACAAGTACTACCAGGCATCTTAAAGTAGGTAAAGTAGGATAGCCATGCAAAGCAGGAGAACTCAGCAAATTTCAATAGTTCTTATTTCCCAGAAACACTGATGGGGACACATAACAGCTGGCAATACTCTTATGAAAAGTAAGGTCTTGCTAGGTGAAAATGTCTAGTTTTGCTACCCTGACTGCTCTTTAAATTGAGTCTTGGAACAACACTCTTTCAGAAGATTTTATCTGGACAATTACTTTTCCACTTTAGGGTGTGGTTAAGAATGTCAAGCTTTCTTGGCTCTAGAACCAAATAAAGAATTAACAAGTTTCCAGTTCTAGCCATAGGGAGAGAGCAGATAAGGTCTCTGAACAAACGTGTTCTGTACTTGAAGACTATTCAAAGGATTCACAAAGTGTGTGTGACTTTTTTTTAGCATATTTTAAATCTTTTATCTCCTTTGTGCATCATGGACTAGTGACCTTTCATAAACTCAACTGGCTGCATTGGCTGACAGTATATTCTTCATGATGTTCAAATGGTCATAAATAGGTCAAGAACCATCTGAAACCTTAGAAGTTTATCAAAAGTTTGAGTGCAAAAGTTTCTGTAAGACTACATTTTTTATGTTATCAAAGCACAATAAGAAATCATAAAACTATACATTTTGATTAAAACAAAGTTTAGCTGCAGTTTTAGTTTTATATTATTTTTAAATTTCCTCCCTCAATCAATTAGGACATCATATACTTTAAAGTTTCTCTTATAAAAGCAAGTATAAAGTAGCCACAAATAGTTCTAGAACAGACATCAAATTCTGAATTATAATGTCTCATATTGCTACCTCTAATTATACATTATGTGATAACTGCAAAATCACCACGTAGAAGAGACACAATGTCTAATATTTTGAATGTCCCTAGTACAACCAGATTGTTTTCCCTAAAAGATAATTATACCTGAAATTATTTATTTATATTTTTACCAATGAAAATTTTATACCTCAGTCCTGCCTTTTCTATTTTTTCACCTATAAGTACAAAATTATTTTATATTTTATATAATTTGTCATCTGAATTAAATATCAATGAAAAACACAACTTAGCTGTCACAAGTCACAGAACGGCAGGTCTGTAGCTCCTTCCTGCCTCATCTATAAAAGCACAGGGCCATGAAAGTGTGAGATGAAATGGCATAAAGAGCATACTTGTTGGAAGGTAGAGGGTTAAGGAACTGAAAGTCCATATTGGATCATTGGCATGGACAAAAAGTTAATAAAAATTTTGGTAAGTGTAGCCTTGGAGAAAGTGACAATAGGTCCAGAGCTAACATTTTCAAAAAATAAAGAGAAATGGCATGAGAGTCTATAAATGCTTGTAGCAGGAGGAAATACAGGTTGAAAAGAGAGCTCTAAACCTTACGGATGGTGGAGTTTGGAAAGGAAGGAGTGACTGGTCTGCAATGATGATGGGTCCTAGAGTACGCTTACTTTTCCTCCAAGTCCTATGGTATAAAGCAGTGATTTTCAACCTTTTTCATCTTGTGTCACTCATAAACTAGTTACTAAAGTTCTGTAACAACGTCAAAAAATATATTGTCAGTTTGACAAAAAAATAAGCATAATTTGGATTCATTCACACTGGATGGCTATTGTGTTGACTGTTTTGACTTTTTTCTTTGACAATTGAAGGAAAAAGAAGAATGTGCCCCTGACTAAATAGGTATTACATGTCTAAAAAATTCTTAGAGCACACCAGTTGAAAATTGCTGGTAAAAAAGAGTTCTAGGGATACAGGAGAGAAACCAGCCATGCTTGGTAGAGCACAGGGGAGGAAGTATTCTCACAAGAGAGACCGTTTTAGATAGAATCAAGTGAGGAAAACTTTAGAGAAGAGTTTGAGGATATAGGATGATGACCATGAGCTCCAAGGGGCACACTTGGAAAGTTCTTGTGAGTAATAGCAACTTAGAAGACGAGTTCAGATCATAAATTGTATACAGATGAGAGACTGAGCAATTAGACATGCATGCTTGACAAAGCCAGGGTCAAAGGGCATGGTGGGATTAGTGTAGACAGCCTTTCATTGGGACATTGGGAGCACTCTACCGGCAAGTTCCTGTTCTGCTAGACAGATCTATTTAAAATTTTAACTTCTACCAATATATTTTTTAATTTATATGTCATTTTCAAACATTAAGTATTAAATAATTTGCTCAGAAGAGTTTGCTTAACTAGATAATCAATGAGAGATTTATTAACTCTCTATATTACTACTGTGTGTCCAACTTGGATAATTTATATATTCAGATAATAATCATTTCTAGCTAGCTAAAGAAAAGAAACAGAACCACTATTATGTCATGTTCATAGATAAGCATTCAACTCATGATATCATCATAGGACATTTATTTAAATAGGTAAATCTAAAAACAAATTAAAACACTTTAAAAATGCTCATGCAAAGATGATATGTAATAGTCTTTAAGTTGGGTGGAAAAATTATTCTATTGAAGTGTTTTTAATATTAACAATTTCCAAGATACCATGCTTAAGGCTCTATTTCGCTGAAACCAGGTTGTACAAATACGAGAGGGAAGCCGCGGGGTCATTTGGTTTCTATCTGGGAACCTACCATTACAGACACCCAAAGAACAAGGTATAAAAAGTTGTCAAATAGCTTTTTCATCTTCTGTGAATTTAGTCTTCTGAAATTAAACAAGGTTTTTCTCCATTTTCCCTTACTTGATTTTGGACCCTAATTTCCACTGAACAAATGAACCTATTCAAGATGGTATCAGGTAGGAATTTTCTATTTTTTGACTAGTAGTAATTCATTAGCAAACACTTCCAAACAGTGACCAGAGTGTGCTACTTGGTTCCTTTAAAAGAAAGAAGGAAAAGGGGAAACAGAAAAAATATCTAAATAGATTAGTAATTTAACCAATATAGTTTAGTTGAGTGTACACTTGTATTTCATAGTAAAAAAAAAAAATCATTCAGTGAAATTTTAATTATAATTCAAATATTGCTTAGTTTAATAACCTGGTGTTAGTCTACTATTCGTTCTTTTGTAAAATGGGCCTGAGAGGACAGAAGGCAGAAATAAATTGGGAGAGAGGTTTTTAATTTATAAAAATATGCATTTTATTTTCTAAATATTTTATTTATTCAGTTTTAGTTCTGGGTAAATTTAGACTTCTGTGTGGTCTTGATCTATACTGTCAGCCCAGAGAGAATGGGTAGCAATGAAAAAGACAGAAGCTTGCTGGAATTTTAAGCCTTGTTTTATATTTCACAGTGTAGTATCAGGATGTTCATTGATTGCCAGAAGTTTAGATTATTTCTCTAAACTAACCCTCCATCTATCTATCATCTATCTATCTGCCTATCTATCATCTCTCTATCTCTATTATACTTAATAGACATATATCTACAATACTATGTCTATATTGCAAAATATACTGCAAATTTTCAGGGTCACACTAGAATCTATGTAAACACAAATTAAAATCAATTAAAAATGCCATAATTTAGCATAATTACATAATGATAATTACAGAATAATATAGGCCAATAGGCATATGAAGAAATGTTCAATGTCACTAATCATCAGAGAAATGCAAAAGAGACGTTTTAAAACTGGGCCCCATAGAGCTTTAAAGTTCTTCAGTGAGGCAGGAGGAAGAGGCCTAGTGAAAGCGGCATCTCCCTTTTAACAAGGTTTTGCTTTTTTCTGTTTTATAAATTGTGATTGCGTGAAAAAAAATTTTAATGGGTGTTAGAGCTTTAAAAAAAAATCTCCTGTGCCATGACCACAGCTGACACTGAAGCGCAATGTTCCTTTCTCTTCGCTACATCCCTTCTTACATGTACTTTGGTCTGCATATTTAAACTCTTCAATAATTTAGACCGCAATACCACACTTCATCAGTCAGGGCCATTATTCAAGACATTCTACATTTTTTGATGCAAGTCCAAAGCTTAATGTTCTTGAAAATAATTTATCTGAGTTGATTCTTTCCACAGTGAAAAAATAAAAAACTGAGTTAGTAAAAAAAAGAAACTGTACTACTAATTGAGACATTAGGTCCAAAATATTTATTTTTTAGCGAGAAGTAATACATAATGGTATTAGAAGTAAGAAGAATCAAATTGCCAACGATTCACTCTTCTTTTCCTTCTAGGTTTCTGGGATAGATATATGAAACTAAAAGATGGGACTGTAACCTGATTTGGATTTTGGAGAAAGATCAACACACAAAGGAAAAAAATAAACGTGGATAGCCCTGAGGAACAATGTCTTTTTGCCATAATACAATTAATATTTCCTGTGTGACAAGCAGCTGGTCGAATGATGTCCGTGCTTCCCTATACAGTTTAATGGCACTCATAATTCTGACCACAGTGGTTGGCAATCTGATAGTTATTATTTCCATATCACACTTCAAGCAACTTCATACTCCAACTAACTGGCTCATTCATTCCATGGCCACTGTGGACTTTCTGCTGGGGTGCCTGGTCATGCCTTATAGCATGGTGAGATCTGTTGAGCACTGCTGGTATTTTGGAGAAGTCTTCTGTAAACTTCACACCAGCACTGATATTATGCTGAGCTCAGCATCCATTTTCCACTTGTCCTTCATTTCCATTGACCGCTACTATGCTGTGTGTGACCCGCTGAGATACAAAGCCAAGATCAGTATCTTGGTTATTTTCGTGATGATCTTTATTAGCTGGAGCATCCCTGCTCTGTTTGCATTTGGAATGATTTTTCTGGAGCTAAACTTCAAAGGAGCTGAGCAGATGTATTACAAACATGTTCATTGTGTAGGGGGTTGCTCTGTCTTCTTTAGCAAAACATCTGGAGTACTGGCCTTTATGACTTCTTTCTATATACCTGGATCTGTTATGTTATGTGTCTATTATAGAATATATTTCATAGCTAAAGGGCAGGCAAGATCAATTAATGATGCTAAACAGAAGCTTCAAATTGGATTGGAAGAGAAAAATGGAATTTCAGGAAGCAAAGAAAGAAAAGCTGCAAAGACATTAGGGATTGTGATGGGAGTTTTTCTAATATGTTGGTGTCCTTTCTTTTTCTGCACAATCATGGATCCCTTCCTGGACTATTCTATTCCACCCACCCTGAATGAGGCATTAATTTGGTTTGGCTACCTGAACTCTGCTTTCAATCCAATGGTCTATGCATTTTTCTATCCCTGGTTTAGAAGGGCACTGAAGATAATTCTATTTGGTAAAATATTCCAAAAAGATTCATCTAGGTGTAAATTATTTTTAGAATCAAACCCATAAAATTTTTATACCTTTCTGTTTTGCAAAACAGCTGGTGATTGTGTTTATGAACACAGCATAATCAACCACACAGACCAACTGCAGAGTCTTTTTAAAGAATGTATCATAAGATGTGGTGATTCTATCTTGCTTCCTACTTGGCAGGTAGTAGGTATGATCTCTACCATTCTTTCTTTACATACAAAGTTTTGCAAATTCAGAATCTAAGGTCCTACATTTAAAAGAACTTTTCTTGCTCTTCCATAAACTTCCATTAAATTGACAGTGGTCCATTATTCAGTTGTTTAGTGGTAGAAACTATGGGGCTACATTTGAAAATGCAAATCAAAATGACTCTGTCATTTATTTGCTTAAATATGTTTGGTGTTTTTTTGTAAAGTCAACATAAAGTACACATAAATGTTATTTATTAAATAATTATTTATATATACTTCTCTATTTATTGCCAATTTTTATTAATATATGTTCTGAATTCTTTTTATTTTTAATGTTTTTATCTTTTGTATTTTAATCTTTCAATATCTTTATTTTTATGTTTTTAAGATACATATTTTTAATTCTCATACTCATAGAAAACTTGGAAAATAAAGGAAACAATAAAACTAAAATATTATATGGACCCATAAAAATAAAAATCACTTATAGCTCACTTCCTGAAGTAACTATATTGTTTAAATTCTTAAAAACATCAATTTTTTGGTGACTATAATATTATGTTGTATGGATAATACAACTTTTCTTTTTATTTTGACACTTCCCTTCTGTTGACGACTTAGGTGTTTTTCATTCCTTTTATATATATAAAAAGGAAATTAAAACAAGTTTCTGCCTGTTACCTACTACTGCAGCTCATGAAAGTATCTGGAAGGATATTACCATATTTCAAGGTTATGTCTGGTATGGTAAGACTCAAAATGTAAGCTATATGAAGTTAAACAAATTCACTTGCCAGACTCCAGGCTGCACCAAAAGAGAGGCTGTCATCCATCAAAGCGGCTAACCCTGAGGGGTAATGGAAGGTGTACTCAGAGTAGACATGCCATGCCTATTAGGATGGCATATACAACAAGAGGAACAAATGGTGGTTTCAAATAAGACCCCTGGAAAAGAAGTGAGCAAACAGTCTAAATTATAAGCATTGATTTGCAGTTGAGCTGTTTCTCATTCAGGCTTTGTAGTCTGTTTCACGTTGGTAACATAAGGCATTTGGATTTACTTATTTAACAATAGTGACTCATGCTTATGAGTAAGTTCCAGTAGGGCAGCAAACTTCATTCACTCATTCATTCATTCATATTGAATTTATTAGGGTCACAACTTGATAACATAATTACACAGGTTTCAGGTGCCCAAGTCTACAACAAATCTCTATATACTGTATTAGTATATATATTCACCCGCCAAGTCAAATCTTCATCCACCACCATTTCTCTCCCCTCCCCTCCCCCCACCTCCACCCCTGCCATCACCACACTGTTGTCTGTGTCTGTGAGTTTGTTCGTTTGCTTGTTTTACTCTATCCTTCTACCTCCAGCTCATTTTAAATGAAACTAAAGTTGACATTTCTACACATAAATTTCTGTTCACAAACCTGATGATCTCTTGAGGATCTATCAAATCCTTTCAACTATTATAGTCTGTTTTAGGGCTACATATTTATAATTGATTTGACTAGATTTTTGTTCTAGCCTATTTTAAAAACATTCTGAGTTATCTTTTCATTTAGTATAGAGTAAGACAATCACTCCCAATTTCAAAAACCCTTGACTTTTTTTTTTTTAACTGTCAGACTACTTTGTCAACTTCTAAAAAGAAAATAAAGGAGTCAGATGTTTCTCAGTACCTTACAGCAAGTTTCTGTGGTGTTCTTTATTTGCTCCCACACACTCCTCTTAAGGTTATTTGTAGGTATTTTATACCTTTTGGGTGTGAATTTTGCCCACTCTGAATAAATCTTTTTTAGGACATTATATTATCTATGTAGCCATTAGTGTTGACATACAGTAAAACTTTATTTTAGCTTTTCAGTTGACTTGTTTAGGTTTTCTCTATACTTAGCCATAATACCTTTAGCAATGTTAGTTTCATCTCCTTTGCAATAGTAATAATTCTTATTTATAATTTTTAATGTATTTTATTAGTCAGAAATTTCTAGAACAAAACTGATAATAGTGATGAGTCATCCTGTTTTATATTTATTTTAAGTTACTATCTAGCTTTTAATATTGAGTCCTTATTTTCTTGGGATAGGTTCATGACTCAGATAATTCTACTTTTTTTACTTAGTATGAAAGCCCTCATAGCTTATTTGTTTTTGTAGCCTCTGTTTTTAATGCTTATAATAACAGATAACCTATAACCCACCCTCTAAGCAAAACAAGAAGAAAAGATTATTTTGTTTTGCCATATTCCCAACTTGACGCTAGCTTCTGTTCCCTCATGCAGAAGATACTTTGGTCGTTTGGTTGTCCAGAGTCCCTTTCCTAACTGGAATCCAATTAGCTTTCGAGAAATTTCCCATTTCTCCTAGATATAGTCTGCTGGAACTGTAATTGGAAGATTGGTTCCCTGCTCTTCTCCCTAACTAAACAAATGGGTGAATAACACAAGCTGAAATGTTCAGAATGTCTTTTTCTAGAATTTAAATCTCTAGCAGAAGGGAAAAGACAGTGATCTTTAGCAGAATAATTGGCAGGAAATGATAAAAACATGTGGGTTTCCTTTCCATTTATATGTAAGACCATGACCAGACTGCTCTTGATATTGTCAGGGTTCTTGCTTCCCCGACTCCAGAACTGAACTGCCTGACTGTTCATTTCCAAACCAAGTTCTCTCATTTCTAGTGGAATACAGATAGTCTTCTCATAAATTCCTTTTGCGAGTAACTTTTGGTTGCATCCACAGAAAGAACCTTATCTTGATATACTATATTATGGTAAAGAAAGTGATTGCAACGGCATAAAATTCCTTTTCCAAGTCCCGACAATTTCTAGTCAAAACAGCCTGATTTTCCACACTTCTTTTAAAGAGGACTATTCATATAAATTTCTAATCAGGAAGAGATAAAAATAAAGATATCAGCAAGACAGTTTGCTGGAACTGATTTATTGTTAATAAAAATAATGCCCTGGAAATTCCATCCTGATGTTAAACTCGGTTCTTGAAATCAATAATCCAATCTTTGTAGAGTCATAAATATTTGTCAAGGAAGTAGAACAAACCATATGAACTTCAATTCATCGTGGACTCTGATGAGTCACAGTTCCTGTTTAGTTATACATTGTAAACAAGAGCTTGAACTTTACCTTAAATGAATAAAGATACACAAAGAATTATTAGTATTTTTAAATTTAGCAGACTATAAAGTGTACCAACAAAACTATTATTAAGAGAGATATTTTGAATGCTACACTGAAATAATCTATATAATGTAATAATAAGATTAAGCTAAAGAACATATGCATTTTCCACAGTGTTTTAATACAGGTTAGTGAGGTCATGGCAAGCTGTAAATTTGTCTTTGACAGGTCTTGTCGTTTTTCCTAACATTCTAAAACTCTTCATTGTAAAACTTGTTTCCAAAACTCTAAGCTCCCAGGGAATTTATGCTGCTCCAACATTCTAACTTCATTAGAATGTTACATTGAGGACAGTTCAGCTATGAAGCTTTATAAACCTCAGCATCTAATTTGTTTCTTTTAAAAAAAATTTTATTGATATACAGACAGAAGGAGGGAGGGAGACAGACAGACAGGCAGACAGAATCTTTGATTGGTTCCTGTATGTGCCCTGACTGGCGATTTTTTTCCAGAAGAAAGAAATCATTGACTTACACAAATGAAAAGTTATTAGCATATGTATCCATTAAAATTACTTTGAAGCATTAGAGTTAAGCCACTCACAATGGCTTATTAATGGTAAACTTTCGGCTTCATTTATCAGTAAGTCAGATAAGCAATAGCTGAGATGATAAACTAAATTTCCTTTGTGGCTCAATGTTTTCACAATTAGATGTGTCCAACTAGTGTATCTCAGCCGTGGGCTGCTGCTGAGAAGCTCTGATAGAAATAGAAATAATGTAGATACTCAAGCCTTATGTCAAGAAGATGATCTGTGATGAAGAGGGCAAGCGTGAGAGCCAAATGCCGATGGCATGAAACTCTGGCTCCAACGTTTATCAGCTTTCACTTGGACCAAGTCACTTAAAACATCTAAAACTTAGTTTACTCACTTACAAGATAAGGACAATAATATTACCTACCTCACTGGACTGTTAGTTATTAGATGAGATATACTGTCTAGCATTGGGCCTTGCACATAAAAACACTCAGCAAACATACATTATGAGTATTGTTTCCCATCATTTTATCATTGTGCACTATGGTGGTACTCACTCAGAATATGCTGGGATAGTGTACCCAGAGAAGTTGACATAGGCAAACATTACGTTTTCTTTTAAAAGCCAGTACAGAATCACATTATTTCTTTCCTAATAAGTTTCATGGTTACAATTACACAAAGAATAGCAGAAGATTTACTTCAAGGTTTACACAGAAGATAGTTAAAATGGTGAATTAGTCTGCCACGTGTCAGTGTTTGGCAAGTATGTTTAAGAGACTAGAAATTTTTATTTTTTTTAAGTGAGAGGAGGGGAGATAGACAGATTCCCACATGTGCCCCAACCAAAATTCACCCTCATCTGGGGCCAGTGCTCAAATCAACCATGCTAACAACCTCAGTGCCCAGGGTCGACACTCGAACCAGTCGAGTCATTGGCTGTGAGAGGTGGAGAGAGAGAGAAAGAGGAGAAGGAGGGGAAGAGAAGCAAGTGGTTGTTTCTCCTGTGTGCCCTGACCGAGGATCGAACCAGGAATATCCGCATGCCAGGCCAACACTCTATATACTGAACCAACCAACTGGAGCTGAATTTTTATTTATTTATTTATTTATTTATTACAGAGACAGAGAGTGAGTCAGAGCGAGGGATACACAGGGACAGATAGACAGGAACGGAGAGAGATGAGAAGCATCAATCATTAGTTTTTCATTGCGCGTTGCAACACCTTAGTTGTTCATTGATTGCTTTCTCATATGTGCCTTGACCGCGGGCCTTCAGCAGACCGAGTAACCCCTTGTTGAACCCAGCGACCTTGGGTTCAAGCTGGTAGACTTTTGCTCAAACCAGATGAGCCCACGCTCAAGCTGGCGACCTCGGGGTCTCGAACCTGGGTCCTCCGCATCCCAGTCCGACACTCTATCCACTGCGCCACCGCCCAGGCCAACACTCTATATACTGAACCAACCAGCCGGAGCTGAATTTTTATTTTTTTAAAAAAAGAATGTATATAAACTGTGTGTTTGTATATATATCTATATATAGGTATATCTGTCTATGTATATCTATATAACTATATATAGAGATATATACATATGCATAAATAACTACATATTTGCATATACATATATACTGCTTACAAAAATTGGGGGATATTTTGTCACTTCATATTCATTTTGAAATATCCCTTAATATTTGTGAGCAGTATATAATATTGCTATTTATCTACAAAATAACTATTATTTACCTGTCTAATGAATTTGGATAAAAACTTTGTGTAAACCCTAAAGCATGTTAGCATCGAGTACTGAGTGACCAACGGACATCCTCAGGCTTTGGAACCAGACAAGTTTGGGTTTAAACCCCAGCTCTCTGTAGTTCCTGTGCTTTCTCTTCTTTGTGACTTTGTTCCTGCAGCCCCCAGTGCATGAAATGCCTCCTCCTCCACTCTAGCTCCCTTCACTGGCTGACATTCACTCATTTTAAAATACTCATCTTGAAAGATATTACCCTTCTAAGAATTTGTCTGTAATCTCCTTAGACCAGGTACCTTTCTCTGAATTCTCAAAATATCTCATGAGCTTCTCTTCAGTGTGCTTACTAGTTATATTAAAGTGGCCACGGTCCCCACAGAACTGTCAACTGCAGAAGTTAGCTATTGTGTTTTATCTGTCATTGTGCCCTGTGCTTAGTACCACATCTGGCACAGAGAAGTCACTCTGTGCATGTTTTTTTTTAGGAAAATAAATGAGTAAGGAATAGTAAGGTGTTCAAATGGACAAATTTAATAGAAATTAGAGAAAGAGCCTGACCAGATGGTGGTGCAGTAGATAGAAGGTCAGACTGGAGCAGAGAGGACCCAGGTTTGAAAGTCCAAGGTCTCCAGCTTGAGCTTGGGCTCATCTGGCTTGAGCATGGGCTATCAGCTTGAGTGCAGGGTTGCTGGCTTGAGTGCGGGATCATAGACATGACACTATGGTCACTGGCTTGAGCCCATAGGGCACTGGCTTGAAGTCCAAGGTTACTGGCTTAAGCCCAAGGTCACTGGCTTGCGCAAGGGGTCACTCTGCTCTGTTGTAGTCCCCCGGTCAAGGCACATACGAGAAAGCAATCAATGAACAACTAAGGTGCTGCCAAGAATTGATTCTTTTTATCTCTCTCCTTTCTGGTCTGTCTGTACCTATCTGTCCCTCTCTCTATCTGTCTCTGTCACAAAAGAAAGAAAGAAAGAAAGAAAGAAAGAAAGAAAGAAAGAAAGAAAGAAAGAAAGAAAGAAAGAAAGAAAGAAAGAAGAAAGAAAGAAAAGAGAAAGATTTGAGCCCAGGTCTGTCTGGCTACAAAATCCACTCTCTTTCGTATTTCTGAAGTATGAATATGGGCAAACTATGGAATTCATAGTTTTATCTTCGGCCAAGTTTAAACACTGTGCCTATATGGGTTTAATTTTGGCATTAACGTGTATTTTTTAATGAATATGTTTTGCCTCTCTTACATCAGCTAAAGTTTTCTTTCTCAGATTTACACTTTGCCTTTGCTTAATAGCCTGAGAATTCCCCAAACATTGTGTTCCTCTAATAAAGTTTTGTGATAAATGTTTTTCTATCTCCACTAAATACAATTACTTCCCCAATGACTCGTAGTGTGTAATGATTTTCCATCATGAGAAAGGTGGAACAGCAGATGTGTTAATAATGCCCTCTGGTCTCTATTTACTCAGAAGTTGGGCAAATGAAAGCAAAGTGAAAATAATGTTGATTATACTTGTCTCTCCAGACAATGGGCTCAAATTGCAGCTTCAAAGTGTCAAACTGTAAATCAGGTGCTGTGGGCATTGGTAAGTATCCAATCAACACATTTAATTACCATCTTTAGCTATTCTCCCAAGACTTTACTTTTAACAAACAAAAGAGTTTGCAAACAGTGATTTCATATGCTTGAAATGTGTCGAGAACTTTGTTTTCAATTGGCTAAGAGTTTTTACCTTGTTTATAGATTCTCCTAAGCATAGAAAATTATAAAAGTTTGAGAAATAAAGAAAAACACATGGATCATCCACTGATTTTTCTTCCATGATTCATATTATAAGGAACAATAAAATAAAACACAACAAAACAAAGTATCACAGTAAATTTTTTTTTACTATATGGTACATTAGACTACCACAATACTAAATTTGAACATGTACAGCTAGATGACTGGGTTAAGTCTACATAAAAAAAGCAAAGTGGAAAATGATGGTCATTACCTGGGTAATGAAGTCAACTGAAGTCTCTTCTTCATCACCCCTTAGTTAAATAAGACCCAAACAAAAGAAAACAGAATCATTGCTTGTAATGTATCTGGAAACACATTGGCTTGAGTTTATATTCAAACATTGGTGATTATTAACTGTTCAGCAATATTCAACAGCTGAAAGCAGTTCACTAAACCTCTTTAAATTTCAGTTTTCTTATTTGTATAATGGGTAATGAGTAACTTTCAGGGTTGTGAAGATTTATTTAATTATTAAATAATTTATTTATTCACATAAAAAGTATTTACTAGACATCTATTATATGTCATCATTGTGCTAACTAGATGCTAAGAACGCAGATATAAAACATGATCAACATGTTCTCCATCCTTCTGGAATTTCCATGAAAGTAAAATGAGATTGTATTTGTCAAGTGTTTGTGTAATGTACAGTAGACAGTTCATAGCACATAGTCAATAAATTAAAGTAATTATTATTGCTATTATTTACAATTCACTTGGTCATTGTCAACCTGGTTTATAGTTGCAGAGATAGAATTAAAATATATCCCTGGTTGAAGTGACTAAGAAATACAAATTGATAGTTATATAATAATCACAGGAATATAAAGTACAGCATAAGGAATATAGTCAATCATACTTTGATAATTATGTGTGGTGCTAGTTGGGCACTATATACATCGAGGGGAACACTCCACTAAGCTGTACACCTGAAACCAATACAAAATAACATTGAAAATAAACTGTAGTAGAAAATTACATATCCCTGGTTATCAATTTTGAGCTCAGATCACCATATTATGTGTCACTCTTTCTATGTAACTGATAACAGCAAGCCCTTGAAGGTCATTGTTATAATCATGCCCTTACTGCCTTTTCCTAATTTCTCTTCTTATCCAACCAAATTACAGAAATTATATAGGTGTTTCTGTCCTCTTCAGTAGGCACCAAAAATTCTGTATGTGCTAAACTAAACTAAATTTCCCTATTATCCAACCTTCTTGTATGTTTGTTATTAGTTGACACCACTATCCTTGTAATTGCTCAAGGTGGAAATCTAAGTAATCCTTGACTCCTCCTTCTCCTTATTCTCCACACCCATTCAAGTGTGGGCAATGTGACTTAATTCGGGTCTTAGCTTTCCCTCCCATGGACTTTGAATAAATCCCACAACTGGTTTCATTCCTCAAGTCTTGACCCTTCTAGGTCATTCTACATGGAGTAACCATTGAGTATCTAAAACCCAAATTTGATCTCTAATCCAAATGTCTTTCTTAGCCTTACATGGTTTTGTAGTACCTTTTGTATTAGTTGCATCATAATGTCCAAATTTCTTCGCTAGCATAAAAGATATTCTGTGATCTGTGCTGCTTATTTTTGTATCTATATCTCCTACCCTTCTTTTATTAGTTTATTTCAACCATTCCAAATTACCTAGCTTTCATGAAAACTGTATTTTTTCAGAATTCCCAGCCTTTGAACACTTGATTGCTGCTGTACATAGTGCCGTAATCAATCTGCTTACTAACTCGACCTCGAAGGCTTAGCTGCTGAAGCTAGCCCTTCTCAGCTCATGTAGCGCGTCCTCTCTGATCTCCAAAAGCAATTCAAGCATAGTCGTATTGTTATACATAACACATTGCATAGTGATGATCTGTCTTCACAAACCACTTAGTTTCTAATAAGTATTGAGTAAAAGACTTAACAGAAAACATGTAAGGTATAAATATAACAGAAAATATGTAAGGCATAAAAGTTACAATGAACATCTTTGCAGCCTATATTCATTTTAGGAAAAATAACATATTTAAAATATTTTATTGGGTTTTAGTTCTTTGAATATTTCTGTTGCTGTATCTTTGTCAATTATATGTGTGACAAATATCTTCTTCCTGTTAGTTTTCTTTTTCATTTTTTAATATTTTATTTTTTTGAGAGAGTGAGAGAAAGAGAGAGGTAGGGAAAGAGATGAAAAGCATCAACTTGTAGTTGCATCACTTTAATTGTTCATTGATTCCCTCTCATACATGACTTGACTAGGGGGTTCAGGTCAGGCCAGTGACTCCTTGCTCAAACCAGTGACCATGGGATCATGTCCATGATCCCACACTGAACCCTGCACTCAAGCTGACAAGTCTGCACTTAAATCCCAGGTTGATGATTTATCCACTGTACCACCACCGGTCAAACTAAATTTTTAAGGTTTTGGGGAAAATTTTTGCTAAATGTAAATTCTTTATCCTCATGTAGTAAAATTTATCAATTTTTTTGTGCTTTTTGTAACTTTAATAATCTTTCCTTTATATGAGATCATTAAAATTTTTTCCTATATTGTCTTTCAAGAGTTTTATAACTTTCCCTTTTATAGTTAGGATTATACTTTTGGAATAGATTATTGTATATGGTGTGAAATAGGGTCTAATTTCATTTATTCTTTCTATATAACTAATTGTCCTAACACCATTTATTGAAAAAGCTAAAATTCTTCTTTAATCTGTTGTTGGAGATATAATAAATTGTTTCTATATATATAGGGAAAATGTATGTCTTTATGCTCTTTAGTGTCTTCATCAATCTGTTTATTTCTATACCAGTAGAATATTGTCTTAATTACTATAACTTTATATTAAATTTTTAAATGATGTAAAAGAAAACTTTCTTCATCCCATTTTCTTTTTTTTTCTTCTTCCTCCTCTTCCTTTTCTTCCTTTGAAGAGTTTAGGTTTATGTTGCCTTTTGTACTTCTTTATAAATTTTTGAGACAACTTGTTAAATAACACACACAAACCTTTGAGATTTTGATAGTGCATTAATTTATGGAACATTTGAAGAAAATGAACACCTTTACCACAGTTGTTCTTCCAATCCCTGAACATGGCATAGTGTTTCATTTATTTACATCTTAACTTACTTCTTTTAATAAAAATTTTAAACTTTTTTAATAAAAAACTTTCATATTTATCTTTAAAGTGTTACTTTTTATTTTTTAATCATGTTGTAAAGATAGACTCTTTCAAAGTTATAATTTACAATCCCTTCTCATTATTAATAGAAGAGATATATTTCTGTATACTGATTTTAAAAAATAGCAACCTTACTAATCTCTCTTATGAATTCTAAAAATGTAAGTGTGTATTTTAGATAGTTTGTAGAGATGTCCACATCATTAGTCAGTAAGAACAGTTTTTTCCCCGAATCTTCATTGAAGTGAGTGGTTTTACAGGGTCTTTAGTTTTATTCCCCATACTCATGGGAATTCTCTTAATATTTCATAATTAAGTAAAATGTCTGTTAAAATATACTCTTTTTTTGTTTGTTTTACAGAAAGAGACACACACAGTCAAACAGGAAAGAGAGTTATTAGAAGTATTAACTCACAGTTGCGTCACCTTAGTTGTTCACTGATTGCTTTCTCATATGTACCTTGACTTGGGGGCTTCAGCTGAGCCATTGACCCCTTGCTCAAGCCAGCGACCATGGGGTCATGTCTATGATCCCACTCTCAAGCTGACAACCCTGCATTCAAGCTGGATGAGCCCACTCTCAAGCCGGTGATCTCAGGGTTTCAAACTTAAGTCCTCAGGATCCCAGGTCAATGCTCTATCCACTGCTCCACCAATTCAAATTCTAATTTGAATGCTTGATTCTTTCCTTAGTCAATGAGTTATTCAAAGTATGTTTTTTAATATTAAAAGATGGGGAGTCCTTTTTTTCTTTTTTTTTCCTTTTTTTCAAATTAAGTAAGAAGCAGGAAGGTAGACTCCGCATATGCCCCCACCAAGATCCATTCAGCAAGCCCCTTATCAGGCAATGCTCTGCCAGTCTGGGCCACTTCTACACATGTTGCTCGGCAACCGAGCCATTCTAGCCCCTGAGCCATCCTCAGCACCCCAGACCAACTTTGCTCAAACCACTGGAGCCATGGCTGCGGGAGGGGAAGAGAAAGAGAGACAGAGGGGGGGGAGGGGCGGAGAAGCAGATGGTTACTTCTGTGTGCCCTGACCAGGAATCTAACCCAGGACTTCCATATGCCAGTTTGATGCTCTCCTGCTGAGCCAACTGGCCAGGGCCACTAGTTACTTTCTGTTATTTATTTTTAGCTTACTGCTTTGTGCACAAAGAACCTGATATGGATAGTCCAATATTTCATCAGTTTATGTAAATGTTTTGTGTATGATGAAGAAGATCATGTGTTCTGTAGTTGTTTTGTACACTGTTCTAATACATATTTTATTAGGTCTAGCTTATTTATAAATCTTATTGCTAGTTAAGCTACTTATTCTGTCAATTATTAATATATGTTTGTTTAAATCTACAACAGTGATTGTGGATTTTGTCTATTTTGCTTTCTGGTTTAACCATTTTTTCCCTTTCAGATTTAAAGACTTGTTAAATGCAGATGTATTACATCATCTTTGTAAATGAAACTCTTTTTATTGTCTCCTTTTCACTAGTAATATTTTTTGCCTTAACACATTTATTGTCTGATACTAATATAATGATACAAGCTTTCTTTTGGTTTATATTTGTTTGAAATATGTTTTCATTTTTTCCAAATTTCTGTGTTCTTATGTTTTATAAAATATGCAAAAGAAATGACAGGATTTCACAGGAGAAACAATAAATATGTGAGTGTTTTACCTCATTGGTAATCAAGAACATGCAATTCAAGATTACAATAAAATACCACTTTTTAATCATCAAGTTGTCAAAAATTTACTCTTGATAATACCATGTGTTAGATGTAGTTCAATAGAATTTCTACATCTTGATTGTGAGAATGCAAATTAGTACAGTCATTTTAGAGTACAATTTGCTTTAGACTTGTGAAGTTGAATATTCACATTCTAGATTATTCTGCAATTACTTTCTCATGTATATTTCCAAGAAAATTTCTTAAATATATACACCAGGAGACTTGCACCAGAATGTTCAAAATAGCACTGTTCAAAATAGCAAAAGAACTAAAAATAATTCAAATATCCATTGATAAGAAAAAGCTAAACAGATTATTTCAGGGTAGTGAGAATGAATGAACTACAACTACATATAACATAAAGTTGAGTTTAAAAATAAGAGCAAAACAAGTTCCAAAAGACAATAAAGTTCATGATAACTACTTTATAAAGTTCAAAAAACAAGTGATCCTAATGATATTTTGATTTAGTTAATACAAATATTTGTGATAAAGCTATTAAAAGAATACAAAAGGCAATAAACATAAAATTCAAGATAGTAGCTTGCTGGGGTAATTGGCAGAAAACAATATATAGGTCTATTTTGCCTTGTAGTTCAGTCATTTTTTTTTCCTTCTAGATTTAACTATTGTCAACTTGGTTCAGTTTAACTATTGTCAACTTACTGACGTGAATAGTTGTCAAGTTAATTCATAGTCATGGGTATTTATTATGCTACAAACAAAGTGAGCAAGTCATGTGTGGCATGGTTGCAATTAATTCAAGTTCTACACAGCCAGTTCCACTAAAAAATATGAAAACTTAGTATTGTTAGTGATGTATCCCTTTTCTCCAGCTTGAGATACAAAATAATATCCTATTTCTTTGTATTATTTAAATTAGTTAACCAGCTTTCCCATTTCCCTTTGGGTCTTTTGGTTACATTCATTGGAGACTGAACCCAAAGTTTCATTTCTCTTAAACTGCCACAAGGTGTCACTGTTCAAGTTAGAAGATGATGCTACTCCTGCAAGAATGGACAGATAATAAACTGGGAGGGAAAGCTGCAGTCCCCGAGGGCTTAGAACAGTGGTTCTCAAACTTTTTGAAGCTGGGGTGCATTTAAAATCTTACAATAATTGTAGGCGCGCTATATACAAATTTCTGAGAAGTATGTTATAATAATTAAGTCAAGTATTAAAGAAAAAAAACATAAAGTCCAAGTGTGCTTTTATGGTAATTAAACAAAATAAATACGACAAAATTCAACTTATTCTGACATTAAAAAACACTTTTATGTTACATTTTTTGAGTTATGCTTTTTAGAATTCATAAAAAAGAGGGGTTAAAAAAAACTTATTGTTTTTTATATATAGATACATTCTTAATAAGATTTAGTAATTTGGGCAGGTCCCGGCGTGAATGTGTTAAGTTTTTTCATTCTTGTGTTTATGAGAAACATAATCCTGATGTGTCCCAGTGATTTCTTCAATGTTTGGGCATATACTTGAAAGGCAAACTCTCATTTACTCGTCAATACATTGAAGAATTCCTCTCTTTTTACTCTTAATTGTGTTAAGGGTAGAAAATCCTAATTCACATAAATACAATAATAAAAATTGTAGTAAAATGTTCAAAGCTTTTTAGATATTGTCACATATTCTTCTTTTATAGAAATCCAAAAGGCTTCAAGAGACTATTCCTTATGTTTAATCATCAATCCACTATCAGTGGATATAGCTGCCAATTCTTCTTCTGTTAATGTTTAACCAAAATCACTTAAAGCTTCCATGAATGGGTTTCTAGTCTAAATGTATTGTTCAGTGTTAAGTGATAAAAAATGCTATAAATTAAATTTTGCCCATCAGCCTTCAAGTCCTATTTTATTTACACTTAACTTTTGCTCACTTCCAGAATTGGATTCTTCAATATCATGCTTCTTTTGGAGAAATCTATCCATTTTATTTGGGTGTATTTATCTAAAAATAATATAATGATGTGTTAATAATAAATATAATAATGATGTGTTAACAAAAAGAGCGGTATTTTTATAATGAAATGGTATAATAGAGTAACTATATTTATTTTTATATTTGGGCACATGCTGCAAACCAGCGCAGCTAGTAATTCCAGGTCCTGAGTGGGAATGGTGCGGAATTAAAAAATATATGGGGTCGGGAGGGCCCTGTAATTGCTGCTGGCAAGAAAAAAGTACACCCAAAAACTGAGTCTTGCTTTATTTATAGGGCAGAGTGGGCCATTAGCAAATCAATGAGATCTTTGATCATGTTTCCAAGGCAACCCAAAAATTTTACCAGGTGCAGAAAACCCCCACCATACATATCATCTTAACTTGACACCAAACAAAGGATAGAAGAAACTTGCCTCCAGTTTTTCCGGGGAACATGGTGGGTAGTATAAATAATCCACCACCACAGTTTGGCAGACTGTCAGTTTACAGCCAATTCCCCACACCTCTGTCCCTCCAAAATCTAAACTCCAAAAACCCTGTTGGTTTTTTGGTCCCTAACAGGCACATATTTCTCTGGAATACCATAGGCGCACCTAAAAATCTTCTAGGGCGCCCCAGTGCACCCTGGCACACACGTTGAGAACCACTGGCTTAGAAAGAAGAGTGAGCTAGAGCTCATTACGCGTACATTACACGTAAAGAGCTCTTACTTTCAAATCTTGTCCTCAGGTTCTTCAGAAGAACCAACTCAGCCAGTTCGGAAGGCTCAGCCCTATATTGTTTCTAGATTTTGGCTTTGACTGCACCATCAGTCCTTCTTGCTCCCTCATGATCTGTCCCAGCCAGGAAAGCTCTCATGCTCTCCTTTGCCCGCTGGCCTAAAAGGCGAACTTTAGTTTACTAGATGTACTCGGAGAGCAGTGAATGTGAAAAGGGAAGAAGACAAGGCTCATTGCTTCTGTGCCATGCTGGCTCCTTAGCTCTTTAAAAGTGACAATTTAAGTTCTAACCTGCCCTGCTACTTGTCTGTCAGCTACATAACTAAAAAAAGAAGGCTTAGTTAATTCTTTAAGAGCCAAAAACGTTATCCAACATGACTTACTGTGCTGCCCCCCCCCCCCAGCAGATTTGGAAGTTATTGGCAACTTTTGGGTCATAGTAACATCTTCTGTTATTAAAAAGATTAAGTTTTAACTCTTGGCAAACAAATGCACTAATATTTGTAAAGCCTTCTTGATTTTACAAGTATTTTACAAGTATTTTAACTTTCACATACATTTTTTTCTCAACACATAATATAAATATAAATTTGTTCCAAAGTGGAAGAACTTCTTTTTAGCTTCTCTTTGCCATAACTTCAAGAAGAGCTCCAGAGAAAGCCTGAGCCAGGACTAGTTACATAATTTATGAGATCTGTTGTAAAATGAAAGTGCATAGTATGTTGTTAAAAAATTATTAAGACTTTCAAGAGGGTGATTGCAAAGCGCTAAACCAAGTGTGGGCCCTTCGGAGCTCAGCTGCCCAAGTGACTGCAAAATTCGCATGCCCAAGCAGCACCGTGCGCCAGCTGACTGAAATCACGTAGGGTAGGAATAATGACAATTCGAGCAAGACCCTGATGTCTTCGAGTGATCAATATTGTTTTTTATCTATATCAGGAGTATGCTGCCTCCCAGGGCTGTCCCACTGGTGTAGAAAACCCTTTTATGTTTTAAAAGAACACAAACAAAAAACGCACAGCCCTTAACACATGAGTAGATTCAGACCAGTAGCATCTGAGAAGATTTTGGTATTATGATGTAAGTTCTGTAAAGCGGTAATAATTAACCCCATCCTTCCAGGTCCAAGAGGATTGATTAGATTTATTCTTTTACTCAGATTTATACAAAAGAGAAAGATAGAGAGAGAGAGAGAGAGAGAGCCAATGTTTTGTAAGGCCTCTTCTTGGTGACTAGAATATGAAACAAAATCTGAACTGTGACAGTCTCAGATTTTCCTACAGTGGTAGAAGGCACATTTCCACTTTTTTTTTACCTGAACCTCTGATCCCATCCAGTGTGGTTGGGATTATGTTCTTTGGGGCCACCTGGAACTCAATCACACTTGCTTTACAGTCAGTGTATAATGGCAGACTTAGGGCCTTCAAGGCTGCAGGTGATGAAAACTTAGGTAAGCTGAGACTCCTGAGAGGATGGAGTGGTTTAGCCTCATTAAGCTTTTAAACTTCAGAAAAGCAGGGTTGATTTCAGCTTTAAAAAAAAAATCAACTTTTCAGACCCAATTCCCTTGAGACTAATTGTAAACTTATTGAACGGTACAATTTACATAGTTCCGGATTTCTAGTTCCATATAAGCCATCACAGTAGTTGAAAGAAATAAAGAAGTAATGTTTCATCGGTAAGGAGTTTAATTAACAATGGCATCTTCTACAGGGCAACAGGTATGTGGAGAAGGGATTCACAAGGACAGATTTGTGTTTCTTCTTCTTTGAGGTTTTCTTAAGAAGGAAATTGTCACAATGATAGTGCAGTTCCCTTGCTGGTACATTGATTCTTTTTTTTTTTTTTTCCATTTGGGTCATGTGCAAAGAGAATGGTGTAGGGATGTGGATGCTTATAAGAGTAAGATTTAATATGAATCTGTAATAAAAGGCAGAGCCTTTTAAATATGTGAACAGGATAATGGACTGCCTGTGGGCCATGCACCACACTTCCCAGGAAGAAGATTCAGAGTCCTGGAAAGGGTGACCTCTTCCTAAGTCAATGAGTAAAGTATTTATCACTAGTGTTTACCTAAGCGAAGCAGAAGGTAAGGCAGTTACCTGGGCTTGTGACATACAATCCCCTGTCTTTACTGTCTTAAGAGAAATCTTTTTCTGGTCAAATGTACTATTGAATGTGGTGTTCATACTAACCAAGAAAGAAGGAAAAAGGATGAGAGAAAAGTCACCTTTGATGGAGCTCTTTATGCCTCAGGCATTGTCCTAAGCCTGTTCATACGTATTACTTAATATGTTAAGATTCATCAGCAATAAATATTTAATAGAAATTGAACAATGGAAAGAAATCAATAGCTTGGGTAAGAAAAAAAAGAATTCAAGGAGAAAAGAAAGAATGATTAACAAGGAGACAAACTTTGTAAAGTCCCTTAAAGCTTAACAAGTGGTTGTTTAAGCAGAGAAATAATTTCATGTGAAAACACTTACCAAATTTAATGGTAAGGTAAGAAGAAATGAGATCACATTAGAAAAATCAGAATATTCTTTTTCATCATGGTTATGGTCCTGCAAATTAATTCTTTCCTTGAGGAATGCAGAAGTGGCATTTATTTTAATAATTTATTAGAATGAAGTTTAGATATGGTATTTATTCATAAACTGAAGAAACAAGCAATTTAATATGTCTTAAATCTTTAATTTTTGTGCTTTTTGTAGAAACATAACAGTAATGGAGGAAAGACCAGATTTTTCATTTAATTTTGTTAAATAACATGTATCCATGCACCTATGTTTTTATATTAATAGGTTTTAAAAAGAAAAAAAACACTTCAAAATATTGTTTTATGCATTTAGCTTTCACTGACAATCAATTTGAAGAGAGTATGAAAGATATGGCCATTGAAAGGTTTAAACTGATGATAGATGTCACAAGCAAAAAATATGCCAAATATACCATGGAGAACAAGGAATGAAATTGACTTAAAAGCACTGTTTGATGAGCTCACCAAATACTCATCTAATGTGTTCCTCCCTGCTGTACAGAGAGTGTATGAAGAATACAACTATTAATGTATTTGTCATATTATGTGTTTCAAAGAACTTTATTATATATAATTTTTTACAGTGGAATGGTTGATTAAAGTTCCTGAATGCTAAAAAAGAAGAGAATCAAGCTCCAAACTATGAATGCATGAACAGATGGAACAACAAATTGATGTTT
Organism: Saccopteryx bilineata; assembly: GCF_036850765.1. NCBI lineage: Eukaryota > Metazoa > Chordata > Mammalia > Chiroptera > Emballonuridae > Saccopteryx > Saccopteryx bilineata. The sequence goes on along the minus strand of NC_089501.1, from coordinate 28,480,304 downwards.
TTTTCTCTCTCTCTCCCTTCTTCTCTCTCTAAAATCAATTTAAAAACAGTTAAAATAAATAAATAATAACCTCCTAGACCCACAAACAATAGACCCCAATCAAATAAAATCTGGTTATGTGTTCTTGACTCATTTGAAGTTGTGGATATATTGTCTAGTAGATAGCTATTCTTTCTTTGTGTACAAAGAGGATCAATTATAGTATGTTCAATTATAAGCTTGTTCTTCCTCTTCTTCCACCTCCTTCTCCTCATCTTTCTTTGTAATTTCAGGCCCTGGCATAAAGTAAGAGCTTGCAGAATGTTGGTAGTATAATTTGAATCAAGGAAAGTATAAACAATAATCTTTTAAACTCATCATAATTCAGTGAAGTTGCAAATAAAGATTAAGATAAATAAGTGAGAAAGAACATAAGTTATATTTCAGCATAAATTATCTTCTTTGAGTCTTTTATGTCTTTCCTGAGTTTTTCTACAAAAACTATATAAAACGTAGAATATTTTATTTATTATTTGACAAAATTCCATGTGTTTTGCTTTTTCTTAAGGAAACATTCAATTGCTCTGGACATGGGAGTGGATTTTGCCCAGAGAATGAACGACCGCTGGGTGTCCGTGCCGCCATGTATTTGTTTATGGCGGGAGCCATATTCATCACCGTGTTTGGCAATCTTACCATGATAATTTCCGTTTCCTATTTCAAACAGCTTCACACACCAACTAACTTCCTCATCCTTTCCATGGCAGTCACTGATTTCCTCCTGGGGTTCACGATCATGCCGTACAGTATGATCCGATCGGTGGAGAACTGCTGGTATTTCGGGCTTACCTTTTGCAAAATTCATTATAGTTTTGACCTGATGCTTAGCATAACGTCCATCTTCCATCTTTGCTCAGTGGCCATTGACAGATTTTATGCTATCTGTTACCCTTTACGGTATTCCACCAAGATGACGATCCCAGTCATTAAACGGTTGCTACTTCTCTGCTGGTCGGTCCCTGGAGCATTTGCATTTGGGGTGGTCTTCTCAGAGGCCTATGCTGATGGAATAGAGGGTTATAATATCTTGGTCGCTTGTTCCAGTTCCTGCCCAGTGATGTTCAACAAGTTATGGGGGACCACCATGTTTGTGGCCGGTTTCTTCACTCCTGGGTCTGTGATGGTGGGGATTTATGGCAAAATTTTTGCAGTATCCAGAAAACATGCTCATGCAATCAATAACTTAACAGAAAATCAAAATAATCAAATGAGGAAAGACAAAAAGGCAGCCAAAACTTTAGGAATTGTTATGGGTGTTTTCTTACTATGTTGGTTTCCCTGTTTCCTCACCATTTTATTGGATCCCTTTATGAACTTCTCTACTCCTGTAGTTTTGTTTGATGCTCTGACATGGTTTGGCTATTTTAATTCAACATGTAATCCCTTAATATATGGTTTCTTCTATCCCTGGTTTCGCAGAGCACTTAAGTACATTTTGCTAGGTAAAGTTTTCAGTTCACATTTCCATAACACTAATTTATTTACTCAGAAGGAAGCTGAATAGATTTATTCTGTATGAGTGAATTAGAAAAAAAAGAAAAAAGAATGAAATTAAGAAGAATGAAATCGCTTAAAGCGTGTGTGTGTGTGTGTGTGTGTGTGTGTGTGTGTGTGTGTGTAGGGGGGTGATTTTAGCTATTACGGAAAGCTCTTAGTTACTAAGACGTGAGGGGGGGGGGGAGATGAATCTTCTTTTTGAGCTAACAACCCCTTCTTTTCAGAGTATGTTATATGCCCACTACTTCCAGATGGAGGAAAAAAGAATGGTAGGAAGGTGAAAAGAAGATGAGAAAAAAGCTAGGAATGAAATAAAGAGGACATGCAAAATCTTTTACACTATTCAGAACGAATCCAAACACACACTTGGTATGAGGATCGCTACCCCCTTTCACCACAACACACACTTTGTGTGATGGGTCCATTTACTTTACCTTCTTCAGGGTCTGACCAGATGTATTTTGACACAACAATCACTAAAAATGAAAGGTATGTAAACATGGAATTAACAATTTCAAAAAGGCATATTCTGTCCGGAGTAAGCATTGGTTAGCTGATAGTTATGCTTTGACTAGATTTTACTGCTGCGAAGTTAAATGTTTTTTAAATAAAAGAGGAAATGGAGACTGTGTAACTGAGGCTACAGATTTAACCAATCTTTTCATTCATGTATCATCTGGATTTCAGCAATTTCTCTTTTATTGGCAGGAGAATTCTATTCAGTGCCTTCTTTTCTTCCTAAAGCTCATACACATTTTGTATTGCTAATTGTTATCCCAATTTTTAATAAATTAAAATTATATACCCTAAAAGAGTTGTGTTCTAAACCCACCATTCCTTTTTTCTTAATATTTGTACATATATGTTTGAATAATAGAATAGTGAGAAAAGAAAACAAAAAAGAAAACTCATATTTATAGAGTGGGGAGGCTTCTGGGTAACTTTACATTATACTTGTCATTCAGTGCCTTTTTAACTATAAGTTGAGATCCATTGATAACTTGTAAAACTGACTTAGTGGTCGAACAACCAGTGGTGTGCTGGTAAAAGTTTAACACCTGGCTCTGGAAAAAAAAAAAAAAAGTCCTGAATTATAGAATTTGGTGATTTTCTTGGTATATATTAAAAATAATTTTCTTTTAGCTAATATCAAACTATAAATGTAATGTCAGCTGCCTCTCAAAATTTTTGAGATGTTAACTTATGCTTGCAAATGAGCATGAGTAGTCCCACATGTTACGACTGCCAATGAAAAGCAAACTAGACCAGATGAAAACAGATCATCTAAAATATATCTCTTGCATCGAGGGTAAATATTGCTTTATAAATTTTTTATTTTACTTATATATATGTATATGTTTTTTATATGTGTTTTTGTCTATGTAAGTGAACTGTTTCACTGAAATATTTAATTTCTTCATATACAATATTTCAACGAACAAATTAACAGTTTTTATTCTTTGTGAAAAAGTTGATGTAATTGCCCACAAACTTGCTTTGACCTAGTTCATTGCACAGATCAGAATTAATCAGTGCCCATTCAGCTGTCAGCTTAAGTGCGAGTCTCACCCAGCTGCCCAAAGATGGGCCTGCACGTGTTGACTGGATGGTCCACTGTCCTCCCATCCACGCGGGGCGCTGATGTCTTGTCCCTCCCTGCAGCCTATAGGACACAGGTGCAATAGTGGCGCTTCTTTGAAATGGTGAAAAAGACTACAGTACAAAATTAACTGAAAAAAGATTTTTTCAAGAACAGAGAAATTAAAGCCAGGTGCTTTTATGAAATCTAGTGTGGTATGTTGGATACTGTTGAGTATTTTTTTTGTAATTCTTCTAAATGAAATGGCTTTGTTTTAGTATTTAAACACGCATATACACATAAAGACTTTCTATTTTCCTTTTAAAAGACAAATAGCTAAAAAATGAGTCAAGTGGGTTTAAGCCTTACTGTAAAGTCGAATAATTTTTAATTAATGTTTACTAAATTTACCTCTCAATTCACTAATACATGACTTTAGAAAATAAAACTTACTAGCTTGGTGTATGGTTGTCTGTTGACATTTATTGGGAAGAAATTTACGACTGTTCTTTCTACAGAATGACGATGTTTGTGATGGTGGTTATTATTTATGCTGGTGCTTACAGATGAAATAAAAATGTATGAGTTTCTTATGATATTTCTCTCTTTGTATTAGAATCCTATTTGTACTTTTACCACATCGTTCACATAAATTCTCTGTAAAGTACTACTCATTTTCTTTGTATGGTTTGATGGTATTTTTCTTTAGTTTCATACTGTAGTCATCCTGCCTTATTAGCTAGTGAGTGAATGATCCAGCCTCCTAGGAACTTTCTGCCTTCCCTCGTTCACCCTCTTCTCACTTCCCAGAGGTAGTCATGTCTCCACTCCACCTACCGAATTTTATAGGAAGTTAGAGATAACAAAAATGTGACCTAGGTTATACAACCAGTTAGAGAAGCAACACTGACTTCTCATGCAGTGTTATTTTCTGAACTAGTTTTATCACTTGGGCTTTTTTTCTGCTGTGTGTGTGTGTGTGTGTGTGTGAGAGAGAGAGAGAGAGAGAGAGAGAGAGAGAGAGAGAAACAGAAAGAAAAGGGGTAGATAGGGCCAGACAGATAGGGAGGGAGAGAGATGAGAAGCATCAATTCTTTATTGCGGCAATTTAGTTTCTTATTGATTGCTTTCTCATATGTACCTTGACTGGGGGGCTACAGCAGACTGAGTGACTCTTTGCTCAAGCCAGTGACCTTGGGGTCAAGCTGGTGAGCCTTGCTCAAACCAGATAAGCCCACATTCAAGCTGGAGACCTCAGGGTTTTGAACCTGGGTCCTCTGCGTCCCAGTCCAATGCTCTATCCACTGTGTCACTGCCTGATCAGGCTTTCTTTCTTTTTTTTTTTTAACTAAAAAGTTTTCATCCAACTGGTACCCATCACTGAAGCAAAAATGAACACTTCTCTTCCACCACAAAATGTTCTCATTACATTCTGGAATCAAACTGTGAACAAAAATTTTTTTATGATTCAGATAATTGTTCTTCCTTTGGATATCAACCACATTTAATTTATTCAGCCTACATATGTCTATGTATTTTTAATACTATATATATATAGAAGTTTTAGTATTTTAGTACCTCATCTACCTAGAGTGAAACCCAAGTGACTATGAAATCACTATCAATCGCTGCTCTTCATCTGGGAAAAAGAAACTGAAAACTACTTGGGACATTAGAAATACAAAGAATATTTCAATGTCCCCCAGGAAAGAGAGTTAAAAGAGCAATTCAGCTGAGGCTCTGCAGCGAGGTCCTCTCTTGGAGCTCTGGATCTGAGTTCTCTCCAGCTCCCCTGAGAGCAGAGACAAACTTATATGAATCAAACATCTTAGTCTTCAACACTATGCTTCTTAGAGGTTCCTGACCTCATGCTTACAGGCCACCAGAAGAGATGCAGTGATTCACAACTGACTTGTCAGGAGAGGGAAGGTATTGGGGTCAATAAAAAGAACTGGAAATATACTATTTTTTTAATTTAATTTATTCTTTTTTTCAAAATAATTGAACAGTGAGGATTAGATTTTTTTAAAAATTGTTACAAATAGGATGCAATAGAAAATATAGTTATTTTCTATTATCCACATTTATGTTCAAATAGAAAAACTTTAAAATATCCTTATTACATTTAATTTGATACACTATTTGTTTATATCTTCCCTTGCTGATCCTTGTTACATACTACTTTACTGTCAGATACTACACATTTTATTTTTGGTATTTTTTTTCTCTCGCAAGCAACATTTACTTTAGATATTCTGTTTCTCTTTGCTCCTCAGGTAATTCACTCATTTTAGACACAAAAAGTGCCCAAACTAAAAATTAACTTTCTCTATTGTCAAGAGCTGTTTTTGAATTCAACGGGCATATATATAATGTAGGCATCTTGCTAATAGTACATTTTGAGATGGATCTGAGATTTTACATTTCCCAAAACATTCCCAGAAGGTGATGATGTGGCTATTCTAAGGACCATATCTTATTAACAAGGACTAGATGGGAGAAACTATCAGCAGATGATGCCATACACTTTCTTGTGGTCCAAATCAATCAGAAATGACTCGTCCTGTAGTTGAGATGGTAAGGGGTGATGGGAGGTTTAGTGAAACAGGAGTCAAAAGACCTGGATTATAATATTGGTTTCAGCATTTAGTAGCAATAGCTATCACATGACTTTAGTTATTTCATATACACGGGACAGCTGAGAGGATACAGTAGAAATAGACCTTTCTAGTTATTTAGCAATGTTAAGACACCCAGAATTTTTATTGCTGCCTAGGTGTCATTTAAAATGCTGTTTTAAAGGGGTGTTATTAGCTACTTTCTAAGCAGCATTCACTGTTTTTTTAAAAATATTTTTATCTTTCCCAATCAGATGTCTCTAATACCATGAGACTAGATACCTGTGAATTGGTTTTGTGGTATTTTGAAATTAGTTTCTTTCTATTTAATTCAACTTAATTTATTTAATTTCCCACCACATGTACAGCTCTATGTTAAATATTTCAAAGGTTATATGGTTAACGGGATGTTATCTCAGTAACTGTAACTTGCTTGAGAGATTTATGGTTACGATTAAGATAAGGCAGTTTAAAAGGAGTGGTGCCAGAAGAAAGCAACAAAGGTGTTTGAAATCAAAGTCAGCCAGCAGACGAGGAAATGGCACCACCTAGCTCTAAGGTCTTTGGCCTCCCCAATGCTATCAAGTATTATGAGATTAACTCTAACCGGGGGAGTCAAAATAGGTTTCAGAAAAGAAATGGTATGTGAGCTGAGCCTTGAAGTGGCCAGAGATGAAGAGACTGGCAATCAGTGGAGGAAAGGAGGCGGCTACATCACAGAGCGGGCATTTGCAGGGCGATGTAGAAACCACTGTGGCCAGTAGAGGCTGGAGTATTGTAGACTGAAGGGAAGAAAGGCTACAACTAGGGTTTCCATGCAAACAGGTGCTGAAAGATACATTTATAATATGCAAGATGGAGCTCTGATGTTCTAACTAAGGTGTATTGTCCCAGATTCTTTTCATTGTATCTACCAAAAAAGAAACACAAAACTACAGCCTGGAGCAAAAGTGGGTTTACAGTTGTTCATATGGAAAATAAAATAACTAATAATACAAGAATAAACACTGTTCCATTTACTCGCAACCATAAACATACTTTTGCCCCACCCTGTATGTGTAGTCTTGATAAAAAATTTCTTTCAGTCAGTATTTTTTGGCCCCCTCCTTCTATCACATTCTCTGATACTTAATTTTAGTAAAGATTCTTCTGCTAGTTTTCAAATAATACTATAGTCTATAGCTAATCACAACAATGATGTTTTGCTTCGGTTTTCATTTTCACTCTCTTTTCTGCCCCTGCTCTCTGAAACGAAGTTGCTCTGCCTGTTCTCAGAGTGTATTTATTGTCATTTTCTTCCAGCTGCTTTTAAGAAGACAATGGTTTCATGTTGTCATCTCTGCCCACTGCCATGTGGCTTTGAAAAGGCTACTTATCAACTGTGAGCTCTTTGGAATAAATGTTATTTACAGGCCAGGTACTGTTTTTACTTTTTGCTGTCATGGTGTGTAAATTAGTTTAGGTAGTGATAAAGTAAATTTATAGAAAAAAATCATTGTCTTCTGTTTATCTCAGTTTTCAGCAATACATGTGAATTCATTCAACTGATCGTCATAGGTAAAATGGCTTTGAAGTTCTCTTTGTTATTGTAGTATTTAAATATTTATTACCATTATTTTAGATACTGTGGAATAACCAGAAAAGATACAACATAATGAATTTTCACAGATTTCACACCTTAGCTTATCTTTTATATTATACTACGTACACAATTTTCAAATTTGTACAAAGATACTACTCTAAATTTTGAAATTACTCATGAAATTCTACATCGCTCTGCTGTTGTTTTATTTAACAAATTTAATAAAAAAATTAATTCAAATTTTCTCTTTGCATAGAATTTGCTTTTAAAAGGCTGAGAATCATTTTGGAGCTTTAAAAACAGAATATTTATTTAAGACCTTATAGTTTAAGATCAATTTTTAAATAGATTATATAGAAATTGACATTATCTTCTGACCTGTGGCAAGAGAGATGGGGCAATCATCATTGTTATTGTTAGTACCGGGTAGTTAAAAAGTAGCCATAATTTGCCATTTGTTTATATATGTATTACTTCAAAGTAAGTATCTAGTGTCTACTACAAGTACAAACTAAGATACTGAGAATCTAGTGGTGAACAAGATAGACAAGATCTTTGACTTGTGCTAGTATATCAAAAAGACATTTCTGTGACCAACAAAAGTCTCATGAGATCTGATTGGCCCCAGTCTGTAGTATGAAATTTGTGATCTTATGAGTCACTCAGGGATGGAGTATGTAACTTGGCTCCACTAGTTAGAATCTAAGATAAATGAGAAGATTCAGGCAATATAGGTATGGAAATGATGAGGAGAGGAAAGAGTAGAGAGTAGAGAAGCTATAAAGCATTGACCTGTGTGCATGGTTTGGACCATAAGTATACGATTTTCTGTTTATTTCAATAGTCATGTACTACTTATAACTCTTAAGACATTTTTAGGGCCTGCTCAGGTGGTGGCGCAGTGGATAGAGCATTAAACTGGGACACGGATGACCCAGGTTCGAAACCCCTAGGTCGCCAGCTTGAGCACAGGCCTATCTGGCTTGAGTGCGGGGTTGCTAGATTGAGCATGGGATTGTAGAAATAACCCTATGGTTGCTGGTTTGAGCCCAAAGGTTTCTGGCTTGAAGCCCAAGGTTGCTGGCTTGAGCCCAAGTTTGCTGGCTTGAGTAAGGGGTCACTTGCTCTGCTGTAGCCCCCCACTCCCGGTCAAGGCACATATACGAGAGCAATCAATGAACAACTAAGGTGCGGCAACAAAGAATTGATACTTCTCATCTCTCTCCCTTTCTGTCTGTCTGTCCTTATCTGTCCCTGTCTCTGTCTCTTTCTCTATCACAAAAAAAGATATCTTTAGGGTTTTTACAAATAAATATTTTAAATTATTAAAAGAAGCCATAAAGAAAAACACACTTATTTCACTTAGCTTTCATGTATTAAGTATTTTTATTGTGAAAGAGATGCTAGCTTATTCTACCTCAAAGACATTTCTAGGAAAGCGGTTGATCAAGGAGAAAGTAGATGAAAAATATTTTTAGAAAAACAAAACAGCATTATTGAGGTATCATTGATAAACAAAGAACTGCACAATTGTACCTATTCAAACACCTGTGATAACATCATCACAATTAAATTAATAGACACACCCAATACTCTCCAAAGTTTTCTTGTGCCCCTACATTTTGTACGTGTGTAGACAGAACACTTAACTCATGTTAACAAAACTTGTTGTGCACACTACCATATTAACTGGAGGCACGACATTGCACAGCAGCTCTCTTGAATTTACTCATCTAACAAAACTGAGATTTTATGCCTATTGAACAAACTGCCTATTTCCCTCACACCCCCAGCTCCTGATACCCACTGTTATATTCTCTGTTTCTATGAGTTTGAGTATATTAGATATGTCATATAAGTGAAATAAACTCTTGAAAAACTGCCAGTACATTACCAAGAGTAGAACAGTCAATATATAAACCCATGTTGTGTGTGTGTGTGTAAAGACGTAAAGAGATAAAACAAAATAAAACAGGAAAAATAAGCAGAGCTGAGATCTTTTATTTTCTAATGCAGCAAATAACTCAGAAAGTAAGCACAGCTGATAGATTGAACTATTTAAGTAAATTATAGTTGAAATGAATTCATACAAGTAAATTTGAACTTTTTTGTACTATTAGGAGCTGAAATTTGCTGGATTTATTTTAAGAAGAGAAGAGACACTGCTTCACTTTCCTAGAAAAGAGTTTGTAAAGACAAAACACGATGGATCTCCTTTATATTCCTGAAGACTTATCCAGTTGTCCAAAGTATGGAAATAAATCCTGTCCTCCCACCAACCGCCCTTTTCATGCCCGAATGATAATGTACTTGGTTATGAGTGGAGCCATGGTTATCACTGTCTTCGGCAACTTGGTTATAATAATTTCCATATCACATTTCAGACAGCTTCACTCTCCCACAAATTTTCTGATCCTGTCCATGGCAACCACGGACTTTCTGCTGGGTTTTGTCATTATGCCATACAGCATGGTGCGATCCATAGAGAGCTGCTGGTATTTTGGGGATGACTTCTGTAAATTTCATGCCAGTTTTGACATGATGCTAAGCCTGACCTCCATTTTCCATCTCTGTTCCATTGCCATTGACCGATTTTATGCTGTGTGTCACCCTTTACACTACACAGCCACAATGACCACCTCCATGATAAAACAACTGCTGGCATTTTGCTGGTCGGCCCCAGCTATTTTTTCTTTCGGTTTAGTTTTATCAGAGGCCAATGTTTCGGGTATGCAGAGCTATGAGATTCTTGTTGCTTGCTTCAATTTCTGTGCACTTACTTTTAACAAATTTTGGGGGACAGTATTGTTTACTACGTGTTTCTTTACTCCTGGCTCCATCATGGTTGGTATTTATGGCAAAATTTTTATTGTTTCCAAACGACAGGCTCGAGTTATCAGCAACATGCCTGCAAACACAAAGGGGGAAATGAAAAAAACCCTTTCTAAGAAAAAAGAAAAGAAAGCAACTAAGACCCTTGCTATAATAATGGGGGTGTTTCTAGCTTGCTGGCTGCCTTGTTTTCTTGCTCTTTTGATGGACCCATATTTAGGCTATTCCACTCCCATAATGATACTTGATCTTTTAGTGTGGCTTGGGTATTTCAATTCCACTTGCAACCCCCTCATTCATGGTTTCTTTTATCCATGGTTTCAGAAAGCTCTCATGTACATGGTGTCAGGAAAAATATTTAGCTCCCATTCAGAAATTGCAAATCTGTTTCTTGAAACACATTAATAAAAAAGCCATTAGAAAAGTGAATAGAATATTGAAAATGAGACTGTTATTATTTTTACTGGAAGCACATACCTTGCATGCCCCATATCACGACCAATACTATTTTATTAAATTTCAGTAATCTAGATAAGTGTCTTATAACCTGCATGCAGTATCTTTGGTCAGCCAATCAGCCAATCATTTATTAATTGTCAACAGTCACCTCTGACTGGTAAAGAAAATGTACAAAAAGAAATATAAAACGTAGTTCAGAATAGGTTGGTCTCATTTTATACACATGAAACAATTAAAGATCAATATAAGAATAAAGAAAATAAAGTGCTAATTGGTTCAATTGGTTTGGTTTCTCTCTGATTCTCCTCTAAGAATTCAGCAAAGGAAAGATCATTGTGACCTGTGAATTCATAGAAGTGTGACGTAGACTGCTCTTCACTATTGACTAGCAGTCGCCTTATCCTTTGGCTTGGGAGTATTATTCACCATCATTATATACATTATTCAGTTATTTCATAAAGCTTATTAGAAAGAGCTGTTCATGGGAGAAGCAGTTGATTACAAATCATCACATGAAATTTCAGCCTTTATCCTTATGATTTTTTACTTCATGGTCTACATTTGAAACGACTTCTTGTTTTTTCCTGTCTCTAGTTTCTTAACCTGCATAGTGTGTCTACACCACTGGCCACTTTCTCTGAAATTTGCCTGGGGTCCCACCAAATAAATTTTATCCACACCACAATACCTATGATTTAAGTCAGATCATTGACATTCGGTTAAAGTCCTTGCAGTTATTTTTCTGTGAGACATTAAGAGACAAACAGAACTTCTTTTTGTTTGTTTATTTTTAATTTGATAGATTGGGACACCCAGGAGTGCATGTAACAATCATGACCTCATCCATTTATGCCTGGATCGAGTTGTGGGAGGGAGAAAAGGAAGAGGAGGAGAGCAGACTGCTCCTGAATCCAAGTTCAGCCTTAGGTTTTTGGAGAGTGAGGGGCAGTGCAGTGAGGCAGAGTGGAATAAGATGAGTGCTTTGAAATGCTTTTGGTGTAAAAAATGAATAATAAGAGAACAAGCATGGGTTTGCGAAGCATGGGTAGGAGGCTGAGTATCATATGTCCAGATGGAAGGTGATGGTAGCTTAGACTGGGGACATGCTGATGGAATGGGAGAAGCTGTCAGTCACCAAATGCTCAACAGGCAAAACCAGTAGGCCTTGGCTTGGTAATTTATCGGTTCCTGAGGGTGGTAAAAGTGCACTTCCAGGGGTGATTTATATGTTCCTGATTTGTGCAATAGGAGGGGTAGTCCATAGGAAACTTGAGGAAAAAATAAGTTTTTTCTAGGGCATGCTGGGTATTTGAGACTTCTTAGTAATATTAACTACATAATTGGATTTAATGGCCAGAGCTCAGAGAGTCGTATGGTAGAAATGGATTTGCAGGTACTGGCCCATAGGTAACATTTGAAGGAGAGGGCATGGAACATTACTCAGCCATAAGAAATGATGACATAGTGCCATTTACGACCAAATGGATGGACCCTGAGAATATTATGCTAAATGAAGTAAACAAATCAGAAAAAACTAAGAACTATATGATTTCACACATTGGTGGGATATAAAACTGAGACTTATGGACATAGAGAAAAGTGAATTAGTTTCCAGAGGGAGGGAGTCAAATCAAGGTGGGCAAATATACAACAATGAAAAATGATTTGACTTTGGGTGTGAGGCACACAACACAATCAACAGCTCAAACGCTTTCGAGATGTTTACTTGAGGCCAGGCCTGTGGTGGCACAGTGGATAAAGTGTTGACCTGGAATTCTGTGGTCACTGGTTCAAAACCTCAGTCTTGGTCAAGGCACATATGAGAAGTAACTACTGTGAGTTGATGCCTCCCACTCCTTTCCCCAATTTCTCTCTCTATCCTTTCTGTAAAAAAAAAAAAAAAAAAAAAAAAAAAAAATTAGGCTATGACTGCAAAAGTAATGTTTACTTGAACCTGTGTGTTCTTATGGATCAATGTCACCCCATTAAATTTAATTTCTAAATGAGAATAAAAGAAAAGAAATGGAGAAGAATGACTAGCTTTGAGGAGGTTCCACATTTAGTAGCCAGGTAGAGAAAAAAAAATGGTGATAGAAGGAGCCTTAAGTTGAGATGGGGAACATATAATAGAATATGCAGATAATGTATTACAGAATTTTTCACCTGAAACCGATATAATTTTATTAACCAATGTCACCCCAATAAATTCAATTAAAAAGAAAAAAAATTCTGCTTTAGGACAAACTTTGAATAGAAAGTTTTAATTTTTTGCTTCTTCCTGCTGTCTTTCTTCGAAGCCCTTTTCTCCACATACCCTGACACCCATGTCCTAGGTCCAGCTATGGAAACCTACCCAGGCTCAACTGGGGTCTGGAAGGACAATATGATTCTGTAAGGACTCCCACTCTTTAGCACCATTATAGTTTCATTCCCTGTACTTGTTAGCAGAAAAGCAGATGTACCTAATAAATGCACCATTTAGGTATTTTCGTGTTTACCAAAAGATATTTACTATTTCATTTTAACTGCTGGCCCTGTGGGGAACATTTTAGGCTGTCAGGAAGTGGTATGAGGGTGAGGGAGTCACTGGCAGGCTCTTCCTTCCCGAGAGTCTTAGAACACCATGGTCAGGCCCCCATCAGGCCTCTTTCTTCACAGCGAGGACATTAACAATGGCGTGCCCCCTCTTTCTTCACAGTGAGGACATTAACAATGGCGTGCCCATTTCAGCAGTGACAGATACTTCATGGCTAGTGGTCCTTCTAGTACTTTTGGCTTCCTCTCATTTGAAAAGTCTCATTTGGTTCTCTACTTATGAACGATTTTTTTACTCTAAAAATTTCATGGGGCGTCTGTTAGAAAAAAAGTTATTCATGACACATATTAAAGATGATAGAACAGACTTTATTAAAGGGGGTGTCTATTGTGGGTTTTTTGTAGTAAGAGAGAGAGATTAGACTCTACCAACTCCATCAAGGTCAAATGGGCATTTACACACAAGAAACAAATAGGGGAACCCCCCCCAATTTATGTTTAAATAATGACAGTCTCTCCTCATATGCTTTCTTAACTAAGTGGACCAATCTATCCAACAGTAATTTAGAACAACAATGGCCATTGTAGGGAACCTTTGAAGTGCTTTTCTTAAAACCAAATTGAACAATAAAAGCTCCAACATTTGCAAAACTGAATGGAACATCTATTTCGACCTTTTTTTTAAAGCCTTTCAAACATTACCAGGGATCTGAAGTTGCCTCTTTGTGAAATAAGCTTTTAAAATGAATTGAAACAAACAAACTTTTAAAGAAAGATAAATAGCTTCTGAACTCACTGTTTGAAAACATTCAGGATTTGGTAATAAGTCGAGAGCATTTGTTGAATTTGAACTAAATTATCTATCTCCTTTCCACAATCCTTTCCTTCCTTCTTTCTTCTCTCGTCTTCCCCCCCCCCCCTTTCTTATTGTCATTCTTCTCCTCTTTGGCCTTGGGTGGGTCTAGTCCATGTTATCCCTTAGAAATTACAGGATGATAACACATGATAGATACATCACCCCAGAGCCAATTCTCTGATGATTTGCTGTGATCTCTTTGCTGGCAGCACACTGAAGGTTGTTAAAGGACATACCTGTCCAAAGCAGAACACAGGTAATGCAGCCTCAGGAGGCATATTTTGTGTATAAATCCTGATGCCAGAAGCCTGCCTGTGAGAGTTTGGACCTAAGTACATTTTCTGAGAGGAAGTCAGCAGGGGAGAGCGCGCTGGAGTATAATGCTCATTTGCATGGTAAGAAACTTGAGCACAACAGATAAAACCTTTCAATGGTTTTAACTCTAAAATATAAAATTAGCCAAACAAATTCTGGGAAACCAAAAGAGACTCTAGTAAGAGAGAAAAAATACCAAATAACTTTATCTTCTATTTATTTATTTTTTCATGGTGAAAGAAATCACATTTAAAGTACTGATATATAAAAACTAATATGGATTTTTTTTTTTAAATCACTGAAATTCCATAGAGGAATGAGAGGAAGACTTATAGCAGAGGTTCTTAAATCTAATCCATTAGTAGCCGCTTTTACCTCAGAACTTACTGTATAATTGAGCTATAGTAAAACAAGATAAAAACATTATTTTCAGAGAAACAGTCTCAGAGGTAGAATGTTTGAGCTGTGTAGCCAGTAAGACAAGAAAAGTCATTCTAGAAAAAACATGTATGGTGTCTTCTTTTAATTTTTCAATTTTTTACAATATGTTATTAAGCTTGTTTAATGTATTCCTTCTTATTTAAAGGAACTATATATGCATTAATAAAAATTTAGGTATTTAAATTAAAATTATTATGTAATTATTTTTTCTTGAAATTCCAAGGAACTTTTAGATTTTCAAAATTATTATTTCAGAATACTTGTCTTTATTTTTTATTATGTAATCTTTCTTTCGTACAGAACGAAATTGGAACTAAAAAACAATGCAATCTTTGCTCCTCTCCAGAATTGTTAGCAAATGTTCATTTTTAGTTCCTGACAAAAATATTTAATATTTTTCTATGCTTTCATTAGGCGATTGTTTGCAATGTTGTTGTTCATTAGGTTCTTTGTTATAAAGCTATTGGTAAAAAGAAAAAACGTGTAACAATATCCCATGATAAAAGTGAGATGTGAAACAGGGTTTAACGTCATTTTGTTTTATTAAATTACTATTTTGTGTGTGTGTGTGTGAAGGTGAATCATCAACAACAGCAAGAGTTTCTATTCAGTGGAGTTTTTAAATAACAAACAAACCCCCAACTGAATTTATTATCATTTTTAATTATATTTTGCTTTTCAATTATAGTTGACTTATATTATATTAGTTTCAGGTGTACACCCCAGTAATGAGACATCCTAAGTAATCATCCTGATAAACTTGTACCCATCTAACACCATACATAATTATCAGAATATTGACTATATTCTCTATGCTGTGCTTTATATCCCATGACTATTCTGTAAAAACCAATTTGTATTTCTTAATCACTTCATCTTTTTCACCCACCCTCTTCCCCCTTCCCATCTGGCAACCCCCAAAATGTTCTCTGTATCTATGAGTCTGTTTCTGTTTTGCTTATTCATTTATTTTGTTTCCTAGATTCAATTATTGATATATATGTATTTATTGCCATTTTATTTTCATATTTTTTCTTCTAAAAGTTGACCCTTTAATATTTTATGTAATACTGGTTTGGTGGTCATAAACTCCTTTAGCTTTTTTCTTGTCTGGGAAGCTTGTTATATGTTTTTCAATTCTAAATAATAGCTATTCTGGGTGGCATAATCTTGGTTGTAGGTTCTTTTCATCACTTTAAATATTTCTTGCCACTCCCTTCTCATCTGCAAAGTTTCTGTGAAAAATCAGTTGACAGTCTCATTGGAGCTCCTTTGTAGGTAACTAATTGCTTTTCTCTTGCTGCTTTTAAGATTCTCTGTCTTTAACCTTTGGCATTGGTGTGGGTCTCTTTGGGTTCATCTTGTTTGGGACTCTGCACTTCTTGAACTTGTATGTCTATTTTCTTCACCAGGGAAGTTTTGTGTCATTATTTTTTCAAATAAGTTTTCTCTTTCTTGCTGTCTCTCTTCTCCTTTCTGGCATCCCCACGATGCAAATATTGGTAAACTTGAAGTTGTTTCAGAGGCTCCTTACACTATCCTCATTTAAAATTTTTTTTTTTTAATTTTTGCTGTTTTAAATGGTGGGATCTTGATAACATTATAAGGAGTGAAATAAGTAAATCAGAAAAAAACAAGAACTACATGATTCCATACATTAGTGGAACATAAAAATGAGACTAAGAGACATGGACAAGAGTGTGGTGGTTACCAAGGGTGGGGGGGGAGGGAGGACATGGCAGGGAGGGAGGGAGAGAGTTAGGGGGAGGGGGAGGGGCACAGAGAACTAGATAGAGGGTGACGGAGGACAATCTGACTTTGGGCGAGGGGTTTGCAACATAATTTGATGACAAAATAACCTAGACATGTTTTCTTTGAATATATGTACCCTGATTTATTAATGTCATCCCATTACCATTAATAAAAATTTATAAAAAAAAAAATTTTGCTGTTTTGATAGGATGTTTTTTACTTCCTCCTATTCCAAATTATTGATTTGATTTTTGGTTTCATCTACTCTACTGTTGATTCCCTGTAAATTACTTTTCATTTCAGTTAATGTCACCTGCATTTCTGTTTGTTTGTTTGTTTTTTATAGTTTCCATGTCCTGTGGGTGGACGCCTGCACAGCTAATCCTCCAGGGTGGTCACAGCTGGTCCTTGAAACCAATCAACCTGGGGATGAATCTCTATCGTTGACATGTTGACAACTATCAAGTTTTAATGACAACAAAAGGGTGTACACAGCCCACATGGGGGAGGGGGTGCAGGAACCTGGAGTACCCAACTCTGGTGAGTAGGGAAGCTATGTCACTGGACCTATAGAACACCTACTGCACAAGGCCACTGTACCAAGCCCAGGAGATTTAGCAGCTCTACCTGATACATAGGAACAAACATAAGGAGGTTGCCAAAATGAGGAGACAAAGAAACATGTCCCAAATGAAAGAACAGAACAAAACTCAAAAAAAAAAGAAAGAAAGAAAGAAACTAAACAAAATGGAGAGAAGCAATCCACTAATTAAGAGAATGCTCAATGAACTTAGTAAGAATTTCAACAGCATAAGAAAAACATCCCAACTGCATTTAATTTCATGGCAACCCCTTTTAATAACACAGCAGTAGCCTAACAGTCATATTGGCATTTTCTTATTTTTTTTTTATAATTTTTGGTCAGAAGTATAAGATAAGGGCTTAAAAATATTACCTTTGACATCTGAACAATTTATCCATGTAATCACTTTTAAATAAATACGTGTGTCTTACTCTTTCTTTTCATCTTAATCTAATATTTAGAGATTTAAATATTTCCATAATATAGATAACATACATCAGATATAAAAATAATAATATTAATTTAGCAGTTGTTTTATGTCATATTTTCATATAAACAAAATAAAAAAGTAAAAGTCCACTTACAAACCTAAGAAATCAAATAATATCAATCCTTTTAGTGATTATGTTTTCAAAAATGAAACTTTAAACTCCAGAAATTATACCATGGAGTATGAAAAACTGCCCTATTTTATGTGAGGAATGCTATGTCTATGTATATACAGTGATAAATACTTAAGTAATTCTTTAGTAATTGTTACATAGCTTTAAAGATTATTTTTAAAAAACATGAAAAATAATTAAATAAAATTTTAATTTATAAAAACAATGATAAAAGACAGAATAAAATAAAGTTATTAAAGAAGGAAATTAGTTGCTTAAGATTATAGTACATTCAGAATCTAAGAACTTAGAAACCAAAGTGATATGTAATAAAACAATTTATGCTATGTTCCAAAATTGATAGACTACAGTTTATAAAACAGTTAAATGTGTATTTGTCTTTATATTTTACTTCTCTATGTTTTGATTATCAAACTCATCTCAGTGACATAATTTTGATTATCACAATTAAAATAGATCTAAATAAAAATGCTAATCTGAGAAATTAAATTACTATATCCCAAGCAAATAAAAAAATGTTATACTGTTAAGATTTCAACTAAAATACATTGGAAAGAATTGCTAAGCCATAGTAGCAAATACTGTAAACATTATTTTTAAAGGTACTTATATTGTTATTAATGTCATTTCCAAGTAAATATGTCAGAACGTGTTTGTGGGTTTGTTTTCTCAATGGACCAGGAAGTTTTCATCTATTTTCAGGCCAAAGTCCACTTCTCCAACCTGGCCTTAGATCTCACTAATGCTTGTCATTGGTCATCAGAGTTACACAGCCAGTCCCGGCCCTTGGAAAATTTATCAAACCCATGTCATACTCTGGGTGAGTCATTCCCATTAATTCCACATTTTAAAGACAACAGCCTAAATATACAATATAAAGTGACAGATTAAACAGTGAGCATGCCTATTTGTCAAATTTGTTCCCAATGTGAGATTTGCAATCTCTGGACAAGATTACCTTAACTTGAATTTTAATCATAAAATTGCTACTAAATAAAAAAGGGATAACCCTCTAGTTTTTACAGAATCTATCCTTCAAGATATTTCCCCTTTTATTTTGATATTATCTATATATAATCTTATAGGCATTAGCATATTTCTAGTTTACTGTACCATATAGTCTCTAACTTCAAAAAACGGTATTGTTTATGCTGAAGAGAAAATCTCTCCTTAATTGAGTATATTGTGTGCATTAATCAGCAGGATCCAAAGCAGTGTTCCTCATCATTAAAGAATCCAACCTGGGATTGAAAATGCAGCTAGCTGGGCCTCCCTGAAAAGTTGCCAATGATTCTAATTCTTTTTGCTTCCTTTCACAGCAAGCAGAGGAACACAATATTTTTGCAAAAGAATCATAGAACACAAGGGACTGAGACAATGAATTCACCTGATCTTTGGAACCCCCCGGAAACACAATTTTGCTTTGCTATGGTTAACAACTCATGCCCTAGAAATGTGAGGTCTGTGCTGAGTGTCACTGCCATGTACACTGTCATGATCGGTGCTATAGTGATGACCATACTGGGCAACATGGTTGTGATCATTGCCATCACCCACTTCAAGCAACTCCACACCCCAACCAACTTTTTGATCCTCTCCATGGCCACCACTGACTTTCTGCTGAGCTGTGTGGTCATGCCCTTCAGCATGATCCGGTCCATCGAATCTTGCTGGTACTTTGGAGAGATCTTTTGCAAAGTCCACAGCTGCTGTGACATCATGCTCTGTACCACCTCCATTTTCCACCTCTGCTTCATCTCAGTGGATCGCTACTATGCTGTTTGTGACCCTTTGCATTATGTCACCAAAATCACCGTTCCTGTCATAGAGGTCTTTCTGCTTATTAGTTGGTCTATTCCAATCTTTTTTGCCTTTGGCC
Organism: Saccopteryx bilineata; assembly: GCF_036850765.1. Classification (NCBI taxonomy): domain Eukaryota; kingdom Metazoa; phylum Chordata; class Mammalia; order Chiroptera; family Emballonuridae; genus Saccopteryx; species Saccopteryx bilineata. The sequence goes on along the minus strand of NC_089501.1, from coordinate 28,460,714 downwards.
TGGTATTCTCAGAATTAAACATAATTGGTGCAGAAGATTTTGTTGCAGCCATTGACTGCACAGGTTTATGTGTGTTGATATTTAACAAGTTGTGGGGGGTACTGGCTTCCTTTATAGCCTTTTTTCTCCCTGGGACAGTAATGGTGGGGATTTACATTCACATTTTCACAGTAGCCAGGAGGCACACTAAGCAGATTAGCACAGGTCCTACTATGAAACAGATTGGGTTAGAAAGCAAAATGAAAGTATCATCCAAAAGAGAAAGCAAGGCCACTAAAACTTTAAGCACAGTCATGGGAGTGTTTGTGCTGTGCTGGCTACCCTTTTTTCTCTTGACAATTACCGACCCTTTCATTAATTTTACAACTCCTGAAGATTTGTATAATATCTTCCTCTGGCTGGGTTATTTCAATTCCACTTTCAATCCCCTTATATATGGCATGTTTTATCCTTGGTTTCGCAAGGCATTGAAGATGATTGCCACCGGAAAGATCTTCCGTTCTGACTCTTCCACTCTAAGTCTGTTTCCTGGACATGCTTAGGCAATGCTCTCTGTTCTCTAAGAGTCTTTCCTGGTAGGTAATCTTGGATGTTTTTCTTACCCAAAGGTAGGGGCATGGGCGGAGTAAAGTTGTATAATGGCCATCTAAGTAGGAGCACTAAATCTAGCCTTCTGGATATACTAGAGCCACCCAACTGGCTAATTTCTGGTTCTGAGGAAAGTACCTCCAATTAGAAAAAACTCTATTCCAAAGCTTGTTGATTCCTGAATTTTCAAAATTAGAGATTTAGAATTTCACTCTTTCAGCTTAAACCAAATAATAAAGGTCTTCTACATTTTTCTTGTAAAATATCAGAAGAGAAGTTGTAGTTGGTCTTCACTCTCATTGACAGTTATACACAGTTTATTTAAATTTTTCCTGAGATTATGGTTACATTTTAAGGGAGTGGGAAGAGAGTCTGAGAATACTAGAAGCCCAAATTGTGAAGCATGTGAATGACAGAAAAGGAGAAGGAAGCAGATAATTGTATTTACTTCTAATTTTGTTGATTTTGACTAGTAAACTTATTTTCCAAAGCAGTTCATGTGAGGTTTGCAATACTTTGACAAAATTGGACTGCCTTATTAAATGAGAAGAATGGATTTAAAAAAGCTTAGAAATTATATTCTTTCTTTTTCTCAATATATACTTTTTATCTATATACATGTGGCCTTCATGTACATATATAAGTGGTGTGTCCATCTCTTTGGGTGTGTATGTACACATACTAATTATTCTCCAAGGCTAAGCTTTATTCATAAACTGAAGTTCTTCCCCTGCCCCCAAATTTTAGGGTAACATTCATTGCCTTGATGAATGTCTATTTTCTGTGTTCTTTTGTCATTCTCTTCTTTCTCCTTCCTTATAAACTTATTTCACCAAATTTTGGTTTTTATAATCTTTATATCTCATACTATCTCTCTGTCTTTCTAATCCAGTGGCTCTCAGCAAGGGATAGTTTTGCCCCTTAAGGACATTTGGCAATGTTTGGAGACATTCATTTTTGGTTGTTTTAACCAGAGAGGGAGTAGAAATGACATCTAGGGGTAGAGTTAAGGGGTGCTGCTAAGCATTCTACAATGTGCAGAATAGCCCCCACAACAAAAAATGATCTGGTACAAAACTTCAAGTGTCATGGTTGAGAAACCTTGTTCTAACCTCATCTAATCTCACAGCTTCAGTTATAACCTCTCTTTATGCTTCTCTCAAATATATTTATCTTCATCCCTATCGTATCCCCCAAATTTTAGTTTCTCGTTTTTTTTTTTTTCCTATCAGTAAAGTATTTTTCAGGTACTCCCTCAAAATCTCAAACTGAGCATATCCAACATCTTCCTTCTATGCTCACCCTACTGCCCCAAACCTATCTCTTCTATCTACTGCTTTGTACTAGGGTTGGGTGTGCACAGAAATGTTAGTTCCTCATCTAGCCTATAAGCTTCTTGTGTGCAAGACAAGACCTTATATCATTTATATTGGTATCCCACAGTACTTGACATGGTGTCTTCCCCATAAAAATCGCTGAACACATTCACTGGATGACCAAAACATTGAAACTTTGAGGAAAGTGAAGAAGAGTTACTCAATTCAGAGAAACAAACAATTCTTAAACGAAGGATGTTAGTGCGGCTTCTTTTCTTGGAAGGGAAGATGGATGAAAGAGCTTATTTGGAAAGAAGAAATTGAATGGAAATCAATTCCTGTTCTAGTGGGCTTTAGTCATATGTGCACAGTATGCCTGGAAACTTGAGCACAGGGCTGACAGAGACACATAGTGGAAAATAACTCACCAACTCAGAAACGTTTGCTACGTATAGAAAGAAGCTTCCATGCTCATTTAGTGAAATTCCTGAGGATAGAAATTAGGTCTTCCCTTTCTTTTCCTAATGTAGTGATAGTCTAAGTGCTTCACAGAAAAGTTTGGTCATGTAGAAATATTGTTCACTATCTTATATGGATTGGAATTTTTTTAATGGAACATACAAACAGAATGTGGCTGGAGCAATTTATTCATTAATGTTTGCCTGTATTTTTATGAAGGAAGTTTATTTTTTATAACAATAACCTTAAGACACTGGTAGGTTGCAAAAAGAAAATCTGTTACCATTACCATAGATTTTAATGCTAAGTGTATTTTATTGCTGTAATTATTAAGGTAATACAGAATGTTTGATTAATCAAACCCCCTTCATTTTCTGACCTGGCCAATGACACTTATATGCACGATATTTAATCCTAAAGTGTCTAATGTTTACACACACACATCGTAAATGAATTTATAATTTTTTTTAAATCTACCCTTGTTATTGGGAAACTTCTCATTACTCCAAAACACCTTTAATAAAATATCCACTTTGTTAAGAATTCCCAGTACACTCTTGATCTATTTGTTCTGTTGAAAATTCATAATTTCTCAAAGTTAATAATTATAATTTAGTAATTTGAATATAGCAAATGTAGGTCCTGAGATATCAGTAAATTATTACTTTCACAAGATTATATTTGAAATCAGAATTAAGTTTTAAGATGTTCAGCAGAGTATTGGTTTATTCTTGTCTGACTGCAGTGGTTTAATCCTTCAGAAGATTTCCTCTGCCCTAATCTGGAAGACAACATTCAGAGGCTGCTAAAGTACTCCTTCCTTTTGAAGAATGAAAGAAACAGGCGAAGTTCCTCAGGCTTCAGGACCTGATCGAACAATAGACCACCTTACAATGTCAACAGCATTTTACAATTTGCTTTTTATGATGATTCTCTCACCCTCTTTGGGAATTCAACAAAGATATGAATTGCCAAACCTGAGAGACTAAACAGAAAGGACAGTCATTCAACACTCGCTCAGTCTTTTCATTTAATCCTCAAAATAATATAAAATGTGTAACTTAACATTAAAAGGTGTCCATGAATATGAGCTTAATCATTTCTCAAAACAACTTCACATGTTCTTCCCAGGCTAGTCCAAGGAAAAGTGAGAAATCCCATCATTATTCTAAATGTAATGCTCTTCTTTCCCGGACTCATCTAGGCTAAACAGGGTGGCCATTATCTTAAGATGATGGTGACTGCCAAGAATACCTTGCTCTTTGTATTAAAAGTTATTCAGTTCAACAAATATTTAATGAGCATTTACTATGTGCCAAGTGCTGTTCTGAGGGTTTATGGTTCAGAGATTAATTAAACTCAAATTCTGTCTTCAAAAACCTAATGGTCTAATAAGAAAGACCATAGCCCTTCAACTACATTGCAGGAGGATGGAGGAGGGAAATTTAGCCTGGCTTGGAGTTTAAAGGAGACTACCTGAATTTTAGGCCAAAGGAATATGTTATTAAATTTAGTGAAGGGCCCACTTCTAACCACTGAAGTAGGACTATGCATAAGGCATTTCAGCTTCAGTGTAATATACTTCAGAACCAAAACCCTTTTTTGAGAGGTTCCTTCTTCAAGCCTTATTCTAGTCATAAGACATTTTTTCCTATTTTTCAAAGATTCTTGGTTAGATTAGACTTAGATACATAGGACTTCCTGGCTGATTGCATGTGGATTATGACTTGTAACCAAGGGACATCATGGTTTGTGGTAAAACAGCATCCTTCCTGGTATAATTAACTTCTGGAGTGAGAAATTTATTTCCATGCTCACAGACTTAGTAAAGCAACTACCACTGGGCTTAGCAAGGGCTTTTTGGAGAAGGGGCAGGTACATGTCAACCTTTTTCATTTGTTTAGTACTTGTCCCACCGTTTCCTACAGGCCCTGGTGGCAGATGTAATCTATTATTACCTTTAGAATTCTGTCATTTTTTCAACCTCAGTTTGACTTACATTGTGAAATAATTTCACCAAGAGGCATTCCATCTTCTAGAATTTGGTACCAAGAAACATAGAAATCAGAATATGATTGAACACATTATTTTCCTTGATAATGCCCTTGTGCAGCACAGACATATGAGTAATGGTACGTAGTCTTACCAATGGGGAGACAGAGAGTGGCAGAGGACAAGTGAGTACCTAGAAAGTGGCAGAAGAAGAATCTAACTCTTCTGGGTCCAGGTGAACTGTCTCATCACTGATTGCTTTGGTATAAAACATAGAACTTAAACAAGACATGATGATAAATTCAATGTGGAGGTCACAAACCAAAGGAATTATGAGCAATTATTCTCCCTTGTTGAGACAAATGTACAGAAATAATCCAAAAGCAGAAAAGACATATGAATCTCACTGAACAATTACACAAAAGACTTTATAAGTCCAGTGTGTTTACTTTTCATCTCTAATTAACTGGGGGAGAAATGACAGTACTGTATTGAGAAGAAAAACTTCAACTACTGAGACCTGTGAATGGTGCAAACTAGGTCCCTTGGTATTCATTCAATGCTCATTTGCATAACATACCACACGGAGAAGCAGTTTCTATTTAGAGTATAAAATCATTAACAGATTGCACATCTGTCATCTTTGCAGATGGGTTCTGCATACCTATGTCTACCTGCTACGAGAACTTCTTCCTGTAAATGATTCTGATTTCTACTCCTGTAAGTAGCTTGGAAACTCTGAATTCGATTTCTTAGAACTTGCTTAAAAATTTTACAGCCTAGGGTTAAGAGATATAAAATGGTTTTTATTTTTATATCAGATAGTTCTCCCAAGTTGTATAAGTACTGTGTGTTAACTTTAGAAGTTGTGTAGGATGCAAAACTGAAATGGGGCAATTTCATTCTTTCAATTACCTGTATGCTGAATTGGGGGCAGGGGGGAGTTGAATGTAATTAAAAAGCTTAATCTCTTGATTTTATTGTCAATGTATTTAATTCTTGATGAGATGACCCAGAACTTATTCTTTATCTAAATAATAATTTGTTAACAAGAATTAACTCTTCACCTGGTTTGGACTCAAAACATTAATCATCACTTTACTTTTCACACAGGTAACCTATCAAAATGGAAGAGACACCCTCTCAATAATTGCATAAACCTGCTGTGAAATAATTATTTTTTTCTTTGAAAAATTATTTACTTATATCCTTTTTCTCTTTCCTAAAGGATAGAATCTTAACTAGTTTCAAAAAAAGCGCAAACAAAGCAAGATGAGCAGAAGTAACTCTTAGGAGACCTTGAATCCTGTGCTGCATTTGATTTTCAGGGTGCATTTGATTCAGGACACAGGGAGATTGTATTAGGTTGTAAATTGCCCTTTAGTTCCTCTCTAGATCTCACTTTCTTGTTTAGCGGATAAAGAATTTTTTTCTTTTTTTCTTTTCTTTTTTTTTTTTTTTTGATGGGACAAGTAGCCTGCTCTCAGAGAGAGAGAGAGAGAGAGAGAGAGAGAGAGAAGAAGAAAGAGTAGGAATGATAAATGAGCACCGTCCTTGATCAAGGTGCTGAAGAACACCCCCGGACTTTCTGCTACCAGGTGAATGGGTCTTGCCCCAGGACTGTCCATCCTCTGGGCATGCAGTTGACCATCTACCTGGCCTGTGCAATAGGCATAATTATTACAGTCCTGGGAAATTTGTTTGTGGTGTTCACTGTGTCCTACTTCAGAGCACTTCACACTCCCACCAACTTCTTGCTGCTTTCTCTGGCCCTGGCCGACATGTTCCTGGGTCTGCTGGTACTGCCACTAAGCACCGTTCGCTCAGTGGAGAGCTGCTGGTTTTTTGGAGACTTCCTCTGCCGCCTGCATACCTACTTAGACACTGTCTTCTGCCTCGTCTCCATCTTTCATCTCTGTTTCATTTCCATGGACCGCCACTGTGCCATCTGTGAGCCACTGCTCTATCCCTCCAAGTTCACGGTAAGGGTGGCTCGCAGGTACATCCTGGCAGGGTGGGGGATTCCGGCAGCTTACACTGCCTTCTTTGTCTACACAGATGTAGTAGAGAGAGGGCTCGGCCAGTGGCTGGAAGAGATGCCTTGTGTGGGCAGTTGCCAGCTGTTGTTCAACAAATTTTGGGGCTGGTTAAACTTCCCTGTGTTCTTTTTCCCCTGCCTCATCATGATTAGTTTGTATGTAAAGATCTTCGTGGTTGCTGCCAGGCAGGCCCAGCAGATTAGAGCCTTCAACCAAAGCTTGGCTGGGGTTGCCAAGCATGAAAGAAAAGCTGCCAAGACCCTGGGCATCACTGTGGGCATATACCTCTTGTGCTGGCTTCCCTTCACCATCGACACGCTGGTGGACAGCCTCCTTCACTTCATCACACCACCAGTGGTCTTTGACATCTTTATCTGGTTCGCTTACTTCAACTCGGCCTGCAACCCCATCATCTATGTCTTTTCCTACCGGTGGTTCAGGAAGGCTCTGAAACTCACCCTGAGTCGGGAGATATTCTCACCTCGAACAACCACTATTGATTTATATCAAGAATGACTCCTTTAACTGAATTCAGGCAAACAGTAAAAGTTTGCAGAAAAAAATAAGTGCGGCTGTGGCATGGGCAGCGTGGGGTCATGAGTTCATGGGCATGCTTCCAGGCAGCCTGGTGTAAGTGGAGGAGAAAATCTAATTCTCAATATGGAAAAAGACATAGAACTCCCTTTATTCAACATTTCTATAGCAGAATAGAGGAATGAGAGAGAAGTCATCTAACTATTTATTGGATAAATTTAGACTCTGGGAAAATATTTAGGTCCTCATTCATCACTTCCTTGAGACAACTTGGATGTGGAGGTGGAGGAAAAAGAGCACACTGAGGTCAGGATTTGCGAGTTCTCATCCTGGGTTGACCACTTGACGGGGCCAGGTGAAACTTCAGTCATCTTAACGTCTTCTCCCATTACCGAGTTTCCTCATTTAAAAAACGAGGGGCTTGTACTATTTGTTTTGTAAGAAGTCCTCAAGCTCAAATATTGTGTAATCTAACTTTGAGAAGCATTGTTGGAATTCTAATTTCACCTTACTTTTCATAATCATAGTCAAGTGTTCGACACAGTTTTCAAAATGTTCTCTTTAGCATCCATGTCTCTGTGGATCCCATTCACTAAACAGGTTCGTACGCCAGCTTTGTCTATTTCAATGATCACTGAGTAAATGTACTATTATTTCTTAATGTATTGTATTTTTGAAAGAATGCTTAATTTCTTTTCTTTTATAATAAAACTTGAAAATATGTGGAATATTTTCCACACAAAAATAATAAAGATAAAAGTGATAATGAACCACATCTTGCCATTTTGGTATTACCTCCTTTTTTTTTTTTAAGTCACACAAGTTAAAACTACTATATTTTAATTTTATGATAATACATGCTTTTCTTTGGAAAGACAAGTGCCTGTGCTGCATGCTTGCTTAGAATTGAGCCAAACGTTTCTCACAAACTATTATTAGTAGAGGTACTGACACCTTTTACGTGCATCTCGCTTTTGTATTTCTCCAAAGTCTTTTCCTCGGGCCTCTTGTCACTTTACTTCCACTTAGGTTTTTCAGATTAATAATTGTTTATTTGGAAAACTTTTTGTAAATTAATTTGTAGTCTCTGGTGTACAGATGTGTAGATTGATGTTATAGATAAAAATATAGACATGATATCTCAATCTCAATAAACAAAATAAAGAAGTAAGTAAAAGCTTATTTTGAAGTTGGTTGAAATGTATTGATTCCATTTATTTCTTTTTATTTGCTAGAAGGATAACTTCTCTTGACCTCATTTTATTTTTAATTTTAAAAAAATTATAAAACTATTTTTAATGTATTTATAATGCTTAATTTTCTTTGGAAGAAATTGTTCCTTTTTTTCCATTTAGAGATAATTAAGTTGCAAATGACTCATAAATTAAAATTTATCCTAGTATATACAGTTTTAAGACATTGAGGAACTAGGAACACTTTGTCTTAGATATAGCAATAAATATAATTTTGCAAAGTATGTCAGTCATTACCTTAAAAAAACATATTTTCTTCTTACATTCCTAGAAATAAATTCACACCTATTTTCAATCCACTGGGCACAACACTGTCTTGGAAGTAAGAATACTCAGCTACTTTACGGGGCAGAATTCTGCATATTAGTTGCTTTCCCAGAAGCAACCAATATTTATTGAAAACCTAAGCATCGCACTTACCACCTACAAACCCTGCAAAGTGAATATTAACAGACTTATATTACAAATGAGACACACAGATATCCCATAATTTACTCTCTTCTTACTTGAAGGCCCTGATTTATCTACTAGATCTGTGAGATACTAGAGAAAACTGGACAGCTAATAAAACTGTGAGTAGGACTAAAATTTAAAAGCAGGAGGGAGACTTTAGCTTTCTGTGATTCACAGAAACACAAGAACATTATTGTCGTGGTTCAATATTCGTACCTCCAATGAACGGGGGGGGGCACTGAGAGCAAGAATGACATCTGCGGTGGACACCCCAGGGGGAGCAGGAACTGACGGCAGGGTCTGATCTCCAGCTCCTTCATCATCTTTGATATGAGAAAAGATATAAAAAGCAAAATTGAAAATTGTTGCAATCAAAAAACCTGGTTGGGCCCTCGGACAATGATGTTGCCCTGAGGTATAAGTAGAATGTCCATGGTGATAGTTTACCATTCGGGGATAATAACATTTTCTCACTCTATCTTTTCGAGTGAAATTTAACTAAATTTTTTTTTAATATAATTTTATTTTTTTAATGGGGTGACATCAATAAATCAGGATACATATATTCAAAGATAACAAGTCCAGGTTATCTTGTCGTTCAATTATGTTGCATACCCACCACCCAAAGTCAGATTGTCCTCTGTCACCTTCTATCTTGTTTTCTTTGTGCCCCTCCCCACCCCCTATCCCTCTCCCATTCCCCCCTCCCCCCCGTAACCACCACACTCTTATCAATGTCTCTTAGTTTCACTATTATGTCCCACCTACGTATGGAATAATACAGTTCCTGTTTTTTTCTGATTTACTTATTTCGCTTCGTATCATGTTATCAAGATCCCACCATTTTGCTGTAAATGTTCTGATGTCATCATTTCTTATGGCTGAGTAGTATTCCATAGTGTATATGTGCCACATCTTCTTTATCCAGTCATCTATTGATGGGCTTTTTGGTTGTTTCCATGTCCTGGCCACTGTGAACAATGCTGCAATAAACATGGGGCTGCATGTGTCTTTACATATCAATGTTTCTGAGTTTTGGGGATATATACCCAGTAGAGGGATTGCTGGGTCATAAGGTAGTTCTATTTTCAGTTTTCTGAGGAACCACCATACTTTCTTCCATAATGGTTGTACTACTTTACATTCCCACCAACAGTGTATGAGGGTTCCTTTTTCTCCACAGCCTCTCCAACATTTGCTATTATTACCTGACTTGCTAATAACAGCTAATCGAACAGGTGTGAGGTGGTATCTCATTGCTGTTTTGATTTGCATTTCTCTAATAGCTAAAGAAGATGAGCATCTTTTCATATATCTGTTGGCCATTTGTGAAATTTAACTAAATTTAAGGCAAGTGTTCTTAATTTTTTCTGCCACAAATTCCTTGGGAAATTTGGTAATGACCATGGACCCTCTTTCAGAACAAGACTTTTAAATTGATTAAAAAGAATTTTTTTTTTGCCATGGGCTGCTGGCTCAGTGTATAGAGTATCTGCCTGATATACGGACATCCAGGGTTTGATTCCCAGTTAGGGCACACAGGAGAAGCGACCATCTGCTTCTCATTCCCTCCCTCTTTCCCTTCCCTCCCTCTTCTCCTCTTAGAGCCAATGGATTGATTGGCTCCAGTACCACCCCTGGGGCTGCAGGAGCTAGCTTGGTCCCAGGGTCAGCTTCAAGTGTAAAAACAGCTTGGTTGATTGCAGCATTAGCCCCAGTCAGGCATTGTCAGGTGAATCTGGATCAGGGTGCATGTGGGAGTCTGTTTCATTATCTCCCTTCCTCTCACCTAAAAAAAATATTTTTTAAACACATAGGATTATAAGGAATACAATTATATTGAAATAGAATTATCAAATTCTCATTTAAATTGCCATGTTTGAAATATAATCATATATGCGCTTTATGAAAGCATTAAATAACTAGTTGCAATAACTGTTGTAGCAGCCCTGGCGGGTTGGCTCAGCAGTAGTGCGTTGGCCTGGCGTGTGAAAGTCCCGGGTTTGATTCCTGCCCAGGGCACACAGAAGAAGCACCCATCTGCTTCTCCACCCTTCCCCCTCTCCTTTCTCTCTGTCTCTCTCTTCTCCTCCTGCAGCCAAGGCTCCATTGGAGCAAAGTTGGCCCGAGTACTGAGATTGGCTCCATGGCTTCCACCTCAGGCACTAGAAAGGCTCCGATTGCAGTGGAGCAACGCCCCAGAGGAGCCTAGCATCACCCCCTGGTGGGCATGCTGAGTGGATCTCAGTCCCGCACATGCAAGAGTCTGTCTGTCTGCCTCCTCCCAACCCCCACACACTTCTCACTTGAGGAAAATACAAAATAAATAAATAAATAAATAAATAAATAAATAAATAAATAAAACTGTTGTAGTTACATAATAATGATGAAAATAATGAAATCTCACAATATCTGCAACAAGTTATACTGTAATTCCAAAAACTGATTTCTACTGGTGACAAAAACCAGAGATAGTGCTAATATTATTGTGTGGTTTTTTGCCTACATTGAAAATAAAAGAAAATGCTTAATTTCAAGTATAGATTTAAAAAATTGTCACTAATTTAAAAATATTTAGTAATATAAAATATATTAAGACATAATATTTTTTTAATTTTTCCACTAATTTGAGAGCAAGAGAAGAAGGGAGAAGAAAAAGGAGAGAGAAAAAAAGAAAAAGAGAAACATCCACTCACCGTTCCTGTTAATTGTTCTATTTAGTTGTGCAATCATTGATTGCTTTTCCTATGTGTCCTCACTGGGAATTGAACCTGAAAACTCAATGCATCAAAACTATGCTTTATCCACTGAGCCACCAAGACATAGTCTTTTATTTTTTATATAAATTCATGAACATCCTGGTTAAACACTCTACTTTAAGTTTGAATACTAGGTATCCCTTCTTAGCGTGATGACTTTGTGATCAACTAGGAACAGGAGGCAGTGACAGTCAGACCTCACCATTAACTGTGACAGCCTGCAGCCTGATAAATGTTCTTCTTCATCTAGAACAGGGGTAGTCAACGTTTTTATACCTACCGCCCACTTTTGTATCTCTGTTAGTAGTAAAATTTTCTAACTGCCCACTGGTACCATAGTAATAGCGATTTATAAAGTAGGGAAGTAACTTTACTTTATAAAATTTATAAAGCAGAGTTACAGCAAGTTAAAGCATATACTAATAATTACTTACCAAGTACTTTATGTCAGATTTTCGCTAAGTTTGGCAGAATAAATCTTTATAAAACAACTTACTATAGTTAAATCTATCTTTTTATTTATACTTTGGTTGCTCTGCTACCACCCACCAGGAAAGCTGGAATGCCCACTAGTGGGTGGTAGGGACCAGGTTGACTACCACTGATCTAGAACATTCTACTAGAAAACAGCTCAACAAACAGAGTCATTCCTTGGTGTTTTTCACTTGCTTAAAATTTTGTTTTTGTTTTTCAATTCCTTGTTTCACAAAACATCATAATTTCAAATTCCAGGATAGATCTTTCTTGTTTAGTCTGAACCTGACCATTATTTTTTCTTTAAACATCTCCCAATTATACTATTTTCTTACAATTTAGTCAAAGCAGGTTATAGCTCACCCCAGCTGCAGCATATATGAATACATAACATACATTACTGTATATGTACATATGTACATAAGTATAAATATGTGCCATCTATATGACCTAGAGCAGTGGTAGTCAACCTGGTCCCTACTGCCCACTAGTGGGCGTTCCAGCTTTCATGGTGGGCGGTAGCGGAGCAACCAAAGTATAAATAAAAAGATAGATTTAACTATAGTAAGTTGTTTTATAAAGATTTATTCTGCCAAACAGCGAAAATTTGACATAAAGTATTTGGTAAGTAATTATTATTATATGCTTTAACATGCTGTAACTCTGCTTTATCAATTTTATAAAGTAAAGTTACTTCCCTACTTTATAAATTGCCATTACTGTGGAACCGGTGGGTGGTTAGAAAATTTTACTACTAACAGAGATACAAAAGTGGGCAGTAGGTATAAAAAGGTTGACTACCCCTGACCTAGAGTTTTCAGCAGGGCAATTTCCATAATAAGAGGCCTTTTGAATTGCTTCTGAATAGCTCTGTTCCAAAAAGTTATTTCTTCAGGAGCATCAAGAATCAAAAATTCACACTAACTCTGACCCACAAGGTGTGTGAGAGGATCAGACACCCTCTTCTATGCAGAGTTTTACAGTTTACATAGCTTTTTTTTCTAGAACTATAAGAGCTGCGAAGTTGGAATTGTAGAGAAAGACTTTGATAATCAAAAAAGAAGGATTCACCATCCTGAGTCCTGATCCTTGACACCTCTCACATGAGCCACTGAGATTTTTTTTTTCTACACTCCTCACACCTGTGTTACGCTCCTTTCCCATGGCAGTCTTCCCTGCTCTCTACTCCTTTGGAGGAGCAAGGGTCCCAAATCCACTGATGCAGTGCCTGAAAATGTGACATACCTTGGTCAATGTAATGCATGTTCAAACTCGAGCTTTAAATGTAATTGTGTGGTTCAGTCAAGCTCTTAAATTTCTACCGTCTACCCTGAGAACAGTTTGCCTCAACAGCAGCTGTTCCTTCAGCCTGGGTCCCAGAATGAGAAGACTCAACAGCAGACCTGTGGCTCCCCCACAGCTGGGAGCAGACCAGCTGGCACTGTAGCATGGTCCTCATGTAACATGAGCAAAATTAAACGTTTCCTGCAAACCACTGAGCATTACTTGTTATGCTGAAAAATGGACTAATATAGACAAAATCCCAGTGACTATGTCATGGTTACCTCATTTTGTCTCATTTTGTCCCATTCCTTGTGTGTGTGTATGTGACAGAGACAGAGAGAGACAGAGAGCAGGGCAGATAGGAAGGGAGAGAGGTGAGAAGCATCAATTCTTCATTGTAGCTCCTTAATCTCCATAGCTGTTCATTGATTGCTTTTCTCATATGTGCCTTGACCAGGGGGCTACAAGAGAGCAAGTGACCCCTTGCTCAAGCTGGTGACCTTGGGCTTAAGACAGTAAACTTGGGCTTCAAGCTAGTGACCTTCGGGCTCAAGCCAGTAACCATAGGGTCATGTCTATGATCCCACGCTCAAGCCAGCAACCCCTCACTCAAGCGGGTGAGCCTGCACTCAAACTGATTAAAGCCTGCTCTTAAGCCAGTGACCTCAGGGTTTCAAACCTGGATCCTCTGAATCCCAGTCTGATGCTCTATCCACTGTGCCACCGCCAGGTCATGCTGTCCCACTCTTAGTTTAGCATGAAAGTAACTGTCAGTCTTAAAAGTGATGTTTCTCTATTTCCATATTTGACCACAGTAAGTATATTGTGAGATATAACATCAGTCATTCTGGAATACTTTGGAGACACAAGGCAAACTTTCCTAAAAACAAATATTTTTTATATACTTTCAATTCTTCTGACTTAGGAGAACCTAGGCGTTTCATCCCACTGCAGGTGTGGATCCTGAACAGCAAGCCCAGGATTGTTCTGAAGGCCTTATGCATGTTATCAAAAGTCCTAAATGTGTAGCCCTGACTAACTTCTCCTAGAGCTGAGCTTCGGAGGAGTGTAACATTACCATTCAACACTTCAACTAACATTTATTGAGAAAGTACTATGTACCAAGTATGATGCTAAACTCTGTTGGATCAAAATTTCCTGAAATGTCATCATTGCACTTAAAAACTTTCAGTCCAGCCTGACCAGGTGGTGGCGCAGTGGATAGAGCGTCGGACTGGGATGCGGAAGGACCCAGGTTTGAGGCCCCGAGGTCGCCAGCTTGAGCGCGGGCTCATCTGGCTTGAGCAAAGAGCTCACCAGCTTAGACCCAAGGTCGCTGGCTCCAGCAGGGGGTTACTTGGTCTGCTGAAGGCCCGCGGTCAAGGCACATGTGAGAAAGCAATCAATGAACAACTAAGAAGTCGCAATGCGCAACGAGAAACTGATGATTGATTCTTCTCATCTCTCTCCGTTCCTGTCTGTCTGTCCCTGTCTATCTCTGCCTCTGTAAAACAAACAAACAAAAAAAACTTTCAGTCCAAAGGCATGGAAATAACTAAAAATAAGAAGAAATAGGCAGAATTTAGAAAAATCAGTTCCCAATAAAGTTACAACAAGGAGCTACCACATTTAGAGAGGGGGCAATCATTCACTGCTGGAGGGGTCAGCGTTCAACAGTGAGGTCTCAGGAGTGAGGCAGGTTGACCAAATTCAGATTTAATCCCTCTTTTTCCTGTCATCTTGGTCAAGTTATTTACTACCTCAGTTTTCTCATCTGAAGTATGAACACCTATCCAGCAGTGTTGTAAACATGAGGTGAGATAATCATGTAAATACTATGTCATAGTACCTGGCTCAGGCAGTGCTCCATACATTGTTGCAGTCGCAAAGAACCAATGTCACCCGAATAAATTCAATTAAAACATTTTAAAGAAGAAGTAGCATTTGAATTAAGTTTTAAAGATGGGTAATTTCTTAAGGGGTAAAAATGGTAGGGGAATGCATTTTAAACAAAAGGATCAGAATAAAAATTAATATGTACTATTATGTTTTAAATCTACTTTCCTGAACTTGAAAACTTCTACTACGATTTGCGGTTCTAGGTCCTAGGTCACAAAGTGGACATAGAACAGGACTGAGTTGTGAACCAGCTCTGCCTTCGATCAGCACCGATGAGCGTTATAGGGCTACAGCCAGCCTCTTCCCCAGGAGCACAGGGGAAGGACTTACCTAGCCTGGGTCTTGTTGGTGATCGTTAATGCTTACAGAGCTAAAAAATTTAATGTACTTGAGACAATACAGACAATGAGTCTCTTTGCATGTTTGCTGTTCTTTTTAAAATAAATTTGTTTTAATTATAAAAAGAATATCATCTATTCAAAATTTTTGGAAAATACCAAGAAGTACAGAAGAGGAGATATAAACTCTAATTCTCATTTTCTAGAGACAACTGGTGTCAACCTTGTATTTCCCTATCTTGGTTTTGTTCTGAGCTCATGGGAATTTGTGAAACTGACATTCATTTTTCTGATACCCAGGAGAGGGGACATCGCTCTGTCTTCTGCCGCATGATCACATCTCTTCCACTCTGACTCTCTTCCCTCTCTCTTTCCCTCATAAAGATGTTTGTGAAAACATTGAGTCCACGTGGATAATCCAGGATAACTTCCTCAGCTCAAGATCACATCAGCAAAGTTCCCTTTACCATGTAGGTCAACATATTCATATGTTCTGAGGACTAGGACACTGACATCTTTGAGGGTGCATTGTTCTGACTACTACAGGCACCTACAATTCCCTTCTCTGATATTTAATCCAAGATCTGTGATTTCACTATTAATAACACTAAGGGTTGTACTGCTGAAGACACACATCCTCATATGTCCTTGGCTTAATGATGCCTGACTTTCCTTCACTTCTAGTTACACACTTTTTATCCTAGATTGAAACAGTGTGGGCTGAATCTGAAAGCACAGCACAGCTAGTAACCAGCATTAAAGAAATCAGAATTTCAAGCAGAGAGGCATAGATATGGTTGGGTATGTTAAGTCCAGTTTTCCCAGATAACACCAGACTTGGGAATGACCAGCAGCTGAGATTATGATTACAAAGGGTTAGACCCCAGTTATTGAGTTTTAAGAATGAAAAGTCTTGCTGAACACCAAATACTAAATGATTTAATGCCATTTTAATACATTCTTCAGAAAAGGCCCACTTACTACTTTATTCCATTTTTTTATTTTTTTAAGTGAGTGGAGGGAAGACAGAGAGACAGTCTCCTGTATGCACTTCAATAGGGACCCACCTTGCAATCCCTGTCTGGGCTGATATTCAAATCAACTGATGTAGTTTTAGTGCCGAAGGCTGACTTGTGGACCAACCGAGCTATCCTCAGCACCTGGGGCTGATGACCGAACCAATCAAGCCACTGGCTGCAGGAAGGGAAGAGAGAAGAGGGAGAGAAAAGGGAAGAGAAGCAGATGGTCACTTCTTTGTTGTGCCCTGACCAGAGATCAACCTAGGACAACCACGCTCCAGGCTGACACTCCATGCACTGTGCCAACAGGCCACACCTACTTTATTCCATTTTTAAAAATATATATATTTACAAGGATACTTCCAATGCTGGGGCATGCATTTTAATTTTTATTTATTCACCTCACTGACTGAAACCAAGCAAAAACAAAGGAACAGAGAAAAAAAAAGCCACAGTAAAACGTGTCTTACTCATAGTGATATTAAGGAACTGTCTGACCTCATGTGGCTTACACATCATCTGGAGAGACAGACAGACAAAACTCAGGTAAATAGACAAATAAGATTATGGCAAATTCTCATAAGTACCATTAAGGCAACGAGAAAACAAGGTAAATGAAAGAATAAATGAGAGACACCAACAGTAGCCGAGACAACAGTATTTTGGGAGAAGTAATGTAAAAACTGAGGCCTGAAGGGTGACGAGGAGACAAGTCTGAGACCATCCAAGGACAGTACAGTGCAGTAGATGAGCTGGCCTGTGCGAAGCTTCTGAGGCACGTTGTTGGGGGTAGTGTGAGGCTAAATAGGGGAAAATGGTTGCAGCTATTGAGTGGGGAGAATATAATGGGATGTGGTTAGAGAGTTTGTAGGACTAAGACTATTGGAGACCTCACAGGCCATAGTAAAGAGTCAGAATGTGATTTTAAATACAATAGAAATTAGGTGTTGGGCTTCGAATAATGAGCCCATCACAGATCCTAATGATTAGGATCTGATGCTGGGGCTAGCCAGGAACATAGAAAAGCAGGTACTTTCTTATGTGTGTTGATGTGGCTAAAATGAACTATATCATCCCCTGTCCTCCTGTAGTCTCCTACAGCCCAGCTGTGTGTGGTAAGGCAGCCCTGCAGTGAGATTCTAATTCTTCTTAAAGGGAGGCTGGTTGACTTTATGTGTTTCTGTTGGTTGCTCAGAGACTGTAACAGACACTGGAAAATCGTTGGATTTATGGATGTCTTGTGAGGACTTAAGCCCCTGACTCTTCTGATTCCTGGAACATCTCTGCCTTGTTACTCATCTTAAAGAAAATGCTCTCAAATTCTGCTAGTAAGTACATCATAGCTGATAGGCCCTTTCTTTACAGAACTTTTTTTGCTTGAAAGTTCTTTTGTATTTTCAACTTCTATGAGTTTTTCTTTTTACTAATGAATAAATTTAGAATTTGATCAAATGCTTTTGTTGCATTTCATCCGATCATAAAATTTTAATCTGTTAAAGTGGTGAATCATAATATTAAATTTTCTAACTTTAAAGCTAACTTCCATCCTTGACATAGACTAAAATTATGATGTATCACCTTTTTATATATTATGGGGTTTACTTTGCAAGAGTTTGTTGAGGATTTTTGCATCATTGTTTACAAGTGAGAATGTTCTCTCATTTTCCTTTAGACATCCCTGTGGGCTTTAGTATGGAGACCATTCTACACCAAACATAAATGTTAAGTGGAGATTATGAAATATAACCATCTTTGCCTGTTTGCACCTTTCACTACAGGGACTCCACGCGAGCTGAGTGGGATGTGGGACTTGGCTGTGCATCCTGAGGGGACCGTCATTATGCTCCAGACAGTCTGCAGGTGGGCAGATAGGAGCCGGTAACTATAAATAACATATCACAGCCACCTCACTAACTTTGATAAACAGGAACATTCTCTGTAACAAGACCAGAGAATAAAAAATAGTTGGTAAACTACAGAGCAAGTACTCTACTGTGGCAAAAGAAATTTTAGAACGAATTTAGTTACAGCTGACTTCTTATTGGATTTAAAAAATTATTTTCAATTATATTTTACTTATTAGAATAATAATATAATAATAATAATTCCTAACTTCATAGAGTATTTATGAATATATTGTGACTTCATATGGTCACAGATTAGAAATTAATATGGGTATGTGACAGGTCATGCAGATAATATCTAAAAACTATAGCAGAAGTAATCAGTTAAAAATTTTTTTTTTTCTCTCCCTTCAGGAAATATAACAGTGCTCCAGTTATGTGATGGACAAAAGGATGGAACTTCTCCAGATGTTTACAGCAGCATGATGATCGACAACTCGACCCCCTCTGCAGCTGTGCAGCTCTGCTACGAGAACGTGACAGGGTCCTGTGTGAAAACTCCCTACTCGCCAGGACCCCGCCTGATCCTCTATGCACTGTTTGGCTTCGGGGCCCTGCTGGCCCTGTTTGGAAACCTCCTGGTGATGATTGCAATCCTGCATTTCAAGCAGCTGCACTCTCCAGCCCATTTTCTCATCGCCTCTCTGGCCTGTGCTGACTTTCTGGTGGGGGCGACCGTGATGCCCTTCAGCATGGTCAGGTCCGTGGAGAGCTGCTGGTACTTTGGGCAAAGTTTCTGTACTTTCCACACGTGCTGTGATGCGGCATTTTGTTACTCTTCTCTCTTCCACTTGTGTTTCATCTCCATCGACAGGTACATTGCTGTCACTGACCCTCTGGCCTATCCCATCAAGTTCACGGTGTCTGTGTCAGGAATTTGCATCGGCATCTCCTGGACCCTGCCCGTTGCTTACAGCGGCGCCGTGTTCTACACGGGTGCCAGTGACGACGGGCTGGAGGAATTATCCAGTGCCCTTCACTGTACAGGAGGTTGTCAGTTAGTCATAAATCAAAACTGGGTGTTTATAGATTTTCTGCTCTTTTTTATACCTACTGTTGTGATAATAATTCTCTATAGTAATATTTTCCTTGTGGCTAGACAACAAGCTAAAAAGATTGAAAGTACTGGTGGGCAAACAGAATCATCATCAGACACTTATAAATCCAGAGTAGCCAAGAGAGAGAGAAAAGCAGCTAAAACCCTGAGTATCACGGTGATAGCATTCATGATTTCATGGTTACCATATATAATTGACTCATTAATTGATGCCTTTATGGGTTTCATAACCCCTGCCTATGTCTATGAGATCTGCTGTTGGTTTGCTTATTATAACTCAGCCATGAATCCTTTGATTTATGCTCTATTCTATCCTTGGTTTAGGAAAGCCATGAAAGTTATTCTGAGTGGTCGGGTTTTTAAGGCCGGTTCAGCAACTCTGAGTTTGTTCTCAGAACAAATGTAAATAATCAGACAGAGAAAGTTGAAGATGTCTTTACATTTTCCCAACTGAAATGACTTTTTAAAAGTCATCTAAGGCTACTTATAAAGAAAAAAAACAATTACTCTGTGAGATTTACATTTTGACTCGATGTTTTTTAGTTATCTTTAAAGTTATACTTTTCTGTCACTTTTCCTAATACATTTCTTTGATTAATAATGTTATATTGCTATAGGTTAACAGTGGCAGAGTTCTCTGTACCGCCTGCCTGCGGACACTCCCCTCCCTCCCTTTTCCTTTTATTCTATTGGCTCTTCCCTCTGGAACCTGAAAACATCTTTGTTGTCTTTCTCCTCCTTACTTCTCTCCATATAAAGTTTTCTACTTAATCCCAACTTGTTAAAATTTCTCTGTAATTAACTTTCATGTTGCTGATTTTCTTTTTCTTTTCCCAAGAGAAACTTTTAGAAAGCAGTGAAATATATATATATATATATATATATATATATATATATATATATATATAATTCATGTCTGTACGGGGTCTGTGTCAGGAATTAGCTTTAGCATCTCCTGGCTCCTGCACCTTGTATATGGTGGTGCCGTGTTCGCCACAGGTACCTCTAATGCTGGGATGGGGGAATTAATTAGTAAGTGCCCTCTGCTCCATAGATGGTATCAACTTGTTCTAAATCAAAGTAGATACTGATAACATTTTTATTATTTTTATATCTATCTTTTTTAAGATGATTCTATACAGAAGTATTTTTTCTTGTGGCTGGGAAATAGACTAAAAGAATTGAAACTATTTTGGGGAAGTAGAAGCATTATCACAGAGCTGCAATCATGGTGGCTAAGAGAAAGGGAAAAGCAGCTAAAACCCTGAGTATCACAGGGTTTTTGATCTCATGGTCACCACACGTAATTGATTCATTTAGTAATTTGTTCTTGAGTTATAGAACACTTTCGTATGTTTATAAAGTATGTTCCTGCTTCAGTAATTATAACTCTACATCATTTGATCTATAATTTCTTTACCCTTGGTTTAGAAAAGCAATAAAATTTATAGTGGCCAACTAATACAACACAGTTCGTTAATAATCATTTTAATTTCTAAATAAAACAATGTCAAATTGATGATTTGAAAATTTTTAATTGCTCCTGTGACCTATCAGAAATTTTCTAATAATTATGATATGAAATACAGTACATAGCAATAACTCAATAAATTGGGAAGAAGAAATGTAACTTCAATTTTAACAGCTAACCTTTATGCTTTTTAGATGAAGTGATCATCGTTAAGCATTTGATAGAACCACATTTACTAAAGAGTGGTGACCACGAGTGCATATTTTCTGGTTTCTTCAAATCATTACCCTTCCCCACTGTCTGTTCTAAATTATTTTCCTCTCCCAGGTCTTCTGACCTCTCTTACCTTGCCTACCAAGCTTACCTGGAATTTTCAAAGCTTTCCTGATTCTGCATTCCCAGTTTTATATTCCCTGGCTTTTTATGGATTTGATACATTAACTTCTCTTTTATTTTGAGAAGCTTGTTTCTAGGGCTCGTGTTTTCGGAACTCCTGTAGGTCTCTGAGTCGTATACACCAGGCATTCTGGCTCAGGACGAGACTCATTTTACATTGGGAGAGCATTTTGTAATTTTGGAAATAACCATGAGCCAATGGTACAACTTCTGCAATAGTGATTGTCATTTTATGTAAAAGTTTTCTCATTCCCATGAACTGTGTTGTTTTACCTTCTAGTCATGATGGAGGGCAATTTTCTATCATTTATTTCTATAAACACTATTCAAAGTTTATACATTTTCTATGATTTAAAAAGGATTGTAAGTTATTGAAAAAAGATGGATTATTTTAAAAATATTAATGTTAATGCAGCACATAACTAAATAGATAAATATTGTTAATCTTTTTGTTTCACATAGTTCACAAAATCAAAGCTGATTTTTCCAACTGTTAAAAAATTAGAGACAAGGTACTTTTGTAAGTTTTCATTGACGTCATTACAGAAAATTCATATAAATTCATGCACTCAATTTAAAAAGTTTAAATTTAAAAAAAAAAAGCCATGTTAAGGAAAAAAAGACAGACTTGGGGAAAACTACCAGAGGTATATACACGATGCAGAAAGGGTTCATATGTTTAAGAGCATAAAAACTTGTTGCCTAACCAGGCAATTGTGCAGTGGATAGAGTGTCAGACTGGGACACAGAAGACCCAGGTTCAAAAGCCCGAGGTCGCCGGCTTGAGCACGGGCTCATCTGGTTTGAGCGAGGCTCACTGGCTTGAGCCAAAGGTCTCTGGTTTGAACAAGGGGATCAGGTCACTCAGTCTGCTGTGGCCCCCCAGTCAAGGCACATATAAGAAAGCAATCAATGAACAGCTAAGGTGCCGCAGTGAAGAATTGATGCTTCTCATCTCTCTCTCTTCCAGTCTGTCTGTCTCTCTCTGTCTCTGTCTCTGTAGCAAAATAAAAAATAAGTGTAAAAACATTTTACAAAAGAATAAGACAGAGACAATCATTCCATTGAACAATTGAACAAGCAACTTTATAGAGAAAAAATACAAATGACTAATAAATTCATTAAAATACCAATTTTACAAATTATTTTAACATGTGATAGAGTTTTATATATCCAATTGGCAAGTATTAAAAAGATTATGAATATCTTATGGTAATTAAAGTATAGGAAATTGATTACTTTTATGAGAATTTTACACGTTCATATACATTTGGGGAAAATGTAATTTAGTTCCTCCTTTCTAAGATAAGTTAAAAGAGTTACATAAAAATTTTAAATGACACATGTCCCATGACTCTGTACTTCCATTTCAGGCATGTAATCTTACGAAAAGAGCTAACATGACAGGACATTTATTGTGTAAGTCTTAACTATTAACTGGAAAAAAACCTTGCTCAATATGGGATAAGTTAAATTAGGTTCCACCTATATAATGGAATGTTATTAAACCATTAAAGCACAAAGAAGTTCTATATAAACTGACATGAAAAGACAGCCACAGTATATTTTGTGACAAAAAACAACAAAGCTGAAAACTCTAATCTAGTTTATAAAACAGGATATGTAACATGACCTTCATATATGTATTTACTTCAATATGCTTATACAAAGTCTAACTTTCCATATAATGGACAGTATATGTATATGGGGTATTTACTCTGTAAGTTATCTGTCATTGTAATGAAATAAATATATTAAAATTGATATTGCCAGTACACATCTCTATTCTTATCTGATCCTTAAAATTAGGTTTTTCTGTGTGTTTCCTTGTTCTATTTTAGAAGAATATCTCTAAGTCTAAGTGTGTATCTCTACTATATTTTGCTTGTCTAATAAAACAAAATTGTAGCTCCATTGGTATATATGTATTAAGGGATTACATCTTAGAGTGATTATAGTATCTTAGGAACTATATTTCAATGTTAAGTGTTTTTCCAAACTTTCCTCTCTAATATTAATTATTTGCTGCATTAAGAGCTACAGAAGCTACCAAGAGTCATTCTTCTACCTTCCATTTTTTCCCCTACTACATGTGACAGTTCTTAAAAAGTGATAAACAGTGACAGTAGATGTGTTCAGTATACACTATAGGGAAAGCCCACTTTCTAAGGTTGGAAGGCAGGGTCCCTAGAGAATCAATGCATAAAGGTTTCAATCAAAAAACTCTAAGGAGAAATCCTGGTCATGTGACCTTACTAACTTGTCCCAGATTTGGGTTACTCAACTCTATTATGGGAGTAATATTATCTACCATATAGAACTGTGTGAGTAAAGAGAAGGTAAGAAAAGGACTTACAGTTGGAACTGAGTTACTCAGTAAGAACCAATAATATAGTATAGATAGATAGAATAATAGATAGATATGAGAACATTAACAAAAATAATAAGAACAAATAGATAATCTTTTCTCCAGCTTTACCTTTACATCTAAGGCGTTAGAATGATTAGTGCTGGCATTTAAGCTGGGTGAAGAAGAGAGCTACAACCAGCAAGCGAGAGGTGAAAAGTTACTTATGCTTGCTCCAGAGCCAGTGAGTCTGAAAGGTGATCAGATACACAAAACGGGGTGGAGGAGTGTATTTTAGGTTTTACTACAAGTCAAAGTGCTGAAATTCCAAATGCTATAACATTGGAAGTTTACGTCTGATTAATTTGAGGTCTAACCTCACATAAGGTCATTTCTAGCATGTATTTCTTACCCCTTTGTCTGCATACTCACACTTTTGTGCAGAGATAGTAATGTATTGGATTACAAGTGCTTCACATAATTCACTGGAATATTCAAACTATATAATGAGTGTGACGTTTTAAATAAAAAAATTAAAGATCTGATTCTCAGATGTACCAAGATTTCAGAGAAGAGTAGGTTACAACCATGTGGATGAGAGACTGATGAAGGGTGGGAGGTAAGATCTTCGAAGGAGAGGATCTCTAATACCAGTGAGGAAGCTTAGCACATGGTCCAGACCATGACTCTGAAGCCAGTCTGCCCAGGTTTTAATCCAGTCTCTGCCAACTTCTTAATCTCCTAAGAGTCAGTATTCTTAGCTATGAAATGGGGATAATAATACTACCTACACCGTATTCTAGGAATTAATATTTCCAAAGTACTTATAGGAAGTATGTATTTGTTTTAAATATGTATATATTGAGAGTAATACTGCAGATAATGAGAGAATTATGGGTATTAAGGTGAAAGAAGGAAGAAAGACCCTGTGGTCAGTGTTTGACAATGCTGAACAGAGGCAGGAGTGTACAATCTGGTGATACTAAGGGTTTTAGGAAGGAGGGAGGGAGAATGCTGTGACACTGAAGGAGGAGCAAGGAGGATGTCCACCGTCTTACTCTGCCTGCTGGGAAACAGTCGTCAGGTAAAGGTCACGGTTCTAGAAAGTGCAGAGAACCTACACAGAAAAACACGTATTTCTAAGCTATTTCTCAATATTTATGCATTTTATTGTTTTCTTCAAATCTTAACCAAGCTGTGTGAAAATTTTGGTCTGAGAATTAGTGCTGGACTGCAGCAAACCTCTCACTGAACAGAAAAATGAGAAAAATAAGAACAATGAAACAAGTGTTTCATAATAAAACATTTATTCAATTCACAATGCTGTTATTTATTGTTTAATAAGGACTTTCTTACAATTAGTCATAAAAATCTACTTTCTGTTATGAAATAATGGCAAAGCACATAAAGTTGTTCCTGCTGGTGCTATTTTTAATGTCCTTTGCTAATAAAGTTAAAATTGTATTATGTGTTTATTCACCAAATTTTTAACCAACACTATTATTTCTGAAACTCAAATTTCTAGGATTTACTGGCCTAAGCCATGAGTAACTTTAATAGCAAAGGTGACATTTTCCACAGGTAAGACTTTTACGCCCTTTAAAGCAGACCAGGGCAGCACCTGGTCAACGCCAAACATTAGAAACAGTAAAACAGAAGTAAACGATAATAAACCTGAGGTCAGCCAATGGAAGCCGATATCCCAGAACATAATCATATGAGAAATATCGAATCTGTCCTATAAAAAGAACTGTCCTGTATTTTCCCACTTTTTCTTTGCAGAAACTGTTAGGGAAACCTGTTATTTTACATTTGCATATTTAAGGTTTGTGAATAAAGGGCACCTAGCCCCATGCTGTGACATTATGTAAATTGTAAGTTCTCTTTAAGGCTGTTGCACATATGTGACTCTTTTTATCTTGCTCACAATACTGTCCTTAAAATAGATTTACATCAAATAAAGATCAAATTTAAGCAGCAATCAAGTTTCTCAAAGTTTGCGATTCTCACACCTAGGGCAGATTTGGAGATAAGCTTTGTTTATCTAGCATTATTTAAAGTTTTCAGTGTCAGATCTGCACTTGACATTCACCTGGCATGTTTTGAACTTCTCTAAAACATTTCTAAAATAAAAGTGCATTAAATAAATCATCTCCCTATTGACTGAGAGTGTGAGAGAGTCCTCACTCACTATGATGTAAGTGGGAGAAAGAAGCATTAATAATCTCTGTGGTCTTCCCAGAGCCCTAACTCAGAACTTTGTTAATGAGAAAAAGGCACAGAAATGTTATGTACTCTTGTCTCTTAGGATTGGAGGCTAGAGGTAATCGCACACAAAACAAGGTCAAAGTGTTAAACTGTAAATGAACAGTGGTTGGTATTGATAATACACAATCAATCTAATTAAAAATCTAAGCAAATCTTCAAGTAATGGCATAACTAAATCAATTATTTTATTTATTATACACTTAATTTGTGTTTAACAGTGCTTTTTAGGAAATATCTGTTAACTGATTATGGAATATTTTTAAGGCATGAGAAACAACATGAAATTAATTTTTCTCCAATCACAGCCTCCAAACATGCTAAAGCAAAACTTCCTTCGTCATCCCTTCAGGTAGATATCAAAGATAGCCAGTTACTCTAAGTGTTAGAGATCTTTATTCTAATGTGCTCCAGTTTAAAACTATAATCAATATTTAATTAAGTTATTTTATCCTCCTTGTGCCCAGTGTTAGTGCCTGGCTTTAGAGATAAGCATATCAGATTTTTCATTCCTTATCTCACCCTCCTCTTCTGCTCTATTCCACAACAGAAGAAAAGGAGCATTATAATAATTTTATACCAAATATGGTATCCTTTGCATGGTGGTCATGACCTACCTCAGTGTATTGAGCCTTCCAATAATATGGTCCTGGTTTGACTCTCCTACATCCTCCCCTAGTGCTGTGGGATGTGTCACAGACACTTGGAGCACCCTGAAATGGGAAACACGCAAGAAAAGCAATGTGTCTATTAGCCCACATTAAACTCATAAATATTTGACATCCTTAATCAGTAAAACTTCATTGTCTGCTAGCCCTACTCCTCCTAGCCATCTCTGTCCAATTCTACTTGCCTCTTCTCAACAGAAACACTGAGGAGGTCTGTATGACTGTTAAATAAGCAGACCTTAAGAGGGAATGAAGCTGGAATCATTTTGCTGATACTTTACTCAATGGAGTGTTGCCCTAGAAAAGAGAACCAGAAACAAAAGCATATAAACTTTCTCCCATAGACAGACTCTAAGGAAGACTTAGAAAAAGTCAACTAGAGTGTCTCACTCACATCAGAGAAGAGGACAGTGGGCAGGCCGTCCTCACAATGAGTCACACGTGAGAGTTACACATGTATACCTCATAACAGAGACTATATTTGGGCACCTGCCAAATTTAGAGCATTATTCATCAAACCTATGACACTACTAGGCATGAGAAAACTTTTGTCCTATTGTTAATCTTCTCTTTATTTCATTCCTACTCTACCCTAGAGGGAAAACAGGATTACAAGACAAAAAGGAGAGTGGAGGAGAAACTATAAAAGCAGATTTACACCCCTCCCCGCTGTAGGACCCTAAGGCCTCCGACTGGTTATGCTTAACTGGAATAAGAAAGAGGAAAGATAGGATCGCTAAACTGGATGTGGTTCTAAAGTTTTAATCTGAATTAGAATAGACTTTTAAATGGGATTTAAATCCCAGAAATTTTGAGAAAGTTTATGTCATCTATTGCATGTCTTAAACAAGTGAGAGGGAGAGTCAACAGAGCCAGTGTGCCTGCACTGGTAGATAAAATGTAAAAGTCACTTTATGTTTTTATGCACCAAGCCCATATTGCCCCAAATCTAGTGACATACAGGGTAAGCAAAAGTAGGGTGACAGTTGTGAGTAAATAAAAGAGTATTCTTGTATTATTATGTATTGTATTATTTTCTACACAAATAACTCTAAACCTCTTTTTGCCCACCTTATATTTGAGGAACCAGGTGTCCTCACCCAACTAGAGAGAAGAGTGAATAGAATGACTAAAGTTCCATTTCTTCAAGCTTTCCTTGATAATTTGAAGAATACTTCCCAGCATGCATCTTGGGACATCTGCTTCATTTCTTTGAAAGTAAATAATATACAATTATCTATCCATTTAGCAATTCTGAATAAGTTCTTGATTCTTCCTTATTTAAGCTTTCAAAATGAGAAGGTCACATCTTCAAAATGAGACTACTTGATTTCTGGTTCAACATTCTAGGTTGTTATTTTAAAACACTGAAAAGAACCTTATTGTGAAGATGTTGGCGGTGACTATCAGAATGGATGCTATTCTGAGAGGCAGAGCTGGTCCTGGGGATGCTCTCTTTGGTCTGGTATTGATCTAATACTTGATGGAGATGGCCCAGCTCACCTCATTGTGTTTCCTCCCCTTCTCTCTATACTTTTGTTCTACCCAGTCCTGGCTATCTTGGTTGCTGAGTGTTCAAATCGTTGTTCTGCATGTTCAATTGAGTTTTATACTTGCTCTTGGTAGAATAGGTAGTTTGATACAGACTATTTCATCATGGCCAAAATCAGATTTCCCTCCTGTGTACCACAATTTTTATAGATCACTTTGTTATTTGCATACTTTTGCTTTCACTTCTTTCATAATTCTTTCTAATTTTCATTTTGATTTTTCCTTTTTCCCATGACCTTGTGTACTGGACCATCTTTTCGCATGCTTGGATTCTCTGTCTCACTTTTGACCGCCTGTTCAGACTAAGCCCCCACCAAGGCCACCACACCCATTACTGCCAGGCAGTTCCACTCTCAGAGGCCAATTTTCAGAGACTCTATCGTCTCCCACCACTTCCAGACTCGTGATATGGGAATTTACTTTATTAAAGGCTACTCAAGATGTTCAGAAGTTTTAAGGGGTAAACTTTCTGTGGCATAAATTTTATCCAATGGAAGACAGCCAGCAGGAGTAGCCACCACAAAGGTAACATTTTTGTACGCTCATCAATAGATTTCTATTTAGCCAATGCCAGAGTTTATGGTGGCTTCAGAAGTAGAAACCAGTATTTTCAGACCTAAAATGTCTTTATTTTGAAATATTTTTTAACTTTATTAATTTTACAGGGGAGTCAGGGGACAAGAAGCAGTTGCTTCACTCTAGCTGTTCATTGGTTGCTTGTTGCATGTGCCTTGACCTGGCAAGCGCAGGGTTTTGAACTGGCGACCTCAGCATTCCAGATCGGCTCTCTGTCCACTGTGCCACCACAGGGCAGGCTGCTTTATCCTTCTTTACTGGATTTTTAAATTTATCTTTGAGTTTTTGTCTTATATATTACTTATAATTTAACTTTACAGCAGTGCAATTCTATGAGACATGTATGTAGAATAAATAGGTCTATTATCTAATGTTTCACTGAATTTTTTCTATGATTTTCCTCTATATTTTAATAATAAGAAACATAATTAATGTCAAAATAACCTGGAGATGTTTTCTCTGAACATATGTACCCTGATTTATCAATGTCACTCCATTAAAATAAAATAAAAAAAGAAACATCATAACATAGTTAAAAATCTGTTATAGCTAATCTGACCTACTGAGTATGGTAAGTGATAGCATAAAACTTTTTTGTTGACTGTTATGTTATTAATCTATTCATTGTCTTCTAATTTGTCAGGTGCCTTTTTTTTATTTTTGGATATTAATCCTCTTGACAAAATCGTGTCTACACTCTTGTCTTCTTACACAAGTCCAAACATGCTTGAAGAATCATCAAAATTGCTTTTTACTAAAAAAATAATATTTTTTTAAAAATAACTTTAACC
Organism: Saccopteryx bilineata; assembly: GCF_036850765.1. Lineage (NCBI taxonomy): Eukaryota > Metazoa > Chordata > Mammalia > Chiroptera > Emballonuridae > Saccopteryx > Saccopteryx bilineata. Next base: position 28,431,281 of record NC_089501.1, on the reverse strand, counting down.
CCTCAGTCAATGGGACCACATGTGGATGAGAAGACGATGTCATGGGAATGACCAACGCCAAGGACCAGCACTGTGATGGCAATCAGTCTTCTGCTCACAGGACTTAGCATCCCTGACACTTTTTTGGTCCTCAATAATATAACTTCAAGTGTGTTGTCCATAGTGCCCACAAAATTACTTTCCTTGAGGGAAATATTATACCAAAACCATTTCTTATTCTTGGCAATTCTTGACACAGGTACTTGTGTATAATCAATATCAATACTTAATATCTGTTTGAAAGCAGTGAACTATCTCAGCAAATAACCAACAACAAAAAAGTACTTCAGTCATTTTACCTGAATAACTCCAAAGAAACCCCTCATCAAATGTTTATATTCAATTGCAATTTAGCTTTTTTTATATAAAATACTCCAGCTATGCATTATAATAGACTATTATAGAATTATCAGTATAAAATATTCCAGGAAGAAAAATATAAAATTATAGCACACGTTGCTGTTGTTTTGTTCTTTTAAGATTTTTGCTAGATTATCATAAAATGTTTGACCTCTCTGTGGAGAAGGGGCTCAACAAATAAACAAAGGTTTCTGCCAGAGCTTCTATCTGGGAAAAAACCATTCCTCCAGTCCCTGTTATGACCCAGAAAATTCAGTTCCTCCCCAATATCCTGGTGCCCTTTGAGCTGCTGGAGTCCAGAGGGAATGCGTCCTAGATAGTCTATGCTTGGACCTGTAAGAGGAAGGTCCGGGACTCCGGCTGCTCTTTGTCACACTGAGCCACTATTCCTGCTGGCTTTTACAGCCAGACGCTGTGGAGACTTCTATTCCTGGCACTGGAAACCTGAACTGGGAGTCTGGTGTGGGGCTGGGATCCCTTGCTCTTCAAAAGAGACTTCTGTAGCTAAACTGATTTTAGAGACAGAGGAAAGGAAAGAGAGAAGGGAAGGAAGAGAGAGAGAAATACATCGATTTTTTGTCCACATATCACACATTCACTGGGTGATTCTTGTGTGTGCCCTGACCAGAGATCCAACCTGTGACCTTAGCTTATCTGGATGATGCTCTAACCTCCTGACTTACCTGACCAGGGCCTCCCTCCAGATATTTATCTGCCACATGTGGGTGTGGAACCAGCACTTCCCGCATCTCTGCTCCTCTTACCAGTCTTGTTGTGGTTTCTTCTATATAACCTTAATTGTAGGACTTGCATTCAGCTAGATTTCAGGTAGGCCTGAATCATACTTGCTCAGTCGTTTAGTTGTAATTTTGATGTGGTTATTGCAGGATGTGAGTACCATTTTTTATGCAACCATCTTGACCAGAGAAGCCTTCACAATATTTTCACATGAGAAAATTTTATGTAGGAATAATAACTATTAATGATAATAATTTTTCCACTTGCAAAACTTCTGTCAATGTCTGTAATTAATACGTGATCTCAAGGCTGAATCACTGGACCCTACAATATTACAAATAAACATTTCAAGAATCTGCCCAGCCTTTAAGTAGAAGTTTACTTGTTGCCCGAAAAGCTACTGAGAGGCACAAACTGACTACAAAAGAACAAGGAGAAAGAGTCACAGAGGCGCAGTATCAACAGACTGTGTTTGTTATGACTGAATTGTATCCCAGAGTATTGATATATTGAAGTTCTAACCCCCTCCCCACCGTACTTTGGAATGTAACCATATTTAGATATAAGGTCTTAAAAAAGTAATTAATTTAAAATAAGGTGGGGTTTTTTTAGAGTGAGCTCTAATTCAATATGACTGCTATTCTTATAAGAGAGGAGATTAGATCACAGGGACACACGGAAGAAAGATTATGTGAGGACCCAGAGAAAAGACAAAAGAGGAATGCTCAGAAGAAATCAACCATTTTGACACCTTGATTTTAGAAGTCTAGCCCCTAGAATTGTGAGAAACAAGAGCACGTGGCAGTACATGTAGATTGCATTGAGAAAAATGACAAGTGTAAACTCACTTTCTTATTTATTAGTTAGATAGCAAAAATCTTTACAATAGTTTATGGGGAAGTATTAATGGCTGCACCTTCTCATGACTTTCTTCCTGGTTAATTTGAAAATTATTTCTCTAAATCAAAAAGGTATTATGCATTTATTTTATTAAAATTCATAATATTCAAATTTTTAAAAGAGCTTTTGAATTTCTTAACTTAGTGCTTACATTATTTTGAAAATAAATTAATGGTTGATGAGCTATTCTTTAAAAGTTTCCCACTTAAAATAATTTTTATAGCTTTCCTAAACCAAGGATAAAATAAAGCATAAATCAAAGGATTCATAGCTGAGTTATAATAACCAAACCAACAGAAAATTTCATAAATATAGGCAGGGGTTATGAAGCCCATAAAAGCATCAATTAATGAGTCAATTGTGTATGGTAACCATGAAATCAGAAATGCCACCACTGTGACCCCGAGGGTCGTAGCTGCTTTTCTCTCTCTCCTGGCCACTCTGGCTTTGTAACTCTCTGAGGATGATTCTGCTTTGCTTTGAGAATTTTCAATTTTTATAGCTTGTTGTTTAGCTACCAGAAAAATCTTACTATAAAGAATGATAATCACAAGAGTAGGTATGAAGAATATCAGAAAATCTATCAACACCCAGTCCTGATTTACAACAACTTGACAACCTCCTATACAGTGAAGGGCACTGGATAATTCCTCCAGCCCGTCCTCACTGGCACCTGTGTAGAACACGGCGCCGCTGTAAGCAACGGGCAGGGTCCAGGAGATGCCGATGCAAATTCCTGACACAGACACTGTGAACTTGATGGGATAGGCCAGAGGGTCAGTGACAGCAATGTACCTGTCGATGGAGATGAAGCACAAGTGGAAGAGAGAAGAGTAACAAAATGCTGCATCAAAGCACGTGTGGAAAGTACAGAAACTTTGTCCAAAGTACCAGCAGCTCTCCACGGACCTGACCATGCTGAAGGGCATCACGGTCGCCCCCACCAGGAAGTCGGCACAGGCCAGAGAGGCGATGAGAAAATGGGCTGGAGAGTGCAGCTGCTTGAAATGAAGAACTGACGTTATCACCAAGAGGTTTCCAAATACAGCGAGTAAAGACCCAAAGCCAAACACTGCGTAGAGAATCACCCTGGGTCCGGGCGAGTAGGAAGTTTTAATGCAAGATCCACTCACGTTCTCATAGCAAAGCAGCACAGTAGCAGGTGGAGGAAGATCGCTGCTCATGGTTCTGCAGTCTGATGCTTGCTGGGATCCTGTCTTGTCTTATGATAGGGGAGGATATTTTCAATTCTGAAAGTTTAAAAAAATTAAGCTACATATTTTAGCAACTACTTTTAAATATTGCTTCAGATTACCTCCTTTCCCCATTGTAATTATAAAGATAGATTAAAAGAAATTGTAGAGCCCAGAAAACTATTCTTTCTGTCTTTAATTCATGCAATTATTTCTGTAACTATCTCTAACCTTCACAGATAGTTAACTCTAAGAAAAACCTATAAATTTTTATCTGGCAAGTAATCAGATCATTGAAATAATTGAAAATTTTAATTTAAATACTTGGCTCTTTATACCTGTGAAGTTCCTCTTTCCAAAGCATAATCTCATATAATATAATTACATAATGGAGAAGGCACCTTTTAATAGTTTCCACCTTCACATTGTCTATGAAGTTAACACCTAAAATGTTTTTAAAAGCTGGCCAATAAACTTCCCTCATCAGAAATTTTTCACAAGAAATCCCTGTAGTGTAAGGTGTGAATCATGAAAGAAAACTTCCTTTGATAATTATAAGTTTTCTACAAAACATATTTCTCTGTGTTCTGTTACTTTGTAGAAACACTCTTGATATTCATAATCCTAAAATTGCTTGAAGTTCAATTGGCATGAAATAGCTTCACCCAGTATTTATTTCACAATAAAATTACCTACTCCCTGTATATAAACTGGCTACATAGTTTGCAGAGCTCAATGTAAAATAAATATGTAAGGTTCTTTTTTTTAAATATGGGAAAAATTTTCTTAAAGTATAAAGCTTACTTTTTTTGTTTTGTTTTGGTTTTTTTGGTCTCTCTTGACCTCTCATGGTGTTTGATTTTACTATGTAATGTTCTACTCCCTAGGGCAAAAAGACTTCTGCAGAGAGAAAGAAGAACCAGTCCTGCAGCTTAGCCATGCCTCCCACTGCCAGGTTCCCCCTGCTGCCCTCACTGAAACAATATGCTGTGCTCAGGCTGGGGGCCAGGAAGCCGAGCTAGGCATCTGCCCTTCTCCTGGGTTTGCCACCTGAACCAAAGGCAGACAGGTGACTCCCTAAGGATAGTGACTTCTACACCAGGACCCACTCAGTACTGGGTTGGGGGTAGATGAGAAGCTCGGCCCCACTGACTTGCCTGTGGAGTGTGCTGTGGCCCTACCAGCCGAGGACGCGATGACCCCCGTCATGCCTTATCACGAGACTGCAGAGTGAGCACTAGACCGAAGACCTCCCTGCACGGCACCCAGTTCTTCACCGGGGTGTGGAGAGAATGGCAGTGGCAGTGGGTTGAATGGGGAAGTGGGAAGACTGGACAGGACCCAAAGTGCCAGGGGTGGAGGAGCAGGTGGCTGAGCACCTGTCCCGGGAGGAGGAAAGGTGGTACGATGCACAGCAATCACATGTGTGTGTTCCACTGTCCCTTCAGACTTCACATACAAAACACAAATTCAAAGGTAAAATTATGGAGAATTTCAGGACTGCAGCTATAGGCTCGAACCCCAATAGATAGGTTTTTTTCTGTGCTGCTGGTTTAACTGCAAGCCTCATGGAGAGGCCCTGCCTATTTCGTTTCAGAGATTAAATTATCTCTTTGCAGCAGCAACTAAATGATGAAGCAGAGAAAATCAAGGCAAATGCAAAGCTGCCTGATGGGAATTTGTGTTTGCTGAGGACCAGGTGGTTCTGACAGCAACAGTCTATCCTAACACCGACCTTTGTCCTTGCAATATTACCAGGAATTTAGGGACTTAGAGAGGCAGATTAAGAGGATTTCATTAATGTACTCCATCAAAGTAGTTCTGCAAACCAGGCATCTACCTACTTCTGCTGCTGATATGATGTGTGACTACAGTGTCCTGGTGCTCTTGCTGCCTCTGTGAGGTGCTTGTTTCTGGATTCTTGCGCCCAGCCAGAGCTGCATTGTTAGGAGGGAGAACACCTTTTGTTAGGAAAGAAGCTGCAAAACAAAATCTCTCAGTTCTTACCTTTAAGACCAAACACCTTGCTCATGTAAAAAAGGAGAGATTACAAAATACATGAAGTCAGATAAAACATGCTTTTTTTTTTATCTCTCCCACTTTTATTTCTGAAACAAGAAAAAGATTTCATTAAAAATTTAACTCAAGCTTGACCAGGCAGTGACACAGTGGATAGAGTGACACAGTAGATAGCCGGGGACCCTGAGGACCCAGGTTTGAAATCCCGAGGTCACCGGCTTGAGAGCAGGCTCATCCAACTTGAGCGCAGGGTTATCAGCTTGAGCACAGGTCACCGGCTTGAGCGTGGAATCAGAGACATGACCCCATGAGCACTGGCTTGAAGCTCAAGGTTGCTGGCTTGAGCAAGGGGTCACTGGCTCAGCTGGAGGCTCCTGATCAAGGCACATGTGAGAAAGCAATCAATGAACAACTAAGGTCCCACAACAACAAATATTTTAGGTCAAGATTGTTCAATCGGTCATTCATTCACCAGCCCCTGTGCTGCAAATACATGGAAAAGGCAAGCATTTAAAAAATGGGAGGGGAGGAAGTACAGCAAAATTCATAAATGAAATAATCTGTGTGCACAGGAAAAGAAACAAGAGCACTAAATGTGAGCAGAGCTAACAATGAGAACCTAGTGGTTTCCAGGTCCAAAAACAGCAGTGGAATCCAGGATTTTGACTCTTTTTTTAAGATGTCTAAAAGTGCTCCATCTCACACTGGAAATAGTGCTCAGCTCACTATTGAAGCCAGTGGGGGCGAGGGTCCTCATCACGTGGGAAAGGATGCTAAAACAAAGTGCCGTTGCCCCAATTCCCCCTGGATGTTTGGCTTAGAAAGCGGTTGCCTAGGGAGAAATAAAGACACAGCTATAACCTGAGCCTGCTGTTTCCCTCTGGGCAGTAACTTACCACACCTAGTTTTGAGTTTATGCTCCCACATCTTTTTCACGTCATTATATACATGGCAACCGTTGCTGAAGAAAGAATGATTGTGTCCCCTCAACGTTGGTATATTGAAACCTGATCTCCAGTATAATGGTATTTGGAGGTGGGAACTTCAGAAGATGATTAGGTCAAGAAGGTGAAGCTCTCATGAGTGGGATAAGTGTCCCTAGGAAAGAGGTTGGGAAAGCCCACTTGTCAGCATACTGCCAGACCCTGATCAGCTGGGCAGCCACCAGAAGAGACTCAGGAGGCTGCTCAGGGCCTGAGCCCCAGGGCCTGGTCTGACACCCCTACCCACTGAATGGGTCACTCTCTCCAGGCATTCTTTTAACCCATTTGCAGCACACTATTATACCATTGGTTGGGAAATTCTACCTTAGAGGGAAGCCTTAGATAGAATTCATGTTATTAGGACTAAAGTGAGGGCTAGAATTGATACAACAGTGAATGTAGATAGTGGTGATGTTAGGGGTGGCTCATCAGATCTGGACTAATACTTTCAGTATGCTTTATGTGGTCTCAACCCAAATCTGTTGTCTCTTGTGATATGATTTCTTACCAACCTCAAAATGATCCCTTAGTTATTCACTGGGCCTTTGTGGCAGACCAAAGAGAAAGATTCCTCTTCAAGAAAGGAGTCTGGACCATCTGGGCACCCTAAAGAAGATCACTTTGATTTGCTACATTGATGACCAGATAAGACAGGCAAGCAGGACTTCGCACACTAGGTACCTAGTTCCTGGCCTTGATAAGAAACATGTCTCCTAGAAGTTTGCAGTTAAGCCCTATGCAGATTCAGAGCCCTCTACTTTATTAAATTAATCAAGGGTGTCCCAGCCCAAGAAAAAAACAGTCGAGTACCTCTTACATCCCCTACAGCAAAGAAGAAAGCTCAAGACCAGGAAGACCTCTTCAGGGTCTGCCAGCAACATATTCCACACTGAGGAATACCGCTCTGGTCCATAAACTGGATTATAAAAAAGTCTGCTAGTTTGGGGTGCAGCCTCGAGCAGGAGAGCGCTCTGCAACACGTTTGGGCTGCAGCATGACTGCCACACAATTTAGTGACCTTATGATGCTGGAGGTATAACTAGGAGAAAAAGATGCAGTGTAGAGGTGACGAAAGGCCCCAGTGGGAGAATCACAATGTGGTTGTCTGGGGTCCTAGAACAAGGCCATCCTATTTACAGTGGAGGATACAGCACATTGGAAAGATGACTGCTTTTGTGCTACTGAGCCCAGGCAATGATGAAACACTAACCGTGTGACACCAAGTGCTCAGCTGTCTTTAACTGCCCACCATAAAGTGGGTCTTCTTGGATCTTCCAAGTGATCAGATTGGGTGGACCCAGCAGAATTCTTTGTAGAATGAAAATGATACATCAGTCAGAACAACCAACAGTATTTCTCGGAAATAAAAAGGCACAAACTATCTTCCCAGGAATTATATAGGAACTGACATTTATATTATATTCGGTTCTCACACTTAACGCTCACACACACACACACGCGCACACACACACACAGGCATCAGTTGAAAAGATAAGCACTTAACTGTGTCTAATGGCAAAGGGTGATATTTCATCAGTTTCTAAGGAGAACACTAAACTAGGCAGTAGAGACCATTTTAATGATAATAAAATATATGGTCCCTGTTATGACTCATCTTGGTGAAATTTATGAGGTAGGCAATCCTCTTGGAAGTCCTCCATCTGCCCTGTCTCTGCCTCCTTCCATCTCATAGGAGCTCCCTTGTCTCTCTCTCTCTGTCTGTCACATCTTTTCCCACCAGTAATATGAGCTGCTAAACAATAACTATTTGCTGACCAAACTATTAATAAATGAGAATATTCCATTATCATCTTCATTTTATAGCTGAGAAACTAAGATACACAAAGGATGAGTAACATAACCAAATTGGAAGTTAGTAGACAGCAGAGATGGGACTCAAACGTAGACAACCTGGCTTTTGAATGTCACTTTGAACTCTGATGCCGCATAGAGCTTTTGCAGATAAAAGAAGGGGCATGGTTTCAAAAACAACTTGACATTTACAATCCGCACCATAAATCTCTGAGCTATCACCTCATATATTCCCATATTTTTTAAAAAAAATACTGAAGTATCTATTAAAATACAAAAGTCAAGTTTAGCAAAATCAATAATTCTGAGCAAGGAAAAATAAATAGTTCATCTATTTGAACATACTGAAGGGAGAGTGAAAAACAATTTAGAAGTCTGCAATAAAAAAGTGCGCCTTATGTAATCAGAATGTTATTCCCAACCTTCCATTAGGAAATAAAAGTACTGGTAAAAAAAATGCTAAAGACCGAAGAACAATGTGGCAAGGCACTGCAATAGGAACTGAAATAGTGTAGACTGTTATCAGCAAGTTAAAAGTACATAGCAATTTAGTATTTTTAGTAAAAGATCAACTTACTTTATATGTAAAGTGTAAGAATTTAACTGCGAAAGGCTGAAAATATCTAAAGTTTTTGCTCTTGTAACAGACAGTTTTAAAATACAGGGTGGGGCAAGTGTAGGTTTACAGTTGTGAGAACGTAAAAACAGTTTATTCTTGTGTTATTGTTTATTAATTATTGTATTATTTTCCATACAAATAACTTGGATCTATTTTTGCTTCACGCTGTATAGCAAACAGAATAAAAAGGATGTATATTTTCCCATTAATGTTTATTTCAAATTAATCTGATTTTTAATTAACATTGCTAATATATTCTTGTTTTATAAAATATAAATGTAATGCTGAAGAGTCATTCTTTTAGATTGGTATTGAATAGGTTGATCATAGAATTGTACACTTGAAACCTAAATAATTTCATTAACAAATGTTGCCCCAACAAATTTAATAAAAACAAATAAATAGGTTACAATGTATCAAAAATGAAGAGCAAAAACATAAGTGAAGAGCATTGTAGGTGAAGAAAAATAACCATAGCATTTTATAAGGTTAAAACACATGAAGCATTTATGAAATTGAAGTAAGCATCAAATCAGTTACAATTCAGTAATAAATAAAGCTATTATAGCCACACCCAGTTATATTTGTAGCTCTCTGAGAAGACCTGGGTAATAATAATGATCTGCTTTGCCTTTATGCTTTGGCATTGATGGATTTCTTATAGCATTGCCATTAATTGATATAGTTGCTCTAATCCCAAATAACACTTAGGCAAACTACAACAATTGTCCTATAAGTTTCTATGTCTGAACACTTCATTTCAATACTTAAAAATATACATATACACAAAGCTGCACATAGTATAACAGTCATATTTTTAGTATCAACTGATTGAGAAAAATAAATGTGAACAAAAGCTATTATGAATCCAGTAATTTTAAGTCAATTTGTACTTTATTAATAAAAAGTAAACATTTATTTTTAATTCATAATACATATGTGAGAGACATAGTATTTATGTACTGTAAAACCCGAGGCATAATTGATTCATTACTTTTTCACAATAGTTCTGCAGCTTCCCATTGGCTGAAGCAGACAATTGGAAACCAAAGCTCACTAGAATTAAGAAACAAATCTCAACAACATATTTTAAGGTCAGATTTCACATTGTAGACAGTGTTGCAGAAATAATCTACTTTCATCTTTGGTGTGTTTTGTTTCGAACATAACCATGGCCCTACAGCAGTTTGAAATTGCTGATGGCCAAGAAGTTAACAGCTTATTTGTATAAAAAATGAGATCTAAAAGGGAAGAGAGGTGCTATACTGATAATCTAGTTAGTTTTGGAGAAAATAACCAAACATTTTTCTTAATCAAAAAACTTCCTTTATGAAGAATTATCAAAAAGAAAGAAAGAAAGAAAGAAAAACAAGATAGAATAAATTAGAAGTGTATTTCCTACTTACTGATGTGAACAAAAGCTTAATAATATCACTGGATGGTATTTATTAGTGTAATCAGTACATATAAGATTATACTCTACATAGTGCAAGTGAACAGAATACAATGTCATTTACCTTTAAGTCCCCTCAAATGGTTTTCCTACCTATTTATGAGTGTCAGTGAAGTTTACACTTGTATTTGAGAGAAATAACATATTTCTATGAAGACATTACTGACTCACCATCAAAAGGACAAAACTTTGAGCTCTTCTTACAGAGAGTGGGAGACCTTAATTGTGGTCATTTGAAAGGCAGTAGACCTGTTCCTTGACACATGGTCTGAATCACAAACAGGTATTCTGCTACAAAGATGTTCATATTTCTTATATCCTCCTTTATCTTTAACTTTTCTATCCTAAATATAGTCAGCTCTATTTTAAAGGTATTAATGAGCATATATGAAACAACTTAATCTTGTATAAAGTATTTCCAAAGTGGCTCATTTATAAAACATATATAATGTAATGGTTATGTAACTGTTTTCTTAGTTACCTCCTTTTTTATTAAACACATTTGTTACAGAATATTCTGTGAAAAATGACATATACCCTAAAAATGTACAGCTGTGATTCAAAGACTTGAGAAGGCAAATCACCCTATTATTAGCTTCTCAAATTTTTACTCTAGCTTAAAACACTCAACAAATCTTTTTCATTAAAATTGATGTGACTAGGAAGTGTTATCAGATAAAAAAGCAAGCTGTCCCTGGAATGTATAATACAAGGTTGGGTATTTGCTATTTTGAAATAATCGTTGGTTATATTTGGATCACCCAGTTTTATTTCCAATGCCAAATACAGTGTCTTTTAAATAAAAGTACTCAAAAGTGAAAAAAATGTGAATTTGAATTAGCTTTTTATAAAATAATTTTACCTCAAATTACTTTTAACAAACTACAGAAGCCATCCTTTTGTCTACATGCATTCTTCATTTTAATAAATTATGTTCTCCCAAAGTGAGATGTAGTGTGTAATCATATAACCACAATGCGTGTTCTTTGTGAATGCAGTCTCTCTAGAATGAAAAGAAGCAGAACTAGGATTCAGAAATCACAAGCGTCTCAGTGTTTTTCAGACAATCTTCACTCACTAAGAAGCTCCACATTTAGCTTTTAATAGTCATTGTAGATTTATTAAAGTTTCAACAATTTATAATCTTATGTTCACTTCTCAAACAAAATATGTTTTAAAGAAGATTTTTGTCCCCAAAGAATCTAAGTTGCCAGTTAGACAGGGACTAATTTCACCCTCTGTGTATTTTAGAAAACTGAACATTAATGATGAGTATGAGTGAAACTACAAAACTCCAAATATTGGAAGAAACAAGTAGGAAATAGAGAAGGCATTAGAAATTACTGTAAAAATTAGAAAACCTTAGAAGAAGACTAAATGGGAAGTCATCAGCAAACCTTAATCACCTATCACTAAACTCTAAAACCTGCCAAAATGCATGAAGATGACAAAGTCTTTAGAACTGTTAAGTACAATATCCTCCTACATGGCAAATGATTCCACCTGCTGTTCTAGATCCAAGTGTTTAATTTTGCACTTGACCTTAAACCCACGTTGGTTTTGAAGTCTCCGCAGTAATCTTGTTAATCTCTATCTGCTTCCTCAGAAAATAAATTAATGGTTGATGAATCACTCCTTAAGACTTTGCCACTCACAATGAGTTTTATTGCCTTCCGAAACCATGGGTAAAAGAAAGCATATATCAAGGGGTTCATAGCTGAATTATAATAAACACACCACACTAAGATCTCATAAACATAAGGAGGAGTTATGAAATTCATATAAGCGTCAATCACAGCGTCAATAATGTACGGTAGCCAGGACACAAGGAAGGCTGCCACTGCGATGCCCAAGGTCTTGGCAGCTTTTCTCTCCCTCTTTGCGACTCTTTCCTTGTAACTCTCTGCTGCGGAGGACAGAGCTTGGCTGGCTGTACTTTCTATCTTCCTCGCCTGATATTTAGCCACCAAAAATATCTTACAGTATATAAACACCATGGCAACAGTGGGTATAAAGAATAGAAGGAAACAAAGAAGAACCCAACTTTGATTCAGGGGAGCCTGACAGCCGCCTACACAGGTGAGAGCAACCACGAGTTCCTCAATTCCTTCTTCATTGGCCCCAGTGTAAAAAATCGAAAAACTGTACGTGACAGAAAAGAACCAAGAGAGAATAATGCAGATTCCTGACACCGAGACAGTAAACTTGGTTGGATAGGTCAGAGGATCAGTCACGGCAATATATCTATCAACAGAGATGCAGCATAAATGAAATAAAGAAGCAAAACAGAAGGAAGTATCGAAACACGTATGAAATTTACAGTAACTCTCCCCAAAGTACCAGCAGCTCTCCACAGACCTCACCGCGCTGAAGGGCATCACGGTCACCCCCACCAAGAAGTCAGCACAGGCCAAGGATGCGATCAGAAAGTTCGTCGGTGTGTGCAGCTGTTTGAAGTGCAGGATGGCAACAATGACCAGTAAGTTCCCAAACACGGCCAGCACAGCCCCCAAACCAAGGACCGCGTACAGAACTGCTCGAGGTCCTGCCGAGTAAGGAGTCTTAACACAGGATCCATTCACGTTCCTGTAGCAGAGTTCCACAGCTTCAGCTTGGGAAAAACTGTTCACCATTGCCTTCTTGTTCGAATTATTTTAAAGTTCTCAGATTTTCTGTTTCAGCAATTTAAAATAAGGAGATGGCAACTTGAAATGCTTCTGGTAGAGAAAAAAAAACTCTAGTTAAAATGTAATGAAGTAGCTTTCCTGCCTTTTATTTATTTATTTGCATATTAACCATAACTTCTTAGTCTTTCCAAAAAAATAGTTATTCCCAAGTTTTTAATATATTTACAATGGCAACTTGTTGCAGAAAGCCATTAAATTATAGTCAAATTTAGTATTAAATAAATGGCTGACAATATACTTAGTCCAATAATATATATCACATATATATTTTATAGCTTGTGATTGGCTAATAATTAGAAAATCTCTTTGTTTTGTGACTTTACCTTTTAAAATCTCACTTGTGACCACCTGAATTGAGAAATAATTAGGCTACTAGAAGCTGAGTTTTATTTACTGCTATCTCCCCTGAGTACCAGTCATAATGATAAACTATACCTCATTTTTTTTAAGAAGGAGGAAATAAATTACAGCGCCTTCAAATTATAACCTCAAAAATCCCTAAAGTATAAGGTGTGAAGACTGAGGAAACATTCACATTTAATAACTTGATGAACTTATTTGGCAAATATATTTCTTTTATTGCTTATATTTCCAGAGTTTGTGTTTTTTTAACTTTTATATCCATTCATAGTTTAGACAGGTTGAGATGAGTTGGAAAATTAATCTTATCAAGTTGATACTAATATAATCAGTGTGTAAGTATTTTCCAGGTTAATAGGCAGTTTCGGATGTCTAAAATCAATAAGATTGATTAAAGTAAGCAGTAACTCACCTAGCCCCTCACCTTCCTATCCTCAAACAAATAAACAAAACAGTCTAGTTAGAAACCTACCACAAAGGAGTAGGTAACACTTGGGATGGCCTGGAGGTTGTATGTAGATTAGTCATGACTCTAGAAGGAATAGATTCATGCTAAGTCATCTAAGGTTCAAATAGAGCTCAAACACTATTGAATAATTAATTTTCTCTTTATATAACCTAGTATCTAAGTCTTTATCTTGGCCCTGGCTGGTTCTGGTTGGTTCAGTGGTAGAGCATTAGCCCAGCGTGTGGATGTTCTGGGTTTGATTCCCAGTCAGGGCACACAGGAAAATTGCCCATCTGCTTCTCCATCCCTCCCCTTCTCACTTCTCTCTCTCCCCACCCTCTCTCTCTCTCTCTCTCTCTCTCTCTCTCTCTCTCTTTCTCTTTTCCCCTCCTGTAACCCTGGCTTGACTGGAGTTAGATGGCCCAGGGTGCTGAGGATGACCTCTACCTCAGGTGCTAAAAAGAGCTCAATTGCTGAGAAAGCAATGGATCAAGGCCCCAGATGGGCAGAGTATCGCCCCCTAGTGGGCTTGCTCAGTGGATACCGGTCGGGTCACACGTGGGAGTCTGTCTCTGCCTCGCTTCCTCTCACTGATAAAAAAAAAAATAAATAATAATAATAATAATAATAATAATAAATCCTTATCTTTGAAATAGAGAATGGACTATTTTTATTGCCATTTATCTCATACCATAGGTCTGTCCTCTGTTGAAAGTATAGGATCCTAGAAAGAGCTATGTGCATACACATGTGTATGTATGTCTTATATCTACATGTCTATAACTTCTAGGTACCAGGCTCCACCAGGCACAGAATTTTAAAGGTCTGTGTATGTGTGATGTGTGTGTACACATTCATGGTACTTGCAGGCTTCACCAGTTTGTGATTTGTAAATCAATCCATTTTTACTTATTTCCCAGTCCTCACTGGTTTGACTGCATAAATCTAAGTCTCTTTTTTACAAAGTATCTCCCAGTTACTTCTGAGAGTTCTCAAATGGGAGCATACATGTGCTCACAAGTCAATCTACCCAATAAAATGGCCACGTGACACACCCCCTCTCCCAGAATTCTCTACCTCAGCTTGTCCTAATAGAGTCCACTACATCTCTCCTTTACTTTCAAGCTGGCTAAAGAATTCCACACTGCCACCAAAGACGTCGCCCTGTCCATGAGTTTCAGTGTCTACATAGGAAAGGCTTAGCACTTCCCACTTCACTGGTGCCCAAGTAATGCTGCTGTTATGCAAAAGGAGAGTGACGCTTCCTCAGGTCTGTGTACTCGGCCCTAGAATAACAGCCTTAGGTTCTATAGAGTGTCTTGAAACTTCACCTTCCTTAGAAGCAAAGACACTTAAGGAGTGATGAGCACTCCTGAGACCCACATGTTGGTGTTTAATACCTTTCACCAGTAAAAGGTACCAGGACTTCTCAAAGAAATGATTCATTCAAGCAATGGGGCAGGGAAGTCACAGGAGGAAAGTGGAGCATATTTTTATATCAGAAACTAAGAAAGAGATGTAAAAAGATTGGAGTATTTTACATGAACAATGTTACAGCCTGAATGGGCATCCATTGGCCAAATATGGAACAATTTAAGTACAAAAACAATTAGGGGATAAAAAATTATAAGCCAGAAAAAAATGGGAATCTGTGAGTTATAATATAGATAGATAAATAGATACATACATACATACATGTAAGAGGGCTTTTCCTTAGAGTAAGTAACAATTTCCAACTGATACATATTGAGAGAGTGCTGGAATTAATACATCATAATTTTGGAGCCATAACATTAATATTCAGGCAGAAATTATCAATGAGTGGTAAATAAGGCTGCAGAAGAGTGAAAGATTTTGATGAGATGAGGCATTCACATGGTTTAAGTGTCATCTCTCGGAGATTCACTGGGGAACAATTTTTTTTTTCATTTTCTATTACATGAGGTTTTAGAACTTTTTCTATATATTTCTGCATAGCTGATTCCAAATATAAAATCCGTTTTTTGGTGCATGCTCTAGTTTTTACGTAATTTTAATTTCTTTTTGTTACAGTTAATGGCATGCATTGGTTTTTAAATTGAAGTTAAAGGGCAACAACTCTTGGATTGAACATAACCATAAGGCAATTAATGTTTTACAAACATCACTTTTACATAATGGTAGTTGTGGGGTTTTTTTGTTTTTTGGGGGGGTTGTATTTTTCTGAAGTTGGAAACGGGGAGGCAGTCAGACAGACTCCCGCATGCCCCCGACCGGGATCCACCCGGCATGCCTACCGGGGGCGATGCTCTGCCCATCTGGGGCGTCGCTCTGCTGCAACCAGAGCCACTCTAGTGCCTGAGGCAGAGGCCACAGAGCCATCCTCACCGCCTGGGCCAACTTTGCTCCAATGGAGCCTTGGCTGCGGGAGGGGAAGAGAGAGACAGAGAGGAAGGAGAGGGGGAGGGGTGGAGAAGCAAATGGGCACTTCTCCTGTGTGCCCTGGCCCGGAATCGAACCTGGGACTCCCGCATGCCAGGCCAATGCTCTACCACTGAGCCAACCTGCCAAGGCCATGGTAGTTGTTTGTAAATGTAAAAAATTATTATCTGATAAAAACACCCTCTTATTTTGTTTTAAGATTGAATCATGTCTTCTTCGAGTAAGCGTAAATGTAAGAATAGTCCTGGCACCTTCTGTTTTATATGTGGCTGTTACACACTTCAACATCAAAAGCGCAATATTTCATCATTTGTGACACATGCATATATTGCCTATTTTCAAGTTCCGCTTGGCGATCAAGACAAGAATTGTCTGTCATAATTGTGAGGAAATGCTTCGTAACTGGACAAAAGGAGAACGCAAAGGAATGCTTTTTGGTATTCCCATGGTTTAGCATGAACCTAAAGACCACAGCAGTGACTGTTATTTCTGTCTGATCCATACAAAGGGCATCGGCAAGAAAAAAAAGGCATATGATCGCATATCCTAATATTCCTTCAGCAATACGACCTATCCCACACTCTGAGACACTCCCAGTTCCAGTTTTCAATGGTTTTATTTCTTCTAAAGATGAAGAAAGTGAACATGATGATCAAGTGTATTTTGATAAGATGCATGAGGAAATGGTTGTAGAATCTGAAGGGTCTTCTTCTGATGCCAAGCAGTCATTAACCCCTCAGCAGTTTAGCCAACCTGAATTGAATGACTTAGTAAGAGATTTGGGCCTATCAAAGAAAGCAGCTGAGTTATTAGCCTCCAGGCTTCAAGAAAAAAAAGTACTTCCCTGGTCAGCTAAAGTATCCCATTTCAGGAAGCGTGAACAACTTTTTGTGGACTTTTTTCCGAAGACAAACACTTTGTTTACTGTTATGATATCAGTAGTCTTCTCAGCCAGCTAGGTGTTACCACTTACAGTCCAACAGAATGGCTGCTATTTCTTGACAGCTCTAAACAGCATCTGAAATGTGTTCCCCTACACAACAGTAATGTTTATGCAGCGGTTCCAATTGGTTATTCAACTCATCTGCAAGAAGATTATAATGACATAAAAATTGTCCTCGACTTTCTAAAGTATGAGGAGCATAACTGGATCATTTGTGTGGATCTTAAAATGGTAAATTTCCTGCTAGGACAACAGAGAGGTTTCACAAAGTATCCTTGCTTTCTGTGTTTGTGGGACAGCCGAGCTCGGGAGAAACACTGCACACAGAAGGAGTGGCCGAAACATGAAGCTCTGGAAGTAGGGATGCAAAATATTGTGAATGAACCTGTAGTTAATCGAGACAGGATCATTTTTCCCCCACTTCACATCAAACTTGGCTTAATGAAGCGGTTTGTTCAGGCTTTGAACAGAGAAAGTGAATGCTTTCAACATATTATTTCTGCTTTTCCAGCCTTGTCTTTAGAGAAGATAAAAGCAGGTATATTCGATGGACCTCAAATTCGAACCCTCATACGTGATAAAGAATTTGCCAGGCAGATGAATAAGGAGGAGGAAGCAGCATGGCAGTCTTTTGTGGCAGTTACAAAGAACTTCCTTGGCAACAAAAAAGCAGAAAACTATGAACTTCTGGTTCAAAGGATGCTGTTGGTTTTCCATGACATTGGATGTAACATGACCGTTAAGATTCACTTCCTGAACAGTCACCTTGATAAGTTTCCTGAAAATCTTAGAGCTGTTAGTGATGAGCAGGGAGAATGCTTTCATCAAGAGCTGAAGACGTGATCAGGCAGTGGCACAGTGGATAGAGTGTTGGACTGGGATGCAGAGGACCCAGGTTCGAGACCCTGAGGTTGCCAGCTTAAGCGCGGGTTCATCTGGTTTGAGCAAAGCTCACCAGCTTGGACCCAAGGTCGCTGTCTCAAGCAAGGGGTTACTTGATCTGCTGAAGGCCCATGGTCAAGGCACATATGAGAAAGCAATCAATGAACAACTAAGATGTCAAAACGAAAAACTGATGATTGATGCTTCTCATCTCTCTCCGTTCCTGTCTATCCCTCTCTCTGACTCTCTCTCTGTCTCTGTAAAAAACAAAAACAAGATCTGTAGACAATGGAAGAGCATTATCAGGGGCGATGAGACAGAAATATGATGGCAGACTACTGCTGGAGCATCAAACGAGATTGTCCTCAACAAGTACACAAACACAAGAGCTACAAACACAAATTATTGCCTGAATAGAATTTAAATAAGTTTTGTGCAAATTTTATTATTAAAGTAAGTGTTTTAATATGTTCTATTTTGAAATTGTAGACAAATTCTGATGCAATCATATCTTTTAGTGTATTGACTGCATTATATAAATTATTATATTTTCACAAAGATGATGCCCAAGAAGACATTCTACTTCATTATGTTAAATTAAACATTGAAAATTTTGCAAGATGAAAACCTAAAATCTTGAATTGCAAAAAAACTGTAGCTTACAGAGAAAAACTAATGTCAGATTTGAGATCGGCATACTCGAATTAGGTAAGGACAAGTGTTTTTTGTGGATGCAACAAAACTTTTGTTCCCCAGTGTTATTAGTTCCAAAAGAAAAAAAAAAAACACAACATAGCCTGACCAGGAGGTGGCGCCGTGGGTAGAATGCTGGCCTGGGATGCTGAGGACCCAGTTTCGAAACCCTGAGGTTGCAGGCATGAGAGCAGGCTCACCAACTTGAGCAAGGGATCACTGGCTTGGCTGGAGCCCCAGAATCAAGTTACAGATGATAAAGCAATCAATGAACAACTAAAGTACTCCAACTATAAGCTAATGCTTTTCATCTCTCTTCCTTCCTGTCTGTTTCTTTTCTCTCTCTCTCTCTCTCTCAAATAAATAAATAAATAAATAAATAAAATCATCTTTCTTCTCTCTTTCTGTAATTACACTATGGTAAACCATTGGATACTATCTAATGATTCTCCTGGGCTATATTCTTTTTTTTTTCAATCTTTTATTCCTCTGTGTTCCTAATGTTGTACAATTGCTAATGATCTATCTTCAATTTCACCACTGTTTTCTCAGTAAGTTTCATTTTGGTTAAATTAATCTAGCAATATTTTAACTATTATATATTTCTGTCAATTCTAGAATTTTTATTTGTTTTTATTGTTTTAAATTCTCTATTGAGATTTCTTATGTTTCTGTCATGGATAGCATTATTTTTGCTTTATTTTGTTGAGGTAGTTATAAGTTAAAATTCTTATTATTATCTCCTAGTTCATATTTATCATCTCAGGGTTAGTCTCAGATAAAGCTTTTCTTGTTTGTTTGTTTGTTTGTTTGTTTGTTTGTTTGTAGCAAAAGGAGACAGACAGACAGAAAAGGAGAGAGATGAGAAACATCAACTTATAGTCCAGCCCCTTATTTGTTTATTGATTGGTTTCTCATATGTGCATTGACTGAGGGGCTCCAGCCGAACGAGTGACCCCTTTCTCAACCCAGCAACCTTGTTCTTCAAGCCAGCAACTATGGGGTCATGCTGATGATCCCGTGCTTAAACCAGATGAGCACACGCTCAAGCCATTGACTTTGGGGTTTCAAACCTGGGTCCTCAGCATCCCAGGTCAATGTTCTATCCACTGCGTCACTGCCTGGTCAAGCTCAAATGAGTTTCTTTCTTCTTGAGACTATGTCCCATTTTCCTGGCTCTTTGTATGTTGGATGATTGTGGATTGTACTTTTTTTTGGACATTATGAATATTAAATTGTGGAGACTGCAAATTCTGTTATTCTCTCTTTTAAGCATTAGTGGACTCTATTTCTTGGGTAGTAGCTCCGCAAATTCTGTTATTCTCTCTTTTGCGTTAGTGAACTCTATTTCTTGGGTAGTAGCTCCTCTTAATTCAGATCTGTTGTTTTTAGCTAAGATTTTTAAATTTAAATATATTAGGATAACATTGGTTGATAATATTATATATATTTCAGATGTACAATTTTTTTTTTTTCATTTTTCTGAAGCTGGAAACAGGGAGAGACAGTCAGACAGACTCCCGCATGCGCCCGACCGGGATCCACCTGGCACGTCCACCAGGGGCGACGCTCTGCCCACCAGGGGGCGATGCTCTGCCCATCCTGGGCGTCGCCATGTTGTGACCAGAGCCACTCTAGTGCCTGAGGCAGAGGCCACAGAGCCATCCCCAGCACCCGGGCCATCTTTGCTCCAATGGAGCCTTGGCTGCGGGAGGGGAAGAGAGAGACAGAGAGGAAAGCGCGGCGGAGGGGTGGAGAAGCAAATGGGCGCTTCTCCTGTGTGCCCTGGCCGGGGAATCGAACCCAGGTCCTCCGCACGCTAGGCCGACGCTCTACCGCTGAGCCAACCGGCCAGGGCTCAGATGTACAATTTTATAACATGTCATCTGTATACTCTGTTATGTCCTCACCACCTGAAGTCTAGTCTTCTTTCATAGCATGTTTGACCCCTTTTACCTCTTCATTCTCTTCCCTACCTTTCCTTCTCCCTTTCTATCTGACTTATTTCACTCAGCTAGTAAGATGTTTTCATCTGTTTACCATACGTGTCCTCCAGGCATCAGCCAGAATTATAGGCAGAAAGAATTTAGGGATCCCCAATCTGGCTCTTACTGAGATTCCCATACTCTCCCCAGAGACCACAGTTACTCTGGATTCAGTTTTCTGGTTCTCTAGAAAACTAAATTTTTCTTGAGAAAAATTTCCCCACAAGATCCTGCTAATCCATGGGCTAACCTAATCTTCCCCTTAGGCTAAAACCCCTGAAAAGGAAAACTTAAGTTTTTTTCACATCTCCATTCTTTTCAAGCATGTCTTTCTCACCAAAATCTGTTTGCTTATGTTTACTCTCTAGTGCCTTAAGGTCCAAAATGTATTGATTATGTCCAATATGTATTGTTGTTTTATATGAAGGGGCTGTTTTATCTATTGGATCTTACCCAGAAATTACAGAAGAATAATAGTCGTGTTACAATTCAAAGCACTTTCTGTTATTCCCTGATTTTACTTATTATTCCAGTCCACTCTTGTTCTATTTATGCAATTCACACTAGAATTTCTCTATGAGTACTAATATGAACTGTTTAATGAGGTCTTATTTTCTCTATGTTATTTGTGTTCTTTCTTGGGTCAGTTGTCCTGTTTATCTTGTTATTTTTTTTCCTTTTATTATCTCCTTTAGTTCTCTAGCATCACTCAGCTAAAATTTATACTCAGCTCTGTCCTATTAACTTATTATTATTTTTTCTCTGTTGATTTCTTTTCTTGGTTTTGAGGGAAATAATTTAACCAATAGTAATATAAATTATAATGCTTGGAAATAAAATTCTTAAAGTAGTAGGTAAAAGTACGAGGGGACCTAGGGTATGTCTTTTTACTGAACTATTTTAAAGATAATGTGTCCACTATGCTTTGAGGTCCTCTTATTTTTTTCTGTACTCTGCTGCCCCTTAGTGGTCACTCTGAGCAATACTCGGTTGACCAAAAGAGACACAAAAGCTAAACGGGTAAATGCCTAGAAGTGTCTGTACAAAAACGAACCCCCCACCACACACACACACACACACACACACACACACACACACACACAGAAGAGCTTCCCACCAAACACTTTGAAAGCATGCCAGTAAGGTGTCAATCTACTCTCTCCCTTCCTAGGCACTGCTTCATAAAAACAACTCTAAGAAAGTTTTGAACATTTTGCCTTCATTAGAAGCACATGAGGGATTTAAGAATTCCAAGCCCTACACCCAGAAATTATAATCTCTAGGACTGAAGTGAAATCAGCAATATATCTTTTTAATTTATCGATTTTAAAGAGAGGGGAAGCGAGAGAAACAGTATCTGGGAGGAAATACATGCAGACTTTAACATTTAAAAGTTTTACTTTATATACTTCTGAACTATTCAACTTTTTCTTTTAACAAAAAATTCATGTGGAAAGAAATTAAACTATCTCTTTTTTGACAATAAATAAAAGAAATGTATGTAATCAGAGAATGTGGTGAGGAATACTGTGATTCTGGTTTATATTCGGTCCTGGGGTAGTCAGTTTTTGGTCTTTGAAGTTGAAGAGAGAATGATTTCTATAGATTCAGTTTGTATTGAGATCACTCTGGAATGCAGCATTTCAATGTTTAAATGTCAAACTATTTTACAAAGCTATAGTAATTAAAACAATATGGTATTGTCATAGAAACTGACAGATAGCTCAATGGAACAGAATAGAGAGCCCAGAAATAAACTCATGATAAATGGTCAATTAATTTATGACAAAGGAGCCAAGAATACACAAGGGGGAAAAGATAGTCTCTTCAATAAATAGTGTTGGGAAAATTGGACAGCCACACGCAAGATTGAATATAAGAACTGAAATTATAAAACTCCTAAAAGAAGACATTGAAGTTCCTTGATATTGGTCTTGCAAATAACTTTTTGGAATTGACACCAAAAACAAAAACAACAAAAGAAAAAATAAACAACCGGGATTACATCCCCAAATGATTGTGGCGTTCCACAGAACACTTATTGAGAAATACTGCTCTAGGGGAAGAAGTACTGTTTAAAAAGGAGAGTACTCTAAACTTGGAGTCAGAAAAATGCCTTCATTCCACTCACACTTGGTAAAAAACCTTCTAGCTAAGCACCCATGCTTTGTGCAAAGAATGCAGATAAAAGTCAATCCCTAGCCTGAATAATTTCAGAATTTACTTTAGGTAAGCCAAGAAGTGAACAATTATAATGCTTTGAGATTAAAAGTCTGGAAAAAAAGGAGAGGTGCACTCCCTGAAGGTCAAGGAGTGGGGAAGGGCAGTATCTACTGTAGGAAGTTCTCTAGTTAATGAGACTGAAGTAAGTTAGTAAGGACAAGCAAGGTTCAGGTTTCTGATTTCTGTGTTCCTGTACACATACATTTCTTTTGTTATTCATAAAAGAAAAATAAAGCTCGTACACATGTGGATTTTTAATTGTTTGGCTGTTTCTGGTGCTTTTCACTTTCACTTGACAGTGTACTTACAGCTTACAGGGGTTACAGTGTTTGTACTAGGTAAAATAACTGACCCTAAAATGCCATTCATTGATTCCGAATAACTCCCATCCAATGTTTTATGATCCCATGAGTCAGGAACACACTTTCTCTACCTTCAAGGTTCTTTCAGTTGATATAATAATCAAATAGACATGAAGCAGATTAGCTAGAGAAAATAACCAAGTTTAATACATATATATGTATAGGAACCCTACATACATGAGCTAGTCAGTGAGTCCACATGCAGGAGAAGTTCAGAGACAGAGAGGGCGATTAAGGATGTATATAGGACATTCTGAGCTAAGGATGAGGTAATGTACCTTGGGAGTTTCATTGCAAAATAATAAGAACAGAAGATGTTTAATAAATGAAAGTTTGCCTCGCCATATAGGTGAGTCAGAAAGGTTATTGCTGACAATCTCTTACTATGGCCAAAGTCCCTAATTCAGGTTCTTTTAGGTAGTTAAAGAGAGTAGCAGAAGTTTCTCTTGAGCTTGAAGCAAAATTGCTTTGAGCTCAAAACAATCCTTAAACCACAGAACATTCTGGGGTGACTCATTCTGAACCCCTGCATTCCTATTTACAAGGATGGGCAAAAGTAGGTTTACAGTTGTGAGTACATGATATACAGAGTTTATTCTCGTATGGTTATTTATTAATTATTGTATTATTTTCCATTCAAACAACTGTAAATCTACCTTTGCCCTACCCTGTTTATAAGTGATGGAAAATGTCTTATAAAGAGCAATTTGTGCCTGACCAGGCGGTGGTGCAGTGGATAGAGTATCGGACTGGGATGTGGAAGGACCCAGGTTCGAGACCCCAGGATAGCAAGCTTGAGCATGGGCTCATCTGGCTTGAGTAAAAAAGCTCACCAGCTTGGACCCAAGGTCACGGGCTTGAGCGGGGGGTTACTCAGTCTGCTGAAGACCCGCGGTCAAGGCACATATGAGAAAGCAATCAATGAACAACTATGGTGTCAGAACAAAAAACTGATGATTGATGCTTCTCATCTCTCTCTGTTCCTGTCTGTGTGTCCCTCTCTATCCCTATATCTGACTCTCTCCCTGTTCCTGTAAAATAAATAAATAAATAAATAAATAATAATTTTAAAAAAAGAGCAATTTGTTATTCTTCCAAAACAGATAAGATCCTAACTGATCATTGAATGCCATTAATAACTTCCCAATAATCTACCAAACAGAAATCTACAATGCAATATTGTTTAGTTTTGCCTTTGATCTTAGTCCTGTTTTTAGTATTTTGAGGATCTTCAATACTGTTTCCCATAGTGGCTGTCTCCATTTACATGACCACTCACAGTGCACAAGGGTTTCCTTTCTCTACATCCTCACCATTAATCATCTCCTTGTCTTTTTGATACCAGCCTATTTAATAGGTATGAGGTGATATCACACAGTAGTTTTGAGTTGCATTTCCCTGATGACTAGTGATGTTGAACACCTTTTCATGTTTATGCATGTCTAATTTGAAAAAATGTGTATTCAGACCTCTGCGCATTTTTTTCATTAAGTTTTCTTCTGTTTGTTTTACTATTGAGTTGTATGAGCTGTTTATAGTTTTGGTTACTAACCTCTCATCAGATATATAATTTGCTAATATTTTCTCCTACTCCATTGGTTACCTTTTCATTTTATTAATGGTTTCCTTTGCTGTAGAGAAGTTTTTTAGTTGGATGTAGTCCCACTTGTTTATTTTTTCTTTTGTTGTCTTTGGGTTTTTTTGTTTGTTTGTTTGTTTTTAATTTATTTATTAAATTTAATGCAATGACATTGATAAATCAGGGTACATATGTTGAAAGAAAACATCTCTAGATTATTTTGACATTTGATTGTGCTGTATAACCCTCCCCCATAGTTAAATTGCCTTCTCTCACCTTCTATCTGGTTTTCTTGTGCCCCTCCCCTCCCCCAGCCCCTCTCTCCTTCTTCACCCCATCCCCCCTCCCCCCAACCCCCATCCCTGTTGCCATCACATTCTTGTTCATGTCTCTGAGTCTTATTTTTATGTCCCTTCTATGTATGGATTCATATAGTTCTTAGTTTTTTTCTGATTTACTTATTTCACTCCGTATAATGTTATCAAGGTCCATCCATGTTATTGTAAATAATCCGATGTCATCATTTCTTATGGCTGAGTAGTAGTATTCCATAGTATATACGTACCAAAGCTTTTTAATCCACTCGTCCTCTGACGGACACTTGGGCTGTTTCCAGATCTTCGCTATTGTGAACAATGCTGCCACAAACATGGGGGTGCATTTCTCCTTTTGGAACAGTTCTATGGTGTCCTTGGGGTATATTCCTAAAAGTGGGATAGCTGGGTCAAAAGGCAGTTCGATTTTCAGTTTTTTGAGGAATCTCCATACTGTTTTCCACAGTGGCTGCACCAGTCTGCATTCCCACCAGTAGTGCAGCAGGGTTCCCTTTTCTCCACATCCTCGCCAGCACTTATTCTGTGTTGTTTTGTTGATGAGCGCCATTCTGGCTGATGTGAGGTGATATCTCATTGTGGTTTTAATTTGCATTTCCCTAATGATTAGTGATGTTGAGCATTTTTTCATATGCCTATTGGCCATCTGTATGTCCTCTTTGGAGAAGTGTCTATTCATCTCTTTTGCCCATTTTTTGGATTGGATTGTTTGTCTTCCTGGTGTTGAGATTTACAAGTTATTTATAAATTTTGGTTATTAATCCCTTATCAGACGTATTGTCAAATATGTTCTCCCATTCTGTAGTTTGTCTTTTTATTCTGTTCTTGTTGTCTTTAGCTGTGCAAAGCTTTTTAGTTTGATATAGTCCCATTTGTTTATCCTGTCTTTTATTTCACTTCCCGGTGGAGATAAATCAGCAAATATATTGCTCCGAGAGATGTCGGATAGCTTACTGCCTATGTTTTCTTCTAAGATGCTTATGGTTTCACGGCCTACATTTAAGTCTTTTATCCATTTTGAGTTTATTTTTATGAGTGGTGTAAGCTGGTGATCTATTCAATAGTTTCATTTTTTTGCAGGTAGCTGTCCAATTTTCCCAACATCATTTGTTAAAGAGGCTGTCTTTACTCCATTGTATTTCCTTACCTCCTTTGTCAAATATCAGTTGTCCATAGAACCGTGGGTTTATTTCTGGGTTCTCTGTTCTGTTCCATTGATCTATATGCCTGTTCTTATGCCAGTACCAGGCTGTTTTGAGTACAATGGCCTTGTAGCATAACTTGATATCAGGAACTGTGATACCTCCCACTTTATTCTTCTTTTTTAAGATTGCTGAGGCTATTCATGTTCTATTTTGGTTCCATATAAATTTTTGGAATATGTGTTCTATATCTTTGAAGTATGTCATTGGTATTTTAATTGGTATTGCATTGAATTTATAGATTGCTTTGTGTAAAATAGACATTTTAATGATGTTTATTCCTCCTAACCATGAGCATGGTATATGCTTCCACTTGTTTGTATCATCCTTGATTTCTTTTATCAATGCTTTATAATTTTCCGAGTACAAGTCTTTAGTTTCCTTGGTTAAGTTTACTCCTAGGTACTTTATTTTTTTGGTTGTAATAGTGAAGGGGATTGTTTCCTTAAGTTCTCTTTCTGACTGTTCATTGTTGGTGTATAAAAATGCCTCTGATTTCTGAGTATTGATTTTATATCCTGCCACTTTGCTGAATTCATTTATCAGGTCCAGTAGCTTTTTGACTGAGACTTTAGGGTTTTCTATATACAATATCATATCATCTGCAAATAATGATAGTTTTACTTCTTCTTTTCCAACTTGAATGCCTTTTATTTCTTCTTCTTGCTTGATTGCTGTGGCTAGGACTTCCAGGACTATGTTAAATAAGAGTGGTGAAAGGGGACACCCCTGCCTTGTTCCTGATCTTAAGGGGATTGCTTTTAATTTTTGCCCATTGAGTATGATGTTGGCTGTGGGTTTCTCATAGATGGCTTTTATCATGTTGAGGTATGTTCCCTGTATTCCCACTTTGCTGAGAGTTTTGGTCATGAATGGGTGCTGGATTTTATCAAATGCTTTTTCTGCATCTATTGAAATTATCATATGGTTTTTCTCCTTCGTTTTGTTTATGTGATGAATCACATTGATTGATTTACAAATATTGTACCATCCTTGCCTTCCCAGAATAAATCCCACTTGATCATGGTGTATGATTTTTTCCATATATTGTTGGATCCAGTTTGCTAATATTTTGTTGAGGATTTTAGCATCTATATTCATCAGAGATATTGGCCTATAATTTTCTTTCTTTGTGTTGTCTTTGCCTGGTTTTGGAATCAGAATTATGCTCACCTCATAAAAGGAGTTTGGAAGTCTTCCTTCCTCTTGAATTTTTTGAAATAGTTTGAGAAGGATAGGAGTTAGTTCTTCTTTGAATATTTGGTAGAATTCCGTTGTGAAGCCATCGGGCCCCGAACTTTTCTTTGTTGGGAGTTTTTTGATAACTGTTTCGATCTCATTTGGTGTAATCAGTCTGTTTAAGTTTTCTGATTCTTCCAGATTGATTTTTGGAAGATTGTATGTTTCAAGGAATTTGTCCATTTCATCTAGGTTGTCTAGTTTTTTGGCATACAGTTCTTCATAGTATTTTCTTACAATATTTTGTATTTCTGTTGTGTCAGTTGTTATTTCTCCTCTCTCATTTCTAATTTTATTTATTTGAGTCCTCTCTCTCTTTTTCTTGGTGAGTCTAGTTAAAGGTTCATCAATCTTGTTTACCTTTTCAAAGAACCAGCTCTTAGTTTCATTGATCCTGTGTATTGTTTCTTTAGCCTCTATGTCATTTATTTCTGCTCTGACCTTTATTATTTCCTTCCTTCTACTACATTTGGGCTTTACTTGCTGTTTTTTTTTCTAATTCTTTTAGATGCAGGGTTAAGTTGTTTATTTGAGCTTTTTCTAGCTTCTGAAAGTGTGCCTGTAGTGCTATGAACTTCCCTCTCAGTACTGCTTTTGCTGTGTCCTATAAATTTTGAGTTGTTGTATGCTCATTGTCATTCGTTTCTAGGAATTTTTTTTATTTCTTCTTTGATCTCATTCTTAATCCATTCATTATTTAACAACCTGCTATTTAGTTTCCATGTGTTTGAGAATTTTTGAGCATTTCTGTTGTGGTTCATTTCTAGTTTCATGCCATTGTGATTGGAGAAAGTGCTTGATATGATTTCAGTCTTCTTAAATTTGTTGAGAGCACTTTTGTGCCCTAACATGTGGTCTATCCTAGAGAATGTACCATGAGCACTTGAAAAGAATGTATATTCTGCTGCTTTAGGGTACAAGGATCTGAAGATATCTATTAAATCGAGTTGATCTAGTGTTTCCAATAAGTCTGCTATTTCTTTGTTAATTTTCTTTCTTGAGGATCTATCTAGTGATGTTAGTGGGGTATTGAAATCCCCTACTATTATAGTATTGCTGTTGATCTCGCCCTTTAAATCCATCAAAGTCTGCTTTATATATTTGGGTGCTCCTATATTAGGTGCACAGATATTTATAATAGTTATATCTTCCTGTTAGATTACTCCCTTTATCATTATATAGTGGCCTTCTTTATCTCTTACTATATCCTTTGTTTTAAAGTCCAATTTGTCTGATATAAGTATTGCTACCCCAGCTTTTTTTTATTTCCATTTTCATGAAATGTTTTTTTCCACCCTTTTACCTTCAATCTATGTGTATCTTTTGTTCTAAGGTGTGTCTCTTGTAGACAGCATATGTATGGGTCCTGTTTTCTTATCCACACAGCTACCCTATGTCTTTTGATTGGATCATTTAATCCATTTACATTTAAAGTTATTATTGAGCCTGACCTGTGGTGGCACAGTGGATAAAGTGTCAACCTGGAAATGCTGAGGTCGCCGGTTCGAAACTCTAGGCTTGCCTGGTCAAGGCACATATGGAAGTTGATGCTTCCAGCTCCTCCCCTCTCCTCTCTCTCTCTCTCTCTCTCTCTCTCTCTCTCTCTGTTTCTCCTTCTCCTCTCTAAAATGAATAAATAAAAAAATTTAAAGTTATTATTGATATGAAGTTGTTTATTGCCATTTTCTTCTTTAAATGTGTATTCCTTTGTTGCTATATTCTTTTCCCACTTTGATCTGTTTACAACAGGCCCCTTAACATTTCCTGCAGCATTGGTTTGGTTGTAATAAATTCCTTGAGTTGTTTTTTGTCTGGGAAGCTTTTTATTTCTCCTTTGATTTTAAACAATAGCCTTGCTGGATAAAGTAGTCTTGGTTGTAGGTTCTTGTTCTGCATTACTGAATATTTCTTGCCATTCCCTTCTGGCCTCAAGTGCTTCTGTTGAGAAGTTGGATGTCATCCTTATGGGGACTCCTTTGTAGGTGATAACTTTTATTTCTCTTGCAGCTTTTAATATTTTCTCTTTATCACTTAGCTTTGGTATTTTAATTATGATGTGTCTTGGTGTAGGTTTCTTTGGGTTTCTCTTTAATGGAGTCCTCTGTGCTTCTTGGACTTGTTAGAGTTTCTCCTGCATTAATTTAGGGAAGTTTTCAGTTATGATATGATTGAACAAAGTCTCTATCCCTTGTTCTTTTTCTTCTTCTTCAGGAACCCCTATGATGCGGATGTTATTTCTCTTCATGTTGTCACAGAGCTCTCTAAGGGTTTCCTCTGACTTTTTGAGTCTCTTTTCTCTTTTCTTCTCTGCTTTTATGCCTTCATTCCAGTTGTCCTCCAACTCGCTGATTCGATCCTCAGCTCCACCTATCCTGTTTTTAATTCCTTCCATTGTGGTCTTCATTTCTGATATTGTATTTGTCATCTCTGACTGATTCTTTTTTATACTTGCTATTTCTTTATTTAGATGTTCATAATGACCATCCATTGTTGTTCTAAGATCCCTAAGCATCCTTACAATCATTATTTTGAACTCCGCATCTGGAAGTTTGATTATTTCCATATCATTCAGTTCATCTTTTGAAGGTGTCTATTGTGGTTTCATTTGGATTGCATTTCTTTGACTTCTTATTGTCTGTTTTGGGGGTTTTTATTTGTAGAGTTGGTTGAGTCTAGGCTTGGTGTTGTCTGCCTCCAGTTTTCAGTTGTGTTATTTCTAGGTCTTCTTGGGTTGGTATCAGCTGTTATCTGTAATCCACTTTCAGATTTGGGCAGCTTTGAAGTCTTGATTTGTTTGTTTTCTTAACAGGTGATAGTCTTTTTACTGATCTCAGCAGGGGGCTTCCTTGAAACTGTATCCAGGAATGTGGTGGTGGGTGTAACCTGAGACTCTGAAGGCCTCTTTAGCCAGCTAATCTCACTGGGGGCAGGGTGTTTTCTCAGCTTCAGTAGGGGGAGGTGTATCTCAGATCTCCATGGAGACTTGAGTTACTGCCCCTCCTCCCCACTTCTTGTTTTCAGCTGTGTCTTGTTGCGCTGATTGGAGCTGGATAGATGTCCGGAGATCTCTGATCCAGAAGCAATTCAGCTCTGTTTTGTGAAAGGTTCAGTCCCTCCCCCAGCTATGGCTGCCTCCAGCATGGATGAGTCAGCTTTTTTAGTTCGTCTCCTGCATTCCTAGCCCCTCATAGTCTGTCCCTCTCCCTGTCCTTTCCACTTGGGAGATAAGCTGGTCTTTTCAACACACCTCACTCTCTGGTTGCCAGGCAAGTGGCTGTGAGCAGTAGTTTCTGCCCTTTTCCCTTGTGTGAGATCCCCTCTGGGCTCTCAGCCTCACCCCCCCACCCCGTTCCTGTAAGCAGGGGAGATTTAGGTGCTCCCTACCAGGTTTTTTGTGGCTTCTTCTTTGTTCCTTGGTTTTTGAGAGCTGTTCTTGTAGTTCAGAGTTGGTTTTTCATGCTGATTTTTCCTAAATTGATTTGTATTCCAGTTTGGTGGTGAGAGCTGGGCGTCTGTGCGTCTGCCTACTCCACTGCCATCTTTTTAGTTCCTGTTGTCTTTGTTTTTGGTGTCAATTCCAAAATGTTATTTGCAAGACAGTATCAAGAAACTTCAATGTTTTCTTCTATGAGTTTTATGATTTCAGTTCTTATATTCAATCTTGCATGTGGCTGTCCAGTTGTCCGAACACTATTTATTGAAAGACTATCCTTTCCCTGTTATATATTCTTGGCTCCTTTGTCATAAATTAATTGACCATTTATGCATGAGTTTACTTCTGGGCTCTCTACTCTTTTCCATTGAGCTATGTATCAGTTTCTGTGACAATACCATATTGTTTTGATTACTATAGCTTTGTAAAATAGTTTGACATTTAAATGCTGCATTCCAGAGTGATCTCAACACAAATTGAATCTATGGAAATCATTCTCTCTTCAACTTCAAAGACCAAAAACTGATTACCCAAGGACCAAATTAACCCAGAACCACAGTATCCCTCCCTCACCACATTCCCTGATTATATATGTATCTTTTATTTACTGTCAAATAAGAGATGGCTTAATTTTTTTCCACATGGATTTTTTGTTAAAAAAAAAAAACACTGAATAATTCAAAAGTACATAAAGTAAACCTTTTAAAAGTTAAAGTCTGCATGTATTTTCTTCTAGATACTATTTCTCTCCCTTTCTCTCTATATATACATTTTTAAAATTATATAATGAATAAATAAATAAATACATATATAAGGTGTAATAACACATTTTATTTCATAACCGTATTTTATATTTAATACATAAAAGACACCTTTGGATGTAAATAACCTAAATCTAGTAATATTAATTATACTACTACATTTATATTATAGTACGGACACTGCATGCTAGTATGCATTAACTCATTTAATCTCCTTAACAAGCTTATGGCACAGGTACATTTCTGTTTTCTTCTCTCTCTCTCTCTCAGAGAGAGAGGCAAGGAGAGATAGAAACATCAAGTTGCTCCTGTATGTGCCCTGACTGGGGAATCGAACCAGCAAACTTCATGCTCCGGAAAGAAGCTGCAATTGGCCAGGGCTTAATTTCTTTTTCATTTTTGGAGAGACAGAGAGAGGAAGGGAGAGAGGGTTGGGGGGTTGGGGAGCATTCATTTGTTGTTCCACTCAGTCATGCACTCATTGGCTGCTTCTTACATGTGCTCTGACTGAGGATAACCCGCAACCTTGTTCTTTTGGGATGACTCTCTTAACTGACTGAGCTAAAGGGCCAGGGTGACACAGATACACTTCTCTTTTACAGGTGAAAAAACTGATGCACAGAGAGACTGAGTGGCCTGAGATTACATGTCAATAAGTGCTGAAGCTGGAATTTGAACCCAGGCAACCCCTGACTCCAGAGAGCAATTCTTAATCACCACACTACTTCTAACACTTTGTTAATGCCACATTGTTACATGTGTGCAAATGCCTTTAATGACTCACTGACAGATATTTATGTTGTTCTCAAATGGTGGATATTTAAAATAATATCGATATATATTATATCAATACATTTGTCCAAGCATTTTTTTCAGTATAGATTTCTGAAGATGAGGTTGATGGGCTGAAAAGCTATTACATTATGTTTGAAAGTTTGCAGAAGGCTGGGTCAATTTGAAAAGCGCCACACTATAAGGTAATAATGTTCCTTTCCCCATGCACTGACCCTGTCAGCCACTGTGTATTATTATTCTTTCTCATGTTGCCAGTCTCTTAGGTATCTGACAATGCTAAATTTTACCTGAGCCCTGTGATCTTGAAAAACAGTGACAGTTAAAAGATACCTTCATATATTTGTGTTGTGGGAAATGGCTTACTTAATATAACCATCCTTCCTCATATGACATAGATAAGACTTGTGGAATTTCCTCCTCCAACACCCCCACTCCTGCTCATTTACTTATGACAAGGCCAAATTCCCATTCATTGCCTCATAAATGATTAGCTAAACTTCTGGTTGGTGCAGATCAATCAGAATGAAACGCTTGCTAGCCAAGCTTCAGTTAAGATTCTCGTCTTCCTCAGGTGCCTGGACTTTGGTCCAGCCTCAGCCTGAGCCAGCGAACAGCCGGCTCTCCTCAACAGCGCCCCTCCCAGAATAGAATGGCCTCACAGTGGAACATTTTCTGATTTTGTCACATCTGTTCATTCCAAGTCCTCACACCCAATTCTTTCTAGTCTTGTTTACACCTCTCCCTTAAGAAGAAAAAAGTCTATTTCCTAATTCACGAGACATCTGCAGATCTATGGTCAAAGGGTTCTTCTCCCCAATGCAACAAACAGTCCCTTCCCGCTCTTTGCAGTAATTTCCAAATATAGTCTCTCCTTACTAAATTCAGATTTGTTTTCCATTTGTTACAAATGACTTGTTTTATTGTGCTTTTGTGTTTGTGTGTACTTTTGTTTTTTTCTTCAAGTGTAATTATTGGCTATTGTAGTTCCCTCTCATACTGTATATAAAGTTCCCCAGATTGGCTCAGTCCCAGGTGACTTCAGCCATTTGTTCCCAGGAGACCCAGCCTCCAGGGACATTCTAGCAGCCCTGGTCTCTCAGCCTTTCTACCGGGAGTTTGGGTTTCCACAAAGCCTCGGTCCTGTATCCTGAATGGACCCCCACAGCCAAGGCACAGTTCCGCACCAACAAAATCCAGAAGCTCTAGATCTTTCCTCAAACAATGTACAGTTCTAAATTTTGGGTCTGATTTTCTAGAAAACCTGAGTAACACAACCTGAAAGAGTCGGGAAACTTAGTGCCCCATGGGGTGAACTTTGATCCAGTAGAATTAAGAAGAAGAAAGGCAAAAGTAAATACCTCCCCTTATCCATTTTTCCTTCAGACCTCTTACAAATTTTCTTCTGAGGAACAGTGGTCCTCCATGGCCTATCTGGAAGGGGCTTCAGTCCCACGTGACTACGACGTGTTTTCTTGGTGACGGGCCACATTTTCCCTTTCCGTATGCTTCTGCTGCCCAGGAATTACTGAAAGGCTTTTTTAGCATTTGGATGGGGAAGGATTGGAGAGATGTTATATAAGGGTACAAACTTGCAGCTAGTAGTTAAAAAATAATCCTGGAGATCTAATGTATAGGGTAGAGATTATAAACAACAGCACTGTATTATAAACATCAAACTTGCTGTTAAAAAATAGGGGGAGGGGGAGGGACACAAAGAAAACTAGATAGAAGGTGACAGAGGACAATCTGACTTTGGGTGATGGGTATGCAACATAATTGAATGACAAGATAACCTGGACTTGTTATCTTTGAATATATGTATCCTGATTTATTGATGTCGCCCTATTAAAAAATAAAATTATTAAAAAAAATACCATATAATCTTACTTGGATGTAGAATCTAATGAACAAAATAAACTGACAAACAAAATGGAAAGAGAGGCATGGACACATGGAATAGATGGAAAGCTGCTCAAGGGAGGGGTTTTGGGGGGCCAGATGAAGGAAGGTGAAGGGACTTAGCAAAACAACATATATATATGGGTGTGTGTGTGTATATGTGTGTGTGTGTGTATGTGTGTGTGTGTGTGTGTGTGTGTGTATATATATATATATATATATATTATATATATATATATATCACAGACACAGACAACACTGGGTGACGGCCAGAGAGAAAAGGATGTGGGATGGAGGTGGAGGTGGACAAAGGGGGAGAGAAGGGGAATGAAAGGAGACTGCAGTTTCACGTGGTGACAAGTATTTGGAACAACAGAAATTCCCATTCATTGCTGGTGGGTGTGCAACGTGGCACAGCTCCTTTGGAAAACAATTTGGCAGCTTCTTTTAAAATCAAACATATACAACCAGCAATCCCCAGTGTAGCTTTCTACCCAAGTGAATTGAAAACTTTTATTTTCATCAAAACCTGTAGTCAAATTGTTTATAGATTAAAAAAAAATAATTACTTAGAATTAGAAACACTAGTGAAATCTAAATCAAGGCCCAAGTTTAGTTGCTGCTACTATATTCATGTTAATTTTTAGTTTGACAAATACACCATGGTTATAAAAGATGTTAATATTAAGGGAATCTGGGTGAAGTGTATATGGGAACCCTGTATTACCTTTGCAACCTTTCTATAAGTCTATAGTTATTCTAAAATAAAGAGTTTATTTTAAAAATGAGGAGAAAGAGAGGACATATTTTAGATAAAGAAAACCACATGAAGAAAACACAGAAAGAAGAAAATCCCTGGTGTGTGGTTAGCAAGCTGGTGGGAGGGAGGTGGGAGTGAAAACAAATGGAGAAGTTCTTTCAGCTAATGTGCAGAGTGGGGCAAAATAGGTTTACAGTTGCGAGTGTGCAGAACAGTTTATTTTTGTATCATTATTTACTAATTATTGTATTATATTCAGTATGAGCAACTATAAACCTACCTTGATCCACCCTCTATTCCAGAGCATGGATTTTGATGCAGGGAAAGATAGGCTCCAGATCATGTAGGTCCTCATATATAAGGTGACCATATGATACAGCATCTGAACTGGGACACTTCTGAGGATGAAAGTGGGTGCTCAGCAGACCGGAGCACCCGGTCATCATGCCACACCTGGGACTGCCCTAGGCTAACTGGATATATCAATATAATCACCTTATTTATATGAGAAAGTTAAGACTTGATTTGGAGAGCTATGTTTCCTATAACACATATTTTTAAGGTCCTTGCCATCATTAAGTATAAAAGCATCGTATGGTCAAATATATTCAGAAAATACTGGGTTAAAAAAAAGTTACACTTGTTTCTTTACTTCTCAAAGCTTTTAACTTACACAAGTGATTATGAGTCTTTAAGAATATATTATACCACGGTTTCCCAGACCTTTCTACAAAAATACCCTTCTCTGCTTCCTTCTTCTAACTTACACACACCCTGCTCAACCCACACACTCTAATTTTTAAGGAGTATAATTGGGTGTATCTTGCAACCACAGGGGTAGCATAAAGTCTGGAGTGAAGTTTTCATATATTTCAAATACTTTAAAGTGGTGGCTTTGAGGATAACAAAGTTGAGTAGAACTAAAGGTAGAGATGTCAGTGAGGAGAGTACTGCAGTGGATTGGGATGCAGACAGTGAGGGGCAGGGAGAATAAGGCACATATAAACATATTTAGGAGGTAAAATTAGAATGAACATGCCAGTCATCATGTTATAATTGTCCATGTTAGATTTCTAGGGGATGCCTATTTCTTACCTTCAATGTTGAAAAGCTCAGAGCAACATCTGGTCTGTGCTTGGCATATTACTAGACACTTGTAGGGTTTTAGAAAACAAGCAGACTTCAGAGTGAGCTGCGAGGTGCTTAAAAAATAGGCTCAAGAAAACAAACTCTTATTTGCTAGATATTTATTTAAGCTGCCTTTTAATCTAGCACAGATTTCTTAAAACAGCTCTGATTTTGTATCATCAATCAAAAACAAACTTTCACAAGTCAACCTGTACCTGTCCTTTATCAATCAATTCCTTGTTTTGCTATATTTTCTTGTGTCTTTTACTTCTCTGGCTCTCCCATAAGATTACATGGTGGTCATTAAAACATATTTTTAGTTCAGGGATGATTAAATAAACAAACAATATCTCCTTCCATCCACTAGAACTGCTACTCTAAACACTGGAGATAGAGCAGCGGAGAGCATCCCACCCCACAGGGCAGAGGCGGTATTTATTTTAATAAGAACATAATAAATATGCAGATAATTCCTACTCAAGAACTTACTTTCATCTAATTGATCCCCAAAATGACTAGCTTTGAAGAATCTAAATGACAAGTCTTGAGACATAGATATCTCCCTCAAACGTACAGAATTTGTCAGGGGGGTAGGGGGATGGGAATTAATCAATTGTCGAATCACCAGAGTTTTCGAGTCCTAGTTGCTTCAAGGCACTTGGCTGAATTTCACTAAGTAGCAATCAGTTGTCGGATGGTATGTGACAAATGTCAGGAACTCCTTTAGCCTCCACGCCTCTAAGTTTTGCAGGCTCACTTAAACCGTACATATTCTTTTCATGTAGACTCAAATTAATAACATTTTAGTGATGTTTAAAAAATTTTTTTAATTTTAAATTTTTAAAAATTATTTTAGTTTTAAAATTAAGGGAGAGAGAGACACACACACACAGAAACATCTCTTCCTGTATGTGCCCTGAGCAGGATCAAACCGGCAATCTCTGCGCTTTGGGATGACGCTCTAACCAACCTCGCTATCCGGCCAGGGCATGGGATGAAACCTTATTCTTAGTTTTCAAAAGACTGGGAAGGAATCTTCTCACAGCATATTATTTTTTTTTTTATAATTTTATTTTTTTAATGGGGTGACATCAATAAATCAGGATACATATATTCAAAGATAACAAGTCCAGGTTATCTTGTCGTTCAATTATGTTGCATACCCACCACCCAAAGTCAGATTGTCCTCCGTCACCCTCTATCTTGTTCTCTCTGTGCGCCTCCCCCTCCCCCTTTCCCTCTCCCATTCCCCCCTCCCCCCTGTAACCACCACACTCTTATCAATGTCTCTTAGTTTCACTATTATGTCCCACCTACGTATGGAATAATACAGTTCCTGTTTTTTTCTGATTTACTTATTTCGCTTCGTATCATGTTATCAAGATCCCACCATTTTGCTGTAAATGTTCCGATGTCATCATTTCTTATGGCTGAGTAGTATTCCATAGTGTATATGTGCCACATCTTCTTTATCCAGTCATCTATTGATGGGCTTTTTGGTTGTTTCCATGTCCTGGCCACTGTGAACAATGCTGCAATAAACATGGGGCTGCATGTGTCTTTACGTATCAATGTTTCTGAGTTTTTGGGATACATACCCAGTAGAGGGATTGCTGGGTCATAAGGAAGTTCTATTTTCAGTTTTTTGAGGAACCACCATACTTTCTTCCATAATGGTTGTACTACTTTACATTCCCACCAACAGTGTATGAGGGTTCCTTTTTCTCCACAGCCTCTCCAACATTTGCTATTACCTGACTTGCTAATAACAGCTAATCGAACAGGTGTGAGGTGGTATCTCATTGCCATTTTGATTTGCATTTCTCTAATAGCTAAAGAAGATGAGCATCTTTTCATATATCTGTTGGCCATTTGTATTTCTTCCTGGGAGAAGTGTCTATTCATATCCTTTTCTCATTTTTTTATTGGATTGTTTGTTTGTTTGTTGTTGAGTTTTATGAGTTCTTTGTATATTTTGGATATTAAGCCCTTATCTGAGCTGTTGTTTGAAAATATCATTTCCCATTTAGTTGGCTTTCTGTTTATTTTGTTATCAGTTTCTCTTGCTGAGCAAAAACTTCTTAGTCTGATGTAGTCCCATTCATTAATTTTTATCTTCACTTCTCTTGCCATTGGAGTCAAATTCATAAAATGCTCTTTAAAACCCAGGTCCATGAGTTGAGTACCTATGTCTTCTTCTATGTACTTAATTGTTTCAGGTCTTATGTTTAGATCTTTGATCCATTTTGAGTTAATTTTTGTACAGGGGGACAAACTGTAGTCCAGTTTTATTCTTTTGCATGTGGCTTTCCAGTTTTCCCAGCACCATTTATTGAAGAGGCTTTCTTTTCTCCATTGTGTGTTGTTGGCCCCTTTATCAAAAATTATTTGACTATATATATGTGGTTTTATTTCTGGACTTTCTATTCTGTTCCATTGGTCTGAGTGTCTATTTTTCTGCCAATACCATGCTGTTTTGATTGTCGTGGCCCTATAATAGAGTTTGAAGTCAAGTATTGTTATGCCCCCAGCTTCATTCTTTTTCTTTAGGATTGCTTTGGCTATTCGGAGTTTTTATAGTTCCATATAAATCTGATGATTTTTTGCTCTATTTCTTTAAAAAATGTCATTGGAAGTTTGATGGGAATTGCATTAAATTTGTATATTGCTTTGGGTAATATAGCCATCTTGATTATATTTATTCTTCCTAGCCAAGAACAAGGTATATTCTTCCATCTCATTATATCTTTTTCAATTTCCCTTAACAATGGTTTATAGTTTTCATTATATAAGTCCTTTACATTCTTTGTTATGTTTATTCCTAAGTATTTTATTTTTTTTGTTGCAATCGTGAAGGGGATTATTCTTTTGAGTTCCTTCTCAGTTGTTTCATTGTTGGCATATAGAAAGGCTATTGACTTCTGTATGTTAATTTTGTATCCTGCGACCTTACTGTATTGGCTTATTGTTTCTAGTAGTCTTTTTGTGGATTCTGTGGGGTTTTCGATGTATAGGATCATATCATCTGCAAAAAGTGATACCTTTACTTCTTCTTTTCCGATATGGATGCCTTTTATTTCTTTGTCTTGTCTGATTGCTCTGGCTAGAACCTCTAGTACCACATTAAATAAGAGTGGAGAGAGTGGACAACCCTGTCTTGTTCCTGATTTAAGGGGGAAAGCCTTCAGTTTAGTGCCATTTAATATGATGTTAGCTGATGGTTTATCATATATGGCCTTTATCATGTTGAGATATTTTCCTTCTATACCCATTTTGTTGAGAGTCTTAAACATAAAATTGTGTTGTATTTTATCGAAAGCCTTTTCTGCATCTATTGATAAGATCATGTGGTTTTTGTTCTTTGTTTTGTTGATATGGTGTATTACATTAACCGTTTTACGTATGTTGAACCATCCTTGAGATTCTGGGATGAATCCCACTTGATCATGATGTATTATTTTTTTAATATGTTGTTGTATTCGATTTGCTAGTATTTTGTTTAGTATTTTAGCATCTGTATTCATTAGAGATATTGCTCTGTAGTTTTCTTTTTTTGTGCCATCCTTGCCTGGTTTTGGTATGAGGGTTATGTTGGCCTCATAAAATGTGTTTGGAAGTATTGCTTCTTCTTCAATTTTTTGGAAGACTTTGAGTAGAATAGGAACCAAGTCTTCTTTGAATGTTTGATAAAATTCGCTGGTATAGCCGTCAGGGCCTGGACTTTTATTTTTGGGGAGGTTTTTAATGGTTTTTTCTATTTCTTCTCTACTGATAGGTATGTTTAGGCTTTCTGCTTCTTCTTGACTCAGTCTAGGAAGGTTGTATTGTTCTAGGAATTTATCCATTTCTTCTAGGTTGTTGAATTTAGTGGCATAAAGTTTTTCATAGTATTCTACAATAATTCTTTGTATATCTACGGTGTCCGTGGTGATTTCTCCTCTTTCATTTTGGATTTTGTTTATATGAGTTCTTTCTCTTTTTTCCTTGGTAAGTCTTGCCAAGGGTTTGTCAATTTTGTTGATCTTTTCAAAGAACCAGCTCCTTGTTCTATTAATTTTTTCTATAGTTTTTCTGTTCTCTAATTCATTTATTTCTGCTGTGATTTTTATTATCTCCTTTCTTCGGCTGGTTTTGGGTTGTCTTTGTTCTTCTTTTTCTAGTTCCTTAAGGTGGGAAGTTAAGTGGTTCACTTGGGCTCTCTCTTGTTTGTTCATATATGCCTGAAGCGATATGAACTTCCCTCTTATCACTGCTTTTGCTGCATCCCATAGATTCTGATATGTCGTATTGTCATTTTCATTAGTCTGTATATATCTTTTGATCTCTGCACTTATTTCTTCTTTGACCCATTCATTTTTTAAAAGTATGTTGTTTAGTTTCCACATTTTTGTGGGATTTTTTTCCTCTTTTTTGCAGTTGAATTCTAGTTTCAAGGCTTTATGATCAGAAAATATGCTTGGTACAACTTCAATTTTTCTGAATTTGCTGATGTTGTTTTTGTGGCCCAACATATGGTCAATTCTTGAGAATGATCCATGTACACTGGAGAAAAATATATACTCAGTCACTTTGGGATGAAATGTCCTGTAGATGTCTATCATATCCAGGTGCTCTAGTGTTTTGTTTAAGGCCACTATGTCTTTGTTGATTCTCTGTTTGGATGACCGATCTAGAGCCGTCAGCGGTGTATTGAGGTCTTCAAGTATGATTATATTTTTGTCAGTTTTTGTTTTAAGATCAATAAGTAGCTGTCTTATATATTTTGGTGCTCCTTGGTTTGGTGCATATATATTAAGAATTGTTATGTCTTCTTGATTCAGTGTCCCCTTAGCCATTATGAAATGGCCATTTTTGTCTCTGAGTACTTTTCCTGTCTTGTAGTCAGCATTATCCAATATGAGTATTGCTACACCTGCTTTTTTTTGGATGTTATTTGCTTGGAGTATTGTTTTCCAGCCTTTCACTTTGAATTTGTTTTTATCCTTGTTACTTAGATGAGTTTCCTGTAGGCAGCATACAGTTGGATTTTCTTTTTTAATCCATTCTGCTACTCTGTGCCTTTTTATTGGTGAGTTTAATCCGTTTACATTTAGTGTAATTATTGATACTTGTGAGTTCCCTATTGCCATTTTATAGATTGCTTTCTGTTGGTTTTGTGTCTTGTTTGATCCTTCTCTTTCGTTTTTCTATCTTTTGTTTTTATTTGGTTGTATTCCATACATCTTTCCTCTGTTGCTATCTTTTTTATCTCATGTGCTTCTGTGGTGGTTTTTTCAATGGTGGTTACCTTTGAGTAATGAAAAGGGTCCCTACCCTGTTCATTGTAGCGAACTATTTTGTGAGTACTTTTGCACTCCATCGTCCTTTGCTACTGTTAATCTCCATCTTCTCCCCCTCTTTCTTTTTGTTGTTGTCACAGTTTAAATTTGGTTTTATTGTGTTCTTCTTGGAGCTTTTACTTGTGGCTCTGTTTTTTTTTGTTCTTTGTATCTGATTGGAGAACCCCCTTTAGTAATTCCTGGAGTGGGGGTTTTCTGATGATAAATTCCCTCATCTTTTCTGTATCTGTGAATGTTTTTATTTCTCCTTCGTATTTGAAGGATAGTTTTGATGGGTATAGTATTCGTGGCTGAAAGTTCCTCTCTTTCAGGACTTTAAATATTGGGGTCCACTCTCTTCTAGCTTGTAGAGTTTCTGCTGAGAAATCTGATGATAATCTAATGGGCCTTCCTTTATATGTTGTATTCTTCTTTTCCCTGGCTGCCTTGAGAATTTTTTCTTTGCTGTTGGTTTGTGTCAATTTCATTATGATATGCCTTGGAGTAGGTTTGTTGGGGTTAAGAAAACTCGGAGTTCTGTTTGCTTCTTGAACTTGAGGCTTTAGTTCTTTCCACAGGCTTGGGAAGTTCTCATCTATTATTTGTTTGAGTATGTTCTCCATTCCATTTTCTCTCTCTTCTCCCTCTGATATACCTATTATTCTTATGTTATTCTTTTTGATGGAGTCAGATAATTCTTGTAGGGCTATCTCATTTTTTTTTAATTTTTGAGTCTCTTTCTTCTTCTCTCTGTTGTGCCTCAAGTTGCTTGTCTTCTATTTCACTAATCCTCTCTTCTATCTGACCTATTCTATTAGCTAAGCTTGTTATTTCGTTTTTCAGCTCGTGAATTGAGTTTTTCATCTCTGTTTGATTTGTTTTTATAGTTTCAATTTCCTTGGACATATATTCTTTGTGTTCATTGAGTTGTTTTCTGAGCTCCCTAAATTGCCTTTCTGTGTTTTCTTGTATATCTCGGAGGATTTTTAGTATTTCTATCTTGAATTCTCTGTCATTTAGCTCCAAGGTTTCCAATATATTAAATTTTTTCTCCATAGATTTTTCCTCATCTAGCTGTGTTACCTCTTTCTTTTGTATCCATGATATTCGATTTTCTCTTCCTTAATGGCATCTGAGGGTGGTTTTGTTGATAGTATTAATGAGATTTAATAAAGAATAAAAAGTTAAAAAAAATAACAATAAAAAAAATAAAAAATCGAAAAGAGTTGTTTTTTTTTAAAAAAAATTAATAATGAAATAAAGAAAAATAAAATAAAAATTAAAAAAAAGGAAATTATTCCCCCCCCTCCTTTTTTCCTCTCCTCTCCTCTCCCCTCTTTTTTGAGAAAATCTTGTGGTGGACTGTGAATTATAACAAACAATGCCTGTGATGGAGGGCCTGAATTGGGGAAAAGTAATAAAGGGGCAAAAAAAAAAAAAAAAAGGATAGAAAAAAGAAAAAAAAAGAGCGTATGGACCCACAAAAAGCAAATAAGGAAAAAATTTGGGACAAGAATGAAATGATTTGCTTTTAGGTGTTGGTTGTCTAAGAGTTATGATGAGAGGAATAAGAGGAAAATGGAAAAATGGGGGGACAAATTAAAAAATTACTATTGTATTTAGTGGAACAAGAACTAGATAATATGGAGAGCCAGGGATGAGAGCACTGCTAGTGAGTTAAAAAGGTGAAGTAAAAACCCCCCAAAATGCCACAAACATAGGTTTGAGTCCCAGATAAGATAATTTGTTTGTTATTGAGGTTTGAATGAGAGGAGATGTAAAGGAGAAAGGAAGAAACTAATATAGAGGGAGAAAAGAAAGAGAGAGAAAAAAAGAGGTAACCACTAAAAGAAGAAAAAAGAAAGGAGAGAGAGAGAGAGAGTTAAGGGTTCTGGAGTGCAACCCTCATAGAGAGAAAGGAAGAGAAGAGAAAAGATAATGGGAGATGTAACACTTATGGGTAGTGTAGTTCAAGGAGACGAGAGAGTAAGACCGGTAGAGAGTTAATCGGCCAAATTGGAGGAGGAAAAAAAAGTATCAAGAATGAAGATAAGAGAAACAAACGAACAAATATAATAAAATGGGATAGGTTATAAAGTCTGCAGATTATTCTTGATTTTGAGAGGTTATCTTCTTGCTTTTTCTTTTCTGTCCCTCTTCCTGGTTGGTGACTCTGTACCCCGGGTTCTGCCCCTTTGGCACGCTCAGGTAGAGGTTTGCAGTTGATAAGTCTCTATGGCAATGTCATGTATTGTGTTTTAGTCTCGTTGGCAGTCGAAGCTCAATAGCATTTATAGGTTCCGACAGTGAGAGAGTCCGTGTTCCTGGAGCCTTTCTCCTAGTCTTTCCTTCCTTAATTAGTAGCCTGATAATCCAGCTATGGGGTTGCTGCTGCCTCTGCCTGGATAGTAAGAGGCTCAAAGAGCTGGCAACTCCCCACTCTATTTCCACTCAGCACAGGGCTCTGGGTAAGGCTCAGTCAGTCAGAGCTGCTAGCATAATCAGGCGGGCTTTCCGCCCACTCAAAGACCTCTGGCTCTGCCACTCTGTCCAGAAACAGAAGCGGGCGCCCACTTCCAGGGCGCTTGGAGGAAACTCTCACTCACTGTCTGCGACCAGGATATCTGGCCAGCAGTCTCACGGTCTGAGTGAAACCCCCAACCGCAGGGAAAAGTTGTAGCGTTGGAATTGAGTCTCACTCCGTCCCCGTGCGCGGCTTTTGCAAGGCACTGGGGCGGCTCGA
Organism: Saccopteryx bilineata; assembly: GCF_036850765.1. Lineage (NCBI taxonomy): Eukaryota > Metazoa > Chordata > Mammalia > Chiroptera > Emballonuridae > Saccopteryx > Saccopteryx bilineata. Next base: position 28,386,972 of record NC_089501.1, on the reverse strand, counting down.
GATTCCGCTTTGGCCCACACAAAGGCCCCTGACTCTGCCCCTCTGTGCGATAACACGCACTGCCGAGGCACTCGGAGGAATCGCTCACTCCTTATCTGCGCGCGCACACCAGGATATGAGGCTGGCCGCGGTTCCCTCTGAGTGAAACACCCTCCAGCACGGAAAATCTCCACCGTTGGAATTAGTTCTCACTCCCTCCCGTGCGTGGCTTTCCCAGGAAGAAATTCTCGCCCACTAACTGCGCACCGACCAGGAGACCGGGTAAAATGGCCGCTCTGCTTTTCTTTCTTTGTTTGGGTTTGGCGCAAGTGTTAGCTTGTATTGCCCGGGTTGCCACAGGATCAGATTTTCCTCGGCTTGGATCTCTGTGCCACAGCCTGGTTCGGCCGTTTGTGCTGCGGCAGCCTGGATCTATTCACCCCCTTTGCCCGCCTCAGTTTCTATATTCACAGTTACCAGAGAAAGCCGCCCTGTTTAGGTTAGTGAGGAAGGAGGAGCATTTCTTACTCCCTATTTCCTTCGGGCTTTGGTTATATATTTAGCCAATTTTTCACTCAATCATACCTTTGGGTGTATTGCGAAGCATCTGGAAGCTCCAAGTATAGGTTTTTCTGTTTCTGGTTGAAGATCTTGTTGAGTTTTGGGGGAGAATTATCGGTATCGCTTCCTACCCCGCCATTACTCTGACGTCATCTCACAGCATATTTTAAAACATGAGGAATTGGAAGGAATCCAAGAGGAAGAGTCAGACAGCTGTGCTTTGGTTCTGATTCGGTGGGTAAGGAGCAGGATAGCACGGAGAGGTTATGTACCCTCACCTGCACTGTGCTTCCCCTCAAGGTTCTATCAAAGGATGAACGGATGTTTGGAGAATACACCGGCACTTGTGCAGATATAAATTTTTCTGTGATAGTTCCTTGAATGATTGAAATGCCTCTTCCTAAATTCACTGACCACTTCTTTTTTCTTAATTGATTTTAATTTATTGTGTTTACATAGATTCTAGGGTCTCCCCGAATGCATCCCCCCTCCCCCGTATTCCCCTCAACATTTCCCTAGCCCCCCTCCCATAGCGTCCTCCCCCCTTCCCTTCAGGTTTATCCCATCCTATCATCCCCTCTCTCTCTGTTCTCTTTTCCTCTGGTCCTTTTGATCTCTCCTCTGTCTCAATTCTGTTCCTCAGTTCACATTGTTCATTGTATTCCTCAGATGAGTGAGGTCATATTGTATTTTTCTTTTTTTAAAATTTTTTCTTTCTTTTTTTGCCTGGCATATTTCACTTTAACATAATAGTTTCCATGTCCATCCATGTTGTCACAAAATGTAAGATATCCTTCTTTTTCATGACCACTTCTTAATTCTCAAGTCCAATGCATAAGTTTCAGTTCTTAATTTACTTGAGTTTCCTGCAACATGTAATATAGATCAGTGGTCCCCAACCCCCAGGCCACAGACCAGTACTGGTCCGTGGGCCATTTGGTACCGGTCTGCAGAGAAAGAATAAATAACTTACATTATTTCCGTTTTATTTATATTTAAGTCTGAATGATGTTTTATTTTTTAAAAATGACCAGATTCCCTCTGTTACATCTGTCTAAGACTCACTCTTGACGCTTGTCTTGGTCACATGATACATTTATCCATGCCACGCTAAAGGCCGATTATGAAAATATTTTCTGACATTAAACTGGTCTGTGACCCAAAAAAGGTTGGGGACCACTGATACAGATCATTAACTCTTTCTGAAATATTTTCCTTCATTCTCTAGTTTACCTTTTCCTGGTTCACTTTCTATTTCTCTGATTGATTCTTTTCAGGGTTTTTCTTTCTCTGTCCTCCTTAAACACAGAAAGTTCAAAACATTTTATTCCTTGTGTTAGTGAGCTCCTTTCTTTCCATAGTTCTAACTACAGCTCTATCCTGAGCTCCACCTCACATTTTCAAGTATGTGTAGGACATGGAACATCTCAAACTAGATAGCACATGTTGACTCTAAACTTACTGTCACTTTGTTACTTATTTCACCCACCTCCTTCCTCAAACTGCAGCTACTTTATTAACAATTTTACATCCCAGCCACATTGTGTTCAGCTCAATTTCTCATGTCCTAAGAGTCTGAGTAATCTCCATATCTAATTGATTTCCAAGTTTTCTTAAGTATTTCTCAAAGCAGTCCTCTCCCGTTATTCTCCAATGCATTTACCTTAGTGCAGGGGTCGGGAACCTTTGTGACTGAGAGAGCCAAGAACGCCACATATTTTAAAATGTAATTCCGTGAGAGCCATACAACGACCCATGTACGTTACACATTATCCAATAAACATTTGGTGTTGTCGCAGAGAACAGCTGTGATTGGCTCCAACTACCCGCAACTATGAACATGAGCGGTAGAAAAGGAATGAATTGTAATACATGAGAATGTTTTATATTTTTAACGTTATTATTATTTTTATTAAAGATTTGTCTGCAAGCTAGATGCAGCCATCAAAAGAGCCACATTTGGTTCGCGAACCATAGGTTCCGGACCCCTGCCTTACTGCAAGTCCTTCAATATCTGTGATATTGGGGAAATTCTTATTTCAGCAGCCTCCTAAATGGTCATAATCTCCCTCTCTCCAGTTCCAATGTTATTTCTTTTTAATTTTCCCCACTCCTCCAGAGTTTCCTTTATTGCATGAAATTATATGCACATCACACCCTTGCTTAGAATCCTATAATAGTTGAACTCCTATTTGATATTCATTTAACATGATGTAGAGGCTTTCCATTATATAAACGGTACTTGCCTTTTCAGTCTCGTGGCCCTCCACCCCACCCACTATGCTTTAGCTAAATAAACTTATATAGTGATCCTTAAGAGTTTGCATTTGCTGATAGTTTTATAAATTTTTATGTGCTCTTCCTTTTGCCTCTCCCATTTTGTTTTCCTGGTGAACTCTTACAAGTCTTTCAAGATTCTGTTATCACTTCCTCATCTCTGGGATCCCATGGTGCTGTGTATAAATCTTGATCATAGCACCTTTTACAATGTCCTGGGAAGGATCTCATTCCTCGATCTCCCTAAAGGAAAATACTAGTCACATTAATTATCTGCGACACCCAGCAGAGTACCTGACATATGACAGGTTTTCAATGAATATTTGCTGAATGATTCAAGATTCTGAATTAGGTCATCTGGACCTCTGCTGTTTATAATAACTTGGGTGACTTGATGAAGTTTCTTCGGGTTACAGCTTCCTTAGACTGTAAAATGAGGAAGTAGACTTAGATCTTCTATAAGAGCCTCTCTAGATTTAAGACTTTATGGTTGGCACCATTGCCTATTAGAAGTTGAAACATAGTTTATCTGATCACAGAATGTTTAATAAAAATTTACCAGCCCTGGTTGGTTTGCTCAGCAGTAGAGTGTCTACCTGGCGTGAGGATGTCCCCAGTTCGATTCCCAGTCAGGGCACACAGAAGCGACCATCTGCTTCTTTACCCCTCCTCCTCCCTTCTCTCTTTTTTTCTCTCCTTCTTTCTCTCCAGCAGCCATGACTCAGTGGATTCAATTGATTCGAACACATTGGCCAGGTGCTGAGGATAGTTCCCTGGAGCCTCTACTGCAGGCTCTAAAAATAGCTGGGTTGCAAGCATGGCCATAGATGGGTAGAGCATCAGCCTCAGAGGGGATTGCCAGATGAATCCTGGTTGGTGTAAGGTATTTTTTCCTGCCGAGAAGGAAGGAAGGGGCCAGAGCCATGAAGTGTGGAATAATGAAGTCTTTATTGAGTATAGAGCGCTTTCCACCTGATGAGGTTCCCTGGTCCCAAGAAAAGATGGAGGCCAGGGAAGTCGCAAGTGGTGACCCATGTGGGAGATATTTAAAGGATTCCTAGAGTTAATATGATGTGATGAAATCTCACTGGCTGGCAGATGGTCGCTTTTTTCCAAAGAGCTCCTGGGAAGTTTCTTTTGGCACCCTTGGTTGTGGGCAGTCCTAGCCAAAGTTCGCAGGCCTGACCTTTCCCCATTATCCACTGACCTTACCTTCTGATCTTTTGTGTTAAATAGAATAAGGGTGCCATTTATTTGTCTGGCTACTTTCTGCTGAATAGGGGCATCATGGAGAGGGGGAGATCAGAGGGTGGTAGCTTTGAGGGGTGTCAGGAGGAACATCTGTTTGGCTGTGAGTTGAGAAACTTCGCGGATGTGGTCCTGTAAGGATTTTAAAAAAAGAGGAGTGATAGGGGGATTTGCAGGGTCCAGCCTTTTGGTGAGTCAGAGATGGATGGAGTCGAGTGGTTCCGACTGCCAGTGGTCCTGTATGGAGGCAAGCTTGAGGCAAAACTGCATGTCAGGAGTGGCGTAAAAAGGGGAAAGGAAGGGGTCCCATCCATTCCCATAACCGAGACCCATGAGGGAACTAGAGGTCCAGGGTGTGTTGGCAAAACAGAGAAAGTCGCCCCCGTGTCCACAAGAAATGAGATGGACTTACCCACTAGTTGCAGCATATTCTGGTTCTCCGAGTCCAGGCCGTGTCCTAGAAGTTTGAGCAATGCACTCACCTAGCTGGCTTGGCCTCTCATTCGGGTGGCTTGTCCTCCATGTAATGGCACTGAGGAAAAGCCTGTTGCCCAAAGGGGCAATTGCTCCACCAGTGACCGGGGTGCTTGCAGTCAGGGCAGGGCTCAGTGGGCAGTCACGGGCAGGGGTCCTGCCGGGACCAGTGATCCTGCTTGCCACACTTAAAGCAAGCTGCTGGTAGGATTTCTCTTTGTGGCTTGGACTTGGGTTGGGCACTTCCTGTGCCTTGCCTCTGTTGCTCTGTCAGCCTCAGGGTTGACACAAGAGCCTAGGTTTGGAGCATTACCTTCCGCTGTATGCAGGCCTGGCAAACAGCCTTGGCCTGTTTCTACTAGTTGGGACCATTAAAAACTTTAAATGCCATATTCACAGGTCCCGGGTAGGGGTTTGGGGATTGAGAATAAGAGGAGGGGGGCTTGTGGGGAGCCTGGCACCCAGATCCAGCAGGAAACACTGGAGCCAAAGGCAGGACAGGGCCAGAACTTCTTGTAAGAAAATTGGGGTTGGGCCTTGGGTTCCTGCAAACTGGTGTAAGGGTCAATGCTAGACTGAAAATGGCCTGACGGAGGAGGGGTTTAAGAACACTATGGAGAAGGAGGGGCCCCTGGTCAACAGGGGAGGAGAATGAGAGACTGGTAGTGGTGAATAAGAAACAGGGTTTTGCAAAAGGAGGGGAGGGTGCTCTCGGAGGGAAGAGACCCGAGCGAAAGAGGTCCGCAGAAGGACTAGAAAGAGGCCCCGAGAGTGGGGCACCTCCAGGGGTCAGGCAGGAGGGGGAGAGAGTTGGGAGTCCGCAGAGAAGGAAAGATCAGGAATGGAGGTTTTAGGTGAGGTTTCCCTGGCCAGAAAAAGGCCTGTGCAGTGGAACAGGCAGCAGAGAGATTAAGGACGGGTGTGTGAATAATTAGACCCGTGGGAGATATTTAAAGGGTTCCTAGGGTGGTCGAGCTAATATGATGTGGTAAAATCTCACTGGCTGGCAGACGGTCACTTTTTTCCAAAGGGCTCCTGGAAAGTTTCTTTTGGCACGCTTGGTTGTGGGACGTCCTAGCCAAAGTTTGCAGGCCTGACCTTTCCCCATTATCCACCGACCTTACAGTTGGGGTGCATGCGGGAATCTGTCTATCTCCCCTCCTCTCATTTGGAAAAAAAGAAGGAAAAAATGTATAAATACAGTGTGTCCATAAAGTCATGGCGCACTTTTGACCGTTCACAGGAAAGCAACAAAAGACGATAGAAATGTGAAATCTGCACCAAATTAAAGGAAAACTCTCCCAGTTTCATACCTATTCAGTGCAGTTTGGTGTGGGCTCACACAGATTTTTTAGGGCTCCTTAGGTAGCTATCCCGTGTAGCCTCTACAGACTCGTCACTGACTGATGGCCTACCAGAACGGGGTTTCTCCACCAAACTGCAGGTTTCCTTCAACTGCTTATCCCACCGAGTAATGTTATTCCTATGTGGTGGTACTTCGTTAAAAACGCGCCGATATTCACGTTGCACTTTGGTCACGGATTTGAATTTAGCAAGCTACAGAACACACTGAACTTTCCTCTGTACCGTCCACATCTCGACTGGCATGGCTGTGGGCTGCTCCGCTGTTACGTCATCATCTGCATGTGTGCACATGCTGCCACATCATCCTACAGAAAACTGAGAGTGTTTTCCTTTTATTTGGTGCAGATTTCACATTTCTGTCGTCTCTTGTTGCTTTCCTGTGACCGGTCAAAAGTGTACCATGACTTTACAGACACACTGTATTGTAAAAGGGAGAAATTTCACATAAAATTCTGAATTTCCTTTATTTCTTAACAAAGCAAATAATTTGACTATACTGGGCCCAAATCCCTCAAAGTCTACAATGGACTCTAGCTGACTCATGCTGTGCCTTTAGGTGGGATGTGTGTTTCCGCTTGGCCAGCATGCCCACCTCTCTTTCCTCTCACGGCTCCTCTTTGCAGGGACAGAGTCTAAGGTGCTGCTTAGTATCATGCTCACACAGTAGTTTTCTCCAATAAAGATGAGAAATAGAAAATATTTCTTGTTCCCATTTCTTTGTCAAAAGTAGAAAATAAAAGATAAGTGAAGAGATTTTGTGTTTCTTATCCCTGAAGTTTTTTTATTCTTTCTACTTAAGTGCATCTGGACTTGTGATGTCCTCAAGATCCTTTCAGAAAATAGTATTGCCTCATTATAAGCAAAGGCCAAGCCAATCTATCTTCTTATTGCAATAATTTGGTGAAATTAATCATCTAAAGAAAGTGATGCCTTTTATCTAACAATTACATTATGTTTAAATATTTATCATTAGAAGATTCTCTGCTTTTTTCTTTTTTTTTTTAATTTTTTTTTAATTTTATTTATTCATTTTAGAGAGGGAGAGAGACAGAGAGAGAGAGAGACAGAGAGAGAGAGAGAGAGAGACAGGGGGGAGGAGCTGGAAGCATCAACTCCCATATGTGCCTTGACCAGGCAAGCCCAGGTTTCGAACCGGCGACCTCAGCATTTCCAGGTCGACGCTTTATCCACTGCGCCACCACAGGTCAGGCCTCTGCTTTTTTCAAACCCCATGCGAAGTATGCCCAGCCTTTCAAAGATGCTTAGATGTAAGGTGTAAAGACTTGCCTACCTAATGAGCACACGGAGGTGATGCTACTTGTTCCTTCATTGTTCCTGCTACGATTATTGATTTGCGTTTGCATTTTTTGCTGGAATTGTGAAACCCGTCTACTGCAGAGTAAAGGGTTAGGAAAGCAGACTGGAATGAGCCGATGAGGCGGGCTGAAAACCTGAGCTTAGGGAGGCTGGCCTCTCCAGATAGAGAAAACAGCCGCCCTCCATTTCCTTCTCCTGCCTTTTTTTTTTTTTTTTTCTTTTTTGCATGCAGGCTAAGAAGTTCAACATCTGATTGTCAGTCCTCAAAGAATAATACCTCCCTTGCAATTTTGCTGATACCCCTATTCCTTAGCTTGAAACCAAAGAGGGCGGGAGACGACTGCCGCTGTCACTCAACCCCAATATCCAATGGGAGGAAAGTAAGCCCCGCCTTCTTCCTGGGCTGTACTGCGGGCATGCGCAGTGGGCGTCCCATTGCCAACACCCATCAGCTGATAATTGTAGCTGGGGGTTCTTGGGGCCGTGGGAGCCTGTGACCGGAGGACGAGAAGGAGAAGGAGAAGGAGAAGGAAGCCGGGGAGGTTGGGGTAAGACGAGCACGGGGAGCGGGATCCGTAATCAGGCCCCGGAGTGCGATGTGCTGCAGCTGCCGCGCCTCCTTGTTTATACGCGTTGTCAGGTGGCTGCCCTACGCTTCGCGGGAGGCAGCGGTCGGGTGCTTCCCAGGTCCCAGAGGGCCCGCCGCTCCCCACGACCCCCGGCCGGGCGCGGGTGGGCGATCAGGCGGCCTGGCCAGGCGGCCGGGCCGGTCTAGCCACTCCCGCGCCTGCAGCTTCGCCGCCGCCCCCGTCCGCCCCGGGCCGCGCTCGCCCCGGCGCACCTGAGGGCTGCGCGCACCAGGGCGGGACCGGCCCGGGAGCCAGCCACGCCAGCCCCGCCAGCCCAGGCGGCCGCTTCTGCCGCGATCTGGACGCGAACTGACCTCTTCCTCTTTTTAACCTATTAATTAAAAAAACATATCTTAAAGTTCTCCTTCTGGATATGGAATAACTGAAAATATATGGCTATAGTAAAGGAGCCATATACGTTTGTTCAGAGGCGCATTGTGGTTGATTTCCTACTTAGCTTGATTAGAGCTAATTTTTCTTGATCTTCTTAGTTCGTAAATACATAAAACATTTCAAGATGCCCCCCTCTCTCTTGTTTTCTAGGTTGTTACTTTCAATTAAAGTATAAAGAAAAAAAATAACATTACTCTTCTGGTCAAATGCTGTATTTTTCTCTCAAGTTTCTTGCATTTGCCTGGCTTTATACAAAAGCCATATATTAATTTTGTTTAATTCCCATCAGAGTATCCTGACTGTAACTATATATAATTTAAAACTTGTACAGAATTTGGAAGAAAAGGAAATGATTATGAAATGCTGTTCTGTTAGTAATGTTGGAGGTGGTCGTTCCTTCTGGGGTGGCCTGAGGCTCCCCAGAGCATAAACTGATAATGGTGTTGAACTGTCTTGTGATGTGGACAAGCCTCTTCTTTGCAGGCCACTTGGAGACATTTGTCTCAAACTTGTGACTAGTTAAGAATTATGCTGTAGTTTCAAAGTTTCTGTAGAAGTTAATATGATACCATATTAACTGCTTAAGGTCTAAGTCATCTTTCTTCAGATCTTTTATTTCTGCTGCTCTTGATAAGAAAGTCAAACCAAAAGTTTTGTTTAGGATACCAAGCTTTAGCTAAGTGCTGGTGGTTTAAAAATATATAAAGCATTTGCAGTAAGTCTGAGTAAAGTTTGCTGTGATTCCATTTAATTTGAAAGCTTAGTGTATGAAAGGGTGTAAAATAATCCTTGGTATTGTGAACTAAACAAATAATGAAATAGTTTTAACAGATGGAAGAGCTGAACTAAAGGATGGGGTTAAGCCCTCATATTTCTATTCCAGAGGTAGGGTTAGGTATTAAACAATGCACTAACTAGATCATTTAAAATGGTGATTAGCACTGTGATGCAGGAAGTTAGAGAGGTCAATGGATTGTGGCAGCGTACGGTCAAGTGACTTCTCGCTTCAGATCCGAGTGGTCACCAAAGGCTTCCCTAGCATGTGACTAGATGTGCTTGGGGAAAAAAGGAACCAGTCACATGGAGATCATGGGAAAAACAGCCTTCTAGGGATAGGAAATGGCACCAAGCACAGGCCTCAAGGCAGCAATAAGCCCGGGATACTCAATCTGCAAGAAGGCCCTGGAGTTCAGTGTCTCAGTAAAGGTGACATTTACCCTCAAACTAGTTGTGTGTTCTTAGGAAATAGGTACATTTATTCACTCATTCTACTGATATTTATTAAGCACCTATTATATAGCTAATACTGAGAATAGAGCAGTCTACAAAATAGACCTCCTGCCCCTCATTAATTGGTTATATAAAGACTTTAAAAAATACATTAAAATGCCTTTCAAGATGCCTCCCCTTCTTGTGTTTTAGGTCGTTACTTTCTTTAAGATCAGATATGAAAAAAAAAACATTGCCTTTTCTGTCAAATGCTATATTTTGACAAATTTATTTTTACATTTTGGGGACATGAAGTGAAGTGAAATCCAGTGTTTTATGCTAGTTAAGAAACAAACCATTTCTCTTGCTTTGTCCCTCCCTGAATGATTAGTGTCTTGTCCAAGTGAGAGATTTCTGGTTGCCAGTTCCACTGGCAGGTGGAAAGGAAACTGGTGAGATCCTGCGTCTTCAAGGACATGTAGACGCTAAGTAGAGTTAAGAGTATGACTTGCAAAACACGGATGTGAGACTCATTTCTTTATAGGTTATTTGTGTGTGGGAACAGAGGAGCCTTCCCCCACAAGAGACTAGAAGAGAGTGCATAAATAAGGAAAAGGAACACTTCCTCATTCAGTGTGTTCGTGTTGGCTGTGAGCCAGTTTTTCTAGACCTGTAGTTGGTAGAGGCAAAGGCAAAAGAAAGATGTCATTAAGCCAGGAGAAAATGGTTTCTATCCATGTAATGGAATATTATTTGGTTATAAAAGAAATGAAGTTCAAGTCATACCTCAGTATGGATGGACCTTGGAAGCGTGCTGAGAGAAAGAAGCCAGTCACAAAAAACACGTATTGTGTAATTCCATTCATATGAAATATACAGAATGGGCAAACCTGTGAAGATATGAACTAGCTTAGTGGTTGCCTACCGCTGGGAAGGTTGGAGAGGAAGGAGGAGTGATTGCTTATGGGGATGGGCTTTATTTTTAGAGTAACAAAATGTTCTAAATGTGTGATGGTTGTACAATTTTGTGAATATCTTAAATCACTGTTGGATTGTATACTTTAAGTGGATGAATCACCTAATATCTGAATTACATCTCAATAAAGTTCTTACTGAAAAAGAAAAGATGCAGAATTTTGAGGTCCAGTAGGTGGTTGATAGGATGCTTAGTCTCATTGAATCCCCAGATCCAGTCTTGTTCTGTTGGAACCCAGAGCTTCAGGTCACTGCAGGCGCAAGTTCAAGGCTCTCTGGCAGGAAGTTTATTCCTGCTCCCTGCTGCAGTGGTTCTGCTGTCTGCGTTGAGGTTTTAATTTACTCTTTTATGAAATTGGGTTTGTTCTATGTCTAGGACGTGGTGAGGTCCAGAGGGCCCAGGATAGATAAGTTGGACCTGTGGATCAGTGAAGAATAAAGAGCATTTAAAAGCTCCCAGGAATTTCAGGGTGGCCAGAGTTTGCTCAGTGTTAAAACGAGCTTTATTTGCTGCTACCTACTTTAAAGGGGAGATTTTGAAATTGAATTTAGTCAGTCTATTGGAAATGCTTTTCTTTTCACAGAGGTACAGTGTTAGGTCATTCCTCTCTTTTTCTTTTGCTCTTGTCTCCCACTTGTCCCAGCCATGAATCATCTGCCCTGGAGTAGACTGGGCACCTCTCCTTCCTTTGGTAAACGACAGTGTGTTTGCCTTGTCCACATGTTCTGAGTCTAGCTACTCCAGGCTTTATTGCTTTGCCTTTGTTTTCCATACCAGTCATACCCACATACCCAAATCTTATGCTTCTGTATCATGAATTCTCTCCAGATAAGTGTGATAATGTTGCCTTTTCATAGTCCCTGTCCCTATTGACCTTTTAATGGTTTGTATTGCTTTTATTGTTTTACATTATTAACTTTATTTTTTCTCCAAAAAGACAAAGTTGTTGCTTCATCTTTGTTGTTTGGCTTGCAGTTCTCATGTGCTTCTCTGAATGCTGGGCCTGTGGCAGGCTCGTAGCAGAGTGTCGGCTCACCTGCTGACCACCTACAGCTCTGCAGTTTTCAGTGCACACTCAGTGAAAAGATGGTGTGGGACTAATTCAGCTTCTTTGTTGTGCACATCCTGTACACAGGATGCTGCTTTTTGTTCTTTCTTTTCAAAGTCTGGGTGGTGTGGTGTGGATAGGAGAAGAAAAGCTCATCTTCCTTCTTACTGTAGCAGTGCCCCAGCTTAGCTCCTGGAAGAAGAGTTGTTCTTGCTCTGTCAGGAAGGTGTGTGTGTGTGTGTGTGATGAGGATTTCACAGGGTATTCCTTTTTTCCTCACTTGTTGGCTTTGTTCTTTCAAATTAGAACATTTTTTCCCCCATTAAAATGAGAGCTCCATTAATCATATGTTCCTGAGCTGTTACTATGTGTGTTAACTTAGATATAGTAATGGAATTCCTGGGGAAAGCCTGAAGTCTGTATTCCATTTAATAAATATTTAAATAACTGGCCTGTGCCAGGAACTATTTGAAATGTTGTAGAAAGAAAGATAAATAGCAGGTGGGCCCTGCCTTATACTTGCTCACAGTTTAGTTAAAGAAAAAAAAATATAGACAACTCAAATTATATACAGAAAAGGGACTTAGTAACTCTTCTTTAGAGAAATTAGAGAAGTTCAAACAGAATGTACAGTATGAACCTTATTTTAACATGTTTTAACTTGACTTTGTCCTTTAAAGTTCAGTTGTCTTTTTTTATAGACATAGGAGTTTTACTATGTGACATGTCTGTTTGATAGATTTCAACCCTGTTGGGTTCATTGGGTTTTTACTTGTAATCTCCCAAATTGACATTTTGTGAAGCCAATAACTTTAAAAATACAATTATGTGACTTTTTTTATGTTATTTAGGTGGCTGCTTAGAAAACTGCGTAGCCCACCAACATCTGATGAAATTTGTTGCTAAGCGAATCAGCCATGTCTTACACTCCAGGGACTGGTGGTGACCCCACTCAGCTGGCGCAGCGTATCTCTTCCAACATCCAGAAGATCACACAGTGTTGTGAGTTGAGTTTTAAACTGCCTTCACTGTTTTCAATTCTTAACTGAACTTGGTGGAGATTAATAAAAGGGCAACTACTAGTGATTGAGGGAGGGAGAAGCATTCCTTTAAGAATAGATCTTAAAAGGCGAGAATTCTTTAGAGTGGATATAAAAATAATTGTATGTACAATAGATAATACTTAACTGCATTTTTCTTTAGAGCTTCAGGCACGTCACACAATAATTTCATGAATGAAGTAAAGATTTAGAGAAGTAGACACTTAGGTTTGTTTTAAAACTATCTGGTTCTAAATGAGATTGATGAGACTCACTGATGAAATCTCACCAGTTTGGAACTGGGTAGCACTATCAAGTTTTTAAGGAATGTATGTTTATAAAAAGAAAAAATCTGGCAGGATCTGGTTTAGGTTGATTTTGTAAAGGGTGACCATGTGCTGTGTTATTCAGGAGCAGGGAAGAACTAAGAAGGGAACATTTTGTTGATGAGGCAGATATAGAAGAAGACTATCAGGATTCCTCACAGATCCTTTGCTATGTCTGTCAAAGACAGAATACTAGGAGACCGATCCAATGTGGCATTTTTTTTAGAAATTATTAATAGTACTCCCACCTTGGCCGGTTGGCTCAGTGGTAGACCTTTGGCCTGGCATGTGGAAGACCCAGGTTTGATTCCCAGTCAGGACACACAGGAGAAGCGCCCATCTGCTTCTCCACCCCCCCCCCCTCCTTCCTCTCTGTCTTTCTCTTCCCCTCCCACAGCCAAGGCTCCATTGGAGCAGAGTTGGCCCAGGCTCTGAGGACAGCTCCATGGCCTCCTTCTCAGGTGCTAGAATGGCTCTGGCTGCAATGGAGCAGTGCCCAAGAGGGGCTGAGCATTGCCCCCTGGTGGGCATGCTGGGTAGATCCCGGTCAGGCGCATGCAGAAGTCTGTCTGACTGCCTCCCCGTTTCTAACTTCAGATATATACACACACACACACAAAAAAAGAAATTAATATTCCCCAGGAGATATCTATCTCTCTATCTATCTATTTATCTATCTATCGATATATATATGGCTAAAAGAATCACTGAGCCTATAGATTTTTTGTTTTGTTTTGCATCACAGCTCATTGCATAACTGGACCATTCTGGTCATCTTGCGGTCAGAATTTTGGCCCTCTGGGCATTACCTGAGCAGTGCTCTTTCCGAGTGTTAGTAGTTTTATTCTTCAGTTTACTTCGTTAAGGGTACTCTTTTTTACCCAGATGCTAACACCTTGCAGAAATAAGGACTGTTTTCAGATGACCAAACTGTGTATCTTTACCTAATCACTAGCTTCCCAACTATTATTTCTCTACATGAGTGATGTAGATGAGATGTCAGTGTGTTTTTGGACAAACGGAGTAAAACTGGATTATAGATGTTTCTAAAAAAGTACCACTGTGCACAGCTGTGTAGAAATATGCTTATTCTGATTTGGATTAATTCTTGTTTTCTATGGCTGTTTTCAAAGGAGCAAGGAAGTGAACAGTGTAGAGGCATCATGCTGTCCACAGCGGAGACCGTGGGACGGGTACCTCCAGGATTGTCCCAGTGTGTCCCAGGGCACCAGCGTTGCCTGTTCCGATGATGTCAGCAGGGCCTCTCCTTTCTGTGGCTTCCCTGCTACTGATTAGAAATAGCACTGGTGACCATGTGAAAATTAAGAGAGCTTATCATTTTCACTTATATATGTGTGGAAAATTGGACCTTTGTGTAAGAAGGCCAGGAGACCTTGCTCCAAGCAGGCATCCCCAAACTACGGCCCGCGGGCTGCATGAGGCCCCCTGAGGCCATTTATCCAGCCCCCCGCCACACTTCCGGAAGGGGCACCTCTTTCATTGGTGGTCAGTGAGAGGAGCACTGTATGTGGCGGCCCTCCAATGGTCTGAGGGACAGTGAACTGGCCCTCTGTGTAAAAAGTTTGGGGACCCCTGCTCCAAAGAATAGCGTAGGTATTGCCACGCTAAACGGCACCAGGACTTGTAGGCAGGAGAAGTTCCTGTGGTGCACTGAGCTGGTAGTGGCAGGAAGCACGTGGTGGTATGTAAGCTACATCAGGTGGAGACTGCATGTGGGCTTGAACAGAAAGGGGTGAGGGTTAACTTCAGTGAGGTCGTGCTGCCCGAGGAAGAGAGCAGCTGACCCAGACGGATGAGAGGTGATAAACTGCAGCAGGGCTGCATGTACATGGCACAGTTAATAGCTGGGTATGCGACTGCATTGCGATTCAGGGCAGCATCGGAGCGGTGGCCAGACCCACTCCTGTGCCTTGTCATGACCTGTTCCTATGGGGAGTGCTCAGCCGTGAGAAAGTACAGTCACCACCTTTCGATATTTGAAGCACTGTCTTGTATAAAACATAAGAAACGTATTCCGCATGATTAAAAGGTCTCCACAAATGAACAGAAGCCACAGTGGTCAGACTTTAGCTGCAGGGAAGAAATAAGGGCTTTCAAATAACTGGAGTTGCCTGCCTCAGGATGAGTGTGACCCCTGTTCCTGAGTGACCAGCCTGTGGTGGTCAGATACTTTCCCTGTCTGTTATTAAGAGTTATAAATTCTGAGATACTGGTTCACACTAAGCGGCTTTTATTTTTGAGAGGCTGACTTTATTCATGCTGCAAATAATTTATTGAGCATCTACTCCTTAGCATGTTCAGAAAAATACAAAAAGAAAAGGAAGCTCCAGTGTGGCTGACACACAGCACTTGAGGGTAGAGTGAGCAGAAATTCAATAATGAAATCAGAGAGGAGGTTGGGCGGCTCACCTAGAGCCTCGGAGGCTGCCTGGGGAGGAGTTCAGATTTCATTCTAAGAGGCAGGGAAGAAGTGCAATCAGATCTGCACTTTGAAAAGATTGATTTGGCTTCATGTGGAGAACAGACTGGGGAAGTAGAAGAGGGACGCACTGGCCATCGCAGGGTTCTGAGGAGAGAGATGTTGGCTTGCACCAGGGTGGTGGGCTGTGGGGACGGAGAGAAATGAGGGATGTTCTCCGGAGGCAGAGCCAGCGGAACTTGCTGGTGAATGTGGATGGACTGAGAGAGAAAGAGAGGCATCAGGATGACTCGTGGCTTTTGCACTGAGCAGCCAAGTGAATGGTGGGGAGTGTGTACTGAGACGGCAGACCACGAGAAATGGTGAGAGTTTGCTGTGGTCAAGTAAATCTTGAGATGTCTTTTAAACATCTAAGGGAAGATGTCAAACATCTATTTTAGATATATGAGTTAGGAGATCAGAGTGTCATCAGAGTATAAATGGTATTTAAAATCATAGGTCCAAAATGATCACAAAGGAGTGAGTAGAGTTAAGAGAAAAGGCACAGAACATTAGAAAATGTCAAGGTCGGGAAGGCAGGAAGAAAGCAGCATGAAGAATCAGAGGAGTGACTGGAGAGATAACAAGAAAATTAAGATGTGAGTTTCTAAATATATAAAAAGAGAGATAGTGTATGTGTGTTCCAAGACCGAGTGAGGAGGCATCTGTGTCTAAAGCTATTGAGAGACTAAGATGACAGGAGAGACTTGATCTCTGGTGACTTTGGAAAGAGCGGTCTCTTATCCATGTTCCAGATGTAAATGGAGAAAAGGAGGAAGAAGGACCAAGACTTCCCAGAATCCTACTCACCTCTGCTTATATTACTGCCCAGAATTTGGATATTGTCACATGGCTACACCTAGGTGCTGGGAGGTCTGGATTGCAGGCCTACTAACATTGGGGATTGCTTCAATTGAGAGAGAAGGGAAAAGTCAGTATTTGGTAGGCAACTGGCAGATTTTACCGTGGAAGTAGAAAGAAGGACAAAGGAAGGGTTGCATTTTGCCATTACAAGAGGGAGATTCCGTGGAGAGTATAATTGTAAAAGAAATGTCTTTGAAGGCGAGAGGAGGAGGGGCCGGATCTCGAGTTGCTGGCTTGCCTTTCTTCCACTGTACAGAGTTTGTGTTAGAAACAGTCAGCGTGGTGGGTGAAGATGGGGAGTTCCTCTCGGAATGGACTGTTTTTAAACAAAATAGGAGACAAAGGCATTGGAGAGAGAATGAGAAGAAAGGCTGGTGGAAGTGAATGGAAGGAAGAGAAAGTGAGTGCTGGTAGTTTTGATAATTGAGAGAATTGACATCGCAGAAGCAGAGAAGTGTGAATGGCAGGTTGAATATTCCTTTGGGATTTGGGGTCATGAATATAGTGAAACCAGCCATCACTGTATTTTTTCTAATTCCAAGATTCAGTGTCTAAATGAAGGTAAGTGTAGACTTAGAGTTAGTTGTTAAAAACTTAACCTACTATCCAGTGTATGTGTCCGAGAAGGGCTGTGACGAAATCACATGGAAGTGAAAGGCAGAAGTGTGAAATTTCAGTTCCCTTTTCTCTCCATCTGGTAATGCTAATAATACTGGTGTGACTGAATAAAGTGGTACTTTGCACCACATTTAGGTGCTGTCTTCTCACTACATTTGCATCCTGTGAATTCCTGTCTGCACGAATTACCTAGTTGTACAAAGAAACCTAAGGAGAAGATGCTGTGAAGCAGGTAATGCCCTTGTAGTTGCAGGGGTCCCCAAACTTTTTACACAGGGGGCCAGTTCACTGTCCCTCAGACCGTTGGAGGGCTGGACTATAAAAAAAAAAACTATGAACAAATCCCTATGCACACTGCACATGTCTTATTTTAAAGTAAAAAAACAAAACAGGAACAAATACAATATTTAAAATAAAGAACAAGTAAATTTAAATCAACAAACTGATCAGTATTTCAATGGGAACTATGCTCCTCTCACTGACCACCAATGAAAGAGGTGCCCCTTCCGGAAGTGCGGCGGGGGCCGGATAATTGGCCTCAGGGGGCCGCATGCGGCCCGCGGGCCCGTAGTTTGGGGACCCCTGAGTTAGAGTATGGGTGTCTGTGCAGCTAAAGCTAAAGTCTACCTGACCACGCAGTGGGCGGACTTATTATTAAATTAGTTTTGATATAGATCAATGAAAACTAGCAGAGTACTGAGTTGTATGGTTTACTTTATACCAAAACAGAAAATAGTAAGCGAAAAGATTTTTTATTCTTGGAAGAACCCAAGGATAATATACTGCTCACAAAAATGAGGGGATATTTCAACACTTCATATTCATTTTGAAATATCCCCTCATTTTTGTGAGCAGTGTAGTTAGTAAGATGGGATTTTTTTTTTCCTCTAGTATTTTATTCTGGCAGCTTTGTTTTTGCAAAGACTAAGATAGAACAAAATATATTTAAACTTTTTTTCTTTAAACCTTTTGTTGATAATAATGTATATAGTCTTACCAATTTGCTTTACTAGTGAAATATTTAAGTCATAGTGCAGTAATATAATTTATATCAAACAAAATACTTAAATATTATGAATATATTTACAGCAAAATGGTGGGATCTTGATAACATTATACGAAGTGAAATAAGTAAATCAGAAAAAACCAGGAACTGCATTATTCCATACGTAGGTGAGACATAAAAGTGAAACTAAGAGACATTAATAAGAGTGTGATAGTTACGGGAGGAGAGGGAGAGGGAAAGGGGGAGGGGGAGGGGCACAAAGAAAACTAGATAGAAGGTGACAGAGGACAATCTGACTTTGGGTGATGGGTATGCAACATAAGTGAACGACAAGATAACCTGGAGTTGTTATCTTTGAATATATGTATCCTGATTTATTGATGTCGCCCCATTAAAAATAAAATTATTAAAAAAAATTTAAAAAAATAAATATTATGAATACTTAAATATAAAATATATTAGATAAAATGAATTATATTAATATAATAATTTACTTATTAGTGTGTATAAATAATTAGTGTGTATATATATATATATATATATAATAGATAACTTTAAGAATTTTATTAGGGATTTCTCTGTGCAGCCTTTAAAATGATTAAGAAAATATTTTCAGCCTGACCAGGCGGTGGTACAGTGAATAGAGTGTTACACTGGGACACAGAAGGCCCAGGTTCGAAACCCCAAGGTCACCAGCTTGTGCTCGGGCTCATCTGGTTTAAGCAAGGCTCACCAGCTTGAGCCCAAGGTTGGTAGCTTGAGCAAGGGGTTGCTCGGTCTACTGTAACCCCCGGTCAAGGCACATAGGAGAAAGCAATCAATGAACAACCAAGGTGCCGCAATGAAGAATTGATGCTTCTCATCTCTCTCCCTTCCTGTCTGTCTGTCCCTCTCTCTGTCTCTGTCACAAATATATATATATATATATATATTTTTTTTTTTTTTTTCACCCTGTGAGAGAAAGTGCCCTGTGGACTCTGTCACAGCATCAGCAGGTACCTGTGCCCGCAGTGCTCCCTCTTCTGCTCGTGGCGCAGACCGTGTTCTCTGTCGCTGCCCTCACTGGGCTTCCAGTCTTTCTCGGCCTGGCCCAGACAGCAGTTCTCAGCACACTGTAGTGGGCGCATCAGTTAAACTGTTTGTTATCTCAGGTGTAGAAAAATCATCATGAACCAAAGAAATGTTTAGATTTTGTTTCCAACTTGGGCATGATATGTTCAAAAGTAGCCTTTTGATTAGCAGTATCTGGAGATGAAATGTACCCCCTTTTACTTTTTATCATCTGTACTTTCTTTAAGACAAACTGCCACCAGTGATGTGTATAGTATAAGACTAAGCCAGCCTTGGTGGGTTGAAACGGCCGAGTCTGTTGTGTAAGGTAAACCAGAGTAGGCTATTTTCACAGGGGCCATTTATCTTTGTGCCAACGCAGACAATACTTAAAAATGTATTCAGAACACACAGAAAGAACTCATGTTTTTGAAAGAAACAGAATAAATATAATGAAATCTATCATATAATTATTTTTAACTTAAAAAAATAGCTGTATATTATCTATATTGAGCAGTACGCCCATTATTAGTGTGTAGCTCATTGAATTGCCTGTTACAACACCACACGTCAATAGCTAGAACATTACTAGCCCCTGTGGCTCTTCTTATGTTTATCCCCTCTCCAAAGATAGCTAGTGTCCTGACTTGTAGCATCACTGTTTCATTTTCTTAGCTTCTAAACTTCATTTAATAGACCAAGTAATATGTTTTGTGTTGGACTTCTTTCTCCCACTATGTTTTTGAAATTCAACCATGTGGTTGAATGTAGTATAGGTCTTTGATTTTCATTACTATATAGTATTCCATATTCAAACATACCACAGTCAGTTCTTTCTATTGTTGATGGACATTTGGAGTGTTTGGGGGTTTTTTGTTGTTGTTTCTTTGCTATTATAAACAATGCTGAACACGCTTGTACATTCTTTTGTTTCATGTGTGTACCTAGGAATTGGGTTGCTGGGTCATAGGATATGTGTATGTTCAGCTATAGTAGATACAGCTAAACAGTTGCCTACAGTAGCTGTACCAGGTTATCCTCCTCCCAGCCAGTGTATCAGAGTTTGTATTGATCCAAATCCATGCTAAATGTGGCATTTACAGTCTTACATTTTAGCCATAGCTGTATCTCATTGTGATTGGTATTGCAATTCCCTGATTAGAATCAGACTTTTTAGAATATTGCCTAATAGTTCGGACAATCCATGAGACAATAGGAAAAGTTTCCAATTGGACTAGCTGTAAGTGTGTGCATGCACATTTCCTGAACTCGGATCCAAGTAGCAGTGTGACCCTGAGTGAGCTGTTTCACTCTCTAGCACATGATTGTCTTCTATATTTTTTCTGTGGTCTGGATAATGGTCTCCCTATTTTAACAGGCTATAATTTGGCCCTGACCAGTTAGCTCAGTTGATTAGAATGTTATCCCAAAAGGACAAGGTTGCAGGTTCAATCCCTGGTCAGGACACACATGAGAAATAACCAATGAATGTACAACTAAGTGGAACAACAAATGAATGTTCCCCTTCCCCCTCCCCTCTCTCTCCTTTCCTCTCTCTGTCTCTCTAAAAATCAGTCAACAGGCTATAACTTTAACCAAAGTTTTAAAGAATCCTGAAAACTCTTCTAACATATGCAGGATTATTCTCTTTGTTATTAAGATACAATTGCCATATCTGGACCAATAATTTATACTTTTAAAATCCCACAATACTATAGAAACAGTTATTCACAAGACCAGCTAAGATTTAGGTGTTAGTTCTAAGCGTTAAGTGGTGGGACATTTGCAGTCTTAAGACTCTGGCATCATGTCAGGATTAGCTGAATTATGAACTAGAGGAAATTGACAGGTAGAAATGATAACAGGTGACCATGAAACATCGTACTTGAGATAAATAGTAAGTCTTTATACCAATGCTAATGAGAATTTTGGCATTTGAGTATTTTGGGTTTTTGTTTTGTTTTTTAGAATAATCTGAAAGCAGAGAATATGAAGTGGCTAACAGCTTTTCAAAAATGAACAAAGTGATTATGTAATATTAAGTATACTCATCTGAATTTTTGAGTTCAGAAGTTTTCAGCTACAAAATGCAAAATTTATCACTCCCCCCTCCACTCTCATGTGTACGCACATGCACGCACATTTGTTTTCCAGAAGATATGGGAAGGCAGGACTTTCTAGGGAGGCATAAAATGTTTGAACTTGAACCCATGTTACAAAGGTTAGGTGGTGACTGAAAAATGTTTATGTTGAATCTTTGTTTCTTTTTTTATGCTTTAGATTAAAGCTGTTAGTCCAATATAGACTTGTTTCGAGTTGGAGAAAATATTACTTTGTGTTGTAATTAGCTTCTAATTCTGTGTGATACTTTCCTCATTTATTAATAAGGACCAGGGCTTGGCTCTTGTCCCCATTAAGGTTCTTAAGACTGTAAGATGAAATACAAAGCCTATACAAATGTGAGCCCTTTTGTTACTTACGAGAATGAATACAATTCTTTTTAATAGTCTGGTGAAGGGATCGCTTGTTTTTGCATCTTAACACATGATTGCATAAAAGGGAAGCTAATATCAACTTCTCTTTTTTCTTGCCAGGGCAAGCTTTTCTTGAAAAAACAGTTCCAATCTTAAACAGTTAATGAATTTACTGGAACTGTGTGTATTTACTCAGATTGGAGTGGTTTTTTTTTTCCTGTTGGTAAGCATTGGTGGATGAGAAGGCAGTTTATAGGGAAAAGGAGTTGAAAACTGTCCTTCCTACATTTCTCCCTCTTAAAGTGCAGTTAGATAGAGAGATAATCTACTGCTAATATCCCACCTTTGAAAATGTTTATTGTTTTTTTCCCCTCCGAGGAGAAAAACTTCAGTAACTTTGATTCCATTGTGATTTTCTTCATGCCTAACGTGTTGACATTAAACAGAGATAGGTGTGGAAATTAATGTCCTCTCCAAGGGAATTTTAACCAAGAGCGACAACTTTTTCCTCTCTCCTGTGACTTCTCCTACATAACCAAACATGAGTGCTTTTTATGACCAATTGTGAGTGAACCCTTTTTGTTTTATGAATTAAAATGTTGAGATGACTCTGGCTGCTTCAGGAAGCTGCTCCTCTGTGTGATTATTCATCTGCATGCTTTTACCCTGAACATGAATTTTGTTACTCTTGGTTCCAATTCCAAACCCTAGTACTCCATGTCATCATACCCCATATTCAATCTAAGTCAGGTCCTATTGGTTCTGCTGGCCTAATTTGCCCATTTCTCTCCATCCCAGCTATCACCTCCCATGTCCAAGCTGCTGCTTTCACTTCTTTGTATGACTGCCACCTCCACGTTATTCTGCTTCCATTCCTGCCTAGCTACAGTCTGTTCAGGGTGAACTTTTAAAACTATAAATCAGATCATGCTTTCCCACAGCTTAAAACTCTGCAGCGACTTCCTGTGGCACTATAGTCAACAGTGATTTTCAAGCCCTACAAACAGATCCTCCAGGATCTGTTCCTGGCCCCCCATTGTCACCTCCTACCTCTTTCCCCCTTGGCAGCTGCAACATTCCAGTCACAGTCGCCTTTTTTCTGCTTCTTGGACCATCCTCTGATTCTAACCTCAGGGCCTTTGCACTTGCTCGTCCTCTGCTTCAGACATCTTCCAGACCTTTATGTGATTGGCTCCTTCTTGGCGTTCAGTTCTCAGCACAAAGGTCACTTCCTTAGAGATGTCTTTCCTGATCGATTATCTTGTTTTCTCTAATTATTCTTTTTTCTTATGAACCTATGAACCTATTTTTATTTAAGTATATTTAAGTTATATCTATCTATTTTCAAAGAGTGGGGTAGTAGCCACCGGATACGTTTTTATTTTTCTTCCTTTGGCAGCAGTGCCCTCTACTCATTTGGTAATAAGATACTGGCTTGTGAGTTTTTTTTCTATTTCATCTTTTAGCCTTTATTTTTTCTAAGTGCCAACATTTGTTATTGTTGTTATCTGGTCTATAATGTCTTCTATGGCAGGGAATCATGTGTTTATGCCTAATTGTATCCCTCAAAGATTTACATACAGAGGCTGTTAGGGATCGTTGGTTGACAAAGGCTAGAACAGAAAATTGTAGAAAAGAGAATGTTGTGATTCCAAGATGTGACACTGGAGAGAAGGAAGACAGTGAAATAAGATGGCAGCTCTCAGCTGCCCTGACTGCAGTGTAAAATTACCCTAATAAAGAAGAAACAAGGTATATAAGGAAATCTTAAAGGAAAGGCACATTATCTTTGTGTGAATTCAGTTCTTGAAACTGTTAATGAATGTGAACAATGGGAAGAGACTGAGAAGAATAAACAGGGTGAAGAGATCACCCTGTGCAGCATTGGGACACACAGCATGTTGCAAATACTGGGGACACCTCACCTAGAGGGCAGCTGGGATTGCTGCTTCAAATACTTGAAGAGTTGTCATATGGAAGAGGTTTTAATGACTCTTATCTTCATCTCTTGGATCCTTTGTTGTTTTCACCATTTACTGAGCAATAGTTTTCAGTAAAGAGTAATTGCCTTTTGCCTGACCAGGTGGTGGCGCAGTGGATAGAGCATGGACCTGGGATGCCGAGGACCAAGGTTCAAAGCCCTGAGGTCACCAGCTTGAGTGCAGGCTCACCAGCTTGTGTGTGGGGTCGCCAGCTTGAGCATGGGATCATAGACATGACCCCATGGTTGCTGTTTTGAGTAAGGGGTCACTCGTTCTGCTGGAACCACACAGTCAAGGCACACGTGAGAAAGCAATCAATAAACAACTAAGATGCCGCAACGAAGAGTTGATGCTTCTCATCTCTCTCCCTTCCTGTCTGTCCCTGTATCTATCTGTCTATCTCTCTCTCTCTTTCTCACTAAAATAAATAAATAGTAATTGCCTTTTTTACTTATTCCAGATTGGGTTTTGTTGTTGTTTTTTTCTTAAATTAGTTATTAATTTGTTTGCCTAATAATTGAATTGGAAGAACCTAAAGTTTATTCAAAATAGTGTCCTGTAAGTCTCGGTACATTTATTTTTTCCAGTTTTCCTTCCTCTTGTAGTGACACTATCATGATCGTTACTTGAAGAAACCACCACTGTAGTAGCATATTACCTTTATGAGGTGTAGCCATCTACTTCTCTGGGATCGCTCGGTCTTCATCCCTTTTAAAGTCCGAGAGAATGCCTGCAGACAGCATCAGGATGCCCACCTAGCCTGTGGACTCTTTTCCTGCTGGGGTGTGT
The DNA here is from genome assembly GCF_036850765.1 of Saccopteryx bilineata. NCBI lineage: Eukaryota > Metazoa > Chordata > Mammalia > Chiroptera > Emballonuridae > Saccopteryx > Saccopteryx bilineata. The sequence goes on along the minus strand of NC_089501.1, from coordinate 28,362,868 downwards.
GGAAGCCTTTAGCTAAAGATTCAACTGAGACCTGCTTATTTGTGACTACACATAGGACTGCAGACAGCGTGGGAGGACAGGGGGGCAGATTGGCCCTGATAATACATCCAGTGGTTTTATCTGTGTTATATTGCCTGTGTATACACCCTTCTTTATTCAGAAATTTCTGGAAGGTATATAAGTAAGTATCTTTTAATCATCTTTCATTAATGTTTACTCTGTGCCTTGTATTGGATATTTATATCTATTTTTTGTGCATTGTTATTTGCTCTCCCCTGGTGGAAAATTTAGGTTTGGAGCAGTTAAGTCACTTGATCAAGTTCATACAGCTGTTAAGTGGGAAAGCTGGTATCTGAATCCAGGACAGTCTGGTCCACATAACAGTATACATTTGGATCATGTCTTATATTACTCTAGGGCATTACCTTGCATTCATTCCATGAGTGTATATTGAATACCTGTGAAGTCCTAGGATGCTATAGTCAGTGAATAAAATAAACAAAATACCTGAGAGAAAACAGACATAAAATAAATTATATAGTGTATTGGAAAGAGATGTTAAGTGTCCTGAAAAGCAACAATGACAAGAACATCCCAGAGGGGATTTGTTATCTGGAGAGGAGATTACATTTATAAATGGGGTACGTCAGGAGCCAGGATAGTCCTATAATGATGAGATGGTAGTTGAACAAATATTTAAAGGAAGTAAGGGAATGCATTTTTCAATATCTGGAGAAAGAATGTTCTTGACAGGGCAACAGCTGGTGCAAGGGCCCTGAGGTGGAAGTAAGCCCAGGGTGTAGCATAGTGGCTATGTGCATAGAGCACTGGTAGCAGGAGCTGGGGTTGGGCCGGGTGGAGCCTTGCAGACCACTGTAAGGACTCAGGATCTACTCTGAGTAGAACAAATGTTCTGAGCATTTAAATAAATGGAGTATGGAAACAGACATGAGAATTGTATCATTTAGTCAGCATGATGCTTTATTTTATCTATGTAGAACTCAGAAGGATTTATTTGTAAAGGCAGCATAAACAGTAAGTTCTCCAACCTTTAAACATGTAATCTGAAGGATAAAATGTCCATTAGCAGAGCATGGCTGCATGACATATGGCGCATTCATGTACTGGAGGAGGCGCGGTGTTGGTCTCAGAGTTTTAGATTTGTCGAGTGGTCAGGATGAATAGAGCGAGGGACTTGAGGATATACGCAACAGAGCGATCTGATGACTGACTGCGGAGGGTAAGCTGGGTTGGGGGCCAGTGAAGAGCGGGGCGGGAGGAGGTTGTGTGAGGGAAAATGGCAAAGTGGCAGGACCACAGGGTGGTAGGTCCTGGTGGGTCAGAGGCTTGTTGGAGTCAGGGAACCAGTGTGTGTGAGCTAGACTGACGGGAGGTGTTGATTTGTAAGCAGTAGGCATGAAGATAACTTTGTGGAAGAATTACGGTTATGGGTAATGAGAAGACATTTGATATAATCTTGGAGTGTGTGACTAAGGGTAGAGTACAAGATCATTTGGAGGTAAATATGGAAAGAACTGAGGCCAGGATAGTGGAAGGGTCATTAGCATGTATATTGAAATCAGGAGGAGTGGGGACAAATTAGGAGTGACATTGAGCCAGGTGCTAAAACCATCAGAACGTGGTGGGGGTGGGGGTGGGCTGTGGCCTAAGCAACCCAAAGTGACTGTAGCTGTAGCGGGCAGTGGCGATGGCGCCCCTGCTTTCTGTGTCTGCCTTCCTTGTGCTCCTTGTCCTTTAGCCGTCTGTCTGCACTTGCTTTTCACTTTCCTGAGTTCCTCCAGCTTCCTATCCACTTTGCCAGTGCCTGTTATCTGGCCATCTCTTCATGAGTTCTTTTGTTATTGCCTCTTTGAGTTAAAAAAAAATAGTGGCACTATTTTGGGTTATAATTTTCACCATATCTGCTTTGTGGCAACAGTTTTTTCCTTTCTGTATTTTCTTTATAGAGGTTTTGCTATTTTCATAAATTTTGATATTTGTCTGTGTATGGTTATACAGTGTGTCCGTAAAGTCATGGTGCACTTTTGACCGGTCACAGGAAAGCAACAAAAGATGATAGAAATGTGAAATCTGCACCAAATAAAAGGAAAACTCTCCCAGTTTCATACCTATTCAGTGCAGTTCGATGTGGGCTCACGCACAGATTTTTTAGGGCTCCTTAGATAGCTATCCTGTGTAGCCTCTACAGACTCGTCACAGACTGATGGCCTACCAGAACGGGGTTTCTCCACCAAACTGCTGGTTTCCTTCAACTGCTTATCCCACCGAGTAATGTCATTCCTATGTGGTGGCGCTTCGTTATAAACGCGCCAATATTCACGTTGCACTTTGGTCACGGATTCGAATTTAGCAAGCCACAGAACACACTGAACTTTCCTCTGTACCGTCCACAGAACACACTGAACTTTTCTCTGTACCGCCACATCTCGACTGGCATGGCCGTGGGCTGCTCCGCTGTATACACGGTGTTACATCATCATCTGCGCATGCGCACATGCTGCCACATCATCCTACAGAAACTGGAAGGGTTTTCCTTTTATTTGGTGCAGATTTCACATTTCTGTCATCTTTTGTGGCTTTCCTGTGACCAGTCAAAAGTGCACCATGACTTTTCAGACACACTGTGTATCGCTGTCCTTTTTGTTGTTACCTGGTAGAATGAGTATGATCTTCCGGGGAGAGTGCTGCGAAGGGAGAAGGGAGGGAAGTGCCTTGTCTCTCTGCTCAAGGTCTCCTTTCTCTCGGTCCTGCCCTGAGGCAGTACTGTTTCCCTCTGCCCCTTAGAACTAGCCTGGTTGGGAGGGCTTTGCCCTCCAGTCCTATGCGTCCCCATCACTCCATCGGCCCCAAGATGCGCTGCCACCTCTTTGTAAGGAGTCTGCCCCCTCTTAGAGCAAGGTGGTGCTTTCCGAGATTGGGCCCTTGAGTGTGGTTCACAGCTCCCCTCCCCGCCTCTCCCAGCAGGGAGCACAGTCCCTCTCAGCCACCCAGCCCCACGCAGAGTGCGATCCCGTTCTAGAAGTGGATGTTTGTTGGTGACATCTGGGAGCTCTGCCTCCCCTATTGCGCCCTGCAGTCTCCCTGCTCCACGCATGCGCCTTCTCACTCTGGATCTGCTGCTTTTGGCCACATGTACATGTTCTGAGACTTTTTGTGTGGTTGCTTCTCGTGTGTGTGCCCTGACCGGGATGGAACCCAGAACATCCATACACTGGGGCGACGCTCTATCCACTAAGCCAACTGGCCGGGGCGCCGTCCAGATTTTAAAACAAACAAGAAAAAAAAAAGCTGTTGAAAGTTTGCAGGTCTTCAAGTGGCACATATAAGACAACCTTGAGGAGGAAACAAACTGTGGTTTCACCATTTTGTACTGTTCTCCCATTTTTGAAAATAGAATTTTGCTTAGAGCAAAGGTCTGTTCCATAACTCCCAAATTTACACAGGGTGGTTGGGGTTTTTCAAGAACTATGGGATAGAGACACCATGACAGTACAACTTTCTTTCCAATAACCTGTAACAAAGCACTGTCTCTTTTAAACATACGACTTAAGAAGCAGGGAGGGAACCCTGAGAAGGTTTCTCAGAGGCAGATTTGAGGCCAGCCTCGCCACGTCCTCGCCTGTGTTTGCTGGTTGCACAAATCACCTTCTTAAGGGCCATAACCTCCAGTGGGCCTTTGTTGCTTCTGATTCTAGGCTCTGAGATCTGGTAAACTAAGCAGGTCTGTGTGATAAAATGTTAGGGCTGAATATCTTTGCTAAGAGACAGCTTGCAATGTTCTGGTCGTCTTAGAAATCCAAAGTATTGTTTACATATAGTTGTAAAATAATTCATTTTTGTATTTCATTTTTAAAACCATGCATTCAGATTTAAACCACTTTGTTAACTTACAGTAAGTTTAAAATGCCCTAAGTGCCCACTTTGTCAACCTCTATGCCTTTCTACCTTTGAAGTATCTGGAAAGAAAAACCAGTGAGAGCCTGACCAGGCGGTGGCACAGTGGATCGAGTGTTGGCCTGGGATACTGAGGACCCAGGTTCAAAAGCCCATGGTCACTGGCTTGAGCCTGAAGGTCCCTGGCTTGATGCCCAAGGTCGCTGGCTTGATGCCCAAGGTCGCTGACTTGAGCCCAAGGTCGCTGATTTGAGCAAGGGGTCACTCACTCTGCTGGAGCCCCCTGGTCAGGACACATGTGAGAAAGCAATCAATGAACAACTAAGGAACCACAACAAAAGTTGATGCTTCTCATCTCTCTCCCTTCCTGTCTGTCCCCTCTTTCTCTCTCTAAAAAAGAAAGAGAGAGAGAGAGAGAGAAATTTAATGTTAAATGGGTTCTAAATTTGAGTTTGCTTTGTGGAGGCAGGATCTGCTTCAGGGGCTGGGGAGGCCAGCACAGCAAACCAGTGGGTGTGGCCGCGGGGCGCGTGGCCACTCGAGACGCAGCCTTTGGAAGATCCACCCCATCTCTCTACGTTTTATGTCTGTTCTTTTATCCACAAAGAAGACAGGCTCCGTGTCTAGGTCACAAGACTGAGCATGGGATACAGAACCTATTTGGAAGAAAGCCCACAGTTATTTTAGTAGCTGTCTTTTGGATTCTCTAGGGAGTTTCTCCGCTTGTGATGCGCTCTTGCAATTATAATACACTTGCCTTGGTTTTTTTCTTGATATGTGAAATAGACCGAGTTCACTTGATTTTGTGTCCTAGAAACTTTTTGAGTCGGTACTTATTTTCAACTCCCCGATACAGGCATTTTCTTGTGATGCATTATACCATGCACCCTGTACCTTGTAGTGAACCTAACCTAGTGATTCTCTAACTGTAGTCAACTTACCAGTTTTCATATATATCATCTGTAATACTCTAGACCACTGTTTAAACAGATGTTTACAACATCTGTTTCATAGATGAGGGAAGAGTTGAATCTAAAACAGAGTTTGTTTTTTTTTGTGTGTGTGTGTTTTTCTGCAGTGAGAAGTGAGGAGGCAGTCAGACTCCCACATGCACCCCACCGGGATCCACCCGGCATGCCCACCAGGGGGCGATGCTCTGCCCATCTGGGCCATTGCTCCACTGCAATTGGAGCCATTCTAGTGCCTGAGACAGAGGCCGTGAAGCCATCCTCAGTGCCCGGGCCAACTTGGCTCCAATGGAGCCTTGGCTGAGGGAGGGGAAGAGAGAGACAGAGAGGAAGGAGAGAGGGAAGGGTGGAGAAGCAAATGGGTGCTTCTCCTATGTGCCCTGGCCGGAATCCACAGTTTGTTTCTTTTAACATTTACTTGTTTTCTTTTTTTCCAGTTTAGTTTCAATTATGTCACTTGCATATAACACTAGATGCTTGTCAGCTAGCTGAGGCTTCCCTCCTAAGTATGAGCTGTAACTATCTTGTATCAATTGATATGTATCATTATCTCTCCAATTCTTATCACCACAGGGGTCCTCAGATTTTTACACAACTCCATTCCTATGACAGTGATTAACTCAAATTTTGGTTTAAGTCAAAACACACCCTATCCTGTCATTTACCTATCCTAACACAGTTGTAAACTCATAATCTAGAATATAAAAACACAACTAAGCCACAGAAAAAGGAAAAGGACATTAATGTACTGTATTGTACACAGTACTGTAGTAACAGAAAAAAGTTACCAACAAAACTACACAAACAGAACACTTGCGCTTTTAACAGTCCAAAATGGTGTAGGGAAGTGTGCAGGGAGACGCCAACACTCATACGGCGCATTGCTGCGTATTCTTCCGCCACGCGCAGCCAGACTAGTTAGCCCACATAGTACGTAAGTATGATGCTAACAGTGTAAGCCAAAACACTCATGTCTCAATTGTTTTAAGTTTTTATGGGAGTGAGCAGTGTAAACTCAAAACGTCGTGTGTTGAGACTGTCATAACCCAAGGACCCCCTGTATATTAGAAATTAAGTTTTAGTATTCCCCAAAAGCATGACTCACATTAATAAGTTATGTTAGTAAGAATAGAATATTCTTCTTGTTCATTTCTGACTTCGGGAGAAAAACAAACCAATTTATAGTGTGAGCTCATTGAGTTCTCACCGTATATCCAGTACAAGGGGCTCGCATACATTGTGTCAGTTGAAGTTCCTGATAACTCAGGTGATTTTCTCTGTTTGACTCTTGAGGCAGTAATATCTTGGAGACGTTGGGTGTATTGGCCAAGGTCATCAGCCAGGCTGAAGAAGGGTCAGGTTTCCAGATCAGACTGCCTGGCCCCAAGGCTGCTTCCTGGTCAGCATTAAACTCTGCCTGTTCCTCGGTCTACTGTGGGTGAGACGGAGTCAGAATCTCAGAGTCACTTGCCGAGGCTTTTACTAATCATTTTCTTCTGTGATTGGCTGTTACAACTCTGACTTATTTGGGTTGAGCAACAGTGGTGTTTCAGGCTAAAAGAGAAGATAGCTGTATTCTGTCCTCCGTTCTTTGGAGACAGTTATCTGAAGGTGCTCCATGGGCCTGCTAGGGTGGTCTGCAGCCTGCCACTGCACTGGTCACACAGCGTCTTCCCTGGTCTTCAGTGAACTCCAACAGGCTCTCATATTACATAGCCTTTGATACCAACTGGTGCCTGCAGTTTTATAACTAAAAATATGTATAAAGTAAGTCCCCGAGTTACAAACATCGACTTAACTTCCAACTCGTACTTATGAATGGAGCACCAGGAGGTAATCAACTGCAGTTGCACATCAGGGAAAATGCTATCATAGAGTTACTTGACCCTCATGATAAAGAGCTAACCAATGAAGACTTTATGGAACCAGAGCATCAGATTATAGCATTTAGGGAAGAAAACAGGGACCTAAAAACTTTTGTCTCCTTGGAGCAGGAATGGCAAGAGTAGAGAAGCAAGATCCTGATACGGAGAGGTTCACCAAAGTTTACTGTGCAGTTACCAAAGGCCTGAGATGCTACAGGGCCATTTATGATGAGAAAAAGGAAAGCCCTGTACAAACCTCCCTTGATGCCTTCTTTAAGAAACCAAGTCCAGCAGCAGAATCAAACCTGACTCGCTAGCCCCAGTCCCATCCTCGCCAACAAGTCCATCATCTTCTGCATCGTCCAAGATTGTTTAAGGTTGTATTTGAAAATGTTTAAGTGGGCCTGGCCGGTTGGCTCAGTGATAGAGCATCGGCCTGGCATGTGGATATCCTGGGTTCAATTCCCAGTCAGGGCACACAGGAGAGGCGCCCATCCACTTCTCCCCACTCCTCTTGCTTCTTTCTCTCTTCTCCCCTCCTGCAGCCATGGCTCAGTTGGAGCAAGTTGGCCCTGGGTGCTGAGGATGGCTACATGGCATCTGCATCAGGTGCTAAAAATTGGCTTCGGTTGCAACAAGTCAAGGGTCCCAGATGGGCAGAGCATTGCTCCATAGTAGGCTGGCCAGGTGGATCCACATCAGTGCTCAGTGGGAGTCTGTCTCTGCCTCCCTTCCCCTCACAAAAAAAAAAAAGAAAAAAAATGTTTAAGGATTGTTATACACAGAAAGGTAAAAATAAATACTATGTTAAGACAAACATCTATCTAAGTTGCATTTAATAGATAAAGCTACCTGTTTCAACTTATATACAAATTCAATTTAAGAAAAAACCTACAGAACCTATCTTGTTGGTAACCTCCGGACTGCCTGAATGTTCTTTGCTGTGAAGCATTTTCTAAGTGATTCACTAGAGGGCAGCAGACCTGCGTCTTGCGGAGTAAAACTGAAGGTTCAGAGAGGGGACTGTTTCGGTTTTGAGGAAAGAGCAATACACTCTTTTGGATGTATAGGGAATATTGTTCACTTGATGTTATGAAAAATTTAATATATACTTTAAAGTTTTCTGCCTAGAAATAATGACTCAAATAGTTCCAAATTATGAAAAATGAAAAGTGTAAAACTAATTTCTAATTTGTTCATTGTACTCTTGAAGAGGTGCATCTTTTTTCTTTGTTTTTTGGGTTTTTTTTACAGAGACAGAGAGTCAGAGAGAGGGATAGATAGGAACAGACAGACAGGAACGGAGAGAGATGAGAAGCACCAATCATCAGTTTTTCGTTGTGACATCTTAGTTGTTCATTGATTGCTTTCTCATATGTGCCTTGACCGCAGGTCTTCAGCAGACCGAGTAACCCTTTGCTCAAGCCAGCGACCTTGGGTCTAAGCTGGTGAGCATTTGCTCAAACCAGATGAACCCGCACTCAAGCTGGCGACCTCAGGGTCTCGAACCTGGGTCCTCTGCATCCCAGTCTGATGCTCTATCCACTGCGCCACTGCCCAGTCAGGCGAAGAGGTGCACCTTGATTTAAGCCTACCTCCATGTATTAGGTAAATTTTTCCTCAAGAAACTCTTTATGGTTACGTGAAGAATTTGTTTCTTCATTTTTATGTTTCAAGAGTTTTCTTTAAAATTGCACATAAGCCAATGAAAAATGAATATAACTATCCCATAAATTCACGAGACCACGGGCTAAATAATGAAATGAAACCTATTAGACATGATGTGGGAGAAACTGGAAATGATTATCAGTTTTTCATATCGCCATCCTATTTGTCATCTACCCAGAAACCTCTTTTTTTTGTCTGTAATTGCTGCTCTACCTCTGAAAACAGGGTGCAGTTTGTAGGGATACTTCTCTCCTTCAGTAGTCTTTCTGTGTTCCTGGGGTCTTCATTCAGCACATTGGCTGCTTGGAGTAACACAGATGTTCAGACTAGGGTCCTCGTTGCTCCCGCTCTCATGCTGTGTGGTGCTAACTTGTATGATTAAACGTGGCAGACTGCTTGGCTCCCTCCAGCCACTCTCCTAAGATTGTTGCACTTCTCCCTCTCACACTGGTATGATTTGCTTACTTCTGTTCACAATTTCCTCTGTCAGCGACATTATACTATCCTGGCACCAAATGGGCAGATGCAATCTCAGCTTCCACTAAGGTGAAGACGTGGTTACATTTCTTATATTATCTCTAAGACACCTCCAGGGATGGAAGAAAATTTGCCAGTGGGCAATTTTGGTGTAAATGTGAAATATTTCTCTTTGCTTTTACCCCTTAGTTGCCGAATCTAAGTTTTCTTTCCGGACACCCTGGAGTGGCTGTCCTTTGAGAGCATGAAGATCCTGTAGGACACATTTCCAAGATACTGTCTCCCAGGAGACACCGTCATTGTGTCCTCAATAGGCCGTTGACCATTCCAGAAGCCCAGCACGTTCTGGCTAATGCAGTACTGGCAGGGCTGTGAATCCCAGTGTCCTGGGAGAATCTGCTCATTTATTCCTCTGTAAAGTGGATATCTTGTTCAGAAGCACTGGTGTGTGAAGTATTTTCCGTGATTGTGACTAATACATGGATTGGGAAGCTGGCAGAACCTTGAGATGATCTACAGTGCCACTGTTTCAGTGAATATAACATTCTGCCTCCACTACGGTGGGAGGAGCGTAATCATCTTGCCACTCAGCGGCTGCTGACACCAGTGAGAGAAGTGCTGTATCCCGTGTTTACTTTTGGTTGCTGTTGCTACAAACTGGTATATGGCATTGCCAGTAATCATGTTAGTCTGAGAAGGGGAAGTTCATGTTGGCGAGCCTATATATGGCTTTTATTCCTTTATTACTAGTTTATTATCTCATTGGACAAGGGGAATCAGTGCCGTAGGAGTTGGGGTGAGGGACAGGCTGACAGACTTGCATAGAATGAATGTATATAGTAAGGTATATCAACGAGGTCACATAACACTTAAGGCATAGTGGGCAGCTCTGGTCACTTGGCTACCTAGTATACACCATTGTTTACTTTTAATCCAAGGTTCAGTAGCAAGATCAAAACTGTTCCTCAAAAGGATAACATCGGTTTGCCAAAGACAGCATGATTTTGCCTCAGGATTCTAAGGGACTCCTGTGGGTTTTTTTCTGGTGGGACTTGGGACTGCTTTTACATACCATCTGATAATACATAGGCACTTGAGTTACCATTAAATCAACCGGGTCATCAAGGCCAGGTTGTAGAGCTGCTTGTACCACCACTTTGAACAGGCTGGATAGCCTTTTCTTTCGGAGAGTTGAAGCAAGAGCTGGCAAGCCTTTGAGATATTTGGTAAAATGGGTTGAAGCAGCATAATTCTCACCAAGCTCCGTTGCCTCTTTGTATTGAAACTCTAAAGGAAAGTACTTTATCACTTACTTTGCAGGAGCATGTCAACAAACTATGCAGATTAAGGGATTGAGATTCTTTATTTAGGACCCTATATTTTCATAGATCTTATCTTCTACTTGCTGGCATACTTACATCCTTCCAAGGCCTCTAAGTATATATTGCTCTTGCTTTCCAAATCCTAAAAGCAGATATGAGCAATATGTTGGACTAGGGTAGTGTCCTGCAGGGAGAGATGACCGGTGTCCTCGGAAACTGGTTTTGTACTAGAGATATGAGCGTGCATAACAAGACCACACAGTTAAGGCTCGTTTTTCATCTAATTGAAAGCAAACTCCTTCTCATGTTTTCTATTTTTTTAGGATACAGCAAAGTATACTTACTGTATCAGCAGGTTTATACAAGGTGCCAGCGAATGTGATGATCTGTTCAAATAAATACCACATTTTGAAGAGCATTGCAATTGGAGTCACTTTCTGGATAGGCTTCTGCTAACGTCGGGACTGGGTATCTTCTGCAGCCTCCAGAAAAGCCAGTGAATGGGAATGGAGAGGGATCACCACTCACAGCTTGTCAGGGTTTGTACGACCCTTAGGCAGAAAGGCTGAGAACGGGCTGCTGCTCCATATATCTGTTTAGAAAAGAAACTAGGGCCTGACCTGTGGTGGCACAGTGGATAAAGCGTCGACCTGGAAATGCTGAGGTCGCCGGTTCGAAACCCTGGGCTTGCCTGGTCAAGGCACATATGGGAGTTGATGCTTCCTGCTCCTCCCCCCTTCTCTCTCTCTGTCTCTCCTCTCTCTCTCTATCTCTCTCTCTCCTTTCTAAAAATGAATAAATAAAATTAAAAAAAAAAAAAAGAAAACAGAGTCCCTGGCCAGTTGGCTCAGCGGTAGAGCGTCGGCCTGGCGTGCAGGGGACCCGGGTTCGATTCCCGGCCAGGGCACATAGGAGAAGCGTTCATTTTGCTTCTCCACCCCCCCCCCTTCCTCTCTGTCTCTCTCTTCCCCTCCCGCAGCCAAGGCTCCATTGGAGCAAAGATGGCCCAGGCGCTGGGGATGGCTCCTTGGCCTCTGCCCCAGGCGCTAGAGTGGCTCTGGTCTCAGCAGAGCGACGCCCGGGAGGGGCAGAGCATCGCCCCCTGGTGGGCAGAGCGTGCCGGGTGGATCCCGGTCGGGCGCATGAGGGAGTCTGTCTACTGTCTCTCCCCGTTTCTAGCTTCAGAAAAATACAAAAAAAAAAGAAAAAAAAAAAAAAGAAAAGAAACTAGAGGAATTAACCTCTTGGTGGATGTAGGTTCCCACTTGGCCTATCAGAAGTAGATCCTCATACAACATGGTGTCCTTCCTGCTTTCTTATATATGCCCTGCCTTTTGTTTTTAAGGCTTTTGATTATAATTAAATTCTTACTTGCGTATTTTTCTTGATTTTTTTTACCAATTGGATATGTGAAAAGTTAATTACCAATAAAGTTGAATTTCTTACATTTTCTTTTCTTGTTGTAAATTTCCAGATGATCTCTTCTGTTCATTTTTCCACGGGCTGTTTTTATTACCAATTCATAGAAGTTATTTCAATATTAGGGATATTAACCCTTTGCTCATTATATGCTGCAGAGATTTTCCCCCATGTATACACAAAAACACGTTATTTATATGTATTTTAACATAGGCATATGGTTCTCATATATCATTTAAACATTGTTTTGTCAGTTTGTCATAGTTTCCTTTATGGTTTGTAGTTTTGTGTCATATTTAGATACTATTTTATACCTCACTCCAAGATCATAACTTAGATCATGTAATACATACATTTTTGTAGTATTGTGAAGCAGTCTAATGATTTCAAGTTTTAATGTTTAAATTAATAATTTGTTGCAGATTTAGTTTGTTATCTGAGGTAAGATAGGGTTCTCTAATCCCCAAGTGGTTTGTGAGTTTTCCTGATATCTTTTATTGAACAGTTTATTCTTTCTCACTTACTTTGACCTGCTTAAAAGACAAGAACCCTCTAGAGATGAAATAAATCCCTAGAGAGGTAGGTTCTATACTTCCATTAGTCCAACATGCTTTTTTTTTTCTTTTTTTTTCCCAACATGCTTTTTTTAAAAAAAAAAAATCTTTAACCCCCCATAAGATAGTCCAAGAACATCTGCTGAGGTAAAAAATATATATATATATATATATTGTAATATATATATATATATATATATATATATATATATATAATTGCAAGCAGCCACAAGTTAAAAACAGCGAACAAGAATTCTCCATCCTACAAAATAAGATTCTACTGCCAAAATAAAAATGAAAAGAAATTCCTTTGAAACTAACTGAATGGTTAACAATTGCTTTATATTATGTGATTCTTCTTCAGTATTTATATTTTTCAGTTTTGACTTGCAAGCAATTTTCATTACGTCATCCTCAGTGAACAGAAGTTATCTTATCTTTTGGAATACAATCATTTCCTTGATCCCATAAATACATATGGCTGTTTTAGAGCAGTTAAGCTATATAAGTAAACCACTTACTTTAAATGAAAAGAACAGGTGGGTTGGATTATTTTTCACTAGTTCTTGGAAATGTGAAAGTTCTTTACCTTGAGATGGATTTTCAACTTACTTCTACTTGGCAGTTTATTTGTGCACACACATACACAAAACTGTGGGACCCTTCCCTATTGTGAAGAGCTGTTTTTTCTGTTTTGTTTTAGTTTTTTGTTTTGTTTATTATTGCAGTGGTCATAAACTTCCGGTTTGTGAGTTTAGCATGAATTTTAAACCCCTAGTCTTTAATTTTAAGTATTTTAAACCTACAAAAAAGTTTATTGTAAACATTTTATATACCGTTCACCTGGGTCCACTAATTGTTGGCACTTTTTCAACATTTGTTTAATATTTCTCACTCCAAATTCAAACTTCAAATTCTAATTATTCGATCATCCCCACAGTTTTTTTTTTTTTATAGCATTTTTTACCATTTATAATCCAGTCAAAAATCTTATTACCTTTTGTGTGTTTTATTATTTTGGGCTCTCCCATTTAGAAAATTCTCTTGCTTTCAGTTTTGTTCCTTTTGTGACACTGTCATTTTAAAAAGCTCAGGCCAGTGTTGTAGATGATCCCACTTGAGGTTTGTCTGATTGCTTTTTCTCATGATCAGATGCAGGTTCAATATTTTGGTAAGAAGAATGCATTGGTCATATTGTGACTTTCTTACTGCATTGTCAGGATGCTCATAGTGTCAGTCTGTACCATTGGTTGCACTACATTTGATTATTGTGTTAAGCTGCAAATTCATCTGTGATGAAATTAGCACTTTTATATATAATTAATGTCATCTATATGGTGATAATTTAAGTTCCTGTGACTGTCGTTTGGTTTTAGCATTCTTTGATGATCCTTGCTTGAGTCACTTATTACAGAGATAATTGAAAAATGATTGTTTTCTACTTCTGTTATTCCTCCCTCATTTATTAACTATAATTCTTTTACTTTATATTCCATGAATTATGCAATTGCTACAGTTATGTTTCTTACAACTTTTAAGTGAGAGTGCCTGTGCCGTTGTACTAAATGTTCTGATGGGAGAGGGAAGGACACAGTCCTTCTGGAGCACAAGTCAGTGTCCTGTGTTGATGCCTCCACACGATTTCCTCTTGAAAGTTAATGTATTATCACTAATTACATGCCACTAAGCCATTTATTTCTCTATTTAACTGTTTTTTATATTTATCTTTGTTTTTCTATCTCTTTCTAACTGGCTAATTGCTTATATTAATTTCCAACTTATTTGCTGTTACCATAACATCTATAACAGTTATACATTTCTTTTTCATTTTAATAGCTGTGGAAATACAGAGAACTCTGAATCAACTTGGGACACCTCAAGATTCACCTGAATTACGGCAACAGCTGTAAGTATTTAATTGAACAAAACAAGAAAAAAGGAAAAGGATGAGAAAAATAACTATTGTTATATTTCTTTGCTAGTGTGTAGTGTTACATTTACTGGAGAAAACAAGGGAAAATTAATAAAGTATTTCTTTTCCCTTATATGCACCAAGCTTTTGTGTTTTTCCCATCCAGGGTAGACAGATGTTTGTTTTTTAAAGGTATGACTTACTCTATCAAAGCGGAACTTCTTTAGTGACTATTCTTACACTTCTAAAATAGGTTGTTTTTGATGGTTTTTGAAATATAATACTCTAAGCTTCTGCATGTGTGTAATTTACTTCCCATAGTTACCAATTCCTACAGTGGTACAGTGATCATGTTTGCTTGGTTTCTATCTAGTACATATCCAGTATGAACTAGTCCCCAAAAGCTTATACCTATGTTCTTAAATTTAGAAAGCATTAGTTTCTGTTTCTTTTTTTTAAAAAAAAAAACAGTTTTATAATACATGTTTCAGTAAATTAATATGCTGTTAGAAGAACAGCAATAATACTTTGTGGTGTTACAGATTTTACCATCTGTTTTAACACAGTTTCTCATGTGAACCTTTTAAAACTAGAGTGAAATAAATCAAAAGAACTATTTTTATTTTGCTTATAAGGAAAACATGTCTATTTGGGGGTTTGATGATTTGCCCAACATCAGTCTAGAGCTGAGTTTTAAGTCTTAGTTCAGCACTCTTACAGCTATAAATTTCAAGTTACATATTATGTAATAAATGACATGCCAAACAATATTTGCTCTGGAAGGAAAAATGAAGAGGAAAAAAATTAAATGATAGGTAATAATAATTCATATTTTTGTGAAGTACAGGTTGAAGAATTTATAATTATCTCCAATTTGTGTTGTACTTTTCTGTTGTATATGGATGTCAGGCTGGTAAAAATGCCCAAATCTAAACCATCATTTATAAACCCTGTGAGTAGTGAGTTTTTTTCATGCTTGCTGACACCCGGGAGTGAGTTATTTTTCAAAAAATGAAATTAGTTCCAGTTCCAGTTTTTTTTGTTTTGTTTTGTTTTGTTTTTTTCATTTTTCCGAAGCTGGAAACGGGGAGGCAGTCAGACAGACTCCCGTGTGCGCCCGACCGGGATCCACCCGGCATGCCCACCAGGGGGCGATGTTCTGCCCCTCTGGGGCGTCGCTCTGTTGCATCCAGAGCCATTCTAGCACCTGAGGCAGAGGCCACAGAGCCATCCCCAGCGCCCGGGCCAGCTTTGCTCCAATGGAGCCTTGGCTGCGGGAGGGGAAGAGACAGAGAGGAAGGAGAGGGGGAGGGGTGGAGAAGCAGATGGGCGCTTCTCCTGTGTGCCCTGGCCAGGAATCGAACCCGGGACTCCTGCACGCCAGGCCGACGCTCTGCTGCTGAGCCAACCGGCCAGGGCCCCAGTTACAGTTTTATTAACTTAAAATCATGTTTGTTTGATAAGCAATTTATGAGAACAAGAAGAACATACATTTACCTTTTTTTTTAATGTTGCCTTACACATTTTTAAAATAAAAATTTTTGTTAAAGTCATACTCTGGATGGTCAGGAGGCACGAGGACATACATGAGCGTTCATACTACTCAAAGGGTTAAAATAAAGTAAAATGGAGTTGGAAAACACAATTCTTAATAGTTACAATATTTTGCTAAGGTTTACAGTGAAGATTTCAAATATATAGACATCATTAGTGTTCTTTTAGAATTTCAATTATATTACTTTTTCTAGAGATTTAAAAAGGCATATTAAAAATAAGATACTCAGGACATACATACAAAAAGGTTATAATTCTTTTTTATTAGTTAAGTGCAGGTATCTGTATTTAAGCATAGTCCTATGTAGTATCTCATTATTTTAAAGGCTCCTACGTGTGATCTATACATGTTTAGAATGAGAAATAATATATATGAGCAGTACTGATATTGTAATTTATAAAGCACCACATGAATACAAGTCTTTTTTTAGTGTCACATTCTTTAGTTAGAAACCTTTTTACTTAGAAGCTAGCTAGCAAGATACTGATATAATTTACTGTTTTTATTGTTTCCTGTTCACTCTATGGAAAAATGCAATTTTTTTCAGCAGTGAACTTAAATAATAGTAAATTTATACTATTACTTATAGCCTCTTCCCCTTTTTCTATTTTTTATGTATCTATAGGATATAAATGCTCAGGTAGAAAAATATGAGAGGCTAGATGTACCCTAAAATTGGCCAAGTTTAAGGCTACCCTCTTTACTTACTAACAACCTCCCAGTTGTGGGATGCAGATAAAATGCTTCCACACCCCCAGTATCTCAAGCATGAGACATCTCACAGTCTCACGTTGGCTTGAGTCATGTTTCTTTCTTAATGAGCTGGTTATACTTAAATCTCTGTATGAATAAAGATCTTCCCATGTAATATTTCCTCAATATTTATTAAAGAATAGAACCTGAAAATTTTATTTTCATCGAGAAATTTGGAGCCAGTCTATAAAAAAAGTGATTTTTATAAAACTATTCACCAGGGTTGATTCAAGTGGCCGAGTAGTAACTTAAAGAAGTATAATAATTCTTTTTCTTTAATGTGTGTTTCCTCACTTTAGGCAACAGAATCAGCAGTATACTAACCAACTTGCCAAAGAAACAGATAAGTACATTAAAGAGTTTGGATCTCTGCCCACCACTCCCAGTGAACAGGTATAAAGCTTTAAAAACACATTGTTGATGTATTGAATGTGAAAGGAATCAGATGTATTATGGGATCTGCGAACTGTTACGCTAGAAAGGAAATTGGGAAGGGAAGTTCTATTTGAGATTATTTCACAGAACACAAAACAATATTTAATTGCACAGGTAATATCTTGTGGTTCAATAAAGCAAAAATTATTTCCATGCAGTTGCCCTGACCCATAATTAAGTAAGTGCTCAGAAAATGCCACCTGAGTAATTGTTTCCTGGCCTTCGAGGACTAACTTCATATCCCCTGCGCACTCACTCAACATGCGAGGTTTCCTAGGGGCACATATTTATTTCCTTGCTTATTTAGTGGATGTAATATTAGGTAAGAGTGCAAGGTTTTATTTTCAAAAAAAAGGAGAACTACTTTAAAATAACCTCAAAATCATGGCTCCAATTTTAGGATGAAAATTTGAAGTAAGGATTTTAGCATTATGGCCTTTTTGCCATCAGGGTAAATTTAGACAATATTTGAACATGTTGTCAAAATGTTCATGTTCTTGAGAATCAATCAGTAAGGCCCAGTAATTGGAGAGTGGGTGACAAGTTCAGAATTAAATAAAGAGCAGCAACTTTTGCAAATTCTGTCGCACTTCACAGCTTGATTCTAGTAGGTTTCCATCCCCCTTTCCTCTAGCGTCAAAGGAAAATACAGAAGGATCGCTTAGTGGCCGAGTTCACAACATCCCTGACAAACTTTCAGAAGGTCCAGAGGCAGGCTGCCGAGAAGGAGAAGGAGTTCGTAGCTCGAGTGCGAGCCAGCTCCCGAGTCTCCGTAAGTATGTTAGAAGGTGCCGTAAAAGCGAACGTGCTATTCCATAGAGGTCCCTGAAACGACAACCTTGGCATGTTTTTAAGTCGTGAAGATCTGTGACTGTCTTAGAAAATCAGTAGTTGTGTAATTTTCAAGTGTTTCTTCTCAGTTTTGAAGAAGGACAACGGTGATGGTGTTATGTATTACTGTGTAGTTATTTTGTCCAGGTTGTGGAACAAAAAAACCTACAGATTATATTAAAAATATAGAAATATTTTGTCAGAAAAGATTTAATAAGTCCCACATTTACTAGAACTTGAAGCTGTTGCTTAGTGCTCATGCTAGTGTAGAGAGCACTTTACTCCTGCGTTGTATGAAGATGGAAATGAGCAGAGTGAATGTATCGTACAAATACTGAAGAATACTCACCGTAGAAATATAACCTGGAGAATAGTATCGTACAAATACTGAAGAATACTCATCTGTAGAAATATAACCTGGAGAATAGTATCGTACAAATACTGAAGAATACTCATCTGTAGAAATATAACCTGGAGAATAGTATCGTACAAATACTGAAGAATATTCATCTGTAGAAATATAACCTGGAGAATAGTATCATACAAATACTGAAGAATACTCATCTGTAGAAATATAACCTGGAGGATAAGTGAAAGGAGAATTTAGAGTGGAATTTTGAATTAGTCTTTAAAGGAAATCACAAGTCCTTAGTTGATACCATTTCCAAGAGTAGTTTACATTTTATTTAAATAATATTTATTTTATTTAAATAATTTTTATTTTTTGGGAATATTTAATGATTGTTATCCTTGTCATCTTAGGATATAATTTTATTATTATTTGAGGTAGTTAACCTAAAATATTGGAACAAAAATTTTTTCCCTCTACACATATATTTATTTACATTCCATGTAAATCAGTCTACATTACTATAAGGGAAAATATGATGTTTCGTGTTT
This sequence comes from Saccopteryx bilineata, assembly GCF_036850765.1. Taxonomy (NCBI): domain Eukaryota; kingdom Metazoa; phylum Chordata; class Mammalia; order Chiroptera; family Emballonuridae; genus Saccopteryx; species Saccopteryx bilineata. The sequence continues at coordinate 28,344,294 of NC_089501.1, read as the reverse complement.
TTTCTTTGCCCCTTCTCAAATCCACTCTGTTGCTAACTTATTCAGGGCGGTTTTCCTGAGGAGAGCTCAAAAGAAAGGAATCTTGTATCGTGGGAAAGGTAAGAATTCTAAAACATTATACAGATTGAAAGATATTTATTCAGATAAATTTTATACATTATGTTCCCTAGCACAGAATTAAAACCTTCAGTATATTATATCATGACTGTCCTAAATTACTTTATAGAAATAAAAAATAAAAATTTTGAAAAATTATATAGTATATTGTAAAATATATAAATATATAAAAATATTCTAATACAAGAATAATACTTCGTAATTATTTTTCCAAGTGAATATTATCTCTTAATTATTATTTGATATGCATTATTCCCTTGTGTGAGGTTTAAATCAAACAACAGGAAATACCTAGCTGCCCAATATAGTTTCTGGTAACTAAGTCATAACTTTAAAAAGTGTCAGTAACAGGTAATATAAATAAAATATGATTAATATTTATGTCATATTAGAATCTGAGCATTCTCTGACTTTGAAAAAAATATTCTATTTGATATTACTAGGAAAGAGTTCCATTGTTTATTACAGACTTTCTTGTTTCCATATTCTTTTCTTTTTATTAGCCAAACTCAACCTCAAGTGCAGGTGCAGGATGACGAAATTACAGAGGATGACCTCCGCCTTATTCATGAGAGAGAGTCTTCTATTAAGCAGCTTGAAGTAAGCTTTACATTATAGAGTTGGACTGCTGCCTGTTCTTAGTGAGTTTGTCTTCAGGATGCTTAGCTAATGCTGGGACAGGGATTGAGAAAAGAAACTAAATAAATATATCAATTTGGAGGCATTTCTCATGTAAATTAGAATAATTCCTCTTTTTAAAAAAATAATCTCTGTAGACTTTGTGGTGGGATGAGAGAACCTACTTTCTTCTACTCTTTTTTTTTTAATTCTTTTAATTCTTTTTAACCTTGGCATTGAGAAAAATAACAGTCTAGAGTTAAATGTCTGTTCAGCGAGTCTGGATGGCTCCCATGGCACATGATAAACATCTCACCTGCATGAATAATAACTTTTACAAGGGCTTAAACTGTGTTTTATTTCTCTTTAGTATGCTTATGACATCAAAGAGGTCTAAAACCTTAGTTCTTAGGGCATTACATGTTCCCTAGGAGTTGAGATACTAATAGCTAATGATAGCTACAGCTTGAGGGCTTCCATGTGCCAAGTACTGTGTGATAAGCCCTATATGTTCATTGTCTAATTTAGTCTTCAGAACATCTCTCTGAAGTGGTGAACTGTGACACCGTCATTGCCATATTACATTTGGGGAAATTAAGACACGAGAGGAATATATAAATTGCCCCACCCCTCCTGAATAAAGTATTTAAATTTTACTCTTTAGTCAGGCAAAATAATAGTTATTTTGTATTGAAGAAGAGTAAATTTATAACTTTTTTATCCTTCACTATTCCATTGTATTTTCAAATTTATTAATATGAGATGTTACACCTAATGTTTTATTCTTTTAAGTTGTCAAATTGGTGTATACATTTTTACTAGAAATATAACAAGAATATTTTTTACCCTTGTGAGGAAATAGCAAAACTAATACTTGTGATAACAGAACAAATCAGATTATATAACAAGCTCAGCAGTCACAGCCCTTTCCTAACATAGATCCTTCATTTCCGTCCTGCCTGGCTTGATATTTTTAATGTCACAAACTTATTTTAGAGAACTGGTTACTGTTTTTTCTTCTTGGGATTGTTTATAATAAAATAATTTTCTGATATTTCTAAAATTTATGTATTAAGTTTCTCTGTAGGGTGGTTTAGGTTTTTTTTATTTTCCCCTTCTATGAATTGGGGACTGAATTTCTGATTATAATAATTTGTGCCTTTTTCTCTTAGGCTGATATTATGGATATTAATGAAATATTTAAACACTTGGGGACAATGATTCATGAGCAAGGAGATATGATAGGTAAGTCCTGCTGATTGGGCTTCGTGAGGTGTTAGCAGGCTGCCTGCAATTTACCTGTGGTTAGTTCTCAAGTGAACTGCTCTGGCCCTGGCCGGTAGGATGTCAACCGGCGTGTGGATGTCCCAGGTTCGATTCCCAGTCAGGGCACACAGGAGAGGTAGCCATCTCATTCTCCTCCCTCCCCCTTGTCTCTCTCTCTCTCTTCCTCTCCCATAGCCATAGCTGAATTGTCTATTGTTTCGAGCATATTGGCTCAGGGCTCTGAGAATGGCTCAGTGGAGCCTCTGCCTCAGACTCTAAAAATACATCACTTTCAAGTGGCCCCAGGTGGGCAGAGCGGGGTGGATCCTGATTTGGGTGCATGCAGGGGTCTCTCTATCTCCCCTCCTCTCATTTAAAAAAAAAAGAAAGAAAAAGAGATAAGTCACTGCTCCTTCTCTGCCTTTTGGTTCCGCTGCAGGTAAAAGCATAGTCTAAACAGATGAAGCATCACCCTCGGCATTATCTAAAATAAATCTTGTTTTTGGCTCCAGCCTCATTTATTTCAAAATAGTTAGATTTAATCAGGCCTACTGCTGAGATCATGGAGGGCACCATGTAACATCATTCAAGCTTATTTCCAGGGCCTCTGGTTTTAGTTTTATTCCAATTTAATTCTCATCACAATAAGGACTTTGGGGGAAATTTGTGCTATTTATAATTATGTCTGCAATCTTGCCTTTAGATGGAAGGAAATAGGTATCTATCTGCTCGATCATTCATTCCAATAGTTTTTTTAATAGATTAGTTTAGTAATATTACTTAGGTGCTCAAAATTTTTTTATTAAAAATTCTTAAAAATGAATTAGTGACTAACACTTTAAGTTTTAAATGTAATAGTGATTCATTTAAGATGTAACTGTCAGCACTGATCAAGATCCTGATCATTTTTATCATTTTGAAATATGAGAATATATATATCTAAAAATACATTTAATATGTTTTTTGAATGTGGTTCAATTGAAATACTCAAACCTATAATGTAACTATTATCTGTCCATTCTTAGTCTGTTCTCTCACCCCCATAGGTCACAGGGTAAAATTTCTAAAACCATTTATGCATCCAACAAATATTTATTGAGTGCCTACTAAATCCAGGCATTGGGGATCCAGGTGAAATTGAACAACAAATAAAAGATCCTGCCTACATAGATCTTATAATCTAAAAAAAAGAGAGACAATTATTTTTTAAAAAGTAAAGTAAATGAATGTTGAGCCTGTCCAGGCAGTGGTGCAGTGGATAGAGCATTGGACTGGGACACAGAGGACCCAGGTTCGAAACCCCAAGGTTGCTGGCTTGAGTGCAAGTTCACCAGCTTGAGTGCGGGGCCGCTGGCTGGTGTGTGGGATGATAGACATGATCCTATGGTCGCTGGCTTGAGCCCAAGGTTGCTGGCTTGAGCAAGGGGTCACGTGCTCTGAAATAGCCCCCTGATCAAGGCACATATGAGAAAGCAATCAATGAACAACTAAGGAACTGCAACAAAGAATTGATGCTTCTCCTCTCTCTCCCTTCCTGTTTGTTTGTCTCTATCTTTCCCTCTCTCTGCCTCTGTCAAAAAAAAAAAAAGAATGTTGATAAGTGCTTTGGGGAAAGTAAGGCCAGGCCCAAATAAGGACGGGGCTGCTGGCAGTGGAAGATGTTGCTGCTTTACGTCGTCAGGGAAGGCCTTACTGAGAGGTGACATTTTGTTTGAATAATGAATGTGTTTAATCTGACCTTGAATGAAACCTCATGATTTGTGCAGTTCTTGCTCTAGAGAGTGATCATGCAAGTATCAGCACATGTGTTGGTTAACAATGTGTGTGTTTTATTTTAAAGATAGCATAGAAGCCAACGTTGAAAACGCAGAGGTGCATGTGCAGCAAGCAAACCAACAACTGTCACGGGCATCAGACTACCAGGTAATATTAACTGTAATAAATTGTCTTCTAACTCAGACTTTTGACGTGTGTGTGTGTGTGTGTGTGTGTGTGTGTGTGTGTGTGTCTATTCAGACTTAAAGTGGCTAGAGATGTTGAAATTTCAAATCCCACGGAAGACAGGTCAGAAATATGCCAGTCAGTGCAAAACTGGATGTAGCCTGATTATTTTCAGGCTTGCACCAGAATTGTGGCCCACAGGAGAAGGAACTTCAGTGTTTCTCGAGTACTGAGGGGAGCAACAGGGAACCACCGGCTTTTCTGGCAGCCTCTGATGTCACTGGGACTTTCCAAGCCAGAAATCTCCTTTATAACCTCTGTTTCTCACTGTTCGCTTCTACCTTTTCCTCCCTTTTTTTTTTCAGTGACACTGTGCACTAAAGAGGCATAGATTTATTGTCCTAGAGAGATCTCTTCGGGTCCTATGGAAATTATATTACCTTGCAATATCCTTGACTACTAGATAGATACTCTGTCAGCATTCAGCAGACCCTTTGCTGGGAAGAAATTGATTTCTTAAGTCAAATCAGGTTAATATATTGAGTCCATATGTATGTGTCAAATATAAAATATGTGTGAAGTATTATATGACTATTAGGACCGTAAACTATTAGTCTATTGTTTAATACAGGGGTCCCCAAACTTTTTACACAGGGGGCCAGTTCACTGTCCCTCAGACCATTGGAGGGCCGGACTATAAAAAAAACAACTATGAACAAATCCCTATGCACACTGCACATATCTTATTTTTAAGTAAAAAAACAAAATGGGAACAAATACAATATTTAAAATAAAGAACAAGTAAATTTAAATCAACAAACTGACCAGTATTTCAATGGGAACTATGCTCCTCTCACTGACCAGCAATGAAAGAGGTGCCCCTTCCGGAAGTGTGGCAGGGGCCGGATAAATGGCCTCAGGGGGCTGTATGTGGCCCGCGGGCCATAGTTTGGGGACCCCTGGTTTAATACATAGACCTTTGATGTTCAACAAGGATCGGCCAGGCTTTTTGGAAACCACTAAACTCCACCCTAGCATTTAACTTCCCTTTCCAAACTCTACTTTTCTTGTTGTTTATAATTATTTTCTCAAACCTTGTTACCTTCTTATAAAATAACTAAGATCTACATCATCTTGGGTATTTTCAGTTGCTCTGCACTTTTCTCACTAACCATAAAAGTTCCCTATAATTTCAGTACCATTTTTCACTGGACATCCACTGCATATTAAGTGACATGTAGAGGACAGTGAAGCTATAAGAGAATGCTGAGTCACAGCGACTTATATTCACTGATGGAGTGACTCGTGGTCACCATCTTGTGCATGTGATGCAGATATGCACCTCTGCAGAATGAATGTCATTATGTCATAGCCTGCATTATTCATGAGTAGTTATACACATGCACACACCACACACAGTAATCTGTAAATGCCAACAGTTAGAACTGCTCAAAAGTGTTTAGTAGTATTCGTCAGTGACTGGGCTTACATGTTATTTTGTTTGCTCTTGGATCTTGGGGGTTATAGATCTGTATTAAGTTGTACGGTAGTTTTCCTCCCCCTAGTGGAAGGGAAAGCCAGCAGGTCCCCTGGGGAAAAGAAACACATCTTCCCAAGCTGCACCTCTAAAACTGGAGCTGCCCTTATATTTATTTAATTCCAGAGGCCCTGAGTGATGAGAAAAGAACTGCTTTCCAATAGTCCTACTTGGAAACCTTGTTAATAAACTCATGCCTATGCAAAACATGGTGCTTCTAAACAGGTTGGGTGGACCATGAGCATAAAGGAAGGGGATAAGTGCTCTTATCACCATGGCACCCCAAGGGCCTCATTACCCCACCCTAGGGAGGTTTCCCCCGGTAGCAGAGTGCCCATGACTGTTTATAATGGTGCATTACACGTGTCTGGAAACCAAGTGGAATCTGGGACAAATATGTAAGCATGATATCAAAACTTTAGAGGAATTGTGTTTTATACATAAGTATTATTCAGTTGAAAAGTTAGATGAGCCTGATCAGGCAGTGGCGCAGTGGATAGAGCATTGAACTGGGATGCAGAAGACCCAGGTTCGAAACACCGAGGTCGCTGGCTTGAGCAAGGGGCCACTCTGTTGTAGCCCCCTGGTCAAGGCACATATGAGAAAGCAATCAATGAACAACTGAGGAGCTGCAACAAAGAATTGATGCTTCTCATCTCCCTTCTTGTCTGTTCCTCTCTCTGTCTCTCTCTGTCTCTCTGACACACACACAAATTTAGATGAATATGTGGAATACTGAAAGTATTCATGGTTTTTAGGGTAACTTCAAAGCCAGAAACATACCTTTTTGTAAAAAAATGATACTTTTGGTTGACATAAAATAAATTTATAAATTTTTCTACTTTGTAAGAAAAAGGATTCCTGCATGTTGCTGTGAAATATACAAGCCATTAAAGAAATACAGTAATCTGCAGCTGGGCCAGGAATGAAGAATGGAACAAAATACTTAACCTTTATATTTAAATGACTGTATCTTAATTTTGTATCTTAATTTTTTTTGCCTCTTTGCTTTTCATTTGTTATGTTGAGATGTTGAATGCAGTTTTCATTGAGAATGATTTGGAAACTAATAAATTAACCTTGGAAAAATTGCTGAACATTTACTCTTGCTTATATTTTCAGAGAATTCATTTTGAAGATCAGCTATGTTAAAAAAAATTTTTTTTTCAATTACAGTTGACATACAATATTATATTCATTTCGGGTATACAACATAGCAGTTAGGTATTTATATACCTTACAAAGTGATCACCCCAATAGGTCTAGTACCCATTTGATACCATACATATTTATTACAATATTATTGACTATATTCCCTATATTGTACTTTACAGCCCCATGATTATTTTTTAACTGGCAATTTGAAGAACAAATTTTTTTATAATAGTATTTAAATACAGAAGCTCTTAAACTGTTCTCTTTTTTTTCATACATAGCTAACCTCAGTCCATTGCTTAAATCAGTAGCTTTCATTTTTCTGTGTTTTCTACCCCAGAAAAATTACCAACAAAAGTTGAATAATTACCCCTTGAATTGCACCATTAACTCAAGAAAAATATTTTTGAAAAAGAAAATTGTCCTATGTGTATTGAAGAGATTTTTAAGAAGAAAAAAAATGCACTAAAAAATTTGAGGGCAATGAATTACTATTGATTTTACTCTAGAAATGAACCAAATGATTTTCAGTTGCTATGGAGATGCTTCTCTACATTTGTAAACATATTTTTGTTTTTGCATCTGCAGCGCAAATCCAGAAAAACCCTGTGCATCATCATTTCTCTCCTTGTCATCGGAGTCGTAATTATTGGTATCATACTGGGAGTGAAAAGCTAAAATTCTGAAGGAGTACACTGTTGTACTTATCTAAATTATGTAGGAAGGTTCTTGTAACAGTGGTTTTTTATTATTATTATTTTAAAGCTATTGCATAAAAGGTGGTTTCCGTACTTTTATTTTTATTTGGGGGGGGGTTCTTTTGGAGTAAATTTGATATTTTCTAATATTGAATGTTTTTCTAAGTATCACTGTGGGCATAACTTCCATGCTTTTCGATCTGGTAACTTAGTTTTTTGCCCACGTTGTATATGTCTTTCATTTATAATTTATTTATCCTGTTGACTTAGTTTTTAGAATGAATAAATTTAAAGGTGTATGTGTTCTGTGGGCATCTGTCTTTTTGTCACAGTACAACATAAACCGAGATTTGTTACTTTAATTAAAAATTGAATTTTGATTAGGGCCAGAAGAAATGTTCTAAATAATTTTAAAAATTACCTGTTTGTGTTGGCTTTTTTGCTGGTTCATACCAGCACAGATTATCTATTTGACTGTTATTCTTAATCTTCAGACCCCTTACTACTCTGAATGAAATCAATGAACAGTTTCCTACTACATTTCATATACTGGGTGTGTATATATTAAGCATTGCTGTAGATTGCCTGGTAAAATACTCCTTAGATTGTTTTTACATAGGCTGTGTTTAAATTGGACGTTTACTGAGGAATGTGTAGTCACTATAAATGTTCAATGTGGTTTGGAAGGAGAGTGTAACAAATCAATACCCCAACCTGTTACTCGGCTGTGTATTTCTACAGCTATTAGAATGGAAATTAGTGATCTTTCCTTACATGCTATTGAATAATGGTTACATTTGTATTCTTAGGTCAAAATTATTGGGGAGGAAACTATCCCACAATTACTATTTCTAGCACCCAGAACTTAAAATGTATTTACCTTGAGTACCATTTTGTACCATCCTTCATTAGAAAAGGAATTGGATGTTTGCCAATTAACTCACCGTTTTAAGGCCATGTTATTTTAATACACTAATCTGAATGCTTGTATTTTATAATGTTCTTCTAGCACAGTTTGATAGTGAAGGCAGTGTTTTACATGGCAAGCTATAAACTTCAAATGGGAACAAATAAAATATTAAGTAACTAACTAAAGTGTACATTGGCAGCCAAAATAAAGATGATTTTAATCGTGTCTGGATAGCTCTGTTCCATGAGGATTCTGCTTCCATGGAACCGACACTTGACCTTTCCCTCACACTTTGGCCACTGGGAAGGTAACCCACCCAACAGCCATTCTCCCATCTTTCTGAAATACCTTACTCAATTTTTATTTTGGCAATCTTAAAAGATTTTGCCTCTGATAGGTAGAAGCTGCATGACAGTAAAACTCAATCTCTTCTACAAAAGAGACTGTAGAAAACTCTTCTGTGAGTGATTAGCAACCTTGATACCTGTGTTTATCAGAATCGGCTCACTTTAGTGAATGGGATGGGTGATGCAGGGGAGAACTCAGGCAGTTTCTACTCATTCTGAAGTCAGTGAAAGCATGTCAGACTTTCCTGAACGTGTTTTCTCCTTGTTAAGTGGAGAGAAAAGTGTAGGGAAGCCTGCTGTTTCATGTCATGCACCGGCGCCCTGTGGCTAAAGTCCTAATGGCTTTCACAAATCACTCCAGTTTTTTTTTTTGTTTTGTTTTGTTATTGTTTTTGTTATTGTTCTTGCCACAATTTTACTTGATAAATGTTGTTATCACAAAGGCAAATGCATTTACTTCTATTTATTTCATAGTTAAGTTCCCAAGAACAGCAGAAGCACTTGATTTTTTTGGCATAATTTTAGCACCGTTATTTAAAGTGTAATAATTTATAAATGATTTTAACTGGGACACAGCTCAGTGACTGCAAAGAGGAACTCGAGTGGCTTGCATTCTTCTAGGAATCATTCATTTTGAAGGGGAAGTTTGCACACAGTATTTGGAACACAAAGAAGAGTCTCGATTAGAAAAAATAAAATGAAAAACAGGACAGTAGCCAATTTTTAAACATTTTCCTTTGCGTTAGTTTTAGAGTCACCTTGAGAGGTGGTGAAGCTTACATTATAGAAAGCGAAATTAGCATGGTTTTAATGCCTGTGAGCATATCTGAATCTGTGTGAGGCAAACTGAGACTCTTAACTGAAGAAGTTTCCTTATCAAATGACACCTAGTGTTCCTTTCAGTGCGCCCCAAAGACATGCTTGAAGGATGCAGGCTGAGGTTAACCAGCTTCTTTACTGAAACTGAATGACAGTACAGCAGGAAGAATTTGGCCTTTGTATTGGTCATTAAATGTCATAAAATAATGTTTTGGTTTGGCAGTAATTGATGGTAAAAGAATGACTGGTGTCAGTGCAGCTTGCTTTTTTAGTGGGCATGGGATCAGTTCCAAAATAGTATATGGATGTGAATACAGGTGGAACGCAATCTCGGACAGCAAGCGACGGACGGACACAGCCCCTGAAGTCAGGCCCACTGCGCGCACCGGCTCCCAGCGGTGACGTCTGTGCCACTGACTGACAACCCTCTGCTCCTTGCAAAGGCTGCCACTGCGTCCTTCAGGGTCTTTACTGCTTTTGTTAAAATGATTAAATTTTTCTACACAGACAAAATGTTTTGAATATCAATCTTTTTAGACAAATTTATAATGAAAAAAGGAATGACTTGTGAAAACCTCTTATTCCACAAAATTAGTCTGTAGTTTAGCAAGGAAAGTGCAGAATAGTTTTTCTAGTTGGTGTGATTTTTGTTTCTTTATGTAGAAAATAATGTCACAATAAAATAGAAAACCTGTATAAAGAAAATAGTCATTGTTCACCATTTAATAATAAAGAGCAATTCACAAGAGTATTTTATTCAGTGTTTATTTTCTTTTTTTTTCTTTTCTTTTTTTTTGTATTTTTCTGAAGTTGGAAACAGGGAGGCAGTCAGACAGATTCCCGCATGCGTCTGACCGGGATCCACCCGGCACGCCCACCAGGGGGCGATGCTCTGCCCATCTAGGGCGTCGCTCTGTTGCAACCAGAGCCATTCTAGTGCCTGAGGCAGAGGCCACGGAGCCATCTTCAGTGCCCGGGCCAACTTTGCTCCAGTGGAGCCCTGGCTGCGGGAGGGGAAGAGAGAGACAGAGAAGAAGGAGAGGGGGAGGAGTGGAGAAGCAGATGGGCGCTTCTCCTGTGTGCCCTGGCTGGGAATCGAACCTGGAACTCCTGCACATCAAGCTGACGCTCTACCACTGAGCTAAGCACATAAGGCCAGAGCTCTGCTTATTTTCTTGAAAGGTAAATAACTGTTTTTTACTCATGACCAAGTTGCTGTGATAAAAATAAAATTTTAGCATGAGATGAAGAGAGCTGTTTGGGTAGTTACGAGTTACGTGACATTTTTAGTGGTAAAAATCATCAGGGATCGTTCCTTAAACAAAAAATAAAATTGTATATTTTCATGATTCAGTGAATAAAAACAAAAACCTGACCTGTGGATCCCAAGACTTCTGTGGAGTCTTACCATAGGATTTGAGCAGCCTGACCTCTCAGCAAGGAATACATGTAGTAAAATTTATACCGATAGGAGCTGAAACAGGTACATGATAGCACTTTTTTAACAAAATGCATGACAGCTCGACTTAACAACTGTCCGGTCCTAGTTCATAAGTCAATGAAGAGAAAACCATGTCTTCCCACCAAATAGGATTTGTGTCCTGAAATACTGTAACCCAGAGAGTAGTAAAGAAACTACCTGGGCCTAAGCCTGCAGGGTGACCTTTCTTCATTTCCGCTGCGTTTTCAGAAGTCAGTAGATGCAGTGGAGTAGTACCTCATTCACTACGTTAACAGCACACTAGGAACACATTGTCCCTTAATGATGATTTTGGACTATTTTAACATTACTATCAGGGTTCAGTCAGGAAAGGAGCCACTTGGTGTAAGTAAAAGGGTTTCAATCTGAACTTAGGAGCTTCCTCCAGCATGTGAGGAGCAGGTGAGTCTGCAGCCGCAGCAAGGGTGGCTCTCGGAAGCTGGCCCCACATCACTGCATCTTGAGCCCTTGAAAGTTCATGGTCCTCAGCTTGTATCATTGACACCAGTGGGTCTCAAAGGGCTGCCACCAGCCTGCTAGGCTGTTGATAGCACCGAAGCAGATGACCTGCAAGAGATCTTGAGATGGCCATGAAGCCCGTGTGCTGCCTACCTACACTTCGGCCTCTCCTTTTCTCCATCTTTCCAATCTGATAGAAGCACCTCTCACTGGTCCACTCTAACTTCGAACCAGAAGATGAAGAAAAGTCTGGGAAATGTAGTTTCTGGCTTCCCAGCAATACAGAGAACAGACATTTCAGAAAGAGGAGGGCGGTGATGTTGAGGTGACAACAGACTGCCCAGCGAGGTAGGAAACACCGAAAAGCAGAAAGACTATAAACTATGTGAAGCAGAAAGACTTGCAGAATTTTCTTATCTTTAAGGGTTCTTTGGTGGAAAAAATTTAGAAGTATTGCTTCTTAATGGTAAGTCAATTTTTCCAACTAGAACAAAGTTTATGCATACAAACGCAGGCCCAAGCACCTAGCACTTTCCTCTGCCCAGAGTTGCTCAATAAATAATTGTTGACTTAATTTGGCACTTATTTTGTGACAGGCTCCTTCATCCCTGGTCATGAGGGGTACAAGAGTGTTTCAAAAGAATATAATCCCTGCCCTCAGGAGCTTACATTTTGGCATTCAGGGTGTAAAAGCACTTGATGTGTAAGAAGGAAAATGGGTGGTAGAGGAAGGAGGCAAGGAAGACAGGCATTTGTGAGGGTGGATTCATCACTTCAACCACCTAGCTAGCACCTGAGGACTGGGGCCCGTTCACTCATGGGCTGGCTTCCTGTTCATCCTGTTCCCGTCTTACTAACTGAATTTCCTTTTCTTTGCTCCATTAACATACTACTAGAGAATGGATACTTTTCTAAAGAGTAGCTACTAAGTTGAAAGGTAATCTATATATAATAGCTCCAAAAAGGAAATGTCCTTCTGCTGGTGGCAGCATCTGGATTCAGAGCTAGGGGGTCCTAAAGGTCAAGACTGATGTTTATAGGACTTTTGCAAAATTATGGCTTCCAATGAAGGCAGAGCATTGGGAAGAAGGGAAAGAGCCAAGGGGAAATTGGAACTTTTGTATATGTATATTTTTATTGACTCTAAAGCAAAAGAGAAAGGGAGAATAAAACTGAAACATTGATTTTGTCATTTCACTTTTTTATCCATTCATTGGTTCTTATATGTGCCTTCTCTGAGGATCTAAGCCACAAGCTTGGCATATCAGATGATGCTCTACCAACTGAGATACCCAGCCAGGGCCTGGAACCTATATTTTTTTAGAATGCACTGAACGCCAATGCATCACCAATGCTCCTGTTAAAGTGTGTCTAATTTAACCCCACCCTATTCTTTTTTTTTTCTTTTTTCTTTTTGTGACAGAGAAAGAGAGACAGAGAAGGACAGACAGGAAGGGAGAGGGATGAGAAGCATCAGTTCTTCGTTGAGGCACCTTAGTTGTTCATTGATTGCTTTCTCATATGTGCCTTGACCAGAGGGCTACAGCAGACCAAGTGACCCTTGCTCAAGCTAGCGACCTTGAGCTCAAGCCAGCAACCTTGAGCTTCAAGCCAGCGACTACCTTTGGGCTCAGGTCAATGACCATGGGATCATGTCTATGATCCCACACTCAAGCTAGTGAACCCACACTCAAACCAGCAACTTCGGGGCTTTGAACCTGGGTTCTCTGTGTCCCAGTCCAATGCTCTATCCACTGTGCTACCGCCTGGTCATGCAACGCTACCTTATTCTTTAGCAAGTCTTTTTTTTTTTTTTTTTTGGTATCTAAAGAGAATACCTTGGGTCAGGTAGCTCAGTTGGCTAGAGTGTCATCCCAATATGCCAGGGTTGCGGGTTGGATCCTGATAATGGCACCTATAAGAAACAACCAATGAATACATAAATAAGTGGAACAACAAGTCAATGTCTCTTTTTCTCTCTCAGAAATTAATAATTTTTTTTAAAGAGGAAGAAAGAACACCCTCTTAATGGCTCATTTAACCCATTGCCTTATAATTCACATACTATATCAATCTTAATCCTTGGTTTTTGCAATCATTTAGTTAACATGAAAATTGTGTAAGATCTTATTTTTGTTCAAATAATCCTAATTTTAAATGCAGAAATAGAACTAAATAACTGACACACTAAATAGATTTTTATAGACACTGTTGCTCCTGGCAGGTTTTTAAGAGGTTGGTCACTTAATTACTCAGAGTGGGATTTCTGTAGGTTTTGTATAGTGATGGCATTTCTGCTTAAAATGTAAGTGGCGGAAGGCAAAACCAGATTTCCTGTGCAGTTGTGACATGCACAACACCCCTACTTGTTCTAGAGGGAGTCTGCTAGAATTGAACTGAGTCTTTAAATAAACTTGAAAGGGCCTTAATTCCCACTTTGGCAAACCCAAAGTACAAATTTTTAAGTGTTTACTGTAAGTACTGTTTGACAGTCATTGCTGACTCCAAACCCTATTAGCATTGGTGGAAAACTTAGAAACTCAGTCTTTTAGTCTCAACAAAGATTTACTGGTACTAGTTTCAATTACTAATGTCTCTTGAATTTTATATCAGCTATTTAATGGTAGGTCTGAAACATGGAAGTCAGACCAGAATGAAGAGACCCAGTTTACATCTCTAGAAATTAGACATTTAATGAAGGATAAGATACCAGCTTTTAGTAACTTGGTTGATCATGAAAAGCTTTCAAGTCAAACTGGTCTGTCTGCCAATAATGACTCTAGAAACAAAAAGCCAGATTATCATTCGGTGGAGAATATTTTTTTCAAACTTGACTGTTATGCTCATGTTAAGTTCATTTAAAGACATTTTCAATGTACCTGACCACATCCAACCTCCAGTACCAAATGTAATGTTTGAATTTCCTCAAAGGTTATGTAACTTTAACATTTCATTATTATTGTGTGGTGGGTAATATGCCAAGATTTAGTAAGACAACCATCATATATCATTTAAATTAGTTCAGTCTTGGGTGCAATGGGATATTCTAAATTAGGGCTACCCTGTTGTTTATTTTTTCCTGATCTATAATCAAACATTTTTCTTGGTTACTTAGAAGTTTTCCATATTCGATTAAACTTTTATCAAGACAGGAATGTAGACAACTGACCAATACTTTCCTTTGAAATGGCTTAAACATTTAAAATAATGAGTCCATTCCCTATAAAGTATAAAATATGTATAATGCTAGTATTTTGAATTAAACTTTTATTTCGAGATAAATATTTATTTTCTATTGTAAAAAAACAAAACAGATTCCTGCCCACATACCTTTCACTCAGTTTCACCCAAGGGTAACATCTTGTGCAACCAGACTATTGACATTGATATAGTTAAGATGCAGAACATCTCCATACAGAATATTCCAGCCCAGAGACCCCTCGTGTTGCACTTACATAGCCACAGCCACTTTGTTTCCACCCCTGTCCCCTCATTCACCCTCAATAATCACAATCTGTTCTCCATTTTTATAATTTCATTAATATTATGTAGCTAGAATCATATAGTTTGTAACCTTTTAAGGTTAGCTTTTTTTTCATTCAGCATAATTCTCTGGGAATTCATCCATGTTGTTTTTTGTATCAGGTACATTGGTGGTTCATTTTTTAGTGCTGAGTAGTAGTCCATGGCACAGATGTATGATGGTTTGTTTAACCAATTACCTACTGGCTAACATCTAGTGAGTTTGGGCATATATATATTTCTTTTCCAAGTGAGAGGTGAGGAGATAGAGAGACAGACTTCCACATATCCCTGTACCGGGATCCACCTGGCAGTCCCCATCTGAGGTCAATGCTCTGCCCATCTAGGGCCATATTTCCAACCCAGCTATTTTTAGTGCCTGAGGCAGAAGCTCCATAGAGCCATCCTCAGTGCCTGGTGCCAATGCACTCTAACCAATCGAGCCATGGCTGCCAGAGGAGATGAGAGAGAGGGAGAAGAGAGAAGAGAGGCGTGGAGAAGCAGATGGTTACTTCTCCTGTGTTCCCTGACTGGGAATCAAACCTGAGACATCCACACACCAGACCAAGGCTCTACCATTGAGCCAATCGGCCAGGGCTGAGTTTCAGCAATTATGAATAAAGTTGCTACAAACATTTGTGTATAGAAATTTTTGTGAATATAGTTTTAATTAGTTTCTCTGGGATAAATGCCCAGCAGTACAATTACTGGGGCATTAGTAGTTGAATGTTTAGTTTTTAAGAAACTGCCAGTTTTCCAGAGTGACTATACCATTTTACATTCCCAGAAGTGATGTTTGAATGTCCAGTTTCTTTACTTCCTTATGCATGTGATGGTGTCACTATTTTTATTTTAGTTATTCTGAAAGGTGTCTACTGATATCTTACCATGGTTTTAATTTATACTTCACAAGTGGCTAATGAAGTTGAACAACATGGATAAATTTCTTATTGCCTCTTTCCATTTACATATATGGCACCTGAATTTACAGTGATGTGTTTCTTCATGTCTTTCTCCCTTTTTCTAATTGGATTGTTTATATCTTTATGCTTGAATTTTGAGTGTTTGTTTAAAATATATATTCTAGATACTAGTTCTTTGTTTAATATGTAAATCGAGTTACAAGCATTTTCTTCCAATCTGTAGCTTGTCTTTTCTTAACGATCTTTCACAGAGCAAAAGTTTTTAATTTTGATGCAGTCTAGTTTATCAATTTTTCCTTTCATGGATCATACTTTTGATATCAAAAACTCTTTCACTGGCCTAGATCCAAAGATTTTCTTTATTATCTTATGTTCTTTTCAAAAAGTTTTATAGTTTTACAATACTTTCAAGTCCATGATTCTTTCAAATTAATTTTTTTTTTTTGTATTTTTCTGAAGCTGTAAACAGGGAGAGACAGACAGACTGCCGCATGCACCCGACCGGGATTCACCCAGCACGCCCACCAGGGGCGACGCTCTGCCCACCAGGGGGCGATGCTCTGCCCCTCCGGGGCGTCACTCTGTTGAGACCAGAGCCACTCTAGTGCCTGGGGCAGAGGCCAAGGAGCCACCCCCAGTGCCCGGGCCATCTTTGCTCCAATGGAGCCTTGGCTGTGGGAGGGGAAGAGAGAGAGACAGAGAGGAAGGAGGGGGTGGGGGTGGAGAAGCAAATGGGCACTTCTCCTATGTGCCCTGGCCGGGAATCGAACCTGGGTCCCCCGCACGCCAGGCCGACGCTCTACCGCTGAGGCAACCGGCCAGGGCTCAAATTAATTTTTTACAAATTAATTTTGTAAAAATACTTAATTTTCTCTCTAAATCTATGTAATCTGATTGACCAATGTCACCCTGTTAAATGTAATTGTCTTAATTAATTAATTAAAAATTTTCAAAAAATTTTGTGAGACTTAGATTGAGGGTCACTGTTTTGCTTATGGATATCCAATTGTTCCAATACCATGTTTGTTTTTTAATTTTTTATTGATTGATTTTTTCTTTTTGTTAGAAAAAGGAAGGAAAAGAGAGAGAGGGAGAAACATCAATTTGTTGTTCCACTTATTTATGCATTCCTTGGCTGATTCTTCATGTGCCCTCACAAGAAATCAAACACACAGCCTTGGTGTATAGGGATGATGCTCTAATCAACTGAACTCCATGGCCAGGGCCCAACACCATGTCAGTTGGAAAGGCTATCATTCTTCAACTGAATTATTTTTGCTCCTCTGTCAAAAATCTGTTGGACAAAGTGAGTTACTGGGAAAAAAAAATCAGTTGAACATATTTATGTAAGTCTATATCTGGGTTGTCTATTTTATTCCATTGATTTGTGTGTGCAAACCTTCACCAATACCAGACAGTATTGATTACTCTGTTTAATTAGGCTTGAAATCAAAGAGATTATTTGCTTCTACTTTATTCTTTTTTAAAAGTGTTTTAGGTACTTCGTCCATTATCTTTCCATATGTATTTTAGAATAACGTTATCTACACATAATACTTGCTGGGATTTTGATAAGAACTACTGTATGTTAAACCAGTAGAGGCAGACCTTGGAAAGATTGTGGATTTGCTTTTGGATCATGGCAATAAAGTGAATATTTCAATAGAGCAAATCTCACTAATTTTTTGGTTTCATTGTGCATACAAAAGTTACGTTTACACTACATTGTAGTTTATTAAATGTTGCAATAGCATTTGGTCTAAAAAAAATGTACATACTGTAGTTAAAAAAATACTTCATTGCTACAATAAAAAATGCTAACCATCACCCAAACCTTCAGTGAAGCAAGTCATAATCCTTTTTGCTGGGTGGAGAGTCTGACCTCGATGTTGGTGGCTGCATTCTGCCCAGGGTGGTGATTGCTAAAGGTGGGGGTGACTGTGGCAGTTACTTAAAATTAAATAACAATGAAGTTGACTGCGTAGGCTGACTCATCCTTTCACAAATAAAATGAATAATTTATATGAAAAATGCAAATTACCAAAATCAACTAGGAAAGAAGTAGATGATTTCTGCTTCTGGCGGTATGGTTGACTAAGTCCTCTCAATGATCCTTCTACAAAATAAAATTAGTTGTTGAACAAAGAACAGCACATATAATATTTAGTTTGTTTTCTGGCTCATTAGAAAGCAATATAATCACTAAGGACTATTACAAGTGAAAGTGAGTTAAACCCAAAATTATTGGGAAACAGGAAAAGACTGATTCTGAGACAAAGTGGTCCCAGGTCAGTGGACTCTGACAGTAATTCTAACAAGTGAGTAAAAATCCTCTCGGGAAGAAAGCCTGCCTAATTAATGCCTCTAGATTTAGCAAACAAACACACAAGAAAATAAGCAATTTTGATTGAGAAACAGGATTTATATACTCAAGAAATTCAGATATTGGAATTAGCAAAAATGGAATAATTTATGAAATGGGTAAAGAAATCACTGAGTTAAACTAAATATGTAACAAGAGATAAGTAAAAAGAAAATACAGATGTTAAAAGGAATCAAACATAATAAGTATAAAATAATTATTGAAATATATAACTCAATGAATAGTTTATGAGCCTGTTAGACATTGGTAAAGGAATCATTAGTGAACTGAGGAATTAATACATATTGTAGCAAAGACAGACAAAGAGATAGAAAATAGGAATGATGGATCATGAGATCTGAAGGGTAGGATAAGAAGATCTCATATGTGTCTAATTGGAGTCTCAGAGATAAGACAACAGAAAAAACGGGTATTGTTCAAAATTCTAGACCTAATCAAAAATATGAATCCACATGTGCAAGAAACGAAATGTATATCAAACAAGGTAAATAAAAGAAAACCAATGCAGGTTCTTTTTTTATAATATAGGAAACTTGAGAACAAAGACAAAAAGATCTTAAAAGCAGCCAGAATAAATAAATATCCACCTACAAAGGAATGACAAATTGACAAGAGATTTTTTTAATACCAAGAAATTGAAGCCACAAAACAGTGGAATAACATCTTCAAGGTAGTAGGTGAATATAACAGTCAACCTACAATGAGTGCCAGTGAAATTACCTTTCAAGAATAGGGCAAAATAAAGACATATATCGTTTTGGGTTTTTTGTTTTATTTGTTTTTTTTCCCAAAGGAGAATTTATGACTAATAGGCTTTCACTTAAAGAATAAGGATGAATTGTAGGGTAGAAAAAAATGAAGAGGAAGGAAAGTTTAAGATGCAAGAAAGAATGAGCTAAGGAACTGGTAATCATGCAGGAAATGTAAATTAATACTATCTATATTTACAAAATACTTACATTGGGAGGTTAAAATGAAGAGCATAAATAAAACACTAGCAAAGTTCCTGACCTGTGGCAGCGCAGTGGATAAAGCATTATCTTGGAATGCTAAGTCACCAGTTTGAAACTCCAGGCTCACCTGGTCAAGGCACATACAAGAAGCAACAACTATGAATTGATACTTCCCGCTCCTACCCCTTCTCTTGCTCTCCTTCTTCTAATAAATAAAATCTTAAAAACATAAAATTAATAATATAAGATACTAGCAAAATGGTGTATAAGCCAGGAAATATATGTGTAGGGAAGGTGGGAGAAAGTTCTTGGAAATCAGTATGTGCATTTCAAAATCTCATTCCCCTTCACATAGAAGTTAAGAGAATAAATAACTTAAGGCTTTGTTGACCTAAGTATTCATGGTAAATTTTCAAGGATAACCATTAGAAAATAACAAAGAATAACTTTAAACCAATAGAAAGAAGCATTCTGAAATAAGGGGAAATAAACCTTTTTTAAAAATCCCAACTTTGATAGTCAAAAAAATTCAATGAAGAATGAAAAAACAAAGAAAAAGCAAAGAAATGGAACACATATTAAATCAATAGTTACAATAAATATTAATGGCTTACCTCATCAAATAAAAAAGGCAACATTCCTCAATATATTCAGTTTACAAAAGACAGAAAGCACAGGGATAGAGAAAGACCAAAAGTAGGATTAGAAAAAACAATGTAAGTAAATATACCAAGTTAGGTTAGTTCTATCAATATTAGTTCTTATAAATACTAGTGAAAAGCCTTAATAGGAATAAAAAGTATGTAAAAATGTTAATAGTTTCAACTAATAAGGCAGGGATAGCAATTCTAAACGTAGCAAAAAAATCTAAAATTAATAGAACCACAGGGAAAAAAATTGAGAAACATACTACATTGTAGTTTATGTACCTCTCTCAATTTTTATCTCAAGCAGCAAAAATGTTAATATGTAGAACAGAGTAAACTAAATTGACTTAAATCATAAGATATTATGCGCCCCTCGGTGAGAGAATGCACAATTTACTCAAGCACGCATAAAAGCTCTACAAGGAAAATATTAGAGGAATGTTTTTATGACCTCTAGGTAGCAAAATATTTCTTAGAAAATATGCAAAAAATATTAACCATAATCTACAAAAGATCAATCGCTTTTTACTTAAAACCTCTCGGGAAACGGCACTGTTAACTGTTTCAGAAACACTCAAGGTCAGTCAGCTATGTCTAGTTAAAGTCGAAATCACAATAGGTGGGATCCTATTTTAGGGTTTCTTCTTTAAAAAAATAAGCATAATGTCAAATATGACTAAAAACCTTTTAGTTTTTTTAAACCAATTTAAAGGAAATTTTCTTTAAATCTTAAGAAAAAGAATTCTTTTTTTCTTTTTTTTTATTTTTATTTTTTATTTTTCTGAAGCTGGAAATGGGGATAGACAGTCAGACAGACTCCCGCATGCGCCCGACCGGGATCCACCCGGCACGCCCACCAGGGGGCGTCGCTCTGTCGCGACCAAAGCCACTCTAGCGTCTGGGGCAGAGGCCAAGGAGCCATCCCCAGCGCCTGGGCCATCCTTGCTCCAATGGAGCCTCGCTGAGGGAGGGGAAGAGAGAGACAGAGAGGAAGGAGAGGGGGAGGGGTGGAGAAGCAGATGGGCGCTTCTCCTGTGTGCCCTGGCCGGGAATCGAACCCGGGACTTCTGCACGCCAGACCGACGCTCTACCACTGAGCCAACCGGCCAGGGCCCGAAAAAAAATTCTTTCTAACACATAATTTATGTCCATCAGTTTCGTTATTTTGTTTTCCACCTTTACCTCTGATTTAGAATGCTGGGTGGAAAGGTAGTTTCAGCACTGGAAATACCTTATTCTACTTTATTATGGCCTCCATAGTTTCTAATGAGAAATCCAGTTATTCGAATTATTGTTTTCCTAGAAATAATGCATCATTTCTCTCTGACTGTTTTCAAGTTGTGTTCTTTATATTACTATTAAATTTATTGGGGTGGCATTGGTTATTATGATTATATAGGTTTCAAGCATGCATTTCTATGACTTCTGATTTCTATATTGCATGTGAGCCTACCACCCAAAGTCAAATCATCTTCCATCATCATTTTTTGACCCTCTTCACTGAGTCATATTGAAAGTAGAAATTACATTGTCAATATCTATGCAACCCCTGTCAGTTCTAAATGGTCCCAGACTTTTCTTTGGAATATTCTCTCTCTGTTGGGTAGCAGCCATGTTCCGTGGGTGAAATGGGCTCCATCCTAACTCCACAGTTCATCCATTCTGCTTTATATAAATCAGACAGCCTAATCACATTCCTTTTGCCTCAGCGACTGGTTCAGGAATGGGCAGAAACCGAGTCTAGGCAATTAGCTCAGGATGTCCTTTCCTCTAGCCTGTAATCCAATTTAGGCAACATGCGAACTGTGGTGCTCCGGTTGTGAAGTCAGACATTAATGCAACATTTTAATGCTATGAGAAAAGATACAGCTTCAAGACAAAGACATGAGGTTGGGTAATTCATGCGTTCCTTCATTCACTCATTCATTCATTCGGTGAGCATCTGCTGAGTGCTAAAAAATAGCTGGGCCCTGAGAAAAAGCAAAATCTTACTCAGCAAATTCTAACAACAACAAAATAGTTGATAGCTTACATTTAATTAAAAACAAAGATCATCTCTTAAAACTTCATTCTCATGTCCAGGAAGACTTTTATTTTTGCAATCAGAAATTTTAGTTTCAGAAAAAGAACAAGAACAAGAAAGACAATGAAATCGTTGTATGAAAGGTTTCTTTCAAACCTTTCTCAACAGTTTTCTCCCCAGTCATCATAATGCTGAGAGGCTTCAGAAATACAAGTGACTCTGTGTTCAGACCAAGTACTTGGCCTCAGGAAGATGAATGATCAAACCTACTCACCATATGATTATAAGGGTCAGGTAGTTTAAAAAGAAATTACAATCTGAATTGAAGCAAGGATGAACAGTGTTGCTATTGAGCTACAAATCCCAGCTAATAAGCATAACCTTGTAAAGAGAGGTTAGTGTTTGGGAAACAGCATGTTCTTGCAGAAGGGCAAAGCGTTTGCAATATAAATAGTTGTAAGTGGACTAGCTTTCATCTTTGATGCCTTAACCCTCGTGTTTAGAGTTTTTGTATCCAGGGCTGGATTGAAAATGTTAGAAGCTTAGAATATGAAAAAGATTGTGATGACAACCCCACATGTAATTTAAAAGAAGTTTTATTTTCTTCAAAAGTTTATAAAATTGAAAATAAAATTACTTTTTTCTATATTTTCTAATTTTGAAATCCTGCATAAATTCATCACAATTAAACTTTTCTTAGTCGTTTCTGGTTCCTTTGATTTGCTCATATCTTAAGCACTTACTTAACCTCTTGGATAATAGTTCAACATTGATTACATTACAAATATCTATTAATCTTCCTATAATTTAAAAAATGTAAATGGAAGGGAACTATGTTATTTCAAAAAAGGAATTTGATCACTCACAGCAAACAGGATTCTTTGATTGGAGGTCCTCGACTTACTTTCTTCTTTAATATGTATGTACAGTACTCAAACTTCTTTTACAGAGGCAGGAGCATAACTTTTTTTACATAAGGAACAAACTTTAATCCCAAATATATTACACAATGACAAATTAATATAGGTTTTATCAAAACAAAGCAAGTTTTATCTTGGTACCATAGTATTTGGTTTAAATTAAGCATGACTGGAGGACACATTTATAAGTATGTAAGGGTCTTTGAAATTTATGGGGCAGGCTTTTTGCTGACCTGCGTTTCCAAGACTTGGTAGTAATGTGCATCAGAGAACTAAGGTTGTGCCAGTCATTTTTGACTAAAGGAGGAAAAATGCTTAAAGGTGTACTCTTTCCTAATTCCCAAAGCTATTTTTATTCACAAAGTAGTACCATTTAGTGTTTTTAAAAGTTTTTATTTATTGATTTTTAAAAAGAGAGGAAGAAAGAGAGCGAGAGAAACATTGATTTGTTGGTCCATTTATTTATGTATTTATTGGTTGATTCTTGTATGAGCCCTGACCAGGGACAGAACCTGCAACCTTGGCATATTGGGACAATGTTCTAACCAACTGAGCTACCAGTCAGGGAAATTTCATCATTTTTTTATTGTGTTAAGAGCAAATTAAAAGACCAAGAGCTCCTACTTAGTGATTCCAATATGACATTTGTATTCTTTTTTTTTTTTTAACCTAAAACCTTCTTGAGCTCTATGGAGTAAAGCAAAAAGAAATTGATTTTTTTTCATTGTTGGATGAATCATTAGCTTGTCATGTAAGAAACATTCAAACCTGTAACAATTTTTATGAGTTTATTTGAGCCAAACTGTCGACAATTGCCAGGAAGCAAAATCTCAACGGATTGAGAAAATGCTCTAAAAAATGGTGGTTTTACCACTTATTTTATACAATAGAATCAAAGGGGAAGATTTAAGGTGTTACATGAAATTAATTAGTTACAGATTAGGGAGGTGGAAGAAAGCGAAGTGGAGAAATCTTTGGGATTGGATGAGAAGTAAAAATATATATACTCAAACTTCTTTTACATAGGCAGGTTTAAGATAGTTAACAGCAATGGACATGATAATCATAACAATGAGGGGAACTGTGGTCTGTGCTCTGGTGGGGTGGCTGTACCTTGAGGAGGTAGGAAAGGAAGATGACCCTTCCATTCCAAAGGTATGTTACCAGGTATGTTATTTATTTATTTATTTTTGTATTTTTATGAAGTTGGAAACAGGGAGACAGTCAGACAGACTCCCACATGTGCCTGACCGGGATCCACCCGGCATGCCCGCCAGGGGGCGATGCTCTGCCCATCTGGGGCGTTGCTCTGTTGCAACCAGAGCCATTCTAGCACCTGAGGCAGAGGCCATAGAGCCATCCCCAGCGCCTGGGCCAACTTTGCTCCAATGGAGCCTCGGCTGTGGGAAGGGAAGAGGGAGACAGAGAGGTAGGAGAGGGGGAGGGGTGAAGAAGCAGATGGGCGCTTCTCCTGTGTGCCCTGGTCGGGAATCGAACCCAGGACTCCTGCACGCCAGGCTGACACTCTACCACTGAGCCAACCAGCCAGGGCCCCAGGTATGTTATTTTGTAGATGCAAAAGACAACAGACAAGCTCAGCTAAGGTAAGCATTGACCTTTGCCAGCAAAAACTACCTCCCTAGGATGTGACTGCCCACGATGAACTACTCTTAGTTAGAAAGTTTTCATCTAGACCATCCTGCGTGGTTACTTTAGGTGTCTGAGTTTGTAAGGCCACCATGCAGGCCTCCCCTGAGCTTGTCAGGTTCAGCATGTGGCCCCCTTTCTGTCCACAAACTGTAAACAACAAAAAAGTCACATTCCTGACCTTATCTTCCAATACTTTAATTTTTGTTTTACTGCTTAAGACTATTTCCAAATTAATTTAATGGTGTAAAATGTCTTTCATATAATGATGATATTATTTGGAAGGCATTATTCTTTTTTTACTGAAAAAATTATTGAGGAGAAACAACACACGGACACATATACAGGCAAGCACACTACAGTGGTGCAGTTTTATCTGTTGAATACCGTGCAAGTCACTGCTTCCCTTTGAGTCATTGATCACACTAAGTTCATGAGAACTCTTGGCTTTTTTGCCCTTGTAACTCCTTTAAAACTAAGGAGTGCTGTTGAGAAAGTAGTTAACAGAAAGAGGACAAATTGCCTTTTAATAACAATATTTTAGGAGGAGAAAGGTAAGTAATTGTCTCCATTTAAATTATAGCATACAACTAGAGCATCTCAAAAGATATAAGAACACTATAAGTGAACCACAATACTTTTTAGTTTACACTGACATTTTGTCACTCATCCCCAGACCACTCCCTTGGCTGCACTTAAAAAGCAACAAAGAGGTAGTTTTCTTTTATTAAGACTCTCTTCATTGGGTAGTGACTCCACTTCCACAGCTGAAACCATGAGAGAAAGAATTCTTGCTCCTTTCTCTTTATAATTACAATCAATTAATGTAAGAAAAAATAGTATTGTGTGGATTAAATAGCACAAACATCTCAAAAATCTAGAAAAATAATAAGGCATGATGATGATGATGATGATGATGATGATAACTATGGCTGTCTGACAATTCTGTAACAATTTTTTCATACATTTTTAGAGGCTGCACACACTTCAGATTATCTCCCATATGAAAAATCTTATTGGCCTGGTGTGCAGATGTCCCGGGTTTGATCCCTAGTCAGGGCACACAGGAGAAGCGACTATCTGCTTCTCTTTCCCTCTCTGTCCCTGTTCTTTTTCTCCCACAGTCAGTGACTCAATTGGTTCGAACATCAGCCTCAGGTGCTGAAGATAGCTCATTGATTCGAACATCAGACCCAGACAGGGGATTTCCAGGTGAATCCCAGTCAGGATGCTTATGGGAGTCCATCTCTCTATCTCCCCTCTTTCACTTAAAAAAATCTTGAAATCTTTTTATCTAAAAAAACTAGAGCCTGACCAGGCGGTGGCGCAGTGGATAGAGCATTGGACTGGGATGTGGAAGGACTCAGGTTCGAGACTCCGAGGTCTCCAGCTTGAGCGCGGGCTCATCTGGCTTGAGCGGAAGCTCACCAGCTTGGACCCAGGGTCAATGGCTCCAGCAAGGGGTTGCTCGGTCTGCTGTAGCCCCATGGTCGGGGCACATATGGGAGAGCAATCAATGAACAACTAAGAAGTCGCAATGCGCAACGAAAAACTAATGATTGATGCTTATCATCTCTCCGTTCCTGGCTGTCTGTCCCAGTCTATTCCTCTCTCTGACTCTCTGTCTCTGTAAAAAAAAAAAAAAAAAGAAAAAAAGAAAAAAAAAAACCTAGAAATATAACTCAACCTTTCTTCCATCATGACTGATGGATATTGAGTGATCAGAACATGTTCCTGAATCATTCATTGCTGGTAATGTTACAGCCTAAATTTTGCTGAGGCAGTGATTTGGAAAAACTCCAGCCTATTGATATCATTGAGTATGGACTCTCATGGCTCCTGCAATGGTCTAATTCAGTTAGGTCTTTGCTGTGCCCTCTTCTCACTGGGCAGTATCTGAGATTGTGGATGGAAATTATTTTTGAATCCTGAGTGATACTGGCCCACAATTAGAAAGGAATCTTGGTCCTGCTCCTTGTGATCATAGATAGGCTCCAGGAGTCTTAAGTTATATCTGGGGCCCCAGGATGCTATGGGTGTATTGTTGGCAGCCTGCTAGTCCCACTGCCAGTTCAAGTACCACCTCCAGATTATAGAGGGTGAGCAATAAGCAAGACGGTACTTCCTGCCTCCTGCTCATGGATAGGGCCACTTCTTCCCTGGCTACTCAGAGAACACAACGTGTCTTAGAATAGGTGCACATGAGAGCCCCTAAAGATGAAGTTGCATTAACAGCATGGTAGTTTATACGTCCTCCCCTGATCACAGCTGACATCTTTTTGAAGGGTGTCTAGGAAGATTGCCAAAGAGATCCTCAAAGCTTCTCTGTCACAGAATGTTAGAAAGCGATTAGCGTAATTCCTATAAATAAGGTGACCAGTTGTCCTCCTTTAGGGAGGACAGTCCTTCTTTTGTAAGTTCTGTCCTCCCTCGAAAAGTCTCCTCCTTTTTGATATTGGAAGACTAATCTCTGTTAATGTTCGTATTGGATCGATGCAGAGTCGATCCATTGCGGGTGATGTGACGTATTTGTATTTGACATGACAATTCATCAAGGATCAGTACAGTGCGGCAAGACGTGATTATGAGATGCATGCGCTCCACACAGGAGACCTTGAGAGAGCACGCAATATACCCAGCATGCAAATGGCTTTGAGTACTTCTTTCTGAAACATGACACATGACACGGCACATACGACATTGTAGACTCATGATTATTTCTTTCTCAGTGAATATTCAATCATAGACAGGTAAGAACAATTCATGTTTTATTCATTATCTATTTAATAATTTCAAATATGTATACTTTTATTTACAAATATTTTCCCAAAATTTGAGTTTTAAAGTGGCAACCTAACTTCAAACCATCTCTATTAATAACGCATTTTGATTAAATAGTTGCATAAAACAGACGTTTTTTAATTAGAAAATGATAAATACACCCGAATATCACTCCAAATTAGTGGTTTTATTTGATATTTAGTTTTACTAAATGAGTACTTTTTTCTTATAATTATTATTAAAAATTAATGGGAATGTAAGCACAATTACAACATAAAAATTACAAATGTTTTTATTATGCATTTATCATATTATAGTGTATTGTTGCAATGAATAAAATATTTCTTTTATTTACGATATTGTTTTCTTCAATTTATTTTTGTCCTTTTCATTGTGAAAAAGTTGGTCACCTTACTATAAAAGATCTGGAAATGAGTTCAGAGTTTTAGTTTATTCAAATGTAGATATGCTAATAGACAGACGGAGCAGGGAGAGAGGCATGGTGAACACTGAAATGAAAACACATTTCAGGAAGGGACACTGAAGGACTTTGGGGAAAACCCCCAGTAGTAATGACACTATCTGACAGACCCATCAGCAGTGCTTGTGTGTTTACTGGAGAACATGAGGCTGCACTAAGAAGAAACAAGAAGACCAGAGTGAATTGCCACTGGGCTGTTTGTCTGCTGTGAAAACTCCTCTTTGAAAGCTGGACGCAGGGAGAGGACAGTGCTTTCTAATTGGCTGAGGAAGCAGTCAACACTGGGGAAAGGCCGGTCAGGTGGCATAAGGCAGAGAGTGAGGATCTCAGGGAGGGAAGAGCAGAACTGAGAGCATGAAAAGTGTCCCACAGAGCACAGGACAGGTCTTAATCAGCAGAACCATGGGTGTACCTTAGGTGAGGCAGCCAGAAATATTTAAAGTCCAGGAACCTGGACAAATTCTAGAAGAAAACATAGGCAGTTTTCTGAAACAGATATGTCTGAAACATAAATCTCAGACATATCTCCTAGCAATATTTTTCCTGATACTGTATATTACCTTGGGCAAGAAATATAAAAGAAAAAAATAAACAAGTAGGATTATATCAAACCAAAAAATATTTTGCTAACCCTATCCTTGTAGCTCAGTGGATAGAGCATCGTCCTGGCGCACCGAGGTTCCATCAGCAGTCAGAGCGCATGTGGGAAGCAACCAATGTGTGCACAACTAGGTGGAACTCTAAGTGGAACAAGGAGTTGATGATTTTCTCTCTCCCTCCCTCATCTTCTCTCTCCTCCTTTCTCTCTCTCTTTCTTGCTCTCTCTCAAATCAATAAAAGATTTTAAATAAATAAACAAATAAATAAATAAAGTTTTTGCATAGCAAAAGAAACAATCAACAAAATGAAAAGACAACCCACTAAATGGAAGAACATATTCACCAATGTGTCTGATAAGAACCAATATCCAAAATTTACAAGGAAGTTACAAAACTCAAGACCAAAAATAAACAAAACAAAAAACCCCCAAAACAAAAAAAAAAAACACAGTCCAATTAAGAAATAAGCAAAGGACCTGAATAGACTCTTCTTCAAAGAAGACATTCAGATGACCAATAGACATATGAAAAGATGCTCAACGTTATTAATCATCAGAGAAATACAAATTAAAACCACGAGATATCACCTCACACCTGTCAGAATGGCTATCACCAATAAATCAACAAAAACATCGAGTGTTGGTGGAGATGTGGAAAAAGGGGAACCCTCGTGGACTGTTGTTGGGAATGCAGACTGGTGCAGCCACTGTGCAAAGCAGTATAAAGTTACCTCAAAAAATTAAAAAAGGAACTGCCTTATGACCCAGCATTTCCAGTTCTGGGAGTATATCCAAAGAACTTAAAACACTAATGTGAAAGAATATATGCACCCTTATATTCATTGCAGCATAATTTACAATAATCATGATTTGTAAGCAGCCCAAGTGCCCATCAGTAGATGAGTGGATCAAAAAGCAGTGGTACATTTACACAATGGAACACTAATCAGCAGTAAAAAGGAAGGAAATCTTACCTTTTGCAGCAACATGGATGGACCTGGGGATTATTATGCTAAGTGAAATAAGGCAGTCAGAGAAAGACAAGTACCATATGATTTCACTTGTATGTGGAATCTGATGATCAAAATAAACTAACAAACATAAAAACAGACTCATAGATATGGAGAACAGACTGACAGCTGTCAGAAGCAGTGGAAGTTAGGCACTTGAGTGAAAGTGATAAAGCGATTAAACAAACAAAAAACATAGATACAGACAACAGTGTGAGAATTGCAGAGGGAAAGGGGGAAGGGGAGAAGAAGAAGGGTAGAGGGGGAGAGATTGATACAGGGAGACTTGACTTGGAGTGCTGAACACACAATGTGATCTACAGATGATGTATTATAAAATTATACATCTGAAACCTGTACACTTTCATTAGTCAATATCATCTCAACAAATTCAATTTTTTAAAAAAGTCTAAAACCAGGAGGCAAGAGAAAGAGTTCTTGCAGCAGGAGGAAGAAAATGGGCTCCTAAGAGATAACACTGGAGTCATTATCAATCCATGGGTCTCCTAACATGCCTATGGGCATGTGTTTAAGGAGCTAGGGACCCCGGGGGCAATGGCTTTTCTTGAAGGCAGAACATCTGTTGGTGCAGTGACCCATGAAGCTCTGATTGTGCAACATTCTCTGTTTCCTGGAAAACTCCATACAGACACAAGAAGGAAAGAGATTGTCTCACTTGATAAATGAAAGCTATTAATCCAGATTAAGAAGTGTCCAGCAATACCATCCTCATTCTGCAATCTGCAGCCTCTAATGAGGATGTGCTATTTCTTCAGTTCCCGGCCCCAGTCTCCCAGGACCTGTGGCAGATGAAGGTTGCTTTTTTGCCCCTATTGGCCAGCCAGCAGAGGGAGTGAGAATGACTAGGTTTATACCTTCTAAACAATATCATCAGCTCAATAATCTCTAGGTTAAGAATTTACACCAATGCATAAAAATAATAGTTATGAAAATAGCTTTATTAATACTTATGTTCATAAAGATAGTCCATGCTTATTTTTAAACAATGTAAAAATATAGAAAGCAGACAACTGAAGGTTTCCAGTTATCCCTTTTTCTAATAGTTCATATCCTTCCAAAATTTTTCCTATATAGATATAAACTTCCATATCTATATGTATGCAGCTCAAATCTTTCCACGTTTTCCAGGATATTGGGGCATGTTTTACATTAATGTCAAAATAAAATGACTTGATTCTCCATCCTAAGTAGTTTTCAGAATAGAGCATGTTTCAATGATTCCTGAGCAGGGCACTCATATGGTGGTTATCCCTCTTGCTTTGGATCCTGTTCCAAACTCAATTTTTTCATTGATTTGTGTTGCTGCCTCTTTACTCCTACTATTGCTATAGCTTTTCTCTGTTTGTTTTTCTTGTTGTATTTTCCCTCAAAACCTGCATGTTTCATATCCTTGTTCTCCAAGGTTTAACTTAGGCACTTTGTGTTACATCAAACTTTGCTAAAGGTTTGGGGTGTTGTAGAAGACACAGAAATTAAACCTTGCTTAAATTATGCATTTAAGTTCTTAACATTTAACTTCTATTTGGTTTATGGCCCTGTGCTATTTATAAAACTTATTAATAATTATTATTATGATACACAATCTTAATGGCTAACATTTATAAATGTGCTTACTAGGGACTAGGCATTATGTTAAGAACTTTTCATGCATTACCTTACTTAACTCTTTTTAAAATATTCTTATTTTTCTTTTCAAATAATTTTTATTTTTTAATTACAATTGACACACATTGTTATTTTAGCTTCAGTTGTGCACCCACCCATGATTAGACATTACATAACTTACTAAATGATCATCCCAATAAATCTTGTACCTATCTGACATCACACATAGTTATTAGATATTATTGAATATATTTCCTATGCTGTACTTTATATCCCATGACTATTCTGTAACTACCAATTTGCACTTCCCAATCACCTCACCTTTTTCACTCATCTCTCCAGGACTGCCTCCCATCTCTCATCAGTCAAAATATTCTCCATAGCTATGAGTCTGTTTCTGTTCTGCTTCTTTATTTTATTTTTTCTATATTCAGTTGATACACACACACATATATGGCCATTTCGTTATTCATATATTTTTAAATATTTATTTATTTATTTTAGAAAGAGGAAGGAAGGAGGAAGCGGCAGGGGGAGAAAAGAAGAGAGAGAGAAACATTGATTTGTTGTTCTAGTTATTTACACATTCATTGGTTGATACCTGTATGTGCCTTGACTGGTTATCAAACCCACTACCTTGTCATATTGGGACTATGTCCTTGCCAACTGAGGTACTTAGTGCTATTATTTATATTTTTTATCTTTTTAAATCTTATTTTTCTTAAAAAAGACCCTTTAACATTTTTCTCTGGGAAAGTCTTTATCTGTCCTTAGATTCTAAATGATAGCTTTCCTAGATAGAGTAATCTTGGTTGTTGGTCCTTGGTTTTCAGCACTTTGAATACTTTTTGCCAATCCCTTCTGGCCTACAGTTTCTGTTGACAAATCAACTGACATTCTTTTTTTTTTTTTTTCTTTTTTTCTGAAGCTGGAAACGGGGAGAGACAGTCAGACAGACTCCCGCATGCGCCCGACCGGGATCCACCCTGCACGCCCACCATGGGGCGACGCTCTGCCCACCAGGGGGCGATGCTCTGCCCATCCTGGGCGTCGCCATGTTGCGACCAGAGCCACTCTAGCGCCTGAGGCAGAGGCCACAGAGCCATCCCCAGCGCCTGGGCCATCTTTGCTCCAATGGAGCCTTGGCTGCGGGAGGGGAAGAGAGAGACAGAGAGGAAGGAGGGGGGGGTGGAGAAGCAAATGGGCGCTTCTCCTATGTGCCCTGGCCGGGAATCGAACCCGGGTCCTCCGCACGCTAGGCCGACACTCTACCGCTGAGCCAACCGGCCAGGGCTTCAACTGACATTCTTGTGGGAGCTTTTTTGTAGGTAACTAACTACTTTTCTTTTGATACTTTTAAGATTCTCTCTTTGTCTTTAACCTTTTGGATTTTACTTTTTTTATTTATTTATTCATTCTAGAGAGAGAGAGAGAGAGAGGTAGAGGAGGAGCAGGAAGCATCAACTCCCATAAGTGCCTTGACCAGGCTAGCCCAGGGTTCGAACCAATGACCTCAGCATTCCAGGTTGACACTTTATCCACTGCGCCACCATAGGTCAGCCCATCTTTCAGATTTTAATTATGATGTGTCATGATGTGGGACTCTTTGGGTTCATCTTGTTTGGGACTGTCTGAGCTTCCTGGATTTGTATGTCTTTACCAGTTTAGGGGAATTTTCTGTCATTATTTCACCAGATTAGGGGAATTTTCTGTCATTATTTTTTCAAGTACATTAGCTCTTCAATTTCTGGCTCTCTCTCCTCTCCTTCCAGTACTCCCATGAAGTGAATGTTGGTATGCTTGAAGTTGTCTCTGAAGCTCCTTCAGTATTCTCATTAATTTAGATTCTTTTTTTTTTTTTTTTTTTTTTTTTGATGTTCTGACTGGGTGTTTTTTGCTTCCTTATATTTCAAATCATTATTTTGATTCTCAGCTTCATGTACTATATACTGTTGATTTCCTGTGAAGTATTCTTCATTTCAATTAGTGTATGCTTCATATCTGACTGATTCTTTTTTATGGTTTCCATGTCCTTTTTTATGTAAAGTTCTCTCTCAGTTCATCTACTCTTCCCCTAAATTCATTGAGCATCCTTATAACCAATGTTTTGAACTCTGCATCTAACAGATTGCTTTCCTCCATTTTGTTTACTTCTTTTTCTGGAGTTTTGTTCTGTTTTTTTATTTGGGACAACCTTCTATCTCAGTCAGCCTCAATATGCTCTGATTTTTGACAGAGAAGTTAAGGGGACTTCCCTTGCTGGCACTGGAGCCCTGGGCTGAGGGGCTGGTTTGTGGCTAGGAACCATCATTCTTCAGGGGAAACTTCCATAGCTGAGATATCCCTCCTGGTTTTTATCCACCACACACAATAATAGGACTAGCTGTTCTGGCCTGTGCCCTTCCTACCAGTCTTAATGTGGCTTCTTGGTCCTGGCCAACTGGCTCAGTGGATAGGGCATTGGTTGGGGTTTGATTCCCGTTCAGGGCACACAGAAGTGACCATCTGCTTCTTTCCCCTCCATTTCCCCTTTCTCTCCTTCTTTCCCTCCTGCAGCCAGTGGCTCATTGGTTTGAGTGTTGGCCCTGGGCGCTGAGGCCAGCTTGTTGGAGCATCAGCTTCAGGTACTAAAAATAGCTGGGTTGATTCAGGCATCAGCTCCACATGGGAGTTGCCGGGTGGATCTCGCTCAGAGGGCATCACTATCTCCCTTCTTTTCACTTGATGTGGCTTTCTTTTTATATCCTTAGTTGTGGCAGTTCTGAATGATGTTTGGTCTGTAATTTAGCTGTAATTTTTATGGGGTTGTGAAAGGAGGTGAGTACCACATTTACCTACACTGCCATCTTGACTGGAATCTGAGCCATGCTATATATAAATTCTTGCATTAGCTCATGTAAAATAAATTTAGCTCTGATGTCCTGGAAGACAGTAGCCAGAGTAGCTACTGGAATGGAAGCATAAATGCACTGGGGAACCGTTTTCCAGGAAATTTGCAGACACTTAGGTTTTGTACCAACTCAGTGAAAGGTGTTCCATGTTCTAAAAAGATAGAAGCCTACCAACTTGATCTCAGGGCTTCAGGGAGGATAATAGATGAAAAGGGTGCCAGCCAGTTCTCCCTCCCTCTGTGTGTGTTCACATACAAGCTTTCATTTGCTCTTTTGCACACCCTGAAAAACTGCCCTCTAGTGACCTCATTTCACTAAACTCATTTCAGAAAGAATCCGAACTCACTTCAGAAGGGGTGAGTTGGTCTCATTAAACAATATACGACTGTCTCAAGAAAAGGAAAATTTAGGATGTTTTATATGTAACTAAGAAGTATATTAAATCTTCCATCAAAATTGATAATAATAATAATCATCATCATTAGAGTGCACTGTGGGAAACTGGTCCATATTTTCCTTTCCAATTTTATATATTCTTATGATAAAAACCTTGAGCACTATTCTTTTTTTCTGGTTTGATGGGAAGACTGTTTATTCCAAGTGATTCTTGATTCTCTGGCATATTGCTCCACCACCTTGACAGCTGAATTAATCTGAAACCAACAAGAATTTTAGTGTAATTGGCTTGGTTCATTTGCCATGTGGAGATCTGACGTTAGTCAGCCAAATAAATAACAGACTCATGGCTTATTTAAAACATCCATATGTTCTAGAGATCAGGAATAACCTTCTTCTCCATACTCGAGTCAAGTAAATATTTTTTCCTAGTAGCATTTGTCAAGACAATATTGCTTAAGTTAAAAACCAACTGTTTCTTTGTTTTTTCTTTAATATAATAAAAGGACATGCTTTGATCAGTGTTCTTCTGGCATAACAAAATCTGTAAGAGGAAAGCAAGGAGTAAGTCTAATTAGGTCTCATTTTTCTTATTTGGAAACAAACATTCTTCTCCACTTTAGTATTTAGTAAGAAACACAACTTTTCTTTTTTTTTTTTTTAGTAAAGAATAACCAAATAAATAATCTTTGTGTGTGTGTGTGTGTGTGTAACTTAAACTAACATAAAAAAGACCATTTTGCCTAAGTATTCAAGGAGAAATAAAATTCTTAAAAGCCTATGTAGTCAGATTTTTTCTGGAGTTTTCTAATATTACTATGTGTAGGAGTCTGAATTTATTTAAATATTTTATGTATTGATTTTAAAAAGAGGAGAGAGGGAAAGAGAAAAAGAAAGGGGAATAGGAGCAGGAGCCATCAACTTGTAATAGTTGCTTCTCGTATGTGCCTTGACTGGGTAAGCCCGAGGTTTCGAACTGGTGACTTCAACATTCCAGGTCAACGCTTTATCCACTGTGCCGCCACAGGTCAGGCTAGGAGTCTGGTTTCTTAAATTTAATATTATGAGGAGCAGGGTTCACAATGTCTAAGTTAAAAAATTAGGTGAGGTGATGGAGGAAGTGCTAAACCCAGATAAATGGGTGTAGTTGTAAAATTTGCACCTCTTTCCCCCATCTCAGAGACCTTAAAAGGGATTCTTTCAAATGGAGGGTTTGTTTTATCTAAATAAGATTTAAGAAGTAGTTGAGAGCCCTGGCTGGATAGATTGGCTGGTTAGAACATTGTCCTCATAAGCAAAGGTTGCCGGTTTGATCCCTGGTCAGGGCACATAAAGGAACAGATCGATGTTTCCATCTTTCTCTTTCTCTCCCTTCCTCCTTCTCTAAAATCAATAACTAAATTCAAAAAATAAAGGCAGGGTCTCAGAGTCCTTGTGTTTTTAAAAAGAAGTATTTGAGAGATATTCAACTTGAACCAAAGCAAAACCTGTCTAGAAAAATCGGAAAGTTGGGGAATTTTACTAGCCCCAAATTTTCAGTGATGAATAGTCAGAAGCATGCTATCAACATTAAGAGGAATAGTAGTGAATGGTAAGAAGAGTGTGATACACTCCATCTTCAAATCTGGAGACCTGGGACTCCATAGTTAATATAATTGGGACACATGGAAGTTTTAGGGAGATAGCAAAGTACAATAGAGGAAGGTTTAGTCAAGATAATATTGAAGGCTAAAATATCATCTATTCCTTTCCTAATTCTACAAATACTTGTCAGATACTATTTGCCAGCCACTGTTCTTGGGTCATAGGACACAACAGTGAACTAATGAGAACAAAATCATTGTTCTTAATAGAGTGTAGGTTATAGCTGGAAAATACA
This sequence comes from Saccopteryx bilineata, assembly GCF_036850765.1. NCBI lineage: Eukaryota > Metazoa > Chordata > Mammalia > Chiroptera > Emballonuridae > Saccopteryx > Saccopteryx bilineata. Next base: position 28,308,267 of record NC_089501.1, on the reverse strand, counting down.
CAATTTAAAAATAAATAAAATTATTAGTATGTTTAATAGTGATAAGTGCTAAGGGGGAAAAACAAGGAAGGGGGATACAAATATGAGAGAAAGGCTTGAAAATTTTAGATAAGATGAAAAAAGGTTAGCAAGTGAAAAGAACTTGAGGCAGGAGGGTATCTCTGTGTGTATGTCCAGCTACTCAAGCAAGTCACCTTGCAAGCAAATCTCATTTATGCCACTTCTGAACTCCTGATCTAGAAAAAAAATTTGCAAGGCCATAAATGGAAAGTTGATGCTGGAAAGTTGATGCTGCTTGTAATAGAAAGCCTCAGTGTATCCCCATGTGGGCCTTTCCACAGGACACTTGAATGTCCCTACATGATGCTGATTTCTCCTAGATCAAGCAACCCTTGAGAGAAGCCAAGAAGGAAGCTGCGAAGTTTTATGACCTACACATCATCAAGAGGCACATGGGTCAAGCACGATGCAGTGTGGGAGGGAAATACACAAGACTGTGAACACCAAGAAATGAATATCATTGGAGACCATCTTGGAAAATAGCTACGGCATGGCTCTATATACATAGGTGCATACTCAAGAAATAAAGAAAGGCAGAAGCTAAAAAGTCTTAGTGCTAAGCAGCATGGAATTAATAGACACCTCAAAAGGATTTGCTAATCTTCATCTTCCTGACTCTGAAGCACAATCTTCTAAGTTATTCATAGCAATTATTAATAACTAAAGCTTAGATTCCCCCCCAATATATATGTATATCTCAACAAATTAGAAATAGGAAGAGACTCTCTCAACTTGATAAAGGGCATCTATAGAAAACCTACATCTATGACATCGGATCATTTACAACAACATGGATGGACCTTGACAACATTATACTAAGTGAAATAAGTAAATCAGAAAAAAACTAATAACTATATGATTCCTTACATAGATGGGACATAAAAATGAGACTCAGAGACATGAACAAGAGGGTGGTGGTTACCAAGTGGGGGGGATAGGGAGGAGGGGCACAAAGAAAACCAGATAGAAGGTGACGGAAGACAATTTGTCTTTGGGTGAAGGGTATGCAATATAATCCAATGTCAAAATAACCTGGAGATGTTTTCTCTGAACATATATACCCTGATTTATCAATGTCACCCCATTAAAATTAATAATATATAAAAAGAAACCTACATCTACCATGGTACCTGATGAAAGACTGAATGTTTCTGCCCTAAAACCAGGAGCAAGACAAGGATATCCACTCTATTACTTCTTTCAACGTTGTATTAGAGGTTTCAGCAAGAAGTAAAAGGTATCTAGTTTGAAAAGGAAGAATACAATTATATTTATTTAGATGACCTGATCTGGTATTCAGAAGACCCCCACGTGCCTTGGCTGGATGACTTGGTTGGTTAGAGCATTGTCTCAAAGCTCAGAAAATCTCAATGATTCCATTAGAACTAATAAACAAGTTTAGCCACATTAAATGCAAGATTAGTATACAAAAATTAATTTTATTTCTGTGTACTACAATGATCTGACAATAAAATTTAAAAAGTAAGTTCCATTCACAATCTTATTAGAAAGAATTAAATACTTAGAAACAAATTTAACAAAAGAAGTATAAGATATATACACAGAAAATAATAAAAACTTGACTGAGAAAACTTATAGCTCTAAATAGGTAGAGGGGCATTTCATATTTATGAATTGGAAGAGTCAATATTAAGATAAAAATTCTCTCCAAATTCTTTATTGCATAATAATTGCAGAAATGGACAAACTTACCCTAAAATATATATATGAAAATGCAGAAGTCCAGAATAACTAGAACAATTTTGAAAAGGAAAAGAAAGTTGAAGAATTTCAAATTTCTGATTTCAAAAGTTAGTATAAACCTACAGTAATTAAGACAATGTATCCCCCTCCCCTCCCTCTCCCCTCCTCTCTCTGTCTCTCTGGAAATCAATGCAAATTAAGTCCTGGCTGGACAGCTCAGTTGGTTGTTGGCCTGGAGTGCGGAAGTTGCAGGGTCAGGTCGATTCCCTGCCAGGGCATGTACAGGAACAGATTGATGGTCCTGTCTCTCTCTGTCTTCATCAAATTCTCGGGGGGGAGCTCTTCCTTCTTGTCTTCTATCTCTGAGGCCATGATTGACAGCTCCATAATCATCCTCTTTCTGGCTCTATTCCCTCCAGAAATGTCTGGGATACATAGGAGATAAGTTTTGGAGATTTTTGCAAGCCTGCAAGTGTTTTATTGGTACCCTCACCCTTAACTGGTCATTTGATTGGGTTTAAGTTTTTTAGGTTAGAAATAATTTCCCTTAGGAATTTGATGTCTGCTCTAATGATTTTAGGCTTACCGTGAGCTATCGGGAAGTTCAAGCCAATCTGATTCTCACATTAAAAAAATATACTTTTTTTTTTGCAAATTTTTCTTCTCTGAAAATTTCCAGATTGTTTTCACAATGTATAGTGATTTCGCCATAATGTTGTTTGGTGTAGCTTTATTTTTCTCTTGGGCCCATTGAACCAACTTCTACATTTCTGGGAGTTTTTCTTGAATTTTTGGGTAACTTTCTCCTCCCCAAATTATTCTGCTTTCTTTTTCTGGAACTTCTGTTATTTGAATAGAAAGTTTTTATTTTATTTATTTATTTTAAGTGATTTGTTGTTATTAAAAGTAATTATTTTGCATCTTATTTTTATCTGAGTATTTTTTTTTCAACATTATCTTCCCTGTTTTCTTTTAAGCTTTTTCATTTGTGGTATTTCAAATCTCCCAGACTCATTTTATTATCTGATTGCTCCTTTTTTATGGAACCCTGCTATTATTTCACAGATTATATATTAATTATCAGCTCTCTGACCATGTTAATGATAGATTTTTGTTATATTTTATTTTTTCAAGGTAGTTTCCATTTCCTCAAGTTGTATTTAAAATTTTTTTGATAATTTGTTTCACTTTTGAGGACGAGTCTCTGACTTGTATTTTAGAACAGGAGAGGATTTCCTCAAATACCTTGTGATTCTTTGCAGTTCATTTATTCTAAAGAATTCAATGGAAAGTTCTAGAGTCTTGTGGGACTTGTACACTGTAGTCTTCATGGTGGGGGTGATCTGACATGCAGTTAGACTGGGGAGTCCCGGAGAGCAATTATCTTTAAGCTGAATAGATAGTCCAGTGAAGACTCTTTTGTCTGGAGGGTTAAAGTCAACTACCAGGGTTCTAGAGCTAATAGAGAAGGAAGGACTGTAACCTGATGTTCTATATTTCACTTAGTCCCCTTCTTGCCTCCCAGGACTCCTGCCCTCAGTGCTGCCTGCCCCCTCACCCTTTCCCCAGTGACAGTTTTTCTGTTACCCTTTCTGGACAATAATCCTTCAGTTTTGAGGCGGGAACAGATGAGGATCATTGGCCCAGGTAAGTGGCATAGAGGGGACTTAGTTGCTACCTAAGTTTTCAACCAATCTTGCTATTTTCATTTGTCTTCCACACCAATCACTTTCACTAACAGCAGTATCTGGAGTCCTCAGTGTGGGGTCCTTTGGAGATGCTGTGACCTAAATCATTTTTCTCCTGCACTTTCTCTGTTACTAGGTTAGGATTTGGTTTTCTCAGGCTTCTTAAGTTGGTTACCATTATTGGTTACCAAAAGTTTGCTGTTCTTGCCTCTCCTTAACATTTTCTTTTTCTTTGTGTGTTTAAGGCCTTGGAAAATTATCCAAGTGTAGTAGGTTTCAGGAGGAGCTAGATCAGGCAAACTAAGTGTTTGGCTGATCACCTTTACTCAGAAATGTGTTATATTATTCTTTATATCTTTTTTGCGTGCCAGAAACTTTTCACAATTTACATTAATTAATTAGACTTTGTGCTTTGAAATGGGTACTTTCTGGACAAAGCTGCTGGTTGACTATTGGTGGGGACAGTTCTGTACCCCAAGAATGATACTGTGGTGTCATCAAGGACCTATGAATGACCCTTCTCTACCACACCAAGAAATAACATTTCTCCTGATCTCAAGGGAAATTACTTACCTTTTTCTGATAAGTGTAAATAAAAATGTGTAGACATTTTTTTTCTTGCTACATATTTCACTTTTCCATTTTCTTTATTTTTGATTATAGATATTAAAGAGTAATTTAGTAAATCTAGCAATTAAGGATCAATAAAAATAACTCAAGACATTCACTTTTTAAATTTCCAAAATTCATGAGCAGGTCAAAATGATTCCTTAGGTCCACAGACTTGTACGCTAACTCTCTTACAAATGAACAGTTATCTCAGAGCTCTTTCGGGAACTAGAATTTGCCATTAGGTCAGAGGGCAACATGATGCAACGAGTGCTTTGCGAGTGATGTCAAAGCCTCCGGGGGAGGCTGTGAGGAGCTCTATTCGGCTGAGCCAAACTCAAGTTAGCATTCAAAGAGACAAGGGAATGAAAGGTCTGTCTCTAATTTCAGTGTGTGCCTTGATCCCCAAGAGTAACTGCCTGTAACTGTACTTGCAGGCGTGTCTGCCAGAGTTGGGGAAAATTTACACTTAGGGTTAAAGCTGCTGGTTCGGTTAGTCTTCTGGAAACTGATGTTAAACCCAGCTCATCCAGGGAGGTTAGATGGGGCCCCTTCTCCCCATCACACTTTCTCTTTGCCTTTCATGTTATTTGTCCTGGAACTCTTCACCTCTGTGTTTACGGTTAACGACACGCTGGAGTAGACTACTTCTCTTATTGGAGTCAGCCGAGGTCAACAGGACTCTGCATGCTTCTAATTACAGCGTTTGAAAATGTTTTCTTCTGCTGTTTTGTATGCCACTTATAGTCACTTTTTTACTTTTCTTTCTTTCCACTCCTCAACTGAGATCTAATTTCAGAAACTGTCTTGCTTTTTATTGAATGACCAATGGGATGCAAACAATCAATACATTTTGGAATTTTTATTTAAATGTGAACTAAATGGACAAAAGGAATCCATTTCAATTTTGTTAAGTAGAATATATTAGTCAAACAGGAACAGGTGCAATGAGAAAAACAGGACGATTTGACTAATGTCCATGATTTTGTTCTAGAAAAATTATTTCTAGGAGTAAAGAGCACTTTTATCTTTAGGCTTATTTATTTAAGTTATTTAACATGTACTTATACAGCACTTCCTAGTGCCAGGCTTTAAGGACTTTTATATGAGTTCATGTAATCTTAACAATCTTATGAGCTAACTGTTAATTATATTTATATCTTATAAGTGATGAAAAAAATGAAACACAGAGAAGTTAAGTAACTTTCCAAAGTTTGCTTGACTGGCAAATGGCAGGGCTGGAATTCATCTCTGGGTCATCCTCTGCTCCAAAGCCCATGTACTAACTTTTCTAAAAATTTAAACCTGTATCCTGTTACCTATTGGTATACTCTGCATGTAGAAAGTAAGCAGGATGGTAGGAGAGGAGAAGGCAGGAGAGAGAGAAAGAGAGAGAGGAAGAAAAAAGGAGAAGCGAAAGAGGAGGAATGATTGTGTGTGAAGCAATTTGAGTAAATATAAAACATGAGGAGATAAAAATATTTACATAAGAGAGCTAATTCAAAATGTCATACTCAACATTCATTTGGTTGACTGAATTTGCTTCTTAATAGATTAATTTGATAACTTGAAACTTAAGCTCCGGAGTATCACATAACAAAGTGCATCAACATTTCAGACCTCCGTGAACGTTATACTTTAGTCCTGCTTAGAAGGGAACATCTCCATTTGTTTCTTTAGTGCTTGGACGCATTATTTCTTTATGGTGGTTTAAACTTTGTGTCTTGGCTCCATGAAAAGTATTTTGATGCAGTTGTCTCTTATATAAATACTCTTCCCCCAAATTTTTGTTTTGTTTTAGTTACTTTCCATGTTCCGATAATTCTTACCACATGGAACTAAACATTTCAACACTATTTATTTAGGAGAATGAAGGCCCTCCCTTATTGTGTTCTTTCTTTTTAAGGAAATCAAAATAAAGTGATAATATTTTGAAAATGGTCTTATATTAAAAATAAATGTGTTTTATATCTAACTCAAAAGGGAAAAAAAACCTGTCAGGCTTTGACTACATATAATTTGATTCTTCTTCTAATACCTGAGTCACTTAAATCACTAGAATGCAAGCTCCATGATTGAATAGATTTTTTTTTATAACTAAGTTTATTTAGCAAGATATCCCCAATGTCTAGAAGTATGGCACGAAAGTATCAAAAGTATTTGTGAACAGATGAATAAAACAATATCTTGGAATGCAATCTAAATGAAAAAACTCACGAATTTAAAACAAAAAAAAAAATCTTATTTTTTTAGTGTGTGAGAGAGAGAGACAGACAGGGATAGACAGAAAAGGAGAGAGATAAAAAAGATCAACTCATTATTGCAGCGCTTTAGTTGTTCATTGCTTTCTCATATGTGACTTGACCAGGGGTCTCTAGCTAAGCTAGTGGCCTCTTGTTCAAGCCAGTGACCTTGGGCTTCAAGCCAGTGACCTTTGGGCTCAAGCCAGCAACCATGGGGTCATGTCTATAATCCCACACTCAAACTGGTGACCCCGTGCTCAAGCTGGTGAGACCACACTCAAGCCAACCACCTCAGGATTTCAAACCTGGGCCCTGAGGATCTCAGGGCGACATTCCATCTGCTGTGCCATCACCTAGTCAGGCCAAACAAAAAATTTTTTGAAGGGATTAATCCTAACAAGTTAAATAACTGTTCTTTTATAGGGCTGTGTAAGCACGATGGTTTATTAGAAAGCTTTTGCTTCACAATACATGTAAAAAATTTTTCCTGTTTTCTTGTTTGGAAGTTTTCATGTAAATCAACTGCTCTAATAATTTTTAATCATTGGTAAAAATACAGAAGGTTACAAATATCTATAGCTATTCACAAAAGACTGAATGAAAAAAATTATTCATTATAGAATGTATACTTGTGAACATTTCTATTAAACAGTTGAGTAGTTTTTCTTAATTGTAAACTGTCCTTTCTATAAAAATCACTAGACTTTCTAATGTTAAAGTTCTGGTATTCCTCAACCTAAAATTTGTCCCATAGATGGTGACCTTTCTTCTAAGCAAAACTACACAGAGGACTTCCTCACAAATCAGACATCATATCTCATGCATACATTAAATTTTCTTTTTAATTTTTAACTTTCTTTTCAGGATGAATCTTTAGATAAAATATAATACTATTATCTTTTTGTACTAGCTTGTCTTCTTTCTCATATATAATATCTATGCTAGTTGGGCAGAGCTGTCTCGGTTAATCAATTCAAGTTTCTGTTTTCTGTTGGAACACCTCAAGCTTCTGCTCTCTCTTGGTTTCAAAGCTCTATTGTGAAATACCACAAACGAACCAAGGGAAGGCAATGGCCATAATCGGGGAGAGCTTCCTTGGACCAGGCTCTCTGGTGGAGGGAGAGCTAACGTGGGCTGAGGCCATGTGCTTGGCATTCTGCTGTCACCCTTTTCCTTCCTTTTTCAGATCTCCTACTCTCCTGACTCATTCAGCGGGATTCAGTTTGTTGCTTTTTCTAGTTCTCTCTTTTCATTCTTGGCCACCAAAGGAACATACAGAACTCACACTAAATTAGAAAGTTTAAAATTGTTTTAAACAGTTTAAAAATTTTAAATACTGTTTAAATATTTAATAGGAAGAGAGGTTCACAGTATGCATTCTATAATGAGGTTTGTTTTATTCTGCCTTTTGTGAATAGTTAACAGTTTATTACAAGCTTCTGTATTTTTTACCAATGATTAATATATTTTAGGTAATTTCTTCATATTAAAGGGGCATAGGGAATTCAGAATTAACAATAAATATACTTTTAAGAAATCATTATCATATGGTTTATCAGATTGCCTAACTTTGCTACCCCCAAATGATGTGCATTTTTATCATACAGTGTTTACTCTCACAGGGAATTAGAAAATTAAAATTAATGTTCTTAGGAGAGAGGGTTGTCAGTACATGCGAGGAGAGTACTTATAATACAGGGGTTGAAAATTTTTTTTAATAAAATTAATGTTCTTTACTCAGCATGAGTAGTTATTTTCTTGGCAAATATATTGACCCAGAAATTTCTGCCAGACTGAAGTAAGGCATCACTTTTAAAGGGGAAGGAAGAAGAGGGCAAGAGATGGTTCTGATCACTGGACTTCTCTTTGTGGCAGGCAGATCAAAGTGATCCCACAGGTCAGTTCAGTCCCATCTTTGGAATATTTAGGCCTGCTATACAGATACATTTACCACACAACGGGTAATATTTTTGAAATATTTTTAAACCAAAACATTCATTATGCTAATCAAAAACACTTTTTAACAATATTGGAGTTGCAAAAATAATATTTTTATTTCTTTGGTTTATAACCCAAACCATAATATTTTTTACTATCCTAGCCTTTTTTTTCTGACTTAATAGTCTAGCAATGTAAGTAGCAACAATTAAACATTATTTGTCAGTTTTTTTTAAAGAACATGTTTTCTTTTTTTAAATTATATTTTCAAAATATTTTTTACCCACTCACTGGTTAATGTTTGTAGTCATTTTGTGACTTATCTAAATGTCTTCACTCCACAATGTCACAAGAATCACAAAATAAACCCATAGTCTGAATAAATGTGATCACGGCAATTTTCTGCAGAACATTTTGCTGCTGTGTGTGAATTCTGAGCACTGATTATATACTCGAGAAAGAGAACTATTCACTTCTATTTTTCTAAGTTCTTTACATCTACTCTAATTTTATGTTGCATGAAGTTTAAATTTTCAACATGTTCATGGTCAATAGACATATGAAAAGATAAATATATAGATGATGAATTGTAGAATTGTGCACCTAAAACTTCTATAATTTTATTAATCAATGCCACCGCAACAAATTCAAATTTTTTAATCTTATTAAAATTTTTTAACATGTCTAGGTTCTCTTTTCCCTAATATCTGAAAAAAGGAGAAGAATAAATTAATAATTATTATTCCCCGTAAAGAGAATAATTAACTCTAATATGTGTATATGAGAGAATAATAGAAAAATAAAAATGTGACGCACTTTATTCAATTTCATTCAAACTCACTTCCCCTTTTCATATGATATCCTCAGTACGACTTCCTAACATTAAATTTTCATATGTCCCATTACCATATGAACAACTTTGGCACATAGCCACTTCTCTGGGAACTCAGTAACCACATAAAATTTTAGAAATTTGTATCAAGGAAAGGTCCCAACATCTGTAGCAAATTGGCTTCCTGAGGGGTTTTGTTCTGTTTATATGTATTCGATAAAAATACTACTAATAGTTGCTTGGTAGGAGATGTAAATTTTTTTCTAAAATATATGTTTATGGTATTCAAAATTTGATATTATAAGAAATGTTTTCCTTTGTAGTTGAGAGAAGATCTTGTTGTCTTTGCTCTTACGTAAATTGAAAAGCAATTTTCTTTTTGTGTCCTCCAAATGGGGAAAAGATAACACTGACTTCATAAAGTTACGGTAAAGATTAAATGAGACAATTCAGGAAACATACTGCAGCACTCAATAAATTTATTCTTCTTTTTCTTCTGATTATTATTATGGTTTTACTACTTAAGACAACCAACATCTGGCCCCTTCCACGTCCTCCTTTTAACAGTCACCCTTTCTTTTGGTTTCTCAAGCTCTCTGTTGGAACTGATTTTGTTGAATATTAACTTCCACAAACAAGCTGGAAGAAGGAGTCAGGAGGAAGATGACATACAGTGAAAACAATGATATTTTCCCAAGTTTAGGGCTTTCTAGAAATTACCCATCTTGTCATGCTCCTGTATTCTCATTTTTATTGATAAGTTTACTCTGAAGGCTAATTTTGTACTGGCCTAGGGCTTTGAGAGATTCTGTTTGGGTAAACTCTACTGCATGAGAAGTGATGGCAATTACCTGGTCAATTTTAGCAGTGACATTCAGTCTATTATTTGGTTTAAAATTTAGACTTTTGTTTGATTATCTAAGTAAGGTAAAAGATGTCTTTTTAAAACCAAATTGCATTATGCAAAGCTAAATTAATTCATCTTTAATTTCTAATTTGGATTTTTAAATGGAGAAGTTTTCAAAGAGTGAAGACTAGAGCATAGATTTAAAAACAAGAACAAATAGCCTTGGCTGGATAGCTTAGTTGGTTAGAGCACTGTTCCAAAGCATAGAGGTTGCTGGTTCGATCCCTGGTCAGGGCACATACAGGAACAGATCAATGTTCTTCTCTCTCTCTTGCTCTCTCCCTTCCTTGCTCTAAAATCAATAAAATAAACATTTTAAAAACTGGGAGGAAATAAAATCTTGCAGCATAAAAAATAAATACATATTTTTCTTTTTTATTCTAGTATTGATTAAAAAGTTTCCATGCTCTGTTTAACACTCATTCCCAAACTGTGTCTTTTATTTGCCAGTTCCTGTATGGAAAATAATTGCTAATTATTCCAGTTTTTCATTGAAGGGAACCTCTTTTTCATATGTATTATGCCTAGTAATAATTACAATGACTTTAATTAAATTTTTATATTTATATTTCTAATTTTATGGGGCTTTTTTGTTTGTTTTGTTTTTTTACAGGGACAGAGAGAGAGTCAGAGAGAGGGATAGACAGGGACAGACAGACAGGAACAGAGAGAGAGTCAGAGAGAGGGATAGACAGGGACAGACAGACAGGAACAGAGAGAGATGAGAAGCATCAATCATCAGTTTTTTGTTGTGGCACCTTAGTTGTTGATTGATTGCTTTCTCATATGTGCCTTGACCGCAGGCCTTCAGCAGACTAACTCTTTGCTTGAGCCAGTGACCTTGGGTCCAAGCTGGTGAGCTTTTTGCTCAAGCCAGATGAGCCTGCACTCAAGCTGGTAACCTCAGGGTCTCGAACCTGGGTCCTTCTGCATTCCAGTCCAACGCTCTATCCACTGTGCTACCGCCTGGTCAGGCTAATTTTATGTTTTTTAAAAATTACAGTAGAAATTTCTTTAAATTTTTCCAAAACCACATGAGAAATTTTAGAATCAAGTAGTAGTGAATCATTTCATTATTCTCAGTGTGGAGTTAAATTTGTATTTGGTTTTGGTGACGGTTACTCATTTTAGTTAAGTACTTAGACTTTTCTTCAGATTGATAACCATAGAAGTATAAACTCATAGGAGCACATGTAGTTAAACGTCTAATTGACTGCATAACCAGAATGATACTATCAAGGGAGCCCTACATTTGGGGAGACTATCATTGTATTCACAATGCCTTCTTCTTTACTCTTTCTCCCAAAATGTTTATGTATGTTAAAACTTGGTGTGACCTCATACCAGTGGTGAACAGGAGACATCCAAAAGAAGAACTGTTAAGAGGAGGAAGTGACAAGAGCCAGACATTGTTGTTAATTGCACCGGGAAACCAACCTTCTTGCTTGTGTCTGTTTACATTGTAACCTTGAACAATTCACTTCTCTCCAGGACTTGCTTTCATCATCTGCAAGGTGAAAGCCAGGACCAGAGAGCAGGTCCCTAAGGTTCCTTTCAAGGCTAACTTCCTTGGGACCAACTCAGCACACTTGATCCACCCTTGTTTCATCTCCCATAATTACTGACAGCTTCAGTTGCTTCATCCTTACAGAAGTAAAACTGGATAAATTGTTGAAGACATGGTAACTTTTCACAAAGATCACTCTGATAAAGAGCACAATGCCGGGGCCTATTCCTCTCATCGGTACCCAAGCAAGTTTATAAACGTGGCTTTACAATAATACAGGCTGAATACTAGTATGAATCAATTTCTTTCTTATCATGTAATTCATATACATAATGGCTTGTTATAAAGGAAAATTCTAACAAATGATTATTAGCAATTGCTGGGCAAACGAGTTTGTAAAATTTGTGTTATTTAAGTTTGCTCACTTTTATTGTTAAAAATGGCTCTGAGCAGTGCCAGGTATGTGGCCTGTAAAACTGCCAATTACCTTCCTGCTTGGGAAGTGCCATTATTATGCTAATGTTGCTGGAAGAGAGATTTTCACACCAGAAAATTTTAAAAGGAAAAAGAAGGAGCAGAGGGATTACAGAGTGCTAAAGGAGAAGCCAAGATGGGATGGCAGAGAAAGAGAGAGAAGCCAGTTTTGCAGAGTAAGAAGCCATGTTGGCAGATGGGAAACCAGAGGTGAGGGCATTGGGACTGGTGAGGTCTTTGATTCTAGGAGAAACCGGAGAAGTTCTCCTGGTTGTGGAACCAGAGAATGTGTCAGTGGCTTTGTGAGCTCTGAATAAAGAGAGAAGTCTTTTCCTTGTGTGTTTTCTCGTCTGCCAGTATAAGATTTGAATAAAGAAATGGCCCACCATTTTTGGATACTCTGTTTCTTTTCTATCTGTCTGAATTTTTTTTTTTTGTATTTTTCTGAAGCTGGAAACGGCGATAGACAGTCAGACAGACTCCCGCATGAGCCCGACCGGGATCCCCCTGGCACGCCCACCAGGGGGCGATGCTCTGCCCCTCCTGGGCGTCGCTCTGTCGCGACCAGAGCCACTCTAGTGCCTGGGGCAGAGGCCAAGGAGCCATCCCCAGCGCCCGGGCCATCTTTCCTCCAATGGAGCCTCGCTGCGGGAGGGGAAGAGAGACACTGGTTCAAAACCCTGGGCTTGCCTGGTCAAGGCACAGATGAAAAGCAACTCCTATGAGTTGATGCTTCTTGCTCTTCCCCCATCTCTCTTTCTCTCTCTCTCTCTTCTCTTTAAAATTAATAGATAACATCTAAAAAAAAAACAAAACACTCAGTTAAGCTCATCTTAGTTTCTTAAAAAAAATAAAAAATAAAAAAATTAATAATGAAATAAAGAAAAATAAAATAAAATAAAAATTAAAAAAAAAAAGAAAATTATTTCCCCCCTCCTTTTTTCCTCTCCTCTCCTCTCCCCTCTTTCTTGAATTATAACAAACAATGCCTGTAATGGAGGGCCTGAATTGGGGAAAAGTAATAAAGGGGCAAAAAAAGAAAAGAAAAAGAAGGGGTATGGACCCACAAAAAGCAAATAAGGAAAAAATTTGGGTCAAGAATAAAATGATTTGCTTTTAGGTGTTGGTTGACTAAGAGTTATGATGAGAGGAATAAGAGGGAAACAGAAAAATGGAGGGACAAATTAAAAAATTACTATTGTATTTAGTGGAACAAGAACTAGATAAAATGGAGAGCCAGGGATGGGAGCACTGCTAGTGAGTTAAAAAGGTGAAGTAAAAACCCCCCAAAATGCCACAAACATAAGTTTGAGTCCCAGATAAGATAATTTATTTGTTATTGAGGTTTGAATGAGAGGAGATGTAAAGGAGAAAGGAAGAAACTAATATAGAGGGAGAAAAGAAAGAGAGAGAGAGAAAAAAAGAGGGAAAAAGAAAAAAGAGGAGAGAGAGAGAGAGAGAGTTAAGGGTTTTGGAGTGCAACCCTCATAGAGAGAAAGGAAGAGGAAAGAAAAGATAATGGGAGATGTAACACTTATGGGTAGTGTAGTTCAAGGAGAGGAGAGAGTAAGACCGGCAGAGAGTTAATCGGCCAAATTGGAGGAGGAAAAAAAAATATCAAGAATGAAGATAAGAGAAACAAATGAACAAATATAATAAAATGGGATAGGTTATAAAGTCTGCAGATTATTCTTGATTTTGAGAGGTTGTCTTCTTGCTTTTTCTTTTCTCTCCCTCTTCCTGGTCGGTGACTCTGTATCCCAGGTTCTGCCCCTTTGGCATGCTCAGGTAGAGATTTGCAGTTGATAAGTCTCTATGGTGATGTCATGTATTGTGCTTTAGTCTCGTTGGCAGTCGAGGCTCATTAGCATTTATAGGCTCCGACAGTGAGAGCGTCCGTGTTCCTGGAGCCTTTCTCCTAGTCTTTCTTTCCTCAATTAGTAGCCTGATAATCCAGCTATGGGGTTGCTGCTGCCTCCGCCTGGATAGTAAGAGCTCAAAGAGCTGGCAACTCCCCACTCTATTCCCACTCAGCACAGGGCTCTGGGTAAGGCTCAGTCAGTCAGAGCTGCTAGCATAATCAGGCGGGGCTTCTGCCCACTCGAAGACCTCTGGCTCTGCCACTCTGTCCGGTAACACGGGCAGGCACCCACTCCCGGGGCGCTTGGAGGAAACTCTCGCTCACTATCTGCGCGCGCAGACCAGGATATCAGGCCGGCAGTCTCACACTCTGAGTGAAACCCCCAACTGCATGGAAAAGTTCCAGCATTGGAATTGGCTCTCACTCCGTCCCCGTGCGCGGCTTTTGCAAGGCGCTGGGGTGGCCCGAGATTCCGCTTTGGCCCACACAAAGGCCTCTGACTCTGCCCCTCTGTGCGATAACACAGGCGCGCACTGCTGAGGCACTCGGAGGAATCTCTCGCTCACTATTTGCACGCGCAGACCAGGATATCAGGCCGGCCGCGTTTCCCTCTGAGTGAAACCCCCACCAGCACGGAAAAGTTCTACCATTGGAATTAGTTCTCACTCCCTCCCATGCGTGGCTTTCCCAGTGCGCTGGGGCTTCCCAGAGATTCCTCTTTCAGCCCACACAAGGCCTCTGGCTCTGCCTCTCTGTGGGACAACACGGGTGCCCACTCCCGGGGCTTTGGAAGGAATCTCTCGCCCACTATCTGCGCGCACCGACCAGGGGATCGAGGAAAATGGCTGCCCTGCTTGTCTTTCTTTGTCTGGGTTTGGCGCGAGTGTTAGCTTGTATTGCCCGGGTTGCCACAGGAACACTTTTTCCTCAGCTTGGATCTCAGTGCCACAGCCTGGTTCGGTCATTTGTGCCACGGCCTGGATCTATTCACCCCCTTTGCCCGCCTCAATTTCTATATTCACAGTTCCCAGTGAAAGCCGCCCTGTTTAGGTTAGTGAGGAAGGCGGAGCTCCCTATTTCCTTCGGGGTTTGTTTATATATTTAGCCAATTTTTCGCTCGACCATACCTTCGGGTGTATTGCGAAACATCTGGAGGCTCCAAGGATAGGTTTTTCTGTTTCTGGTTGAAGATCTTGTTGAGTTTTGGGGGAGATTTATCGGTATCGCTTCCTACCCCACCATTACTCTGAATCTTAGTTTCCTACTAATAAAAAACAATGCACTATTGCCTCACCTTCTTTATGCATACTGCCATCATCATTAGTATCACCTGTTATTAAAACGAGGCATATAATATTGGATCACAGCATCTTGCTCCTGGGAAAAAGTCAGCCCTACTGAGAAAATGTTTCATGGTGATGACCTGCTGGCTTTACAAATTATTATTTTTTATTGGAGATGAGGTGACAGCTAGAGAAAATATGCAGTTAAAAAAAATAAAAAGAAAGAAACCAAAGTTCTATTTTTGGCTTTTCTGCTGCTGACTCACAGTATTAACTTGAACCAGTCACTATCCACACCAGATGCATAGTTAATAGAGGAGAAAGGGCGAAAATGCTTCAGCTTCCCTATTTTAATGTTGGAGACCTGCTGAGATCACTTATATAAATATTTCCTTTTTAGCTCCCTAAAGGACAGGGACTTTCTAAATGTTTAGTATTATTGTTGCACCTTAGGTACAAGTAGACAGAAAATTATGGTACTCCCATACTTATATAAGAAGTAACTTATTGCAGACAATCCTAGCACTGGCCTGTTACTGTCTTTCTTTATTTCCCCTTCCTCCCCTTGCAGTTGATGAGTGTAGAAATATAAATAAACCAAGGTGAGGAAGCTCAGCATGGGTGCAGTCATACTGGCTGATCTGAAACTGTGTATCACGAAGGGTAAAGATTACAAATAAACATTACATTTGAAAGTCCTGATTGAAAAGTGTGAGAAAATGATTCATTTTAAGAATGAGTCATTTGGTTGAATGTTCCGAACTTAAGTAAAAAAACCTCACTGAATACCTAGCTTTGCCTGCTCTGTTTCTGTTTTAGATGCGTGTGGAGAGAAGAAATCTAAAAAAAAATATTGCAGCTGGAATGTTTAGAGTCCCTCACTCTGTTTGTTTCAAGTTGAGTCTTACAAAATTAATTCACCTGCTTTGTTGCAAATTTTTGTTCAACAGGCTGTTTGTTCCTCTATGGCTTTAATGGAACTGGGTTCCGGAATGACATTCTTAGAATACACCCTACAGTTATTATTGGATGATGTAATTTCAGGTGGGTTTTTTTTTTTTAAGTTTAATTTCTTATTCATACTTTTTTTTTTCTGGTACATTTACACAAAGGAATAATACTCAGCCATAAAAGAGTATAGAGGCCCTGAATAAGAACGTAGAACAGGAACAGAGTTCAGTGCCCCGAGGAAAGGCCACAGTGGCTTTACGGACAAAAATACTGAATGCAGTACTCTGTTGAACACAGCACAATAGGGATAGAATTAGCAATTCTGATTAATCAATAGGTGAGGACATTTGAACTACTTCGCTTGCACCTTATTCTGCTCTAAAGAAGTTCCCCTTTCTGACTTTCTAATTCTCTTCTCTGCTTCCTGACTCCCTCATTCTGATCCCTGCTTCTATTTTGTGCGTATCAATAAATACCCATAAGGACTGGAGGTGATGGAGGCATTTCATGAAACCTGTATAGGGGATTGTGACGTGGTCTCCCCTAGGTCCTTGGAGCACACCACGTGGTCTTGGAGTAGTCATTGTCTCTATGACAAAAGAGAAGGAAATCTTACCCTTCATAACAGGATGGACCTAGAGAGCATTATGCAAAATGAGATAAACCAGTCAGAGAAAGACAAATACTGTATGATATCACTCACATGTGGAATCTAATGAACAAAATGAATGAACAAGCAAAATAAAGACAGATTTATAGAGAGCAGGCTGATAGCTGTCAGTGGGGAAGGGTTGAGGACTGGGGGTGGTGACAGAATTGAGAAAAAAAAAAGAGGAAAACCTCATAGACGTGGACAACAGTGTGGTGATTGCCAGGGGATGGGGTGGGGCAAAGTGGAAGAGGGTATAGAAGTAATACATGGTGACGAACGAAGACTTGACCACACAGATGATGTGCTGTGGAATTGTATACCTGAAACCTGTATAATTTTGTTAGTCAGTGTCACCACAATAAATTCAATAAAAAGGAAAATAATAATACTAATATAATGTGTGTGTTTCAGCTTAAGGATAAATTTCTTGAAGTAGAAATTCTTTGTCAAAAAGCATACTCAACTGAGACTCATGGACATAGATAAAAGTGATGTGGTTACCAGGAGGAGGGGCCTGGAGAGAGGGAAGTAAAGAGGGAGAAATATATGGTGACAGAAAATGACTTTCACACAACAGAATCAACAATTCAAATGCTGTAGGTTTACCTGAAACCTAGGTACTCTTATGGATTACTGTCACCCATTAAATTTCATTTTTAAATTAAAAAAATAATAATAAGTGGTAAAAAAAAAAGCATACTCATTTTAGATATTGAAAAATATTGTCAAATAAGGGGTATGATACTGGTTTTTTTTGTGGCAGAGACAGAGAGAGTCAAAGAGAGAGACAAATAGGGACAGTCAGAGAGGAAGGGAGAGAGATGAGAAACATCAATTCTTCATTGTTGTTCATTAGTTGTCCATTGATTTATTTCTCATATGTGTCTTGACGGGGGTGGGGGGGGCTACAGCAGACCGAGTGATCCCTTGTTCGAGCCAGCAACCTTGGGCTCAAGCTGGTGAGCCTTGCTCAAACCCGATGAGCCCACGCTCAAGCTGGCGACCTTGGGGGTCTCGAACCTGGGTCCTCCACATCCCAGTCTGACGCTCTATCCACTGAGCCACCACCTGGTCAAGCGGTATGATACTTTTTGAAGCAGGAAAACTATTGTTGAATATTTATAATTGCTATAAATGAATTGGCCTTATTATAAATTCTATCTACTAGTCCTGTTTTTTTCTTTGGAAGGACAAAAAAATAAATATTTTCCCTTGCCAATGTAAAAACAAAAGCAATGGTTTCTTTAAAAATGTATTTAAAACCTCTTACCACTGGTTTTATTCTTTTTAAAAAATTTCTATTAATTTTAATGTACTGTGTTTACATGGATTCAAGTGTCCCACTGAATATAACTCCCTCACCCCCACCCCTGTGTCCCTTTTTATATGCTTTCGCTCCACTTCCCCTAACTCCCTCCCCCCTTCCTTCTAGGATTGGATGTCCTGTTATCTATATCTCTGTGTTATGTATATATAATTTAAATTTAACTAATCCCTTTACCTTCTCTGATCCCATCCCCTCACCCCCATTTCCTCTGACTGCTGTCCCTCTGGTCCCTGTGACCCCGCCTCTGCCTCTATTCCATTCCTCATTTCATTTGTTTATTAGATTCCACATACAGTATAAGTGAGATCAGATGATATTTTTCTTTCTCTGCCTGGCTTATGTCACTTAGCATAATAATCTTCAATCTGCCATATACCCCAAACTTTTAATATCTATGTTCATTTCCTGCTTTTCTTACTGATTTAAGACAAAAAGTTACATAATAATTAATTTCCAAATTGGGAAACTGAGCCTTCTATGCAACTGAGTGGGGAGTTGGCTTTGATCTAGGGAACTCAGGCAGCTTAAGAAGCACACTTAAATACAGTTTTCTTTTTTGTTTTCATTTCCTGTAGTAGTTCAAACCAAAGAAGAGTGGGTCTCTTGAGTATGAATTATGCTAATAAAATTCTGTTTGTTGACCAATTCTTTTTTTTTTTTTTTCAGTGAGAGAGAATGAGAGAGGGACAGACAGATAGGGAGGGAGAGAGATGGGAAGCACCAACTTTTGTTATTGCAACACTTTAGTTATCCATTGATTGCTTTCTCATATGTTCCTTGACCAGGGTGCTCCACTGAGCCTGTGACCCTTTGCTCAAGCCAGCAACCTTTGAGTTCAAATCAGCAACCTTTGGACTCAATCCAGCAACCATAGGGTTATGTCTATGATCCCATGCTAACCCGGTGACCCCACGCTCAAGCTGGTGAGCCTTGTTCAAGCCAGATGAACCTGCGACCTCAGGATTTTAAACCTGGGTCCTCAGCGTCCCAGGTCGAGGCTCTATCTACTGCACTACCACCTGGTCAGGATGTTGATAATAATTATAGATACATAATATTAAAATTACATAATTTTAATATTTTTTGAGTACTAGATGCAATACCGGTGTTTTAGATGCAATACCAGTCACAATCAAAAGACAAAACTTTCATTCTCAACGATCTGATCTTACTTAAAAAAAGAACAAAAAACATTATGAGGCCCTGGCCGGTTGGCTCAGTGGTAGAGCGTCGGCCTGGCGTACAGAAGTCCCGGGTTTGATTCCTGGCCAGGGCACATAGGAGAAGCACCCATCTGTTTCTCCACCCCTCCCCCTCTCCTTCCTCTCTGTCTCTCTCTTCCCCTCCCGCAGCCGATGCTCCATTGGAGCAAAGATGGCCCGGGCGCTGGTGATGGCTCCTTGGCCTCTGCCCCAGGTGCTAGAGTGGCTCTGGTCGCAACAGAGCGACGCCCCGAGGGGCAGAGCGTCGCCCCCTGGTGGGCGTGCCGGGTGGATCCCGGTCGGGCGCATGCGGGAGTCTGTCAGACTGTCTCTCCCGGTTTCCAGCTTCAGAAAAATACAAAAAAAAAAAACAAAACATTATGAATTTTTTTTTTTTTTTGTATATGAATGAACTGTCTTCTTTCATGGTTTTTCCTCATATGAATGCAGAGAATATTCCGTCTTAACTGGGGGCCAAGCTTTCCCTCCATAATCCAACTTTGTTAAGAGGACTCTTCCAGGAGGATCAGGAAATGCACTTACTCTTCCTACAACTATTTCTGAAGCCCCTCTTGCATGCTGGTCTATATTCGCAGCAATGGGGTTAAAACAAGGAACCAGAAGCTGTTCCTGACCTAACAAGGCTCCTGGAAGAAAACAGGCACACAGACAGTGAAGTGTAAGGGTGCCATCATGAGGTCTGCGCAGACCGTTCCACAGGCACCTCTGTGAAGGGTGGGCAAGAGGACTGCAAAACACTCAGAGGAGCAGAGGGAAGGAAAGGCAACCTTTGCAGACTGCGCAGTCTGAAAAGGCTCAGTGCTGTGACTGAACCAGGAGGGTACTGTTTGGAGAATTCTTGAGGTGATCATGTGTCCCCAAACTTTTTTTTTTTAATTTAAATTGTCAAGTTTATTTGTTTAAAGTTGTTCATAATATTTCTTTTTTTTATTTAATAATTTTATTTTTTTAATGGGGCGACATCAATAAATCAGGATACATATATTCAAAGATAACAAGTCCAGGTTATCTTGTCTTTCAATTATGTTGCATACCCACCACCCAAAGTCAGATTGTCCTCTGTCACCTTCTATCCAGTTTTCTTTGTGCCCCTCCCCCTCCCCCTTTCCCTCTCCCTCTCCCCCCTCCCCCCCCTAACCACCACACTCTTATCAATGTCTCTTAGTTTCACTTTTATGTCCCACCTACGTATGGAATAATGCAGTTTACACAAGGGGCTAGTTCACTGTCCCTCAGACGGTTGGAGGGCCGCCACATACAGTGCTCCTCTCACGACCACCAATGAAAGAGGTGCCTCTTCCGGAAGTGCGGGGGTGGGGGGGTGGATAATGGCCTCAGGGGGCCACATGCGGCCCCGGGGCTGTAGTTTGGGGATGCCTGGATGAGTGAGTGATAAAAAGTGATAGAAGGTGAACCTAGAACAATAAATAAGAGTAGATTCTAGATATGAATATTGATTTACATAACTAACCTCAGGAAGCAGATCTAGCCAGGTGTTCCAGGCTCCCTTATGCTAAGAACAAAGGAAGTTTGCCTTTGATTACTCTGGAATAATTTAACTCCCCTGAAATCCTGTCCAGTGTGGTGAGTGTGCCTCACATGGTATCATAAACCATTCTTCTTGACTTCCATGTCCACTATTTTGTTTCTCTCTCCATAGTCTCCTCCTCATGGCTGGAGCCAGCAGCAGCAGCAAAGCCTCTGATCTTTGTAGACACTCGGTTCTAAGGTACAGCTCTTAGATTGCTGCAGATGATGCTGTTGTCCTAATGTCTGCCCAAGGGTCCTGTGGTTGTTGATAGTTCCTACTCTCAGTGCCTCAGTTCTTTTACGGCTTCCCAGATTCTTTTTTTTTTTTCTTGCCTTTTCTCATCACTCTTCTTTTCATCATCACTTTTCTCTGTTAGCCTATTGTCTTTGGCTAAAACTGTGGACGCAACCCCCTCTCTCCTTGAGATGAATTCCTTCCTAGATAACTCCTTGAAATCCCTGGTAAACAGATTCACTGGCTGGCTTCCTTCTGGACACTGTCAAATATACCGGAAACTTTGGGAGAACAAAGTTTTGATGCATGCTGGTAACTTTGGAAAACTTATGGGGAGAGAAATGGGAGAAAAAAAAACAGGAGCCAGAAAACACGGGCTGGAATATATCTTGAAGAGAGAGAATAAGAAGTATAGGTGACTTGTGTGGAGCCTCTGAATCCAGAGTAAATAGTATATATTTGTAGTGCTCGTCTAACTTATATTTTGATCTATTCTCTCATATTATTTTTCTACTTTGTATTGTTTGTATTTCCATAAACTAGCTTAGAACTTTTTTTTTTTAAGTGGCAGAGTATAAGTAGGCTAATAAAAAGTAATTTAGAGTTGCCACGTTGAGTAATTAGCCTTCTTAAGACAGGAGTGAGATGATCAAAGGTAGAGGCAAAAACACTTTTTGATAAATATGACTATGGTTAGAACTTGATATAGCAAGAAGAGAGGATTTCAAGTTAAAAAATCTACCTGCCAGGTGGTGCTTTAATCCCGACCTACTCTGCTGATTGCAAAGTAGTATGGCAGAATGTCCCCTCAACACGAAACGGCACCCAGCCCAACCTAACCAAACCTAGACAGAAGGCAAGCATCAGGGTGCTGAGCCCTGAGGTCAAGAACAAGACTTTCCCACACTTGGGGACCCAGCAGGGTGCAAGGGTGACAGCAATGCGCTGGAGGTGAGCCACGTCCGTCCACAGGGCAGGACCGTCGCTGGGTACAACGGCTCTGGAAAATCAACAGCAATGGATAGAAAGACGTTCAACAGTTACCTGGGAAGGACTTTCTCCCGCTTTCCCTCCAGCAAACCCAGGATTATCCCCTTTCACACGCTCGACTCCTCCGCTCGTTGGCGAGGCTACACTCGCCCCGTCGCCCGTTCTCTTTTTTTCCGCAGGGATCCCGCACACCCACGCCCTCCCCGCCCCGACACGCTCCCTCCTCTTCCTCTGCTCCCCTTCCCCCCGAATCTAGACCTCCGGGACCCGGTCAGGGGTGCGCGGCAGCAGGTGGCTCGGCGGCCAGGGCGGGCCGGGGCGAGAGTGGACAGGACCTGGACCGGACGGGCCGGAGCGGGACAGTGGGCCCTGCCCCTCCCGGAGGCGGCGGGCGGCGGGCGGGCGCAGGGGCGGTCCCAGGCCGGCGCTCGCGCCGCCGCCCCTCCTGTCTCCGCCTCGCTCCGCCAGGCGGCGGGAGCCCAGGTGCCCGCGGGTAGAGGCGCGGAGGATGAGCCGCTGGTGGCTGCTCGTGTGGGCGCTGCTGCCCTGCGCGGCCGCGGGGGGCCCGGGCCGGAGCTTCCCGCACCGCGCCCCCCTCGACCCGGAGGGCGCGTACTGGCTGAGCTGGGGCCCGCGGGACGGCCGGCTCGCCTTCCGCCTGGAGGTGCGCGCCGCCGGCTACGTGGGCTTCGGCTTCTCGCCCACCGGGGCCATGGCTGAGGCCGACATCGTCGTGGGCGGCGTGGCCCGGGGGCGACCCTACCTCCAGGTAAGTGCGTCCCGTCCCGGAGCCGCGCGTCCCGTCCTGACCCGGGAGCGGGCGCGGTGCGGCGCCCCCCGGGGCCACCGCGGTCTCTGGCCGCGGGCGCACGCTCCGGGTTGCGCTCAGCTCCTGCGCTCCCGGAGCCCGAGTCCCCCGCTGTCCCTCTCCCCGCCTCCGAGTTTTCTCCCGGGAAGCTGATCGCGGGAGACTCCAGGCAGTTTTTCGTCTCTGAACACTTTCCTGTCCCCAGAGCCCCACTTAATAGACCCCCTCATACACACCTGCCGCGCGTCCCCCCTCATTCCTGATGGGGAGGGAGAAGGACCCGGTTTGGGGGACCTAACGGATCGCTTTCAGGGTTGGAAGGGGCAGAGGGTTTTAGACACTTGACTGACTTGCTGCCTAGGGTCGGGTCTGCGACAGAACTGCACAAATCACGGTTATTTATGAAGCCCCAGGCTCGGGGCTGGTGTGGTGTCAGTTGCTTCGGAGAGATGAAGGCAAGTTCCCTAAGAATCATTTGGGATCTTGGCTCTTAAGAAAGCCGCTCAGGAAGCCGCTTTTATAAAGATCTGCAAAACCTAGAGCCCCAGGCAAAATCCTCTATTAAGTGGCAAAACTTTTCACTTACTTTAATAGCTAGCAAAGCTAATTTGACAACTGGCATTTTATTTTGAAAGAGAGACTTTGCTTGTTCATAGATGTCTTTATGAATAGGAAAAAAGAATTGTGAGATGACCGGCATGATTAGGGAGGTTAAGTTTTATGGGCCTCTTTGTTTATTTGATCTTGACCAACATCTGGACACTTTTCCATGATGATATAACAACGTTGTTACTTATCAAAGTTCATCAAAAGATAATTCCCTTTGCTGAAAGTCTCTGGATTCAGATGAAATCTAGTTGTTTTGGCATTGGGTTAAGCCTTGATGGTATTAAAATCAATGTACCCCATAGATTTCAAAGTGCATTTCTCAAGAATTTTATTCCTGGCTTGTAAGTTTGATTTCTACAACGTTCTGACAGAGATGCCATCAAACTTAATTCTGAACCTTAATTCTGGCGCTGAGCTACTCACGTTGGCCGGAAAGAAAGAAAATGACAGCAATTAAAACTTCAAAATCACCCTCTTTATTTTTTTCTCATAAATGAATCCTTCCCTCCCAAACTAAGTACTCTACAACTCCAATGAAATAAAGTTTTATGAGGATTACACTTTGTTGAAGTCATTGATGTATAAATTTTCTTTTGCTGCCGCGTTTCAGACATTAAATATGTAAGCCATGAATTTGACCCCAAACACAAGCCTCACTAGCTGAATGACTTAACTCTCTTGTGATATGAAATAGCATTACCTTATAGAAATACCTGTTTGTGCCAAATCTTTTTGTTTGTTTGTTTCTTAGGGTGGGACTGGTAAATATGCTCCTTAACTATCCAAGTTTTGTTGAAGGGGGCATGGGAAATCTTACTAAGTTAATGTCTTCAAACAGAGGATACTATCGAAGATAACTTGATATTGTTTTTCCCAAAAGAGTAATGTTTCAAGAAGACCCACCCACACAATTTGATATGAAGTGAAAGGCCAAGAGTAGAATCCTGTTTCAACATGCCATAATGGGCCCATGACAAACGTAGACTTTGTCAAACTAAAGGGTGTTTTCACACTGCTGGTGGTTCTTTATAAAGATTGCATAAGAATTAATTAAGTGCTATTTAGGTTGATTTTGAATCATAGAACTTTTGTTAAAATAATTAGCAAATACATATCACTATGAGATAAACCTTAGAATAGGCACTTTCCAATATATTTAATGAGCAAGAAATAGGATTTTCCCTCTATTTTTGTTCCTAAGGGAAAATCCTTATTTTTATATATAAAGATAATCATTTTCTTAGTTGGCTGATATTCTTTAGTATTCCATTTTCTTAAACAACCTGATCATTTTAGAACATATAAGATACAATTAAATTATGCTAACCAATTAAGTTCAAAGGTCATTTACTAAAATCTCTAACAAAATTAAAAACACTGAAAGACTAAAAATACAAAGAAATGTATCAGTTCCAGCTCATTTGTCCAATTTAGCCGGGTGATTCCATTTTCCAGCAGTCGACATTGAATCTTCTCCCTAGAAACTATTTGAGAGTCTTCATGCAGTGGTGTGATAAGGGTATTCTCAGCAACTATACCCAAAGGTAAATAGCGTTCCTCATCATATAGCATATGCGATTCCAATAATAGACTTTACATTTTGTGTAATTTTACTTCCAAGAAGAACAAGCTTTACCTCAAACAGTGAAATAAAAGCATTGGTTTCTGGGACATCTTTTCGAGTGCAGCAGCTCCTGAGATTTGGAGACAGCATCAGGCTGTAGGATAACCTACACTGCATCCCAGTCACCTCCTTTTGTGGCTTTTTCTCATTACTTGTATTCATCCTTTCTTAAGTTTTACAGGCTTGACTTTTCTTTTCTTTTATTATTCTAAATTGTATTTTTCTGATTATTAAATTTTTTTTTTCCAATAGGATGTTAACTTAAGAATAGGTCCCAACCAACCAGGTAGAGAATTGTTGGCTAAAAAGATATTACAAACCCAGATGCCTATGGAGGTCAGGCAGCAAATGTGAAAGAGGGTTGGGACTTGAGTGGATCAAGCAGGATGTAATGCAACAGAGAGTAGAGGGTATGGAGGAAACCAGAGTTTCTGCAGGTGAATTACTGTAAGGTGCGAATGCAAATCAAGAATTGCCAGATCTCTTTTGTTTTGTTTTTTGAGACAAGACAGAAATTTAATTGTATGTGTGTGTATATATCAAAATCTGATTGCTAAATACTGGCCACAATTTAAGTTTGTACAAAGCACCATGTAATACACATATACACACATGTTTTCAGATCACCTAGATCCCCTGGACACCCTAATCTGGGACCAAGAGGTAAAAAGTTAATGTTAATGAAGAAACAGCCTCAATTATGAGAATCCATGAAAGGCAAAGAGGTGTGTTCCATTTCTTTTCAGGCCAGATTTATTCTGTTCCAGGAACATTCTGTCCAGTGTCTCCTTCATTGTTTTGGTTCTCTACTGTTGTGTAACAAGCTACCCCAAAATATAGTGTCATAATCCAAGGATAGCACTTTTGTTTATAAATCTGCAATTTGAGCATGGCATAGTGGGGGCAAATATTCACTGTTCCACTTGATGTCAACTCCGAGGTGAGTGGTTGGGATCATCCGAAGCCTTGCTTCACTCACTTGCTTGACTGGCAGTTGATGTTGGCTGTTGTCTGGGACCTCAGCTGGTGCTGTGGTGAGAATATGGCCCCTGCATGTAGCTTCTGGGCTTCCTCACAGCAGAGTGGTTGGGCCCCAAGAGTGAACATCCAGAGAGGCCCTTGTGAGAACTATATCACTTTTTTCAAGTTAGCCTTTGAGTATTGTAGTTTGTCTTCTGCTGTAGTCACAGTCCCATTGTAAAGAAGTCACATGGGAATGAAATGTACGTATGGCCATCTTCGGAAAAAATATTCTAATACATCCATTCTCACAGACTTGCCACTGTCTCTTTTGAGTATCTTTCTATAAGCATTCACTCTCTCCTGACACAGCCAAGATTTGGAGGCAATGTTTAAGTATTCACCTTTCCCCCCCACCACGTCTTATAAGAAGTTAATGAACAGTTGATAATTTTTTCATTGTCCTCCTATTCTGTACTCTCTCCACTGCCCTCCACTCCCCAAAATGAATTCTGAACTTTTATAATCCATGTTGTTCAATGATTGCCCATCACCCAATGAGACTACCTCTAAGGGGCAGTGTGACATTCATCTGTTGGTTCATGAAATGAAAAAAACAGATTTAGTAAGTCCCTTGAAGGGCAACAGACAGGAAGCATTATGGGAATTTGCCCTGCCCATTTTATAGCCTTCTGACCCTGTCTGAAGATATTCCTGAAAAGATCAATAACAGGTACTATCAAAATGGGACAAAGAAGAGAGAAACATGGTTGTGAAGTGAAGCCTGTGCCAGTGTACTCTACCAGATAAACTGTTCTGGAAAGGCTTACTCTCTGTCACTTCCTACACTGTCTTTCACCGAATTGCCAGGGGTTGGGATGGGAAGCAGTCCTTCCTTTGGCATTGGCTTTTGAAAATCTCACTATTTTGCCTCAATGAATCAATGCTCACTTCTCTGATGGATTGTGTCCTTTCCTTGTACTTTGCCCCTTTTTGACACAGAGCAATCCCACCCCCACCCAAGCCACTTAGCAACTCTGAGTCCCCATTTGAGGCAAGTGATCCGGGTTGATGAATGCCCAGTTTGTGTGAGTTAGAGAAGAGGGCAGCATTGTCGGATGTGCTGTTGAATTTGCACAAAAATTGGTTCCCTCTTCCTTTGGGGGTGTAAATCGCTGGTGAATGGAGACCGAAATATGTCATCATTTGTTACAGCCTCGCTCGTTGGCTGTCTGTCTAAAACTGAAGCCTCTCTGTGAGGAGAAGTACGTCTTCAGCAGCAGGGTAATTGCTGCCGGCCTGCTCGCGGAGGAGCTGAGGAAGTGCTTGGAACTGATTTGAAATCACAGAAAACAGTGAGCATTCTTTGTGGTTAACGATGTGCTTCTTTTAAGTGCACCCCAGCCAACGGCAACAAAGAAATGTTTGGAAAGCAAATTGAAAAGCTGTAAGGGAATGATGAAGAGAGTATGCAACCCTGACACAGCTCAGCTAGGGCTTTGTTAAGAGATATTTATAAGTCTTTGGATTATGCCCCCCCCCCATTCACCAGATGACAAAGGGACTTCTCCAAGCATCATGCTTTGTGCATTAGTAATACAGACACATGACCAGTGTAATGCTCAACACACGGTGATAGTCTTCAGTGTGTGGCCCTCCTTGGCAGAGCAGATGATTTCATAATGCCAGCCTGGGGAACCGGTGGACCTCCGAGCCAAGGGAACAGTGCACCTGCATTGCCTGGCAGAGTTCAAGGCTTCAGGAGACCAAGGGCAATTTCCGAGTTCTTGAAGGAGAGGCAAGATTCCACTTCAAAGAAAGCGAATGGTGGTTTATTGATTCATCATTTGTAATAGAGCCCTATTAAAATAAAGTTGCTTGCAAAAGGAATGAATTCACTATACGTCATCATGTTTCTGGAAATGTTTGATCCATATGTTAAAAAAAAACTGCATACAGATGCCTCACAAAGCTGTTTATTGTAACTTTGAAACAATAACTAATACAGGAATTTCAAAAAGAAAAATATTTCTCCAAGAAGCTTCTTCCAAATCTATGTCTTTTCAACTTGTAGAATTCTAGAGTAGACAAAGAAACAAAGGCTACACTCCTAGGACAGCATACCACACATAAGCAGATAATTTTACAAAATAATTTCAAATAGATAATTTTGTTAACTGTAAAATTGGGATTATAAGTCTGAGTGCTACACAAATAAGAATAGACCAAATTTAGTTTACTATTGAGGTCTTCCTATTGGTCTAATGTAAACAAGAATTATGAAGAAAATCTTTAAACAGTTCTTGCTTTTACAGGTTAAATGTTGATGTTTTATGTATTCACTTGCTGCCTCTTAGGAGCTCAGAGTTTGGTTGATTACCCTTAAATCTCCTAATTACCCCTCTCCCATTTTAAAGGTGAAGAAAGTGAATTTGGGGTAGCTATTAAATAAATGGCTTGTTGCCCATCTGAGTTGCAGTTTGATGTTCTTTCTCCTGCAGGCAAGTTGCAGCTTACAAAAAACATTCCAATTTTTCTTCCTCAATGGTGAAAGAATGATATAATAAAATGCATTTTAAAACAGACTGATAAAATAAAATCTCAGTATTTTTTACTACTTTTGTTTCACTATAAATGTCACAGATACACATTTCTATGATATGATTTTTTTATTTATTGAGTTCTTAATATAACCAACCATACATTATGGTAAGTCCTTAAAGCGTGCTATCTCATGTAATTTTCACAATAACCCTATGATGTCAATATCTTACTTCTTCCATTCTGTAGATGTATGGTCTAGATCCCACAGCTTGGGTATCATTTGTGACTTTTACTACGTCAGTAAAGTATTCAGTTATAGAAAGAGAATGTTGGAATGTTGGATGAACCATTCATTCAATCAGTCAATTGTTTATTGAAGGTATATTGAACAGTTCTAGATGCTGGGGACACAGTATTAAGTGAGTTGAAGTTAGTGGTATTATGGAGCTCATATTTTGATGAGAGCTAGGAGTAGACAAATAAATAAATGAGCAAGAAAAATATCAGACAGTGGTAAGTGTTGTGCTGAGAATTAAACTAGGGTGATGTGATGAGGGGCTGCGTGGCTATTTTAGACTAGCATGCTTATAATCAAAACATGAAGGGATAGAAGAATCCCAAATTTTAAAGGTTGTTTTCAAGATTAACCATAGTGTTTACAATTTAAAATGTTATATACTATGAAGAAAATTACCTGGTTTGGGCATCAAAGAACTCTGTAGACCTTGAATATAGGAAACTGTCTACCTGGGGGAAATATAATTAATGCTTTTTCACATGTGTCTGAACCGCATGGGCGCTCTTTTCTATTTCTGTGGCATTGTTACACAGATGTTTAGTAAGCTCAGCTAGAATCTTTCAAGCTTTGATCTAGAGACTTGATGATTTTATAGAAGTTTCTTAATACTAGGTGTGAATGTTTTTCTCTTATACTCTGTGTTCTTTCTCATCTTCGGTAATCTTAGAGAGCTCAAGGATTTTGAGAAGCTACATCAACAAAACCACATATGTCTGGGGAAGATTTCCATGTTTTAGGCAATTGTAAACTAAAAGTTTCAAATCCTAGTTTCTTGGACAAAATTAAATTGCTACCTCCCCCTCAACTCCCACTCCCTGACAAAGTTCATGCATCGACACTCACTCATACAAAGACACTCATGGTCCATAAAACCATATAGAGGCTAGGTCTCCTGGGACTTTGGACACCGTTGGTCAAGGTCGAGATGGATTTTTGTATGGCAGGTTATAGTCTAGTGATGGGTAGACAGAGTTCATAGAGAACTGAGAACTGGGAAAATACTTCTTATTTTTCCAAGTCAGATGTTCCAAAATTAGTCTGCATCTTAGAATCACTTGGGTGTCTTTTAAAATTTTTTTGTGTCCAGGAAATTTTATCCCCATTATCAATTAAACCACAATCTCTGGACCTGGTTGGGGAGGAACACAGGCGTTAAGAAATTTTTAAGTTTCCCCAGTGATTCTAAAGTTCAGAAATGACTGACCTAAGGTGGTCAGGCTCTTTGATAGGAAGAAGGTGATCCCTTTGATGTTCACATAGTGCAGCTTCGTAGATCCCAGGCATAGGGCGTGGCGATACAAAGCAGGACTCCATACAAAGCAACTCATAGTCACCATTTGGTGCATTTGAAGCAAGGGCTAGCTTTTGGTATTTAAGATTATTTTGTAAAAAAGAAAAATAAAGTGCTTTCTAGAATGGAAACAATTGTGAGATAGGTTTAATGAATTCATTGATAATTCTGCATATTTTTTTCAGATTTACCTAAAACAAGAGCAGCAGTGAAAGAAATGTCCTAGTAATGTGTGTCAAAATACGCTGAACCAGAAACCTCTCTCCTCCTTCTAGCCCTCTACCATTCCTACACACTTTTCTTTTTTTCTGTTGGTACTAGCTGCTATACTTCTAAGCAACAAGATTATTTGCCCACACAGAGTTTAAATATGTGTTATATATGATCACAGGGCATCAACAGAACATTAATAAAGGAATGTCCCGGATAATTATCAGCTTGTATTTAAGCCAAGAAAAGTGTACTGCTCTAAAAATCTTTTATTAGAATTAAGGATAACAAGATGGAATCACTTTGTCTTTGGAAAGATTCTCAAGTGTTTCTTCAGTTATATAAATACATAGCCTATTCCTTTCCCTCCTGCATTCTCCAAGGTTATTAATAAGCAGGGAAATGCCCCACAGCCATAGTTGCAGAAGGGAGTTGGAGGAAAGTAGCAGAAGCAGTAGATAATTGGTATATTGTTACAAGTTGATGGCTGTGTCAGTGCTGCCACATCTTTTCATGGTGCCAAGAACAAGTCTATGTTCTTGGCAGGTGTACAAGACATACTTGCTGGGTAACTGCTGAGCAGTGTACAGCAAGAAAGTCGTGGTGGAAATCCCAGCACTGCTTGCTGCTTATTCTTTGTGTCACCCTCAGCAAACTAACTTCACTAAATGACAGTTAACTTTATGAAGAAGGGAGTAATGATATGTAATGCATGGGTTTTTGTTGTTGTGTTTTAAACCTGACTCTCTGGCCTATTTTATTTATTAAAGTATAGTTGACGTACAATGTTATATTAGTTTCAGGTGTACAACATAATGATCCAACATTTATATACCTTATGATGTGATCACTATAGGTCTAGTGGCCATCAATTACCAAACAAAGTTATTACGATAAACTTGACTATATTCTCCGTGCTGTTTCAGTGATACAATAAATAAGGCACAGCGGAGGTAATGTAACATCACGCATGGGGTGTTTGTGAGGAATAAATTAAATAGGCATGTAAAGCTCTTAGCACAGTACATGGCACATTGAAAGTTCTCAATAAATAGAAGATATAATGAATCAATCAATTAGTGAAATGTTGTCAGAAGATTACATGGAGACTAATGTTCCAGCTTTCAACATGGGAAGGGGTGTCTGTTAAATGTATAGATGGGGGAGAAATTTTTGTGAAAATTTGAGGACAAATTTTAAGCAATTGGTTTATGAATATTTTGCAATCCTTATTGACTAGAGGTCAGCATGGTTTTAATAATCATAGATTATACTGACAAGACTGCACTTTCTTTTGGATTTGATTTGCTGGGCCAGTAATTGGGGGATTAAATAAATGATGCATCTGAAGGATAGTAGGTAATTATCAGGGGTTTTCATAATGTCCTTATAAAAGATGGCCTAATGAAGTTGAATTAGTTATAATCATAGATATTGAAACATGCATACCCAAAATATGTTGATAACAAATTGACTACATTAGGTTGCAGAACAAGGAGTCAAAAGACAGTAATATATTAAAATAATGAAAGGAAACTATAAGTTAAAATTCAACCAGAATACAAATAAAGTTAAATATTTAGTTAAAAAATTAGTTGCATATGCACAAAAAGTGTAAAATTTGACTTAATTGGAATTCATATAATAATATAAGTATTAGTTCATTTTAAGCTCAAAATATGTGCTTTCTATACATACAGGTGCAATATTAGCCTGTAAACTCCACTGTTTTGCTATAGTACTCTGTTCCAGGCTAATTACACTGGAGGAAGATACCTTCTAGAATAGCAGTTTTAAACTATGTGTGGGTGAACTGGAGCAGTGTGTAGGGGAGTTACAAAGATGGTTGACATCTCTGGAAATTGGTACCTGAGTAATGGGAAATGGCTAGCAATTATTCTTGGAGGAAGAACGATTAGAAATGACATGATGCCTGACCCGTGGTGGCGCAGTGGATAAAGCGTCGACCTGGAAATGCTGAGGTCG
This sequence comes from Saccopteryx bilineata, assembly GCF_036850765.1. NCBI lineage: Eukaryota > Metazoa > Chordata > Mammalia > Chiroptera > Emballonuridae > Saccopteryx > Saccopteryx bilineata. Next base: position 28,275,923 of record NC_089501.1, on the reverse strand, counting down.
CCGGTTCGAAACCCTGGGCTTGCCTGGTCAAGGCACATATGGGAGTTGATGCTTCCAGCTCCTCCCCCCCCTTCTCTCTCTCTGTCTCTCTCTTCTCTCTCTCTCTCCTCTCTGAAAAAATGAATAAATAAAAAAAATTAAAAAAAAAAAGAAATGACATGGTGATTGAAAGAGTGGACAGTATTCCTCAAGGAATATGGTTTAGAGCAGGGGTCCCCAAACTTTTTACATAGGGGGCCAGTTCTCTGTCCCTCAGACCGTTGGAGGGCCAGACTATAAAAAAAACTATGAACACATCCCTATGCACACTGCACATATCTTATTTTTAAGTAAAAAAACAAAACGGGAATAAATACAATATTTAAAATAAAGAACAAGTAAATTTAAATCAACAAACTGACCAGTATTTCAATGGGAACTATGCTCCTCTCACTGACCACCAATGAAACAGGTGCCCCTTCCAGAAGTGCAGTGGGGGCCGGATAAATGGCCTCAGGGGGCTGCATGTGGCCCGCGGGCCGTAGTTTGGGGACCCCTGGTTTAGAGGCTACCTATCAGACTCCAGAAGGAAGAAAAGAAAAGGCCCAATTAATATGCTTTAAAGGGTAGAAGACTATAGCTTTATATAAGAAATGCATTTCTGACAATCAGAGGTATTAAATTTAAGTGATTTGCTTTGTAAGTATTTAAGTTTATAAGCTTTGTCACTGGAGCCATTCAATATTGTGATCATCTATTATGAAATATTTTTGAGAGAAATCCTCCTTTGGTGGGAGTTAGGATTTAGGTATCCTTCAGACTGTCTTCCAACTTGAGTGTGATGCTGAAAATAATTTTACTCCACATTCATGCATTTACATTATTGAAGAAATTAATAGGAAGGAAGACATTAGCAACTATGCAACTGTCTTATTTTAACCTGCCCCCACTCTAGCTGGAACCACTGGGATGTCTGTCTTCCTGACCACCACTCTTATACCATCTCCTCGTCCTTTTCTACACTGTAGCTACAGTAACACACACACACACACACACACACACACACACACACACTTTTCAAGTTGATCAGAATATGCCATTTGCTGCTTAAAGCTCAAATGACTTTTTTTTTTGTAGTTTTCTGAAGTTGGAAATGGGGATGCAGTCAGACAGACTCCTGCATGCACCCGACCAGGATCCACTGGCATGCCCACCAGGGGGCGATGCTCTGCCCATCTGGGGCGTTGCTCTGTTGCAACCAGAGCCATTCTAGCACCTGAGGCAGAGGCCGTAGAGCCATCTTCAGCGCCCGGGCCAACTTTGCTCCAGTGGAGCCTTGGCTGCGGGAGGGGAAGAGGGAGACAGAGAGGAAGGAGAGGGGGAGGGGTGGAGAAGCAGATGGGCACCTCTCCTGTGTGCCCTGGCCAGGAATCGAACCTGGGACTTCCGCATGCCAGGCTGACGCTCTACCACTGAGCCAACCGGCCAGGGCCTCAAATGACTTTTATATAAGCTTAGTATCCCCTATACTTACCTACAAGGGTCACCATATTTGGGGTCTCATCTGGTCCTTGTTCACTGCATTTACCCATCCTGAGCACTACAGTTCAGCCACACCGGCTTTCATTAGCTTCATCAAATTGGATAAACCAACCCTCACTTCATATTCTTCCCAATAGCTTCTCTGTCTTCCTGGAGTCTACTTCCTTCACATTTTTTGTGTATGTTTGGCTTCTAATTCTAGTTTATTTCTCGGAATAAGTATCATTGCCTCAGCAGTGACTTTTCTGATCATGCAACCTGAAGACACACCACTCCTTCTCTATAATCTGTTCTATTTTCCTGTTAGCACTTACTATCCAAACATTTTTGGTTATATTGTTATTTAAATAAAAAGAAAAACCTGTCTGTACCTTCCCCCAACTAAACTTTAAGTTTTGTTAGTAGGGACTTTGTCACTCTCCTGTGCAGTCATGTGCCTTCAGCCTTACAAAAGGGACTGGGGAATAGTAGTCACTCAATAAAATACGTGTGGAAAGAAAGAAGAGACAAGAAGGAGGGAGGGTAGAAGAAAGAAATTTTCTTCTCAGAATTTATTCCTAGTCATAGACAGTTAAGAAACATCATCTAATTTTTTTTTAAATAAGGTGATGAGATAGGATGAGAGTCAAATAATATCTTATTTCAATGGTAAGATCTGAAGTTGCTTTTTCCACTGAAGTTTATTGTTAATTTTACACTGTACCTCTAATATTTCTGAAATTAAAGCAAAGTATTAAATTACAATCAAATGGAGATGCAATGACGATCTGTGGTAGAAAACTAAGGATGCTTATTTTCAGAAGTGGCACTTACTAACGAACAGATTGCTCAGGTGGGCCCCTCAACAGAACGCAGGCTAACAGGGTTCATAGTTTGGCATTCTGGTAGCTATTCAACAGTTACCTTTTTAGACCTTGAGTTTCTGTTTTATCCAAAGTGGTTTCTAGGATTTAGGCGCCTTCTGTCTCGACATATTGTTTAATTTGTATGAGTGAAGAAATAACTTATTAAAATCGGCTTATCTTGAAATTCTGAAGGTTATGTTTATATAGTTTTTTTCCTACAGTTTTATGATTTTTAGACTGAAAGATTCCCTTTAACACAAAAATATTTCTTATTTTACTATCAATATTATTTAACCACCATAACTCTTATTATAGAAATTGATATTACAAACAACTGTTTGAAGGAACAAGGCTTTCGAGATGTAGATGAAGAAAGAAAAACTACAAGCACCTGTTGAAGAAAATGATGACAGATGGCAGCGTTTTTCTCAAGGTTTCCCCTGCAGCTGTGCTTACATTCAGTTCTCCGGGCTGAACTGGAGTTTATTCATATCTTTTATTACACCCATAGAGTTTTCACTTTATCCTCTTTAACACAGCACCAGTCAAAGCCCTCTTCTGTTACAGAGATTTTATTCAAGAGAAAAAAAAAAAAAGGCTGACAATGAGTGAAAACCAATTTAACATCTGTGTAATCGTGTTTTTTAACAAGAGGTCATAGGGACCTTGTCGAATATAAAGCTAGCTTTCGGGGTGTGTTTTCTTAGTTTGAAAGCGGCGCCAGCGTTATTGCTCTCACGCTTCACAATAAATGCCAACTTCTGCTCATGCAGACTTTTCTGTTGCCACACAGCATTTTGAAACCTTAATGATATATTTCATAACTTTTTCAAAGCATAAAGTGTTCAAAAAAAATATCCTGTAAGAACATGTTTCAGGAGTAATTTTTTTTAATGACACAACTGCAAATTCACTTTATTGCTGGAGTCTAATTATTAATATTAACTCAGATTTTCAAGGGTAATAGGTAATATTGAATCAAGAGTCCAAAAATCAAACCACATCTATATGGGCAAATAATCTTGGACAAAGGAGCCAGAAACACACAATGGAGAAAAAAAGAAAGCCTCTTCAATAAATGGTGCTGGGAAAACTGGAAAGCCACATGTGAAAGAATGAAACTTGACTACAGTTTGTCCCCATGCACAAAAATTATTTCAAAATGGATCAAAGGCTTAAATATAAGATCTGAAACAATAAATCACATAGAAGAAAACATACATACTATACTATGGACCTTGGCTGTAGAGAATTTTTTATAAATTTGACCCCAAAGGCAAGGGAAGTAAAGGCAAAAATAAATGAACAGAACTATATTAAACGAAAAAGCTTCTGTACAGCAAAAGAAACCAACAACAAAACAAAAAGACAACCAATTAAATGGGAGTTGATAGTCACAAACAACAACTCTGACAAGGAGATTTAAAAAAAACACACAAAACTATAAACAAGTAAAATATATAGTTAATATAATAATTCACAATAAAAATATCTAAATGTCAATTTATATTGAAGCTGATCTTAATGCAGATACTTATGTTAGAATGATTGAAATCTACATAAAGCTATTGATATAGGATAACAGTACATCACATTTCACTTTATAGAACATTAAATCTGAATAAGTACAAAGAAGAATGGCTTCTGCTTATCAGCTTTTATATTTATATAATTAAAACAGCTAACATTTTTATTTTATTTTTTTGTGACAGAGACAAAGAGAGAGACAGAGATGGACAGATAGGGAGAGACAGACAGAAAAAGAGAGAGATGAGAAGCATCAGTTCTTTATTGTGGCACCTTAGTTGTTCATTGTTTGCTTTCTCATATGTGCCTTGATGGGGGGGGGGGCTACAGCAGACCTATTGACCTCTTGCTCAAGCCAGCAACCTTGGGCTTCAAGCCAGTGACCTTTGGGTTCGGGCCAGCAACCATGGGGTCATGTCTATTATCCCTTGCTCAAGCCAGCAACCCCCTGCTCAAGCTCATGAGCCCGTGCTCAAACCAGATAAGCCTGTGATCAAGCCAGCAACCTTTGGGTTTCAAACCTGGGTCCTCTGTTTACCAGTCCAATGCTTTACCCACTGCACCACTGCCTGGTCAGGCTAACATTTTTATTTTTAAAGTCTTACAAAAATCTCTGCAGAATTATGAATCTTCAAATCCCCCTCAATGCTCTTACTTTCAGAGTTCATTTTTAATGATACTTAATTGGAGCCTACTTTTCTTTATTGATATTTTATATTTACAAAATATAAAACATATTTAAGACATACATCATACAGTTAGATTTTTATAATGGCTGGCTGTGCCATGACAATGAACATGCACTGTGATCAAATCCCCATTTTTATTTTTAAAGTCCTGGAATATCAAGCACTGGCCTTCTCCATGGATTTACAGTAGAGCTAAGCTGCACCTGGTCTATTTGCTAAAGGGGTCTGGGAGTGGGGGTGAGGGATGCCATTTGGTTCTAATTCTAAAGGTGAAAATCAGCAAAAATGATTTGGGGAAATTTCCTTAAATATTTCTTAAGTACTACAGTGTGGTTTGGCTAATACAACTTTCTAGGTGACATTATAGGTATTCAAACTCTTAGTTGGCTGATGTTTTACTGTCAATTTCATTCCACAATTTTTTCCACCTAGAGGATGATAGATACAAAATATTCTATTTAATTGTCCACTTGAGTAACATTTATTCCTTTGTCACACTGTCAATAAACTCTTTAACTCAGTGAACATACTATTTTTAGGTTTAGCCAGTCTGCATGAAGGATTGATAGGTCTTCGAGTGACTTTTTGTTTGTTTGTTTTTAAGACTTTATTTATTGACTTTTTAGAGAGAGAATAGAAAGAGAAAGGCAGGGGGAGGAACAGGAAGCATCAACTCATAGTAGTTGCTTCTCATATGTGCCTTGATCAAGCAAGCCTGGGTTTTGAACCAGTGACCTTAGCATTCCAGGTCAATGCTTTATCCACTGTGCCACCACTGGTCAGGCAAATGATTTGTTTTCTTTTTCTTTCTCTTTTCCTTTCTTCCCATATTTTTCTTCCTCTTTTCTTCCTCTGAGCAAAAATACTTGAATGATAGACAATTTGGGACCTAGCTTTTTTTTTTTTTTTTTTTTTTGCCTTATTCTCTCCTCTTGCCTTATTTAATTTTCTTTTAAGATTTGTTAATATGCTATTTTTATTATATAATATCAACACCATTAAGACTGTGTTTGATTATAGACCATGTATTTTATTTACATAGGATGAAGGAAGAAAAAATGGTGCTGCTGAGAAAGTTTTGCTTCCACCAAGTCAAACTATTCCTATACCACAAAACTGTGAATATGGGAAGATGGTTCTCGGATTCTTATCTTCCATTTTCATTTAGATTTAGCAAAAATAAAAGCATGATGCTCCATTTAATACTACCCATATTTTATGAACTTCTGCCCTGAGCAAGTCACTCTGTTGGACACTGAGGATGTAAATTAACATTAGAAAACATTCTGAAACATGGTTTCTTTCTCTCCGGTCTGTTTTTTCTTTCCTTTAAAATAGGTAGAGAATGCCCTCCCAGTGTAAAAGGATTTCAAAGAGTGTTTGCATGTATAAACTTTTCCCCCCCTAAATGCTGATGTCAGTTTTGTAAGATTCATGTCTATTTAAGAGCTAAAAGGTTGTAACAACATCCCCAGAGCTCAGTGCCAGATGTGTTTGCATGGTAGATCATGCAGACCCAAACTCATTCTAGCATCTGGTTAAACACATTCCACATCCGATCTTAACCATATGTAAATACAATTGAGAGCAAGGGAGAAAATAATCTGTTGTCTCCCTCCTTTTGTTCTATTTACAATGTAAATGTAAATTAGTATTCTAAAGTTACAAAATTATAATGGATTAACAAGATTAGGTTTCTATTTTTAGGCAGTTACCACATGGTTGAGAAGATGATTCTGTGTCTAGAATATATTGCATGCTACATGGGAATAGAGGTAGAGGAATAAGGACTAAGAGTGAATGATCACATCCATTCAGAATGAGGAAAGGAAACTGTATAGAGGAGATAGAGTCATCATGAGTCTGGAAGAGAAGGAAGTGTTTCAATGGGTGGAGCTGGTGGAGAGGATATCTCAGTGGAGTGAGGAAAGCAGGGGAGATAAAGAGGCGCAACGTGAACAAAAGCAAAGAGTTGGAAAAAGGCAGAGTATTTAAGGGGAATAGTAAATAGATAATGAAGATCAGGTGGTGAGATCAATGAGAGACATCCTGGAAAACCAAGGCAAGCTAAATTTTAGAGAAACTTGAATCTAAATTATATATACTGTTGAATAAAATGTATTGACACAGAGGGATTTGAAGGACGAGCTTGACAGAAACATGTAGGTGATCAAGTCTGAACTGAGAGAGGAGAGAGGAGACATAATGCAGTAGAAGTCAAAGGTTTATTTTTTCCAAGTAAGACATAACAGGAACAGGGACTATCTGTGAAGTTGTGAATAATAGAGGAAGAAGTTCAAGACTGTGGTTTTAAATTTGGATGGCTGGGAGAATGGCAGTATAGGGAAAGAAAATCAAGAAAACTGGTCTTACTGATTAAAAGTGAACATGATTTTGGATTAGATTGCTTTTGATATGACAGTGAGACTTCCATGAAGGTATCCAATAGACTTTTGGACATGTGATACTGAATAAGGCGATGATGAGAAACTCTTGGAGTAACTGAGATTCCCAAAGGAAGAAATAGGAAGACAGAGGAGTATAGTGTCATAGAGAAACTTTGATATTCATGTTAGGGGATGGGAATGACAGAGACCAATGATCAGAGATGGGCAATTAACAGTGGAGCCTTCTCCAAGTGAGGAATGTGGACATCCTTGTCTTGTTCCCAGGACTTGTTTCCAAATTTAGAGGGGAAGAATTCAGTCTTTCATCATTAAGAATGATGTTACCTGTAAGGTTTTTAGATGCCCTTTAGAAGTTTGAGGCAGGACCTTTCTATTGCCAGTTTACTGAGATATTTAACCTAAATGAATGTTTCAAATGGTTTTCTATATTTATCAAGATGATCGTACGGTTTTTCTTTTTTAGACTTTTGATGCAATGATTTGCATTGATAATTTTCTAATGTTAAACCAACTCTCCATGGTCATGATATATTATCCTCCTTTTTTTTATATCACTCAGTTCTATACTGCTCACAAAAATGAGGGGATATTTGCCAATATAGATATTTAAGAAAATTTTCATGTAGACAGGCCCATGAGAGAGTGATCTGTAAATATTCTCGTAATGTCTTTTTTGGTATCATAAAATACTAGCATCAAAAAATGAGTTGAGAAGTGTCCTTTCTTTGTTTCTTTCCTAGAAGAATTTGTGAAGGATTGATACTATCTCTTCCTTAAATATTTGGTAAAATCCCAAGTGAAAGTACTTTGGCTTAGAATTTTCCTTATAAGAAGGTTTTTGCCAATGATTATAAGGCTATTTAGAGCAGTGGATTTCAACTTTTTTAGTTTTGGGGACCAGTGAAAATAGAATTATTTGGGGAACCACTGTGGATGAAATAACCCTGACAGTAAGCAAATTTAACTAAGATCATTGGGTCTATAATCTTCATACAACATTAGGGTGGTTAACTTTTTCATGGGTGAACACAAAACTTCTGATGGACTGGTTCGTGTACTGATGATTGAAAAACACGGATTTAGAGTGTTTGTTTTTCTGAACAAGTTTCTGGCTTGTGTCTTTTGAGGAGTTTGCCTGTTTCTCATCTAAATTATCCAAGCTTTATGCATCAGGGTGTGCATAATATTATTAACCTTTTGATGTCTCTTTCATTTCATTTACATCTATTTGTTTTCTATTTGTTCCATCTGCACTTTGTTTCAATTTTCTCTCTTTAGACTTTCTTTTGGTTTGAATGCATTTTATGATTTCATAAAGTAGATATTATTTAGGAGAGAAAGAAGGCAGGATGTGAGCTCTTCCAGATTATAACTGAAATCCTCTCAATAAAGTGAGAGGCAGCTTGTACAGGGAGGTATTCTGAGAAGAAAACAAGACAGTAATATGGATAGTCAAGCATTAATAAGGGCCCGGCTGAAGTAGACATGTAACTAATAATATTACTTGGATAGCTACTCTGAAGGTATGTTTCCAAATAGGCCTAAAAAATTGGAAAATGTGGAAAAAAACTGTAATAGAATTACTGTGGTGGTTAGGATGTTTCGCATTTCCATTTTAATTTTAATCAAATCCATTCAACTTTTCCCTCATGAAGGTTGAAGATAGCAACTTTTATAGACAATCACATTTTTCCAGGAGTCTAGAGCCTTAACATATTTGGCAGCTGTCTTTTCTCAATATTGAACACTCGGTGATTTACACAGAGCTGATAAATGCAAGGACTTTTAGTAAGACCTCAGTGAAGTTTCTCCCATTTTCTTTCTCATAGTGAAAAAAGCCAGAAGTAGAATAGCTGGAAGGAATTGGTATTGGTGACTGGAAATAGAACGAATGGAAAATTGGCAAGCCAGCTGGATATTTTGTGGGACTAATGGTTTTAGAGACATATTTGTAAGACTAAGATAATTATATTTCTCTTTGAACTGATTATATTTTGTATTGTATTCTTTTTGTTTGCAAAAACTGGGATTGCTTGCTTCATGTAATGAAATGTGAGCTTAGTGTAAAGGCATAGTTAGTTTATCTAAATTTCTTGTTGACCATAGACCTTGTTGTTTCATTTATATATTGAAAATCTATGTAATTAAAAGTGGGAAAATCATAGTTTTATTGTTTTCATTTGAATTGCTTTCACAATTACAACCGATTCTCAGATTTCTTTTTTTTTTTTGACAAATCTTAACTTTAGCAGTAAGAAAAGTAATATTTTATGTGAAAAACCAATATATTTTCTGCAGACAGAAAAATGAACTAACCCATACTTTTCCAGAAGTGTAGAGCAGACTCCTGGATGTGAATATTGGCTTTCCGACTGCTTACCAGCTGTGTTCACCTGGGCAAGATGCTTAACCTCTTTGTGCTTCAGTGTCTTCAGCTGTGATACAATTCTATCTTAGAGATTCCAGATGAAGACCAAATGAGTTAATACATGTTAAATGCTTAAAGAGGCTTGATGCATAGTATCTTCTCAATAAGATGTAGTTGTTACCAGGGTGAAACAGTTAGTTAGGCTCTGGGTATTGCCAATAACATGGGGTTTGAATAATGTCTAGATCTGGGACCCCGGATGTCAAATTTGCATACATTTCATAACTACCTTAAAAAGGTACTAAGAATAAAAATTTCAAATGTTGCCTGACCAGGCGGTGGTGCAGTGGTTAGAGCATCAGACTGGGATGTGGAGAACCCAGGTTCGAGACCCTGAGGTCACCAGCTTGAGCTCAGGCTCATCTGGCTTGAGCAAAAAAGCTCACCAGCTTGGACCCTAGGTCATTGGCTCGAGCAAGGTGTTACTCGGTCTGCTGAAGGCCTGCGGTCGAGGCACATATGAGAGAGAAAGCAATCAATGAACTAAGGTGTCATAATGAAAAACTGATGGTTGATGCTTCTCATCTTTCTCCATTCCTGTCTGTCTATCCCTATCTATCCCTCTCTCTGACTCTTTCTCTCTGACTCCTGTTAAAAAAAAAAAAAAAAAAAAAAAAGATTCAAATGTCATCCATTTGAGTGTGATCTTTATTGATGATTTAAGGTTCTTTTTTTTTTTTTTTTTAAGTGAGAGTAGGGGAGATCCAGAGACAGACTCCCACATGCACCCTGACCAGGATCCACCCAGCAATCCCTGTCTGGGGCTGATGCTCTGACTATCTGGGGCCATGCTCACAACTGAGCTATTTTTAGTACCTGAGATAGAGGCTGGATGGAGCCATCCTCAGTGCCCGGGGCCAACGTGCTTGAATTAATCAAGCCATGGCTGTGGGAGGAGAAGAGAAAGAGAGAGAGAAGGGGGAGGTAGGGGAAAGAGAAGCATATGATCACTTCTCCTGTATTCTCTGACCAGAAATCGAACCTGGGACATCCACACACCAGGTGGACACTCTACTGCTGAGCCAATTGGCCAGGGCTTAAGGTTTTCTTTTTCTTGTGTACTGTATTTTCTTTCCCAAGCACAGCAATCATTTCTTCAAATGTAATTTTAGTGTTAGTAAGTTATGTTTTACTAACTATTCACACATGTTTCAGTATGCATATTCTGAATCAATGCCGTAATTTATCAAAAATGAAGTATCATCATATACTGAAAAATCAGTATGATTAAGGCAAAATTAGAGTCTATAAATGATGAAAATTAACAGCATGATTTTTATAACTCTCAGCATAATAAACTAATGGTAAAAAGCATAGGGAAATATTTTGGAAAAAACAAACAAACTATATTTTATTTATTTATTTTATTTATTTTTCTGTTGAAATGTTTATTATGTTACTATATTATATTTAGCCATACAAACTATATTTTAGATGAGAGAAGAAAATAATATTAAATGGACACTAACCATGATAGGTATTTTTGCCCCTTATATGCTATTTCATTGATTTATTTTTCAAAAATCCATAAAAGAGGGTACAGTAGATATTATCTCTGTTTTGCTCATGTTAGAACAAAAGCTCACAGTTTGAACAGTTCTTCAGGGCATTTAAGGAGAGCTGGGTGTCAGCTCCTAGTCATTTGAAAAAGTTATAGCTGATCAACAAAAACAAACCTTCCCTCTTTTTTTTTTTTTTTTTTTTCCTGAAGGTGGAAACGGGGAGAGACAGTCAGACAGACTCCCGCATGCGCCTGACCGGGATCCACCCGGCACGCCCACCAGGGGCTACGCTCTGCCCACCAGGGGGCGATGCTCTGCCCCTCCGGGGCGTCGCTCTGCCACGACAAGAGCCACTCTAGCGCCTGGGGCAGCGGCCAAGGAGCCATCCCCAGCGCCCGGGCCATCTTTGCTCCAATGGAGCCTTGGCTGCGGGAGGGGAAGAGAGAGACAGAGAGGAAGGGTGGGGGTGGAGAAGCAAATGGGCACTTCTCCTATGGGCCCTGGCCGGGAATCGAACCCGGGTCCCCCGCACGCCAGGCCGACGCTCTACCGCTGAGCCAACCGGCCAGGGCCTTCCCTCATTTTTTAATACCTTGTAAATCAGCTAGTTTCATTTATCTTCTTATTTTTTATGCATCTCATAATAAGCATATGCATTAAAGCTCATACTGACACAACCTATCATCTTAACAATGGGGCTTAAGTCCATCTGGAGAAATAGTAGAAAAGTGCCAACCTTAGGTCTGGTTCTTGCTTTGCCACAAACTAGTTATTTCATTCGGGACAAGCAATTTCACAGTGGAAGTTTCTCTTCATTTGCATAAAAATGAAAAGTACTCAGTGAACTCAAATGTTTCATCTTTTTTGATGCTTTATAGTATTATAAATACCATCTTTTCCTGAGGGGCCAGAAGTTGAAAGAGCAATTTCCTAGGGAATTGATTCTCCATTTGGGATCCTCTAGCCCCTGAGAAATTGTCAGGACTTAAAAAATGATTGCTGAGACAGGATTTTGTAAGAGGCAAACCCAGAGTCAGTTTTTTAAGGTCTTATAAATACTCTTAATTTAAATTCCTTTTCTTCTGAATTTGGGATATCCTGATTTTTCTTCTTTTCATATTTTCCACAGGATTATTTTACTAATGAAGATAGAGAGTTGAAAAAAGACGATCAGCAAGACTACCACCTAGAATACGCCATGGAAAATAGCACACACACCGTAATTGAATTTACCAGAAAACTGTACACATGTGACATACACGACAAGACCATAACGGTGAGGAGCCTCTCAGTGAATGTGTGCACGAGTAACTTGTACAGTTACAGTTGTGAAACCCTTTACAGAATGAAACAAACACATATTTACAAATAACGTTTGGTAACAAAGTGACATGGTCTTTGGGCGAGTGTTTTTGAATTTTATTTATCACCCACACAAAAAATTCTAAGATTGTAAGTAAGTATCCATAAAGGCAATTTTTGTGTGAATCTAAACTTTTGAAGAGCTGTTTAAAGTGTGTATGATTTGACTTATACAAAATTTTTACCTTCTCTATAATGTTTTAAAATAGATAATAGATAAAGATTGGAAGAAATGTGTTACGGCAAAGAAAAGTACGGTACCTGATATAATTCATCTGATTTGTAATTGATTCATCTTTGCAAACTTCTAAAATCAATATGAATAGTAAACTGATTAAAATGGCCTATCAACATGTTATACAACATTTCTTATCTTCGGACCTCATGCAAAAAGTAATTATCTTTATACATATGCAAATGAGATATTTAGAGACTACATAATTCATATTCATATAGCACTTCGGAAGTTTTCACTTGTATGGGCCAATAAAATTATTTCTTTTATTTGGTAAATCAAAGCTTTAAAAATAGAACTGCAAAAATCTGAAGCTATTTTGATTAACATGCAACTTAAAGCGTAAAAGAAGAAAAAATCACATGCAAAGACCTGGATCACTTTTTATGTAACATACAGTGCAATTATACTTTAATTGGAATAATAATTATAGTCATTTGACCTATTAAGAAAGAATATAGCTTTTAAAATAAGTAGCTTTTGCTTTATTATTCGTTTTCAAAGTTCTTATTACAAAGATCTGGCAATGACACCTTTACCTGTGGAAGGACTGAACAGCTTCCTTATACCACAGCAAACCCTCACGCTGCGCGGCCGCTCTTTGGGCAATTTCTCTTGGTTGCTTAATGGAACCCAGTTTCATCTGACAGTGCTGCCTCCAGTTGGAATACAGCAAGCAGTACACCTGATTTGTAACTCACTCATCTTGGTGAACTTCTAAAATCAAGATGCATAGCAGGCTAACTCCTTAGAAAGTTCTAAGATTCATAAAATGACTATTAGCTTGACTCAAGCTTAGAAAACAAGCCCAGAATCAGAAGTTCCTCCTGTATTTCCATTTTATTTCCATTCATACATGTAACTGGGCTCGTATCTGTGAAAGTAAAAACTCTGACCTGGAAAGTAATTTTAATTTTCATTCTATTTATTTATTTTCCATAAAATGTCCATGGCATCAAAACACGTTTGGATTTTTCAAACTCCCTGCTGCTTAACAACAGTATTTGCTTGGGAACCTCCAGTCGCTAGTTTGGAGGGATAGAATGACAGTGATTTGCTGTCCCTGTCTGCAGGAAGGTGGTAGCACCTCAGTCATCCCTCACTCTGTGTAGGGACACATTCTCTTGCCTGCTGAGAGAGACAACCCCCCCCCCCCAACTCTTGTCTATTTGGTACTTAACAATTTATTTATTTATTTAATTTTTTTTACAGAGACAAAGAGTGAGTCAGAGAGAGGGATAGACAGGGACAGACAGACACAAACAGAGAGAGATGAGAAGCATCAATCATTAGTTTTTCATTGCACGTTGTAACACCTTAGTTGTTCATTGATTGCTTTCTCATATGTGCCTTGACTGCGGGCCTTGAGCAGACCGAGTAACCCCTTGCTGGAGCCAGCGACCTTGGGTTCAAGCTGGTGACCTCGGGGTCTCGAACCTGGGTCTTCCGCATCCCAGTCCAACGCTCTATCCACTGCACCACCGCCTGGTCAGGCTGGTACTTAACAATTTAATCAGATTTACACAGTGTTAGAGAGCATATTGAGAATTGCAAAGGCTATTATTCTTTTTTCTTTACTTCTATATCTTGCTTTAAATAGAGTTCTTTAAACTCAACTCAGTGGTAAGATAAGTGCTCTCCTGACATATCTGTGCCCGTGTCTGCCCACCAGGAGAGCACCGTGAGAGTGATCTGGGCCTATTCCCAGGAAGATGTGGGAGAGGATGGTCCCAAGTACCACAACTCCAATCGTGGCACCAAGAGTCTGCGGTTGTTGAATCCTGAGAAAACCAATGTGTTATCCACAGCCATATCGTACTTTGACCTGGTAAATCAAGACGTAAGTTTTTTCAGGTTTTCTCATTGTAGGGATGGGTTTATTGAAAGTATGTAAGACTTGTTACTTTTTGTATTTAATTATTTGTCAAGAGAATGTGACTTTGTGTTCTCCTCCTCTTTTTATTAAGACAGGTCCCCATCCCAAACAAAGGTACAACATACTGGTGCCAAATGTTTAAGATTCCCATGTTCCAAGAAAAGCATCATGTAATAAAGGTACGTGATTCACTCATATGCCAAACTTAATTTGTATAAGTGGAGAAATTGTTCTTAAAATGACAGTGATAAAATATACATAGAAATCATTTTTCATTCTATGAAATTTGTTTAGAGAACAAGGAACTGACTTACCTGACACACACAGTCTTGAGTTACTGAATTTAGGGAGAAAGCTTGGATTGTAGCTAGTATTTGGGGTTTTGTCTCCTAATTTTACGTATTAGAGGTAAACGTTTTAGGATGCATTTGAACACTTCCAGTTATTTTTCAGACAACACTTATATAATTGGAATTTATGTATAGATAAATTATATCGATACCAAAATTGTTTGAGAATATCTGCTGCATTGAAAATAATGAATATTGTAAAAAAAAATAATAGTTACAGTATTTTTTGAAACTAGGGAAACAAGAAAATTAGTGAATTTCTGCAGAATTTAAAAAATACAGAATTGTGGGCCTGACCTGTGGTAGCGTAGTAGATAAAGCATTGACCTGGAACGCTGAGGTTGCTGGTTAGAAACCTTGGGCTTGCTTGGTCAAGGTGCATATGGGAGTTGATGCTTCCTGCTCCCCCCTTCTCTCTGGCTCTCTTTTCTCTAAAATTAATAAATAAAATCTTTTAAAAAATACAGAATTGTGTAGTAAATAAACCCAGTTTACTTGTGGCATGTAATTCTCTCCTACTCCCTCAGGGATAGAGCTCCCAAGACTTTGGCCTCGAGTTAGTGAATGAACAGGTATTTTAAAGCATGGGTCCTTGGCTCTGGGCTAGGAATTGTTGACAGTCACACAGTAGCTGAAGATTTCCAAGGTCTCAACCTACAGAGTGAGATTTTAGGAGTCAGGACTAAGATAGAAGAAAATAAAATAGACTTAAAGGGTGCATATTAAATACTGTAAACATTCAGGAGACCAAGCATTGCCAACTTTCTGTCAGCCCTCATACTGTGGAATGAAGCAGTGTACATGTGAGAAAGGATCAAACTTGTAGAACCTGGAATCAAGAAGAAAATATGTGGGTTCGATTCACAGGTTGTTTAATTAACGATGTTTCTCAGGGAAATCGCTCTGGGGTAACAGTCGCCGTAGGCCCTGATTTCCTCTCATAACACTTTCCCTACCAGCTTCAAAGCATTTTGGCAGAGATGCAAACACTAACTACATTCTATGAAGTGACTTAAATTTGTTAATTTCTAGTATATTTGCCCAGTGACACAGATCTGCTTTCTCATTTACAGAATGTTTCATAACTACTTAGAGAGGCAAGAGGAGCAGGTTGAGAACATGTTTATTGAATTAGTAAGTTGTCCTAAATATTTGTGGAATATTTTTGGAATCAGAAGACACCAACAGTATGACTGCAGATGAGTCATTTACCTCCGTGCAATGTAATTTTCTGTTTCTTACCTGTGAAAGGGGAATGCAAATTCTAGCTTTACATATTAATGCACTGCCTAAATCCTTTCCTATGCCAAGGAAAACTCTCAAAAATAAGTGTTACAGCCCTGGCCGGTTGGCTCAGCGGTAGAGCGTCGGCCTGGCGTGCAGAGGACCCGGGTTCGATTCCCGGCCAGGGCACATAGGAGAAGCGCCCATTTGCTTCTCCACTCCCCACCCCCTCCTTCCTCTCTGTCTCTCTCTTCCCCTCCCGCAGCCAAGGCTCCATTGGAGCAAAAGCCCGGGCGCTGGGGATGGCTCCTTGGCCTCTGCCCCAGGCGCTAGAGTGGCTCTGGTTGCGGCAAAGCGACGCCCCAGAGGGGCAGAGCATCGCCCCCTGGTGGGCAGAGCGTCGCCCCTGGTGGGCTTGCCGGGTGGATCCCGGTCGGGCGCATGCAGGAGTCTGTCTGACTGTCTCTCCCCGTTTCCAGCTTCAGAAAAATACAAAAAAAAAAAAATAATAATAATAAGTGTTACAGTTATGCAGGGTGAAGCAAAAGTAGGTTTACAGTTGTGAATATGTGAAACAGTTTCTCTTGTATTATTATTTATTAGTTATTGTACTATTTTCCATATGAACAACTGTAAACCTACTTTTGCCCCATCCTGTATATACTGTGAGTCATATATCACTGTGTGTCATCTGCAGTAGATTTAACTGGAATGTTGCTTAAGGGACATATATAAAACCGTATGTTCAGAAATAAAAACAAATATCTCACAAAATAGGTCCTTTATTCATTTTTCAGCAAATGTTAGTTGATGGAATGCAAAGTCTTTAATCACCTACACTAATACATTTTTATTCTTGCTGTTATTAATGCTAACAACTAAAATGAATGAAATAAAGATAATTGTCTACATGTAAGGGAAGGCAGTACATATTTGGACCCTCCACATAGGCATTTGCTTGGCATCTCATCTAAGAATTCTTAGCTAGATTTCTCATCACAAGAATGCCCGAGTAATAGTCAGCTATGTGGGCATCTATCATCTAAGGGTGTGCTTAGAATTAGGTATCTTTGGGTCCTCATTGCTGTCTGCACTAAGTATCGAGAGGGATCTCAATGACTTGAAAGGCTTTGGAGCATTTTTTTTTTTTTGCAGTGTTTGGAGGTCTATACAAGGGTAGAAGTTCTTTACCCCAGCAAAGGGGATTTGAGGGAAAGGCTGCAGGTTGGAAACCAAAAAAGGATAGAGCATCATGCTTAAAAGGTTGACCATTGCTGAGATTTAAGAGAGGATTATTTTACCTGTTGTGACCTCAGAAAATAGTTTACTTACTTGTATCTCAGATCTCTCATCTGGAAAATGGGCATAATAGTTCACACCTATTAGAATCAAAGAAATTTAATATTTGCAAGTATTTAGAACAGTTCCTGGCACACGGTGTTTGTTAAAGTAATTAAATAAAATTAGGTAAATCTTTAGCAATACACAATCATTAACCTGTTAATCATCTCATTAGATTTCTGGGTTGCTAAGGAATCCCAAATCAGCCAACACTTGGCACAGAGTGTCAAATAAAACGTGGATTGTCTCTCATGTCATTCAAGGAGGCCATCTTGAGAACTCCCTGCTGTGGAGAAATCTGAAGTTGAGGTGAACAAAAAATTGTCAATCATTCTCTTCATCAATTGATACAGGAAGGAAAGAAAACGCTATGCTTTATGCTTGCTACTGAACAGAACATCTTTCTTGCCAGGAAATTAGATACTGCTATGTTTTTCTGTTGGTGGCATTGGTAGATCTGAATGATTTAATTTGGGGAATGTTTTCTAGGACAAGAAAATCTAAACATAATCGTCATTGAATAACCATGAAATGTCCTTGAAACCAGAATACTGTAGACTCATGAAATAGTCATTCAAATATTGATTTTCCTGTACTAGACACACAGCATGAACATTTGGCTGTAGATACTAAATTAAATGGACATTGCAGCCCAGCCTAGTTTCATTATATTTATCCCCCCCATTCTTTTAACTAAAAGGACACCATCAAATGCAGAACTTTAGCATTGACACATTCTGAAATGTCAAGTGTGATAGAGGGTTTTTCTGAAAATTGTGTGAGATTTTAAGGTTAAACTTAGTAAGCTGTAGAAATTCTTAATTTCATACTACATGACTTGACAATAGAATGATCTCTTCTCTGTCAATATATCTTCTTCCATATTTTTTTCTCTGAAATATTTCCAAATGTATTTTAATTGATGTGATTTCTTTCCCCTGATGGAAATAGCATTTTCACAGACTCTCCTCTTCAGTTCTCATTCTCTTTTCATGTGTCATCTTCTGTTCCACTTTATTATGTGGCAGGCTAGGAGGTGCTTGCTATTGACTGTTGACTGAGTGATTGTATTTTTACCCATTTCCATATTTCCATTCTAACTTTGTATAACTGTATTTGGCTTATTGATATTTTCTATTTATTTTTTAGTAATATAGTATTTCTTAAAGGCAAACAAACCTGTATATCTTTTGGCAGATTTATTTAGTATATTGAAAGAAATTAATTTTCAAAGAAATCCTCATGTAAAAATACTTTCCATTTCTTTTAAATATTTTATAATAATATATTTGGTTATTAAATTCTTTTGTTTTTTTTTGTATTTTTCTGAAGCTGGAAATGGGGAGAGACAGTCAGACAGAGTCCCGCATGCGCCGGACCGGGATCCACCCAGCACGCCCACCAGGGGCATGCTCTGCCCCTCCGGGGCGTCGCTCTGCCGCGACCAGAGCCACTCTAGCGCCTGGGGCAGAGGCCAAGGAGCCATCCCCAGCGCCCGGGCCATCTTTGCTCCAATGGAGCCTCGGCTGCGGGAGGGGAAGAGAGCGACAGAGGAAGGAGGGGGGGGTGGAGAAGCAAATGGGCGCCTCTCCTATGTGCCCTGGCCGGGAATGGAACCCGGGTCTCCCAAACGCCAGGCCGACGCTCTACCGCTGAGCCAACCGGCCAGGGCCTATTAAATTCTTAATACCAATGCATTACCACTGACGCCTGTGATTTTGACATTCACTGACAAAACAGATGATTTATAGAAAAGTTATGCTATAAATTCAAAAGAATCCTTTTCTTTGGGATTTGTCACCATTGTTTAGAAATACTAAAATTATTATACCTTTATATGCAAGCATGTTTGAATTATTATTATTATTATTTTTAGTGAGAGGAAGAGAGATAGTGGGACAGATTCCCATGGGGATCTACCCAGTAATCTGGTCTGTGGCCAAGACTCAAGTATGGAGCTATTTTTAATGCCTAAGGCTAATGAGCTGGGACCAACCAAACTATCCTCAGTGTTGGGGGCAGTGCTCGAACTAATCAAGCCACTGGCTGTGGGAGAGGAAAAGGGAGTGAAGGGGGAGAGAGAGGGGGAGAGAAGAAGATGGTCATTTCTCCTGTGTGCCCTGACCGGGAATCAAACCTGGAACTTCCATAGGCCAGGCAGATGCTCTATCCACTGAGCCACTCAGCCAGGGCCTGATACCTTATATATCTTTTATCTACTAGAGAAGAGATAAAAATATTCGGGCATTTTCATGGTTGATAATGTAACTTCGGGTAAAGAAAGTTGGTAGAACACTGCCCCTAACAATAATGAGTTGACTCTAAATAGCACATTTTAAAGATTGTTGACTTTGGTTGCTCAGTGTTGCAAAGTCCTTTTTAGATCCTCTTGGATTACATCTACTTCACAGAAATACTGGAGATTGTCTAGCTACATGGGTGTTCTTAATAGCCACTTGAGGGTACGAGGTAATTGAATTCACTTTGAAAGCATGTCTTTTCACGGAAGTGATTTATTGTTAACTGTCACTAATTAGCTTTCTGACCCTAGAGAAAGTACTTAACCTCATGCTGGTTCTCAAATTCCTTGTCTGTAAAATAAAGGGATTGAACCAGATAATTTTAGTTGACTCTTTTTACTTATAAAATCTATGACTTGCTAAAAACAAAACTAGGAGTGAAATTTGTGCTAAGGTTTGGATGCCCTGTGGTCTGAGTTCCTGATACGCTTGCTTCTCACTACCCCTGGACAAGGCAGAGAGAAATGCTTGGGACCCCACCGCCTCCCTTGAAGTGAAAAGGCCCCTTTCTTTAGTCCTTTGGGTGTGGATTTTCTCAGTATATATTCCAAGGCTTAGGTTTTTATCTGTAAATCGGAATAATAATAATAGTACTTGTCTCAAATGGTAGCTGTCATTATTAAATGAGATCGTATCTGTCAAGTTCTATGTGTTTGGCATATATTATTAGATAACTCAATAAGTACTAGTTGTATTTCCAATTTATGGTGGTTTCAGGTACCTCTAACTCTTGAAGATCATCTAAATAACATACATATAAATAAATAAATAAATAATATATATGTAGGAAATTGTGTGGTTTTTATAAAGAATAGAAATTAAGAGTGCCAGGGTGAGCAAGGCTGATTGATAGGTTGGTACATCATACAGGATGGGCTCTGGAGATAGGTAGGCTTTGTGTTCTAATTTTGCTTTTTATTATTTCAATGTCGTTGGCTCAACTAAATTCTCAGAGTTTGCATCTTCTCTTGTGAAGTAGGAAAAATAATTTCCAGTAGCGATTAAATGAATACAAGTGAAAACACCTGTTGCATAATAGGCTTGTAATCGCTTGTTTTCTTCTCTTGATGGGGATTATAGAGATGGACGACTTGAACTTCATCTAGTATTTTCTCATACCTCAAGTAGGACCACATTGGTAGGCAATAAGTCTGCATTTTATGTTGAAGGAAAGATTCCCTGGGAGTTAGATTTCATAGCTTGCTTCCATTGTTCTAAACCAAATGAAATTTAAGCTAATTTCCTCCTGTTCTTGTCTAAGTAAGGATAAAACCCAGCTGGTGATTATCCTCTGGGAAATATTCTTTTGCATTCCAAGGTCACCCATTAGACTTCCACTCTATGGGCTTAAATAGTGGCATTTTCAGCAGACATAAAAATATCTTTACTTTCATTTGTTCTACTACTGAACTCTCTCCCCAATTTAGTGCATCTTTTTAAAGTAGTCCAAAATTGGATGATAAAATTGAAAAGCATTAGCACATTTATTAATTTTTTACTATAAAAATTGGTAAATAATTCAATTAACAACACTTTTATTGAAAGAGTGCTAAGACATTTACATTGAATTCTAGTCATTGATGGCATAAGAAGTGTGGTAACATTAAGATATGAATGACTTTTACTTTCGTATAGGGAAGTATGAAGGTAAAATACTTACCTATTCTTTTGATACTTTAATATATTATCTTGTTAGATTTTCACAACCTCCCAGGAGGTAAGCTGAATTACCACCACTTCCCAGATGAACACACTGAGGCATGGAATGAATAAGTGACTTTCTTAATATACTTCTCACAAAAATTAGGGGATATTTCAAAATGACTATGAAACAATAAAATATCCCCTAATTTTTGTGAGCAGAATTAGGGGATATTTCAAAATGACTATGAAGCAATAATATATGCCCTACTTTTCGTGAGCAGTGTATTATACAAATTATGTGAAGCAGAGCTAAGAGTGAATACAGATTTTCTTAGCAAAACAGGTAGATCTTTCCCTACACAATTTCTACTAGCTCAGGCCTTATGATTTTCTTAGATGGTATATGCTAAAATGAAAAATAATCTGTGTGAGAAATGTCTGGTAGCTTATAACCCTAGCCCTTTGAATATGTTTCTCAGAATCCAGACTACTGGTGTATCCTACAGAATCAGTGTATAGTCCAAGAGCTACGTGAACAGATTTCACCAGAACCTTCCAAAGATATAGTTTACATACTGGGAATTAACTAAAATCTAGTCAGATGGCATTTAAGTACACAGAGGCCTGCTGTTTTTACTCTTGGGGGGTTGAAAATGATTGTTAATAAGGG
The DNA here is from genome assembly GCF_036850765.1 of Saccopteryx bilineata. NCBI lineage: Eukaryota > Metazoa > Chordata > Mammalia > Chiroptera > Emballonuridae > Saccopteryx > Saccopteryx bilineata. The sequence goes on along the minus strand of NC_089501.1, from coordinate 28,254,001 downwards.
ATGACACATACAAAGTTTCATTTGTGATTTAAGAAGTCACTTAAATAAAATTAGAAATAGGATGATTAGGTGACAGATTATACAGATGGCTACAGAATGTTAAATCTCAGAGATGATGGGAGGGCAGAAAGAGCTGGAAATCATTTCAGTGGCAAGTAGATAGCCTGCTAATCTTATTGGAGTCTAACAATCATTGGAAAAAGAAAAATCCCATGGACTTCTTTTTTTTCTAAAATTTTTATTAAATGTATTGTGGTGATACTAATAAAATTATACAGTTTCAGGTATTCAATTCTATAATACATCATCTGTATATTGCATTGTGTGCTCACCACCCCAAGCCAAGTCCCCCTCTGTCACCATATCCCCTCCACCCTCCTCCTCCTCTCCCACCCCCTTTTCCACCTGCAATCTGCAAACTATTGTCTGTGTCTGTAAATTTATTTTTCCTTCTCTTAATCCCTTTACCTTTTACCCAGTCCCCAAACTCCCATCCCTTCTGACACAGTCTTCCTTGGAGTTAAGTGAAAATAATAGTGATGCCCTATTTAATTCTTCTTTATTATAACTGTCTCTAAAAAAAAAAAAAAAAAAAAAAAAAGCAACTTGTTAGAAGAAATACTAACACTTTCATTTGGAAGTTAAATATTGGCAAAAATTCCTAGAGAAAAGTACCCTAAAACCAAAACCATGTTGTTGAAAAGGGAGCTAGAAGTGTTGACATCTCAGAGTGGCCTAAGAACCAAACTGAGGGGGTGGGTTCTAATCCTGCACTAACCACTGGTCTGCTGAACATGAACTTGGCAACTCCACAGTGCTTCTCAAAGGGTTGATTCAATTCACGTTAATAACACGGTTCAAAGACTCTAAATCTGTGTGGCTGAGAGGTTGTTCTAAGTGGCCTTTAACTTTTACAATTCCATGACTTTAGTTAAATATTGGAATTGACAAAACTGGAAATGTATACAGGAGATGTATAAGTGTGATAAATTTATAACATTTATAAAATAAACTATAATAAAAGGCTGCTCTAAAAATTTGTAAAAGTAAGGAAGGTAATTTTTGCATGTGTTCCCATAGTATATAATATGCCAATTATATTTTGATGTCTTTTCAAAGTAAAAATTATATACTTATTAAAACAGAATGACATTCATTGCTTTGTTTTTGATGCAACAATGAAATAGTTAATAGTTTTTATGAATAGATCTTTTAATAAGTGGCAGAAAATGTATGTGTAGTGGAAATTTACATCAATAAATGAGATATTTACTATTCAAGTTTATAAAACTCATAAATCATAGAAAAATTTTATACAACCCTCATCAAGTTATAAAAGGCTGCATGGTTGTAGTTTTTCGAATATCATGCCTCTCTTGGTGCATTTAAAATGAATATATTTCTATACAAAAATACAGATTATATATGAACTTAATAATATATAAAATATTACACTCACATGTCTAAAATGTTATGGTTGAGTCTTGCTTTTTTGAGTGATTGTATTTTCTTTTTCTGAAGTTGGAAGCGGGGAGGCAGTCAGACAGACTCCTGCATGCGCCCGACCGGGATCCACCTGGCATGCCCACCAGGGGGCGATGCTCTGCCCATCTGGGGCGTTGCTCTGTTGCAACCAGAGCCATTCTAGTGCCTGAGGCAAAGGCCACAGAGCCATTCTCAGTGCCCGGGCCAACTTTGCTCCAATGGAGCCTTGGCTGCGGGAGGGGAAGAGAGAGACAGAGAGGAAGGAGAGGGGGAGGAGTGGAGAAGCAGATGGGCGCCTCTCCTGTGTGCCCTGGCTAGGAATCGAACCCAGGACTCCTGCACACCAGGCTGACGCTCTACCACTGAGCCAACCGGCCAGGGCTTTTTCTTGATTCTTAACCTAGGGTGCAGAATCATCTGATTTTTCATATTTTTCAGAATCATCTGAAAATAATCTTTAGGTATGTATGGCGTTGGTTGTTGCTGTCTTTTGCAAAAGTTTCCCATGGGATTTTGATACAAACTCCTGGCTGCAACTCACTGTTTTATATTTACTAAAATTTCCCAGGAACTTATTTAAGTCCTATTTTATAGCACCTAGTAAAACACCCTGTATATTAAGTAGCATCATACACATTTTTCAAATAACACACTGTGTTCTTTAACAAATATTGAACACATATTTAATATCAACTGTAAGACATGCTGTTTAGTTGTCTGTACATAAAGAAGATTTAAGCAATTTATGGTTTTGAGATAGTTTATTTCTTGATGCATTGCATATTTCTTTGTGGAAGTGGAGAGGCAAAAACACCAGCTGTTTCCTGGAACCACAGCTGACTCTCATTATAAAATTTCAACATGAACTAATTCAGATATAAGGAATACTTTCTTTTATGAAGGGAAAAAGAATTATGTTTTAGTGAAATATATACATCAAAGCTAACTCTATATGTTAATGTTTGTATTGTAATGGACCCACTTTAGAAATTGTATACTTAAGGCCACCTTGCTCACTTTAAATTCATTTTGTTACCAAAACAAAGAATCTTTCATTACTGAAATTTCACCAAATTGCTCTCTGTTGAATTTTAAATATTAAGTGAAGACAGGGCCATGTAAATAACTGTTCGTAAGTATGCAAATGCTATCCATATTTTCTCAGCCTTTAGCTTAGTGTGAGGCAGTCCTGAGAATATAAGAAAAATACTTGGTTTGTGATGTGTTTTGGAAATCAGATGTATACTTAATACACTGTATATCTTATTTTTAGTTTGTGTGTGTGAGAGAGGGAGAAACAGACAGGAAGGGAGAAAGATGAGAAGCATCAACTTCTTGTTGTGGTATTTTAACTGTTCACTGATTGCTTTCTCATATGTGTCTTGACCAGGGGGCTCCAGCTGAGCCAGTGACCCCTTGCTCAAGTCAGCAATCATAGGGTCATGTCTATGATCCAACAATCAAGCCAGTGACTCCACACTCAAGCCAGTGACCCCATGCTCAAGCTGGTTAGCCCACAATGAAGCTGATGAGCCCGTGCTCAAGCTGGTGACCTTGGGGTTTTAAACCAGGGTCCTCTGTGTCCCAGGTTGACACTCTATCCACTGTCCCATTGCCTGGTCAGGCAACACACTATATGTCTTAAACAGCTGGAAATATCCCTTCATACTACATCTAAATCACAACAAAGAATGAATCAATGGGTGTCTAGTGAGTATCAGCTTTGGACAGCGCTCAGTGCTATGTCTCTTGTCAGAAATAAGATAATATAAGACATAGCCTTTCACTCTCAAAGACCTCTCAATCTAGATAGGGAGAGGAGCACATATGAATAATAAATAAACCCTAAAGCTAGAAGTAAACATTGGTATCAAAGCACATGGTAAAGACAAAAAGAAAGGAGAGAGCAGTGAAGGGCAGTCCCATCCACATGGGAAGTTCAATTTGGGAAAAGTACAACTAGGTGGACCTTGCAGATGTGTGGTAAGGATGGCTAGGAGGCAGACTCTCTATTTATGTGCGTAAGCGCCAAAGTAAAACTAGATAAGACAACATTTACTGAGAGACCTGTGCATTTTGTGCATTGTCAATCTTCATATAAAAATCAAGGAAGGAGGTGGTATTATCCTTATTTTAGAAATGAGGACACTGAAGCCCAAGGCAGTTAAGTAACTTGCCCAGTGCTGATACATTTCTTGTTTGTATACTTTTCCCTGAAGAAGATAGAATACTTTAAAAATAAAGATGAATGAACATTTTTTCTGATTTAACCACAACATACGAACGACTTTTACGTCTGTGGAAAACATAAAAAAAAAAAAAATCAATCTGGCTTCATTGTTAAAGTTCTCATGTATTACTCATTGGTTTGTGCAGAAGCTCCATCTGGTTCCCCATGTGGCGAAGAATACTCGATGCTACAACCAGCATCTGCTCCTAGAAGAGCCAACTAGCAGCTGCTGGCTGAACTTTAACTCCAGAGTCTAGTTATGTCAGATTAGAATGCAGAATCCCTGCAGCGACCTGTTGTCAGGGTAACTGCATTTTTTGATCAGAGAATGCCTTATCCATACCAAAGCCCCTAGTGTGAAATATTGAAAGGGACTGTAGACTGCAGCATTTAGTACCTAAATGGGGTCACTGAGTTTTATCTTGAAAGATACCATTGTGTAGCTTTATTCCCAGACATGAATTTACCAGTTTTACTTAATGTTAATACTCTGGCAAGTTGCATCATACTCTCTGAAACAGAAATCAAGGCTACCTCTTAATTGCACACATATGCATATAACCATTTAGTTCTTTAAAAGAAAAGCTGCAGACAGTTCCTAGGAAAAGAGTGATGGCCTTACAGTTCTTGTGAATATAAAGACATCTTCTCTAGAGCTCAAGTCACTATAGAGTGACTTGATTGCTGAGTTTAGTGGATGCCCATTGCCATTGTCAATGTTAGTTATATTCTCTTAATAATTTACATGTATGTAATATAGGTGGGATTCTTTATAGAACAGGCTCATATCATTTAGCTTTTTGTTTTATTGAATCATGGCCCTAATAAAGGTCTATCTCAAGAGATAATTTATGTTTTATGGTCCAAGATTTGAAAAAAATAATACTGCTTTAAAACCCACCCTCCAAAGATGGGCTTCTTATAATTATAAAAAAATTGTAGGCTTTCTAAAATAATCTTTTTTAATAAAATTAAATATTTTCTTCATTATACCTGATTTTAACTTCATGACTTAGAGGCAAATTAGGTTTTTTTTTTCAATAGAAACTGACCACAGGTTTTTTTATCATGGGCATATTCAATTAACAGGTCATAGTATTGATTGTTGTGATCTTGATATCAGTATATACCCATATAAAATGAAAATAACAGTTTCTGTCAAAATTACCCTGAAAGTGCTTTAAAAATATCAAATTTGTCCTGGCCAGAAAACTGGGTTGGGTAGAGCATTGTCTGGATACGCAAAGATTGCTGGTTCAATCTTCAGTCAGGGAACATACAAGAACAGATTGACATTTCTGTCTCTCTCTTTTTCCCTTCCTCACTCTGAAATCAATAAAAATTATTTAAAATTATTGAATTTTAGAAAACAAACATTTGTTGATTGCTCATTATGTATGTGCTTCACTTACTACTTATGCTATTTTGCAGATGAGGAAATTGAGGCTTAGAAAATTAGATGTCTTTCCTAATGTCATAGAGTATTTAGTATGATAAAACATCATTTACCTAGTCAAGCAGTGGAGACTTGCACAATTGTTTTAATTTCTATGAGCCTAAGTTTGGAAAGCTCTCCTTCCTGGTTTTAAATTCTGACTCTCTCATGTACCACTTATATGACCTTGGGTAAGTAACTTAAATACAACTTCTTGGGATCTCTATTTTCTTACTGGTAAAATGGAGATACTATCTATTCTATTCATGAGATTACTGTGAAAATTATGTGAAAATGGTTACAAAGCACCTGAAGCATGATAGAAGTGAAATATTATCATTCCATAGAAACTTTGTTTTTTACTCTGATACTCTAAATCAGGTGTCAGGAACCAATGTCTCGTGAGCCAGATGTGGCTCTTTTGATGGCTGCATCTGGCTCGCAGACAAATCTTTAATAAAAAAAAAATAATAACGTTAAAAATATGAAACATTCTCATGTATTACAATCCATTCATTTCCTACCACTCATGTTCTTGTTTGTGGGTGGCTGGAGCCAATCACAGCTGTCCTCCGGGGCAACACAGAGGAAATTTTTATTGGATAATATGTAACGTACACAGGTCATTGTGAGGTCAGGAAGTAAACTTCCCTCCTTTTACTCAAGTAGACAGCTAGCTAATTGCAGAAATCCTTTTGACGAAGAAGATGCCTAAAAGAAAAAAGATGAGGAGTACCATACTTTTCAGCAGGAATGGACAGAGGAATTCGCCTTTGTGGAGAAAACAGGTTTTTCAGTGAGTATGCAATAATAAAATTGCATCAATGAAACAGTCAAATATAAAGCGGTACTTTGTCACACGCCATACTACATTTGCATCAAAATATCCAGCGGGGACAGCAGGAAGAAAGCATGTCAAGAGCTACTGTGCAGAGTGCAAGCTAATCAGCAGCAACTCCATGTTTGGACCCAATAAGGTGACTGGAATTTGGCTAGCTTTGCTGATGCTTTAGCAATTGTGAGAAATGGAAAGCCATTCGCAGATGGGGAGTATGCCAAAACATCCATGCTTAATGTTGCCAATGAACTTTTTGACGACTTTTCAGATAAAGACAAGATAATCAAATGAATAAAAGACATGCCTCTGTCAGCAATAACTGTTCACGATCGTACCATCATGATGGCAAGTCAAATTGAAGCAAGACAAGTGAAGGACATAAATGCAGCACCATTCTTTTCTCTCACTTTGGATGAGTCAACAGACATAAGTTGACTCATCCTAGTTCAGTGTGATTGCAAGATATGCTGTCGGTGACACACTATGTGAGGAAAGTCTTGCTGTTTTGCCTATGAAAAAGACAAGAGGGGAAGATTTATTCGTCTTTCACTGAGTTTGCTAAAGAAAAAAATCTACCAATGGATGAACTTATTTCGGTGTGTACTAATGGTGCTCCGTGCATGGTGGGGAAAAACAGGATTCTTAGTGCTTCTTCGTGAACATGAAAAGAGACCCATCCTAAGTTTTCACTGCATCCTACATCCGGAGGCGCTTTGTGCTCAGATGTGTGGTGAGCAGCTTGGTGAGGTGATGTCGCTGGTCATTTGAATGGTCAACTTTATTGTTGCCCAAGCTTTAAATGATCACTAGTTTAAAACACTGCTGGATGAAGTTGGGAATAATTATCCTGGTCTGCTTCTGCACAGCAATGTGCGTTGGTTTTCAAGAGGGAAGGTGCTCAGCCATTTCGCTGCTTGTCTGAGCGAAATCCGGATTTTTCTTGAAATGAAAAACGTCGAGCATCCTGAGTTAGCTAACACTGAGTGGCTCCTGAAGTTCTACTACCTCGTGGACATGACTAAACATCTGAACCAGCTCAATGTGAAAATGCAAGGCGTTGAAAATACAGTCTTATCCCTTCAACAGGCAGTGTTTGCATTTGAAAACAAGCTGGAACTCTTCATTGCCGACATTGAAACAGGTTGTTTACTACACTTTGAAAAACTGGGAGAATTTAAAGATGCATGCACAGCAAGTGACCCTGCTCAGCACCTTGATCTCCAGCAGCTAGCGGGCTTCACATCTAATCTCCTGCAGTCATTCAAAGTGCGCTTTGGAGAATTTTGTGAGCGTACTGTCTTTTTAAGTTCATCACCCATCCACAGGAGTGTGCAGTGGACAGCTCCGACCTGAGTTACATTCCCGGTGTCTCCGTCAGAGATTTTTTTGTGTGTATTTTTCTGAAGCTGGAAACGGGGAGAAACAGACAGACTCCCGCATGCGCCCAACCGGGATCCACCCGGCACGCCCACCAGGGGGTGATGCTCTGCCCCTCCGGGGTGTCGCTCTGTCACGACCAGAGCCACTCTAGTGCCTGGGGCAGAGGCCAAGGAGCCATCCCCAGCACCCAGGCCATCTTTGCTCCAATGGAGCCTCGCTGCAGGAGGGGAAGAGAGAGACAGAGAGGAAGGAGAGGGGGAGGGATGGAGAAGCAAATGGGCGCTTCTCCTGTGTGCCCTGGCCGGGAATCGAACCCAGGACTTCCACACGCCAGGCTGACGCTCTACCACTGAGCCAACTGGCCAGGGCCTCCGTCAGAGATTTTGAGCTATAAGCTGCTGACCTGAAGGCCTCAGACATGGGGGTGAATAAGTTCAAGTCACTGAATGAAGATTTGGAAAGACTTGCACGACAGCAAGCAGAGTTGGTGAGCAAACACAAGTGGGGGGAAATGAGAAAACTTCAACCCGGGGACCAGCTGATTGTCAAAACTTGGAACGTGCTTTCCATCACATACCACACACTGCAGCGTGTGAGTATTGCTGTACTGACAATATTTGGCTCTACGTATGCATGTGAGCAGTCTTTCTCACATCTAAAGAACGTTAAGACCAACCTACAATCACATTTAACATATGAAACTCTCAACGCCTGCATGAAGCTTAACCTCACCACGTATCAACCAGACTACAAAGCCATCAGCAAAACCATGCAGCACCAGAAGTCGCATTAATGATAAGAAGTACTTTATTCATCATTGGTTAGCTACAGCATAACAATGTTATTAAAAAGAATTCAGAGACTTATAGTACTTTAACAGTGTTGGTCTTACATAAAATGCACACATTTACTTGTATTTGGTGTTAAACATATTGTATGGCTCTCATGGAATTACATTTTAAAATATGTGGCGTTCATGGCTCTCTCAGCCAAAAAGGTTCCTGACCCCTGCTCTAAATCTTTTGTTTGCTGTTTTCAATTGTTTATTCCATGGTTACAAAAACTGTAGGGTGGTGAAAAAAATAGCCTTTCTCATCCAGTTAATTAATTGAAACTGGAATTCAAATTTAGGTCATTAATTTAGCTGTTAACTATCTGTACCTCTCTTTCAACATATGAAGTAAAAAACAATATCAAGACAAAATTTTATCCAAGATTTATATCTCTTTCTACTCTGTGATCTTATAATAATCTATGTTGAAAGAATTTTTGGAGTTTTTGAAAGATCTCTAAATTACTTATATGTAATTAGTAATTCAGAGCAGTAATAAAACTCATTTTGATTTCATTGATATTTTTGAGACATTAAAAAAAAGGAAAACATTGGAATATATTTGTTTATATCCAACTGAATTTTATATAGTATATTAGTTTCTTTATAACTTAACTACTGTCACTATATTAGCTTTCTGTTTCTACATTCACTTTTAAGGTAAAGTTTAGTTCTTTTAAGAGCTGGCCTGCCAAACGCATCTTATTTGTTATGTAAGGCAAGCTCTCATCGCAATCAGAAGAGTCACAACTGAATTAGATTTACAAGGTTGGTGAACTTAGGTCTTTTTTCAATGATAAACAGGAAATGTCAGTACTCTGAGTAATATTTTCCACTCATATAGCAAATAAAATTTTCCAACACATTGTTGGTTCGATCACATTATTACAAAGTATATTTATTCCAAGTGCTAAAAAATACTTTATGGAATCATTAATTTCTTTTTCAGCTTGAATTTATTGTCATATGAAATTCACATGTGATATGATAAGCTCCTGACTGGCCTTTAACAATTTTGAAAAGAGATCACAATGGTCGAATGTTTCTCCCTTGTCGTTTGTTCTGTACATTATTTCTCAAGAAGACATTTAGTTTTTTTCTCCTTTTTGCCTTTTCTTTGGTCTATTTTGTATGATGTCTGTGTCCACCTGTGCTGATTTGACAAAATAATTGAAAACTGCATTTAATCTAGTGATTTGATGTTCTTATTTTTGTGCTATTTAAAACACTAGCAATTTTTTTCTACACTAATGCTTGGAATATAACTTTTTTAATGAGCTTTCACGATTTATTATTATTATTACCTTTAATTAATGCTGCCTTTTTTTAGATTTTATTTACTGATTTTTAGAGAGAGGAGAGAGAAAGAAGGGAGAGAAGCAGAGAGCATCAACTTATAGTAGTTGCTTCTTTTTTGTGCCTTACTCAGGCAGGCTGGGGTTTCAAACCAGCAACCTTGGTATTGCAGGCCAACACTTTATTCACTGCACCACCATAGGTCAGGCTGGAATATAAATTCCAGTAAAGATTCTTCTATTTTATTTTTCTCACCCCCTGAAAATATAGGTATTTGTTCATATGTAATATGTTTCATTTTCAATATAATATTTGTTGTTACAAGAAAAAAGGTGTAAAGTCTATAAAAGAAATCATAGCTATGGCCCCCCTCAAATATTATTTCCCTGAGGTAACCAGTGTTAATAGATTTATTTTATCCTTTTATAACTTTATTCTCAAGAGAACATTTGTAAAATTATATAGGATTTTATTAAGTCTCCCCTTTTTTTTTTTTAGAAAACGAATGTAGGATCACTACATATATTACTTTGAAATTTGCTTTTTAAAATTACCACTCCCATCATTACAGGTCAAAATATAGTAACACATTTTAAAAATATTTACATAATTTAATCCTTTATTATGTATAAACCACAATTTTTACAGCCATCCACACTGATACACATTCAAGGTGATTTCATTTTTTTTTCTGCTGTAAACAATGTTTCATTAAATATTCTTGTAGGCCCTGGCCGGTTGGCTCCGTGGTAGAGCGTTGGCCTGGCGTGCGGAAGTCCCGGGTTCGATTCCCAGCCAGGGCACATAGGAGAAGCGCCCATCTGCTTCTCCACCCCTCCCCCTCTCCTTCCTCTCTGTCTCTCTTTTCCCCTCCCGCAGCCGAGGCTCCATTGGAGCAAAGATGGCCTGGGCGCTGGGGATGGCTCCATGGCCTCTGCCTCAGGCGCTAGAGTGGCTCTGGTAGCAACAGAGCAATGCCCCGGATGGGCAGAGCATCGCCCCCTGGTGGGCGTGCTGGGTGGATCCCTGTCGGGCGCATGCGGGAGTCTGTCTTACTGCCTCCCCATTTCCAGCTTCGGAAAAATACAAAATATATATATATTTTATGTGTTAGTGGTTTCATGTGTGTAGGACAGATTTCTAAATGCATTGAGTAAAGATTATGTACAATTCAGATTTAATGTAGTCATCATATTACTTTCTAAAATTCACATACTAACAATGTGTAATTATTTCCTCATTCCTTCTCACATACTGAATATTTCAGCCTTTTCAATTTATTACCTGCTGATGAAAACAAATATTTATAATTTTTTTAACTTGGTTTTATCAGACTACCAAGTCATGATGAGACTCCTTTTATTTATATTTCCCCATTGGCGAATTTGCTATTCCATCCTCTACCAATTCTTTTCTTAAAAAATCCTTTTACTAATCTTGCCATTTGTGAACTTTATGTGGAGTGAATCAGACAGTAGCAATCTGTGTGTCTGGCTTCTTTTCCTCAACATGATGTATGATTCAGCCATGCTGGTGTGTGTAGAGAATAATGTGTTCATTTTTATCTTTGTATAGTGTTTGTTTGACCATACCAGAATTCTTTATTCATTTGTATCAGTTAGCTATTGCTGTGTGCCAAAGCACCCCTAATTTAAAGGCTGTAAATAAATGCACATTTAAAGTAGTTTGCAGAGTGGCCAGCAGGTTCTGTTTATTACTTTGCTTACTCATAGGTCTATAATCAGCTTGGACTGTGTAGGGAGTTCTTCACTCGTGGCTGAGCTCTGCCATATTGTTGTATGGGAATAGAGGGAATAAAGGAGTGCTTTTTGTCACTATAGATTAGTTGTCTAGAATTTTATATAATGGAATCATGATGTGCTGTTTTTGGTCTGCTTACTTTAACTCAATATAATTGTTCTGAGATTTATTCCTGTTATTGCATGCTTATATGTTTTAATAGTTTATTTTTTTAGTGCTGAGTAACATTCCATTATATTTATATAGAACGATTTGTTTATACACTCACTTGATGGATATTTGTGTAATTTTTACTTTAGAGTTATTATAAATAAAAGCTGCCAAACTGTTTTCCAAAGTAGTTGCACCATTTTACATTCCCAGTGATGTAGGACTGCTTCAGGTGTTTATCGTCTTATCAATACTTGAAATAATCAGTCTTAAAATTTTAGTTATATTGCTAGTTGTATCTCATTGTGGTTTTAATATGTATTTCCCTAATGATCAAAGATGTTGAACACTCTTTCACGTGTTTATTTGCCATTTGTTTATCTTCTTTGGTAAAGTGATTGTTCAAATACTTATCTTTTTTTAAAAAAATTGATATTTGTTATTTTATTATTGAGTCGAGTATTCTTTAACATGCTGGATACAATTTTATTTTTTTAAGTGAGAGAGGTGAGATAGTAAGACAGGCTCTTGCATGCGCCCTGATTGGGATCCACGCAGCAACCCCTGTCTTGGGTTGATGCTTGAATCCACCAAGCTATTTTTATTGCCTCAGGGTGAAGCTCCAAACATCCAAGCTATCCATCCTCAGTGCCTGGGGAACGCTGGAACCAATCCAGCCACTGGCTGCAGGAGGGGAAGAGAAAGAGAAGGAGGAGAGTGAGGGGGAGAGAAGCAGATGGTGGCTTCTCTTATGTGCCCTGACTGAAAACAACCCAGGATGTCTATACACCAGGCTGATGCTCGATCCACTGAGCAAAGTGGCCATAGCCTGGATACAATTTTTTTAAACACATATTTTACTTATAAATATTTTGTCTTACTGTTTTTTCACCTACTGAACAGTGTTGCTGAGAATAGAATTTCTTAATTTTTGTAGTCTAGTTTATTTTATTCTTTTTATGAATTGTGCTTCTGGTGTTGTAACTAGGAAGTTTTTGCTTAATTCAAAGTCATGAATATTTTGTGATTTAATTGCTCTAAGCATAATATTTTTGGTTTTTAGTGTAGAGGTCTTGTAAAATTTTTGTCAGATTTATTCTTAAGTATTTCACTTTTTTTTTTTTTTTTTTTTTTTTTTTTTGTATCTTTCTGAAGCTGGAAACGGGGAGGCAGTCAGACTCCCGCATGCACCTGACCGGGATGTGCCCGACTGGGATCCACCCGGCACGCCCACCAGGGGGCGATGCTCTGCCCATCCGGGGCGTCACTCTGTTGTGACCAGAGCCACTCTAGCGCCTGAGGCAGAGGCCATGGAGCCATCCCCAGCGCCCGGGCCATCTTTGCTCCAATGGAGCATCGGCTGTGGGAGGGGAAGAGAGAGACAGAGAGGAAGGAGAGGGGGAGGGGTGGAGAAGCAGATGGGCGCCTCTCCTGTGTGCTCTGGCCGGGAATCGAACCCGGGACTTCCGCACGCCAGGCCGATGCTCTACCACTGAGCCAACCGGCCAGGGCGTATTTCACATTTTTGATGCTATTTTTAAATGGTATTTACCTTTAAAGTTTATTTTATGACTATTTGTTACCAATGATGTAAATGTTTCTTATGTATGGATCCTGTGTCCTTCAAATGTGCTAAATTTACCTATTAGTTCTAGCAGCATTGTTACAGAGTCAAGTGGATTATCTACATACATCATCATGTCATGTGAAAATAAGAGTTTTACTTCTACCTCTCTGATATGATGCCTTTTCATTCTTTCTTTTTATTTTTACTTTTCCTTACTTTAATGTGTAGGACTTCCAGTATAATGATGAATAAAAATGGTGAGAGTGGATTCCTTGCTTGTTTCCTATCATATGAAGAAAGTATTTACTCTTTTATCATTAGGTATGCTGATTGATTTCTCTATCATTCCTTCTTGTGGTCACTCCAATTATGTTAGGCTGTTTTTGGTTTTCCGTACTTCACCAAAACTTTGTTTTACAGTCCACTTTTATTTTGAATAGTTTTATTTCTCTGTCTTCAAGTGCACCCATCTTTTCTTCTTTATTGCCTGCTCTGCTGTTAACTGTATTTTTATCTCAGGCATTATAGTTTTAATTTCTAAAAATTAGATTTGAGTACCTAAAAAAATATCTTCCATGTCTGTACTTACTATTTTTAATCTTTTCTTTATATTCTGAAACATATGGAATACAAATAATAACTATTTTAATCTTCTTGTCTACTCCTCTATCACTTGCATAATTTCTGGGTTCATTCGGGTTGAGTTTTGTCAATGGGTTTTATTTTCCTAATTATTTGTATGACTAATAATTTTGGTTGGGTACTAGACATTTTTATTTACCTACTGGATGCTGGATATGTTTGTATTCCTATAAATAATATTGAGCTTTGTCTGAGATATAGTTTATATACTTAGAATCAGACCTTTTAGATCTTATTTTTAAGCTTTGTTAGTTGCTAATTTCACCCACTGCTAGGCAAAACTCTTCTGAGTACTTTACTTATTGCTGTATGAATTAGAAGACTTTCCACTCTGTTGAGAAAAGGCTCTGTTCCCTGCATTGTGCTATTTCTTTAGTGTGATTTTTACTAGGTATTGGGTAGAAATTTTTAGGGTAATTTTTAGTTGCATGAGAGGACCAGTACTCAGTAAAATACTTGAGTTGGACCCTATGCAGATGTCCTGAATATTTTCTCTATGAATCTCTCTCCTCTCCCAATTTTATTCTGTGAACTGTAACCTATTTGGAATTTGTGAATTTTTAGCTCTATCTCCTCAATTCAGGGAAAATGCAGGTTCTGCCTGGGTTTCCCCTTCCTGTGCAACAGCCTGGAAACTCTCTCTATGTGGTAAGCTGTGGAAATCATACAACTAATCTCATTCATTTCTCATTTTTCAGAGATCACTGTCTTTTTGTTCCATGTCCACTCTCTTGAGACACTGCTCAACATCATTACTCATTAAGGAAGTACAAATTAAAATCATGCTGGGATACCACCTATATAATTTCAATTATATAAAAATTAAGGGGTTGGCGAGATGTGGAGTAAATGAAACTATAACATACTGTGGATGGGAATATCAAGTGGTACAACCACTATAAAAATCATTTGGCAGTTTTTAAAAATAATTAAACATACACTACCATATGTTCTAGCAATTTTACTATTAGCTATGTAGCCAAGAGTAATGAAAGTATATGTTTATACAAAGACATGTAAAAGAATATTCATAACAGCTTTATTGGCAATAACCAAGAAATGGCAATAACCCAAATATCTATTAATCAGTGAATGAATAAACATGGTGGTGTATCTATACAATGAAACACTATTCAACAATTAAAAAAATTAAATAGTGATACATAAAATCAACATGGATGATTCTGAAAAAAAAATTCTCTTAAATAAAACTAGCCCAACAAAACAAAGTATGTGTAATATGATTCCATTTTAAAAATTAACTTCTGGAAAATGTAAGTAATCTATAGGAAAGAAAAAAGCCTTTGAGTAGTTTCCTGAGGATGATGATGGATCAAGGAGGGCACCCAATGAGTTATTGCCAAGGAGCACAATGAACTTTTTTGGATAATGAATATATTAATTATCTTTATTGTGGAGATGGTTTTATGTGTATGCACATATGTCAAAACATATTTTACATTTTAAATACGTGTCAATTATAAAAGTGAAAAATAAGTTGTATTGGAGAAGTATGATGTCAAAGAGTGATATTTTCACACTCAGTAATTCTTAAATTGCTTTTAATGTGACATTCAACTCATAAAATTATAAATTTCAATGTTTTTTTTTCTATTGATTTGAGAAAGAGAGAGAGAGAGCTAGATAGATAGATAAGCACCAACTTGCTGTTCCATTTAGTTGTATACTCATTAGTTGCTTCTTGTATGTGCCCTGACTAGGGATTGAACTCACAACCTTAACGTGACAGGATGACATTCTATCCACTGAGCCATAGGCAAGGGCCAGATTTCAATTATTTTTTTAGAAAATTTATATATATATATATATTTAATCTGCTGAGTCGTTCTTCATATTTCTTGCTCATCTTCTCGTCCACCTTTTATTTTTATTTTATTTTATTTTTTTTTTCAGTTCACCAGTAGGCGGATCCCAGGGACCTTGAGGGCGGAGCCAGAGCTGGGGGGCGGACCCAGGATAAAATCAGGGTCACTGGGGGCGGGGCTTCGGTGCAGGGGCATGGTCAGGGGTAAGCCTGAGAGCACAGAGCTTCAGGGGTAGTGGTCCAGGGAAGTGGGTGTGACCAGAGCCTCCCTCCCAGGGCTAAGGTACAGGGTCTGGTCAGAGCCTCAGGGGTGGAGTCAGGAATTTTGAGGGCAGAGTGAAGGTTGTTAGGGGTGGGGTCAAGAATGGGGAGACCGGGACCTGGCTTCTTTGTTCAGTCGGTTAGAGCTGTCCCACCTTTTATTTTTAAACATTAAAATTAAATAGCATTTAAAATATATGCATATTTATTTTTTTAAGTGATTTTTAAAGAGAGGAGAGAGAGGGGTAGAGAAGGAGAGAGAAAAAAAGTAGGGAGAAGCGAAAGCATCAACTTGTAGCAGTGGCTTCCCATATGTGCCTTGACCAGGGAAGCCCAGGGTTTCGAACTGGCAACCTCAGCGTTCCAGGTTGTCACTTTATCCCCTGTGCCGCCACAGGTCAGGCCACATAGTTATTTTCTGTTTTATGTCTTATAATTCCAATAACTCAAGGCCTTGGGAACCTAAATATGTTGTGAATAGTTTCTTGTTTCTCCAAGTTTTGTTAAATTTTACCAAGTTAACCCATTTTATGAAAATCACAAGGTACTGGACTGAGGATGCTTCTTCCAGGAAGTATTATATGTGCTTTTGTCAGAAGCCAGGGAAACAATCCATGAGAGATTCTTTATTTTCTTGGTTTGGAATTTCCCCAGCCATTCAAGGCTATAAATTCAAATGTTACCATCACATGAGGGTGGACCTATGTTTACACATCTCCAGAGGGCATATTGTGTTATTATTTTTCCTACTCATGTCTTAGTCAGCTTGGCTACCATAACAAAATACCATAGATTGGTAAACAACAGAAATTTATTTCTTACGGTTTTGGAGGCCAGGAAACCAAGCTCAAGGTGCTGACTAGATAGGTTTCATTCTGAGACGTCTTCTCTTGGCTCGTAGGTGGCTGCAAACTGTCTGGCTTCCTATTAGGGCATTAATTCCCTCATAAGTGCCACGCCCTCATGATCTCATCTAACCTTAATTACCTCTGAAGGGAACCATCTTCAAATACTATCACATTGAAAGTTAGGGCTTCAGCATATGCATTTGGGAGGACATAAATAGTCCCCAATAACTGTGGTAGAGAAAGACTGGCTTTTGCATTGGCTGCCTTTACTAGCAGTTATAATTTTTTAGTCCACCACTTCACTGGAGTTGCATGAACTTTGGAGGGTTCAGGTTCTGTGTCTAGATGAACGGTGAAGGGAGAAGTGGTGTGTGTCATGTTTAGTCCGTCTCTGTCATCGGATTAACCTATCCTTGTGACCATTTTTCCTGGAGACTCTAGGATTGGGTAGATACATATTCTCACAGGGGCCTGAGTTTCTGTGTTGGTTATCACTCTGATTTCAATTTTATATTCTTTTTATTTTAACTTTGGGAAATTCATCTTAATTTCTCATTGAACTTATCCATACATTTCAAGACGTATTTGTTTTAAGTTTTGAGAATCCAGATGTTTTCCAAGTAAGGAGCATTCAGAACATGTATGACAGCTTCAATTCTGACAGATACAGTTCAGTTTTGCTGCATTTGGAATTGAAAAGCCTGGAATCCCATGGTCAAAGGCACAGAGAACAGATATTCTTGATAATTAGGTGGTGTTGGAGGGTATGGGGGTGGGTCTTGGGACAGGATTGCTGAGAGCATGGATAGGAGGTCAAGAAGGGAGTTTCTCTTGAGGCTAAGTGGAACTCTTGGGTTTTGATGGGAGGAAAGGCATGATTCAGGATGCAGAAGATTAGAGCCAAAACTAGCCTGAACACATTAGGACAGGGTAGGCGAGAGGAAAAGGCAGCTTCAACTGGGAAAGTGTCCTTGGAAGGCAGGAGAGAATGCACACAGGCTTGTGGTGGAGGTAGAACTAGAAACATTTGGCAAAACATTTGATATTAAGGGTCCAGGCTTCAGTAAAAATCTGGAAGAAGTGGCAGTTCATGGAGTAGAGAAGATAATGGAGTCTCTCTTGGAACCATTATCATAATGCAATTTATCAGATCTTTTTTAGGATTAGGAGATTGACCACATTTTGGAAACTGCAAATTTCTCTTTGGATACCTTTGCATGTTGAAAATCATGCAAAGTTTAGATTGAGTGTGGCTTTTAGCTCATGGAGGAAAATCTGGAATAAATCACCCATACTTTTTATGTTTTCTTCATGCATACATACATTTTTAAAATGTGATATCTGTGACTGCAGACCTGAGAAATATTTAAATTCTGATAAAAAAGTATTAGTTGCAAAGGTTATTTTAGGTTTAATTTGAAGGAGATGGCTGACACGTGTCGGGAAGAAAAATAGATTATACTTGTTAAGACTGATGATCCGTGAGTTCGTCCTTGAGACCCACTTTCATGCACGAGTTTGGCATTTCTGGTCACCATTGAGTACCTGGTGGGGACAGAGAAGTGTGCTGCATTAGAGGGTACAAAGATGAATGACAAAGTAAAAATGACAAGATGTTAAGTAATTTTGTATGGTTGATATATGACATTATTTTATCTAGATATAAATTTCAAACTAAATAAAAAGAAAACAAATAACCCCAAAGCTTAATAAGACATTTGATTTGCTCTCCAGAAACGTACATCTACAGAAGACTTGTTTATTCCAGTGGCTGGAAGGTGGTAGGAGACATAAGGGCTGGGGAAGGTGGAATAGATGTGAACCCGTTTATTAAGCTAAGCAAAGGCTCTGTGGACTGAGGTTATCGACTCAGAGTGAGATTCACCCGCAGAAGACCAGTGTTTCACTCAGCCACAGCCTGAGACAGAGATCCACTTATTGTTTTCCCTTTCTCTTGGAGTTGTTTTATAAATGAGGACTTCTTTTTATGGCGGCTGCATGTATAAATACACAGATAATAAACAGAGAGGAGCCAGAGTTAACAAAAGCCATCCACGGGTATTCATTTATTTGTTTAACTTTCCTGAAGTATAAAAGACAGTCTTTTTAAATTGTAGTAATGGTTAGTCACAAATTCTGTGAGACCAAGCATAGTCTTTTTCATGTCTTTTCCAACCAGGGGGCAAAATTCCATGAAAAACTTGAGTGGCTCTTTGAAACAGCATTGTAATATTAGAGTACCAAATTATTTTGAGCCTCGTCTAATTCCTTCTCTAGGCAGGTCTCCCTTCACACTTCCACTGTAGCTTGTACAGATAAGAAAGAGAGACAAGCACAGTCGCCCAGAGAAGGGGACTTAGCCTCCGGTACAAATTCAAGCCTGCTACTCACCAGCTTGTGAGTTTGTTCGATATACTTAACTGTGCCTCTATTTTCTTGTCTGTAAAAACAAGACAGTGATACCTGTCTCAGGAATGTAGGAGATGAAATGAAATTAAATGTGATAATATGTGTAAATGGGCTTGGTATGTATAAATACGAATGGTAGCTATTATCGATACCATAACACCTATACATTTTCCATGGGGCTCATCTTTTTACATGACCAGAAAACTTAAGTCCAGTGACAGTTGTGTCCTGCTCAGCTTAGCCTTGGGTCTTCAGCCCTGGGCCCTGTTCCTGACAGTGATGCTCAATGAGTGTTTGTTGAATGAATAACTCAAATCTAGACTCAAGTCAGTAATGGTGAGTTGTAAACAATGTTCATAAAATCTATATTATCCCTGGGACAAATAAACTTTGAACTTCTGGCACTGTGGCTTATGTATCTAATTTGAGGACTAAACTGAACAGTTCTGCTGTCCTACTTGTGGACACTTCACAGAAGGATATAAAATTCAATGAAGTAAATTCTGATTCGAAGACCTGGATTTATTACTAGCTCTAAAGCAATGCAATGTTGTATCTTAAAGAAAGACACTTAACATTAGTCTCTTCTATTTTTATTGTAGGGTAAAACAGAATATACTTTAAATTTAGAGAGCAGTGAATTCTAGATCTCTGGATAAAAGCCAATAGAATTATGCATGAGGCAATGTTATTAATTTGTTTTGCTTACAATTAGTTCCAATCTTTAAACTATGCCTGAAGGAATAAAAAAAAATGCTATGCAATGATTAGTTCCTTTCTCTCAGAAAAAAAAAAAAAGAATGGCCCATTTATTAAATATCTTCAGGAAATACAATCCTTAAATTATGATGAATAAATGCTAAAATAATATGCTTTATTTAAAGTTGCCAAAATTATTATGATAAATTATATATAAACACAGGTACTAGAAGTTTCAGGATATGAAAACAAATTTTAAAAAGTTAGTTTTAAAATATGCAGAATTAAATTGGCTATTTTTATATGCAAGTGGTATTGGACTAAATGACAAACTTTTTTTTCCTTTCCTCTAATTTGGGGCTGTGGAGTTTTATCTGAGGATCATCTGTTAGTAATTGAGTTCTGTCTTTTCATGGATAGAATCATTAGGCCTTGAAACCATAAAAAAAGAAATAAAAACCCCATATATAACAACAACAACAAAAGCAGACGAACAACTGTAACTTCAAAGGAGGCCAAAATGCGAAAAACAATCCAGAGAGATAGAAAATGTTTGATGCAGAATCAAGTAAAGGTCTTGGTGTCATTGCGGGGACCCTCCCAGAAGGAGCTGTGCTTGCTCAGGGGTAAAGCCACATGTGGTGACATCGGCCAACGGGCGGTGAAATCTTGAGAGCAGGTTTGGAGAACGAAATTTTAAAAATTACTCTAAGGCCCTAAAAACTCAAAGGATGTAACTGAATTTTCAGAGTAACAATATGTTGTTCTGGAAACTTAATCCCAAATCCATTTTGGTCAATTAGTGCTCTAAATAACAAATTTTAATTTAAAAGATTATGAAAGACAATAGATTATGTTGCTCTGTAAACAGAAATAAACATTTTCAAAGGTTTTTGGAGACTATTATTATAAAATTAAGAATAATAGTCTAACATAAATACCATACAAATATAACATCCTTATGGATGGGAAATATGAGAACTAATATTTGATAAGTGCTGTGTGGTGTTTTCCAATATTTCGTATAATTCTCACGATAACATTGTGAGGTAGAAAATAGAGACTTACTGTAAAAAACCTCAAATATAAAAATCCATAAAATGATAAGCAGAAATCTCAAACTTTTACCACTCATGTTTCACTTTCCATAGACATCATTAGTGTATATTTTTTATTTTTCTGAAATTTTTTATATATGCACAATCATATACCTTTATGTTTATTTCTGTTTACTCCTTGTTTTGATTTTTTAGACCCTAATGGGATTAGACTATATATATCAACATTTCATTTTTTCCTTTTTTTTTTTAATGTATTTTTCTGTTAGAAGCGGGAGACAGGCAGGCTAACAGACTCCCTCATGCGCCCACCAGAATCCACCCTGCATGCCCACCAGGGGGCGATGTTCTGCCCATCTGCATTGCTCCATTGCAATCAGAGCCATTCTAGTACCTGAGGCGGAGGCCATGGAACCATCCTTAGCGCCCAGGCCAACTTTGCTCCAATGGAGCCTTGGCTGTGGGAGGGGAAGAGAGAGAGACAGAGAGGAAAGAGAGGGGGAATGGTGAAGCAGATGGGCGCTTCTTCTGTGTGCCCTAACCAGGAATCAAACCTGAGACTTCCACACGCCGGGATGACGCTCTACCGCTGAGCCAACTGGCCAGGGCAACACTTCTTTTTATCTTTAGCAGTATCTCTTGGAGAATGTTCCCCTTTAGTATGTATAGATCTATCTTATTTTTCTATGATCATGTGGTAGGCTGTTATGTGAATTTAAATATAATTTAATTAGAAGCATTTAATTATTTCCAGTTTTATGCCAGCACATACTTTCACTCTGTGTTAGTTTGCTAGGGCTACTATAATAAAATTCCAAAGACTGGATGGCTCTAAAGAACAGAAATTCTTTATCACAGTTCTAGTGGCTGAGAAGTCCAAGATCAAGGTGCCAGCAAGAACCATATCTATTCTGAAGCCTCTTTTTTTGGCTTGTAGATGGTTGGGACTTTAATGTATGGATTTGGGAGGGTTACAAAATTTAGTTCATTACATTCTCCAAAATTACTGATTAACTTTTTTTTTTTTTCTCAGAGACAGAGAGAGTGAGAGAGAGGGATAGATAGGGACAGACAGACAGGAATGGAGAGAGATGAGAAGCATCAATCATTAGTTTTTCTTTGTGACACCTTAGTTGTTCATTAATTGCTTTCTCATATGTGCCTTGACCATGGGGCTACAGGAGACCAAGTAACCCCTTGCTCAAGCCAGCGTCCTTGGGTCCAAGCTGGTGAGCTTTGCTCAAACCAGATGAGCCCACGCTCAAGCTGGCAGCCTCGGAGTCTTGAACCTGGGACCTCGCATCCCAGTTTGACACTCTATCCACTGCGCCACTGCCTGGTCAGGTCTGACTAACTTTTAAAATGTCAATCTGATAAGTGAAAAAAGTATGTTGTTTTCATTTCCATTTATTTAATTTTAATGTCTTTTTCTCAGTAATCTCTTTGTTACGATTGTTTTGTTCACGTACTTTGCCCATTTTCACTGGGTTTTTGATTTGTTTTTTCAGAAGTTTTTTGTTCTGAAGTATTAAACAAAGGGTATTTGCCTTTTTCTTGACATAAGTTTTGCAAATATTTCCTGTGTTGTTTTGGTAATTTAGTGTTTATTTTTCTTAGCTCAGCAGAATGTTGTTTCTAATTCTTAATAAATTTTAGTTTCTCTTCTCTGGAATAGGAGAATGGGTCACATAAAATGAGTTTGGAGGTCTATGCATTATTGCATAGTTCTGTCTTGCCTGTCATTCTGAGTGTGAACTATAATCCTATAAGATGTTCCCCATTTCTGCAGTTTCTTTCCCATAAAACATGTTGGTCCATGCAGTCTCTCTGCCTTGCATAGGATTGGCAGAAATCCAGATATATTCATGTTTTTTATGTATATGTCATTGCAAAAAAAGAGCTTGTGTGGATCAGTAAAACTGTTGGAAAGTTCTTTGAACTGTTTTTCTACAGTATGAAATAGCAAAGTTATAGGTACCTTATATGAGTTTGAACTGTGCGTACTTTCTTTTTTCTTTTTTTCCAAGTGAGAGGAAGGGAGATAGACAAATTCCTATCTGTACCCCAACCGGGGTCCACGCAGAAGTGCCCCCTTTGGGGCCGTTACTCTGCCCATCTTGGGCCAATGCTCATAACCTCACTATTTTTAGCACCTGAGGTGGAGGCTCCACAGAGCCATCCTCAGACCCTGGGGCTGATGCATTTGAATCAATCAAGCCATAGCTGCAGAGAGAGAGAGAGAGAGAAGGGGGAAGGGGAAGGATGGAGAAGTAGATAGTCGCTTCTCCTTGTGTGCTCTGACCAGGAATTGAACTCAGGACTTCCATACGCCAGGCCAACTCTCTACCACTGAGTCAACCAGCTCAGGCCTATGTGTACTTTTAATTCCATAAATTACTAGATTTTGACATGCAAATTAATTTTAAAATAATTTATTTTTTCATTTAAAAACAGCTTACATCTATAAAGATGTAAGCAATAGCATGTCAGAATAACTAGCAAGATTCTAGTCTTGATATTATATTTTCCTAATTATAACACACACAAGTAACAAAGGCTTTGAAGAAGTCTGCTTCATAGAATGAAGTGTAAGCAACTGGTGAAACAATGAATTGCTCCTCTAATTAAGGGAAAAAAATTCACATATGAAATAATTGCATTCAATTAAAAAATGATATCTGTGCTAGGTTATATAGAACTGAGTATACTTTTCAACCGGTTACTATAAATTATTATGTGCTAGACATATTTTTTTCTTTATTTTTTATAATGAATTAGAAGTTGATTAGTACTTTTATCTTACAAATAAAAACACTGAGTTTCGGTAAGGTTAAGCAATTTGCCTCAGGTCACACAGCTTAGTAAGTGCCAGAGGTTGGATCGCAAAGCAAGTCTTTGGCTTCAATCTACCACTTAGTACTGCCTCCTGAGAACAACAGTTCAGAGAAACAAGGCAGATGTGAGCCAGAAATATCAGAGAGGGCATCCAGCAAAAACAAAACCTGGGCTTTCAAGAAAGAGTAGGATTTTAAGAAGTGAAGTTGTATAAGGGAGTATATTGGATGGAGAAAACAGTGTGAGAGGAATCGTGGAGGTCAGACTGAACATGGTGTATAAAGGAAAGACATCCTTGTGACCGAGACTCCGTGCATAGGGGACTATGTAGGTAACACACAGCCAATGACAGAGGCCCTGAATCTCAGAAGAAGAAGTGTGGACTCGATCCAGCACAGGATGGGTGATCTGGAGCCATGGAGTATTACCAGTCAGATTAACAAGATTAAAAAGTACTGATTTGGGAAAATGGTCTGGCTGGATTATGGAGAGCTGTCCAGAAGGAAAGTACCTAACCACAAAGAAGGTTAGTATGTGTATATTAGTACGATTCAGGTAGGATGGACAGGAGGTGTGGACTCGTGGATTGCTGTCGCTAGAAAGTCACTTGAGAACATTTTGAAGAGGAGAAATATGAAATAGAGTGAGTCACATTGCTTTGGCATGTTCCAAATAGTATTCTCATGCTTTGTTTGTTTGTTTGTTTGTTTTCCTCCCAGAAGTCTGAAATAACAAAGCTTAATTGAAATTTGGATATTCGTCTCAATTTTCATTGTTTGTCCAAAGAGAGGAGAGAAACACAGGGGGACTGAAGAAAGTGATTGTTGATGATTACTATCAGCATCAAAGCCATTTTTGTTTTGTTTTGTTCTTTCTTCTTTTTTCCAAGTGAGAGTAGGGAAGATACAGAGACAGACTCCCACATGCGCCCTGACCAGGATCCATGCAGTGACATCTGTCTGGGGTTGATGCTCTGCCCATTTTGGGCCATGCTTACAACTGAGCTATTTTTAGCACCTGAGGTGGAGGCTCCATGGAGACATCCTCAGTGCCCAGGGCCCATGCGCTTGAAACAATTGAGCCATAGCTGCAGGAGGAGAAGAGAAAGAGAGAAGGGGGGAGGGAGAGGGGTGGAGGAGAAGAGAGAGAGAGAAGGGAGGAGGGAGAGGGGTGGAGAAGCAAATGGTCTCTTCTCCTGTGTGCCTGGTCCAGGAAGTGAACCTGGGATATCCACATACCAGACCCATGCTCTACCACTGAGCCACCTGGCCAGGGAAAACCCATGTTTATTTCAACTGAATGTTGCTTGGGTATATTTCAAGCAAATCCCTTTGTCCACAGGTTTAGATGTTTCAGGAGCTGCAGCATCATTTTCAGCTTTGCTCTTAACACTGTGTTGTCATCATCCTTAGGCTGTCTTCCCTCATGGTAGAGAAATGGCAGGCTCAACTCTCTTTCACATCCAGGGGACAGGAGAAGATAACTATTCTGTCAGCCACCATGTAAAAGTCCTGTGATTGGACCAGTTTAAGTTCATGTCAAGGATGGGCTCACATGAATGGGTTTAGGCCACTCAAGAGAAGTGGGAATCATTCTTAATCAAATGGTGTGACTAAGAAATTTATGATCCTGGTAGGAAGACCTGCTGGGGGTATTGATGCTGGAAGGTGACCAAAATCTATCATTCTCTAGCTTTAACTTTGTTACTATTCTGAAATATGAATGGTATGGCTGTTGATGCATCTTTTTTTCCTCCCTCGACACCTAACAAAGAACACACAGTAGGCCCTGGATGGTTTGCTCAATGTTAGAGCATTGGCCCAGCATGTAGAATTCCTGGGCTTGATTTTTGATCAGGCACCCATTTGCTTCTCCACCCCTCCCCCTCTCACTTCTCTTTCTCTTTCTCTCTCTTTCCCTCCTGCTACCATGGCTTAATTGGAGTGAGTTGGCCCTAGGCACTGAGTATGGCTCTATGTCCTCTGCCTAGGTGCTAAGAAGAGCTCAGTTGCTGAGCAACAGAGCAATGCCTCAGATGAGCAGAGCATTGCTTCCCTAGTGGGTTTGCTGGGAGGATCCCCGTTGGGGCACATGCAGGAGTCTGTTTCTGCCTACCCTCCTCTCACTTAATAATAATAGAAAAGAACACATGCTAGGTAGATATAGGTGTTATTTATTTTTTTTTTGAGGGGGAGGTTAGTTAGTGCATGAATGAATGACATTTATTGAGAGAAGATTTTCAGATCAAAATAGCAAGGAAAGTTTACATTCAGAACTGTACACAAACACACATAAGAAGTGTCAATGTAGCTAAATTTCTTTTGGAGTAAAGGTGGGGGAGGTCATATTTCAGAAAAAAGGTTTCTGGAGAAAATACATCTCAGTCTTATCCATACAAGTTTGAAAACCAAATCTGAAATAAATTGACATGACATATGTAAATTAGATTCCACATAATTACATAGTTTGCAATAAAATACTTAATCTTGGCAATATTGTTTGAATATTTGTAACATACTATCTTCAAATTAGATTTTTAAACACTGGAGATTGTAAATAGATTACTTGTATAGACTTGTTTGTGATCTATCTGCAGACAATGTTAAAAAATCCAGCTTATAATAATTCTTGTATCATTTGGTGTCTATTTCTTTACACATGCCGGGCACTTAGCCCTCAAATACACTTGTCAGCCAGCCTCACTATCACTGATTCACTGCAAAGGAACCAGAGAGAAGTGAAGCAACCAGCAAAGAGAGATAGAAAATCACATCATCGTCATTTCTTTGTTGCTGGATTAAGATCAAGTCTTTTAGCAATTTTGATGATTATAACAATGGCAATGATATTGCAATATATAAATGTATCAAATCAACTTGTACATCCTAAATTTATATTATTGTATGTCAAATGTGTTTAAATAAATAAATGAATGAAGAAGGTAAAGGAGCAGGGTTGAAACCAAAGGAAATGCCCCCAAATATGCTCTTCCATGATGTTACTTGTCTTAGGTTGGGTTCTTAGAAGCAGCCCCTCAAGACAAGGATTTGTGTATAAATAATTAGTTAAGGAAATGCTAGGAGAAGACTCTAGGGCAGTGGTCCCGAACCTTTTCTGGGCCACGGACCGGTTTAATGTCAGAAAATATTTTCACAGACCGGCCTTTAGGGTGGGACGGATAAATGTGCCACGTGACCGAGACAAGCGTCAAGAGTGAGTCTTCGACGGATGTAACAGAGGGAATCTGGTCACTTTCAAAAAAATAAAACATTGTTCAGACTTAAATATAAATAAAACAGAAATAATGGAAGTTATTTATTCTTTCTCTGCGGACGGGTACCCAATGGCCCACGGACCGGTACTGGTCTGTGGCCCGGGGGTTCGGGACCACTGCTCTAGGAGGAGAGGAAGGCTTGGGAAGGAGTGGAGCAATGGTGTGCTGGCATTGTGGTTTCCAGCTTCAGTCCAATCCCATGGTCCCTGCCTGCTCAGGCTGCTAAAACTGAATAGCACAGACTGGGTGGTTTATAAACAATAGTCCTGGAGACTGGGAAGTCTAAGATCAAGGCCTCTGGTGTCATTGATGGTGTCTTCACACTGGGTCCTTACATGGTAAAAAGAGTAAAGGAAGCTCTCTGGGGTCTCTTTTACAAGGATACTGTAAATCCCCCTGTTTATGAGGGATCTGCCCTCATGACTTCCCAAAGGTCTCATTCTCTAATACCATCACCTCGAGGGTTAGGGTTTTTCAACATAAAATCTTTTGGGAGGAGACAAATATTCAGTCCGTAATTCCCATGGAGAACATAAAATGTATTTAGAATTTGTCTCCTCTGACACAAGATTGCTGGATATTTGTGCTGTTAACTTTTACTCTTTTCCAAAAGTATATACATTTTTCTGATGCTTCTTGCTCTCTACAAAGTGAGCCCGAGATGGAGTTTCTGAGGAGAGTCACAGGTGCAAGTGATTAGAAATAAAGCAGCCATGTGTGTGGGTAATGGATACACAGAAAAGGTTAAAAGGAACTGAAATGATCTTGGTGGAGCACTGAACTGTCCCACCTACAACCCTGTCAATAAGTATATGAGTGTGTCAGTGTGGTGCTTAGGAGCACACTGACTCCTGATCCAGTGCCACCAGAGGTCAGAATCTGGGCTCACATACCGGGGCAAGTTTCTTAACTTACGTGTGTTTTACTTTTTACATCTATAAAATATATGATAAATCTATTATAAGTTCATCAGGTTGTTGTTTGGATTAAAGCTATATAGAGACCAGAGCATCAGAGACTGATGGAGTGAAAGCTAGTGTTCTGTGATTTGCTTGAGGTCACGTCCCACGTCTAGTTAGTGACAGAGGTAAGAAGTGAACCTGGTCTCCTGGCTGCCAGCTGTTTCCGCTACCCCTTCTGGCCTTCTAGGCATTAATCCAAAATTTCTTAAGAGTAGCTAGGTGATCTCTAGTTTATTGAATATCTCATTAACTGAAAAGTAATATATAAGTTAATATAGCCCCAGAAGCTACTTTAGAGTTCATTAATAATCTATTAAAAATTCAAAGGAAATATATACACTAAGCCTATTATGTTATAAAGTTTCTTAAACGTAATTTTTTGTTTTGTTTTTATATTCTTGACATGTTTGGTAAAGGAACCTAATTCATATTTTGAAATAAATGAATGTAA
Source organism: Saccopteryx bilineata (assembly GCF_036850765.1). Lineage (NCBI taxonomy): Eukaryota > Metazoa > Chordata > Mammalia > Chiroptera > Emballonuridae > Saccopteryx > Saccopteryx bilineata. The sequence goes on along the minus strand of NC_089501.1, from coordinate 28,225,763 downwards.
ATTATAATGTTTTAACCTCCCTCAAAGGTTCTTGCATAGTCATCAAGAAAACAGCCTTAGTACTAAGTGCTTTTGTGGAATTTCTGGCGTCAGTAAACAAGGGAGAGAGACATTTGTGTTATGGGGGTGATTTCCCCCATATTGCTTTTCAAGGGCATTTATTGAAGTAACTTTGTTATTAACTTACCAAGATCCAGTTAAGATGAAAGAGTAAAACAAAAGCAAAGTAGTTTTATATGGCAAGTTTCCTAAGAGAAAAAAAAGGGTAATTTCAGATGGCACATACATAAATGCATATACATCTTAATGAATTGATCATATTCAGTTACTGGTGTTTGGTTATTAATGAGGACTCTTGGTTACAAGTAACAGAAACCCAACCTGAACTAACTTAGGAGATAGAAAGGAATATATTGATCATGAAGTAAGTGGAAAAGTTGAATGAATAAGCCACAGACTTCCAGAAACAACTTGTTCAGTATTCAAACCCTGCCAGGACTGTCTTGTCTCATCTTCGGAATTTTTCTGTGAGCTGACTTGTATCTCACTACACATTCTCCCTTCCTCCCTTCCCTTCCCTTCCCTTCCCTTCCCTTCCCTTCCCTTCCCTTCCCTTCCCTTCCCTTCCCTTCCCTTCCCTTCCCTTCCCTTCCCTTCCCTTCCCTTCCCTTCCCTTCCCTTCCCTTCCCTTCCCTTCTCTCCCTCCCTCCCTCCCTCCCTCCTTCCTTCCTTCCTTCCTTCCTTCCTTCCTTCCTTCCTGGTAAGAGACAGAGAGAGTCAGAGAGAGAGAGATAGGAAGGGAGAGAGATAAACATCAACTCTGTGGTTGTGGCACTTTAGTTGTTTATTTATTGCTTTCTATATATACCTTAACTGGGGGACTCCAGCTGAGCCAATGACTCCTTACTTAAGCCACTGACCTTGAGATTCAAGCCAGTGACCTTTGGGCTCAAGCTGGTGAGCCTGTGCTCAAGCTGACAACCTCGGGGTTTCGAACCTGAGACTTCAGCATCCCAGGTTGACGCTCTATCCACTGTACCACTACCGGTCTGAACTTGACCTTTTTCAGAGTGGACTACCTGTGAGACAGTCATTCCCTTACTCAGTTTGATTGCCTCTTACAAATTGGATACCCCCGCCCTGCCTTAATCACATGAACATATCAGCATGATTGTATAATCATCTATCTACACTGCTAGTTCTGGCTGAAATGTCCTCAGAAGCAGCATCTTTTTATGATGCAGCTGCTCTTTGGATAACCTTTGTCAGAGATGGTTTGCGGCTTTCACATTAGGATAACAACATGTGCCTGGGGTGGATGTAGAAAGCAAGGTGCCAAGAACAAGAACAGGCAGGAAGAAAAGTGATGGGAATTTACCAAGTTTCCAGCTCATTACAGAGTCCACCCATCACCTCTCTCCTTCTGTGTTAATTTTAATTTATTGAATTGCAAGTCGTTTGTGGAGAGCTATGCTCCACTCATGTTTCAACAAGCAACGTCTTAAATGGGGAGACTTGGAAGAGTTATTGTTCATAAGGCCTCTAATAGCCTCCTGTTTTTCTCACACTGAGCTCAGTGTACCTTAAAAAAGTCAAGAAGAGCCACTTCTCCCCTTTTCTTACCCCACAAAATAATAACTAAAGCAAGATATACGTATATTTAACTGTGGGTAATGAATCCTATTTAACCTCAGTCCTATAAAGGGGAGTGCGTATATTTGTGGTAAGTTCAAGTCACAAACAGAGGGACAGTTATGACCTAAGTCTACATCTACACATCTGCAAATTGTTAGCTTACGATAAAAAACAAATTGAGAGTGGTGGGTATATTAGCTTTGTACAGCCTCATAAGAAGTAACCACAAGCTGGGTAATTTGAAATAGCAGAAGTTTACTCTCACAGCTCTGGAGGCCCAAGTCCAGACTCAAGACATCAGCAAGGTGGGACAGTGGGTTTTTGAAATAATACAGGGTAGGTCAGTGGAATTGAGAAAATTAAGAAATTAGAAGGCAATGAATTTGAATTTGATGGCTCAGCCTTACTGATGATGGCTTCAGAGAAAGGGGAGTGTGTACTCATTTCCATTCTGTTATTAAGCAGTTTGTGCATTGCAGGGACTGTGCTAGACACATTCAACCTGATAAAGAGAATAAGAGAAGATATCGGGTCACAGGGAACAGTATAAATACTTGGGGCTTCTCACTTTTCGGGCTCAGTTTTGTGGTCAACGCTGATTTCCACCTTGGTCTTGACTGCACTTAGCAGCTCTTTTTTTTCTCCTCTTTTCATCTGTGTTTTGGTCCCTGGGCCGTTGCTTTGCTACGCACTGTGGTTAATTGATAACCTCTGTGCCAAGCCATCCTGGCCTGATTTCTACTGCATTTGATGGTGGGTCTGTAAATCCCACTTGTGCAATGAAGAACACAGTGATCAATAACATGGGTTACTGTGTCATCGGGTGACTGTGTCATTGCCACCCACCTCCATATGCACTGCTTTATATCCCTTTATATTTATTTCTTCTGCAATCATAACAGCCAGCCTCAAACAAAATTTAAATGTTCATTTCAGTCTCAGAAATACCAATTTATCTATATTTATATACTTTATTTTGCCCTGCTTTCTTTGACAATTTCTAAGTTTAGTATTTTTTGAATTAAGGCAACCCTTGGCGTTCCCATTTGTTTGTGATAACAATGTGACATCTGTGAAGTGATGGGCCACCCTCTTCAAGTGCTGCTCTTCGGAGCACCAATTCAATACAAATTTACTTGTCTCAGAAATATTTTTCATACCAAAATGTATAGAACTGCACCATGGGTTCAAACACGGTGCACGAAGAAAAGTCGTTTCACCAGGGACAGTTACCGAATAGACAGAAAGAGTGGTGTTAATGCTCGCATTCAGCCAACGAGGAGGATGTGTTGTGCAGCATGGGGTGCCGGCCTCTCCTTTCTTGGGCAGTGCTCTCAGATCTCTGCCTCAGTATTACTTGGAGTAAAGAAGGTTATCACAACAGGGTATAAAACACAAGTGCTGCAACTGCTTCAGATGTTGGTGGAACTGGTTGAGGAGGCAGAAGGTAATGGGCAGCCGTCATTTGGGGATTGGTGGCAATGCACTGGCATCCCTAGGCTCTGTAAGCATGGCAGGAAGCTTTGTGGGAAATTCTGTCCCATGGAGGGCACTGTGAGCCAATGGCCCTGACTCACACTGGTCAGGTGCTCCCATTCCCTGGAAGTTGTACCATGCAATTAATTAAATGGTTTCTCACTTAATAATTCTACATGATCATCTTAAAATTCCTTCTCCAAAAATTCTCCCATTTGGGGGGAATTTGATATCCCATATTTTTTTTTTCCCATATCAGTGTCCTCTTAATTCAGGAGTTATTCTTGCATATAATTCTAAGATCCTTCTCTTAGTTTGTCCTTGTCACCTCTCTCATTCATTCTATTTTGCCAAGGAATTGCTGCTTCCAGGTCTTCTTACCTTTTTCTAGGATCAGTGCTAAGGTTTGCATTCAGAACATGTCCCTGCTGTCTTATGAATGTATGTTTTTCTTAGGAAATCCTCATTGTCTAGCCTGTACCCTCCGTTTCTAATCTGGAGGCCAGATTACAATTTAATTTTCCTCAAAGCCCTCATTAGGTTCTAAGGAGAGACTTTGTTATTGGCTCCCTTATGCAAGAACACATTGAAAGACTGTGGGTCTGTTTCCTATCCTTAAGGGTCAAGGGGTGCTTGGACTGGGGTGGCCAGAATGGCAGGCCACCCTACTCCCCCCAAGCCATAGGGCTCCCAGTCGGGCATCGCTCCGCTGCTGGCAGGGTTGTGTGGTCGTTCTTGGCAGTGGCTCCCAAAGCACCAGCTGGCATTGATGAGGTGTCTCGCCCTCCTTATTGACACCTATTGGCAATGTGACTCACTGAAACCTTTCATCCTCCCTCTTATTGGCAGCATCTTCCAAGGTCCTTGGTGCATCTCCAACATGTTTTCCTGCAATAAGGCATTGCAGTTAGGAATACTGACTTCGGGGTGAGACCAGCCTGGTTTCAAATCCCCATCTAACACTTCCTAACTATGGTACTTTGGACTTGTTGCCTAATCCTCTGGGTCTCAGTCTTCTCATGGTAAAATGGACTACCATTTTTCTGTAGATTTGTTGTAAGTATTAAATGAAATACTAGTCAAATGACGAATAAAGTGGCTAGCAAATAGTGGTGCTGAAAAAAAGAAGTTACTATTATTATTCCTAGAAGTCATTGGTAACATGGAAGCTTGGTGTTGGTTTCAGCACTTCCTACATTTAAAAGAAAAAACATTTATTTTTATTTTTTAAATTTTATTTATTGATTTTTAGACAGAGGAAGGGGGATAAAGACCTAGAGATAGGAACATCTACCTGTTCCGGTATAAGCCCTGACCAGAAATCGTACCCAAACCTTCACGTTTTAAGACAACATTCTAACCAACCAAGCTATCCAGCTAGGGCAAAAGCATTATTAGTGCGTAAAAGCTTTTTTCAAGAAGTTCATTTGAAGCATCTTAATAGCAGACACTACGCAGCCTCCCGTCTGCGCATGCACACCCTTAGCTCACTCTTCCTGTATCTCAGTGAAGGCCACTGGTGCCCGTAGCTGCCTTGGCAACAGCTAACCCTCTAACAACTCCTTTCCAGGATTTGCCTTGTGGAGTTCAGTACAACCTGTAGGTCGCTCCTGAACTTAACACGACACTTAGCAAAAATCTCCCCTGTGTCTAAATATCAATATTTTACTGTGGATATATTAGCAGTGTCCTGTTCCCCTTGGAGTACTCAGATGCCCAAATACATCAAGTCTCACAAGAAAACTCAAACTAGATGTGGAACCCAAAATCTAATAGAAAGCCTAGGTTACCCTTTTGTGTAATCATTGTATATTATGCAACCATGGTTGAATAATAACTGTGATTTCCAAACAAAATAGAAAACAGTTTCTGCCTTCAGGGCACACGATGTGTTAGAGACAAGGCAAGTGCAGACAGAGCCATGTGCAATGTCATTTCTGTGTATCTGATGCTAAAAATGTACATACGGTAAGTAAGGCGTGACTCACTGTGCAACACAAAATAAAGCTGGATTAAAGGCTCAAATCCTGGCTGCTTAGTCAGAGCTCTACCTACTGTGTGCTATTTCTTTCTTCGGCTGCTTAGATCTCTCTTTCTTTCTTCTTTCTTTCTTTCTTTCTTTCTTTCTTTCTTTCTTTCTTTCTTTCTTTCTTTCTTTCTTTCAGTAAAACTATATAGAAAAACAAAATGGAAATACCTTAGAAGAAAAGAGCTGAAAACACGTTGGAAGCAGAGAACAAAGAACTATTTTTAAGTACGTTGCCTGCATTTGAGAAGTTTGGGCTAAAAGCAGAAATATGGATGAGCTCTAAGACAGCTCAACTTTTGGAAGTTTAGAGACACACCAGGGCTTCTTTGTTGGATAAATGGAAACGTTGAAGAACCATGAAACTGAAGCCACCACCAATAACCCAGTGAGGCTAAGTGCAGGTCTCATGCATTTGCTCTGGACAGAAGGCCCTTTGGGATGTGAGGGTGTGCCTAGCGCCTTCTGAGCTCTTGGACTGAAGTGGGGAGTGTTATGGAGGGAACTCATGGAAGAGCCAATGGAAGGAGCATGCTTACTGGGCCGAGCTTTCATCTGAGGACTAACTTCACTGGTTCTTCCATTTTCACTGGTTTCTGCTTCCCCTCTCCTAATCTGAGGGGTGTCACAGGAGCACATCGCTACAATGTTTTCTTTTTTCTTTCCCAAATTCTTATAGTAAAATTCTTCATGGAATTTGTTTTTAAATCCTAAAATAAAAATATCCATTTTTGAGTCCTAGTTTGTGCCCAGCTAGCTCTATGCTCGGCATCAGAAAGATAGACCACTAGATGGATGATAGATGAATGAGACATCATCTGTCACCTCCAGTAGGAATTAGTAAAGGTAATGTTTTGAGGTGAAGCAGAGGGAGTTTATGCCTGTAGAGACTTGATTTTTTTTTTCTATTTGAGAAAAAGAAAAGAGGCCTGGCCTGTGGTGGCACAGCGGATAAACCTTTGTCGTGAAATGCCGAGGTTGAAGGTTCAAAACCCTGGGCTTCCCTGGTCAAGGCACATACAACAAGCAAGCAATGAACAACTAACATGAAGCAACTCTGAGTCGATACTTCCCATTCCATGCTCCCCTTTCTCTTATGTCTCTGTAAAATCAATAAATAAAGTGTTTAAAAAGAAAAGAAAAGAGGAAAGGGAAGCAAGGGACCAATAAAGACTGGAAGAGGGCAAGTGTTTTTAAACACCGGATGCAGAATGGTAAAGGAAACAGAAGCAAGTTGAAAGTAAACAACAGATTAGTAGAGTGCCCACATAACCTTTACAGGATTGAGAAACTCCGATAATCTTTGAAAAACTGTTCATCATTGATGCTGTTTCCTGCTTACTGTGTGGGGTGGTCGGGTGATTGAACTGACGGTGTCCTCCCTCTGCTTTGTGTTTGGTCAGGTTGACCCAGTGATACAGAGAGGCCACGAGAGTCTGGTCCATCACATCCTGCTCTATCAGTGCAGCAGCAGCTTTAACGACAGCGTCCTGGACTACGGCCACGAGTGCTACCACCCTAACATGCCCGACGCGTTCCTCACCTGTGAGACTGTTATTTTTGCCTGGGCCATTGGTGGAGAGGTGAGGCTGATGATTACTGAGATGTAGCACACGGTTAATTGATCATGTTTTCCCCCCATGATTCTCATTCTTCTAGAGTTCTATACACTACCTTGGATAGGAAGGCGGCTTTTTTTCCCCAAAGAAAATCATTCTTTTCTTAAGCCATTTTATTTTATTAACTGTAGATGAATGGCTTTCCAATATGTTGAAATCTCTTTGAGAATGGTTGGTTTTTTAGTGTAATAGCGCTGTCAGGGCCTTTCCTAGGACACTGTCTCATGAAATTCTCCTCATTTAGGGCTTTTCCTACCCACCTCATGTTGGATTATCCCTCGGCACTCCGTTAGATGCTCGCTATGTGCTCCTGGAAGTTCATTATGACAATCCCACCTACGAGGAAGGTGAGTTTACTCTTCGTGTATTCTACCTATGACTTTAAAAAGGTTTGTAATGTCTGTCTTAAGTTGAAATAAAATGGCGTTCGATGTTAGAAAGAATTAACTTATGCATTTGTGATCTAAATTAGAATACTTTTAGAGTAGAAGAGAGTACTATTAATAATAACATTGGAACAAGAGTCATTACCAGCAACAAACAAGGCAAATGGTCCTTGTCGGTCACTAATCTTAAAAAAATAACAACTTGCAAACTACTTACCAGAAAGTAGAAGAATAGACTCCCCCTTTTGTTATCTAAATTAACCCCAAATACAAGGTGCTTATGAAATATCTTTTAACTACCCATGAAAACTACCATTTGTCATACTAGAAAATATTAAGCATTTTGTTGTATGGTGAGAAAATCATAAATATTCTCAAAATGTTTTATACAGAAGCACTGTGTGATATATTGAAATTAAGAGGGGTGTTTACATTTGATTTCTGAATTTATCTATGCAGTATTCCAAAACCAAAAAATTAAAAAGATTCAAATATGAAATTATGAGCAGAAATAACTTAAAGTTATTATTTTATATATTAATTCATGCAATTATTTAGCAAAAACTGAACACCAACTATGTTCTGGGTTTATGCTTAAAAATATAATGTTTATGAAAAAAGACACCATTTTCACTCTTGTAGACATTATAGTATAGTGGGAAAGAGAAACAATAAAATCATCACACTAATTAATATAAAATGATGTATATCTAATTGATCCAAAAGGTGAATTTGGTATTCATAAATTGGTAAGTGGCCACTACAAAAAGGAGTCAACTAATTTCATAATTAGTGGAACAGATTTTTGAAACTTGGGATTTCTATTTTCCTTCCTTGTAAGTATGTCCATAGCAAGGAATGTGTCTTATCCATTTTTCATTGCACAATGCCTATTGTAGTGCTTTTCACATAATAAAGTCTTAATTAGTGTTGATCGAACAACTGTTAAATCATTCAAAAAATGGTGACAAGCCATAAAGAAAGTTAGTCACTCACAGTTTTCTACATCAGCAGATGGTTTGTCGACTAAGCGGTTTTCACCTCTATGAAAATGTTACTAAACATCATCTGAAAACAATATAATAATTTTGTTGAATTCTACATTCTAATGAATGACTTTCAGATTTCATTCTGTCTTCCTGTTAGATAATTGTGAAATACATCAGCCAGACAACACAAACATTTCTTCTGTGGTATACAGACAATATGGCCATTGGCCTTTTAATTCCTCTGTGTGAGTCTGAATGTTGTCTTCCATTACTCTTTGCTTGTATTCTTTTTCCTTGTGAGATTTTAGGGAAAAGTAATGAACTACTTCAACTGAACCTAGGGATTTTTTTTTTTTTTTAAAGAATGCAAACTCACTTCTAATCATATGCTCTTGTTCCAGGCTTAATAGATAATTCTGGACTGAGGTTATTTCACACAACAGATATTAGGAAATACGATGCCGGGGTGATTGAGGCGGGCCTCTGGGTGAGCCTCTTCCACACCATCCCTCCAGGCATGCCCGAGTTCCAGTCCGAGGGCCACTGCACTCTGGAATGCCTAGAAGAGGTATGCTGAGTCTCAAGCTCTGTGCTGCTGTCGACAGGTTAACCAATACTCTTAGAAAACTGTGTTTGGAAAATTTCACGTTTGATCATTGTTCATGTTTTTTCTTTTTGTTGTCACACTGTAAGAGCGTTATGTATAATTTTAGCAAGACCTTTGATTGCTTTTTTAAATCTTGAAGGCTACAGAAGTAGAATTCTGAAGAAAAGACTGACTTTTCAGTCTGTTGTCCTTTCTAGCGCCATCTCCTTTATTTGATATTTGACAGTTTATTTTACCTTTCAAAACTTTTCTGTATGCAGTTTCCTTTCTCAACTTTACCACTCATCTTTGTTTTTTTTTCCTTATTCATTTTTATTTTTCTCTCCTTTTCTTCACTTCATAGTTTTCTCCTCTTCTTTAACCAAAGAGCAATAATAACTAATGTTTCACAATGGCTGCTTCCATGTATAGTTCTTGTCTCTTGAATGAAAGTATTTCAACATGGATCGTATATATTTTATTTTTTGCAAGAAAGAAAGACAGACAGACTGGGAAGGAGAGAGATGAGAAGCTTAAACTCATAGTGGCAGCCCCTTAGTTAGTTGTTCATTGATTGCTTTTTCTTACGTGCCTTGACTGGGGGCCTCCAGCTGAGCCAGTGACCCCTTGTTCAAGCCAGCCACCTCCTGGTTTCAAACCTGGGCCTTCAGTGTCCCAGGCCTCCACTCTATCCACAGCGCCACCACGTGGTCAGGCTGGAACATATTCTTTATGAATTAAAATATAGTGTGATGGTAGGCACTCCAGCCAGCTGGTGAAGTGAAAACATGCTCTTCTGAGTTAGTTAGACCATGACTCACATTGCCATGGCATCACTTACTAGCTGTAGGGCCATGGACAAGTAATTGAATTCCTCTCTCCTGCTTAGTTTTCTTATCAGTAGATGTGGGAATAATTTCTCCTTTTAAGAGTTTTAATTTTCAGGTTAGTAATATACTGGAATATTTTGGCCTGGAGCTTTGACTACCTGTGTACCTCCTAAAAGAAGGAAAAGGAAAGATAACATGTAGAAGTGGTCAGTAGGTCCACAGTCAGCATACGTTCCCTGTCTTTTCTTCCGGTAATGACGACACTGCTAAGAATGTCATGGAAAGCCAAATTCAAGATGTTTGGGGATTCAAGCATTCATTTAAGTTGCTTTAGTTTTTCTTCTCAGTTGTTCTTCTGAGTGTCTTTTAACAAGAACTGTCTGAGTACGCACTTGGTTGGGCTAATCGAGTCTTCCACTCTCCCCACCCCCAACCCCTAGGCTCTGGAGGCTGAAAAGCCGAGTGGAATCCACGTGTTTGCTGTTCTTCTCCACGCTCACCTGGCTGGCAGAGGCATCAGGCTGCGTCATTTTCGCAAAGGGGAAGAAATGGGATTAGTCGCTTATGATGACAGTTTTGACTTCAATTTCCAGGAGTTTCAGTATCTAAAGGAAGAACGAACTATCTTACCAGTATGAGTGCTTTGTTCTTTTTTACTGGATGTAAAGTTATCAGACATATATCTGCTGAGAATTAGCATGGTTTCTACTGGTACAATGAACTGCTCATGGTATTCTTATTCTTAAAGCCACCCACCACGGTGTTGCACAACCCAGACGGAATGTGTTTGATCTGTTTTTCAAAAATCAAAACTCATTTTTCTTATTATTCCCAGGGGCACTACAAGTTGTTGATTTAAAAAGAAAATAAAAATCAGGCACCGAGCACTAACATTACTCCTTTTTTATTTGACGCCTCAGTTGAAGCCTTTGGCTGCAATTATAGTAATGATAAAATCAGGGGTTTCCTGATTCCTTAAGATACTTTTTTAGAAGTTTCATTTCAGTAACCATGATTATAAGGATGATTCTTTCATTTGGCAGAAGTGTTCGGACACAGCTAATTACCCTGTGCTGAGTAATCCAATTTGCAACAACACTTGGGGTCATGGCAGAAGGACAGAGAAGAAAATCTATGCCATACAATAATGAAAGCTTTAAAAAGATTTTTTGTGTGTGTGATATTTCATTTTGTCCAATTTTTTTGACCTATGGTCATCAAGATCAAGTCATATAATTTTTACTCTTATCTCAGTCTTAACAGTTTTATTCTTACATACTATTTTAGAAATGAGAGAAATAGTCATTTCTTTTCTGTGTGCAAAAATTCCTTGATACAGCCTGAGAATAGAAAAAATGAAGTGTGAGAAGCAATGATCTTGTCAGATTTGACAGGTTTTTTTTATTGTTTTGTCTGGTCTCAGAGCGTGCGTGCGTGTGTGCGTGCGTGCACGTGTGTGTGTGTGTGTGTGTGTGTGTGTGATCTCATTTGCTGCGATTAGGGTAAAATGTGTTGAGATACTGTTCCCTGGCCCCTCCAGTAGCAAAGCAAGGAGAGAAGATCTAAAGACTAGCCCCCCAGAACTAGCTGTGTCTGGTCCAAAAATAACCTGTTTACTTACTTGAGTCAACAGCCTAAAAAAATATTTTCTATGTGTGCTTAATTGTCCAAAAGATTGGGAAACAGGAAGAATAAATTATTATTAATTTGCCTCACAATTCTGTTGTAAGGAAATAAAGATATGACTATAGAGCTTTAAATAAAATACTGTAAATGAAGAGATAAACATGCTATTTAGTATCTATGGCTAACATTTATGAAGTATTTAATGTCCACTAAGGAGTACAGTAAATGTGGTTTTTGTCATTTAATTCCTTCACCAGAGCAGTGCAATATAAGTGCTATTTTTGTCATTATTTTTTAGATGAACACATTTTGCCCAGATGATTCATTTCCCTACCCAAGGTCATACAGGTAGAACATGGTAGAGTCTGGCCTTAGCCCAGAGAGCCTTACTTGTTTGTTGGCTTGCTTATTATCCTAGAATTGAATAGATCCAGGGTCTTCTCTGGAATCAGATTACCTCATGCATCCCTTCAGATAGCAAATTAGACTGTTAGCCAACGAATGTGTGAGACAGATGAAACAGTGTAAACTCTAATCTGAAAGCTCATACTTTTGTGTTTTAGGGAGATAATCTCATTACTGAGTGTCGCTACAACACAAAGGACAGAGCTCGGATGACTTGGGTAAGAACATTTTTATTATTGAAATTTATCTGTTGAGAGAGAGGAATTAACTTCTGCTTTTAGAAGAGAAATAATAAAAAGACATTTCCATTAAGGATGAATGTCTTAAATATGAAACATCATAAAAGTGAAATCAACCCTGGCTTGCCTGGTCAAGGCACATATGGGAGTTGATGCTTCCTGCTCCTCCCCCTTCTCTCTCTCTTTCTCTCTCTCTCCCCTTCTCTAAAATGAATAAATAAATAAATAAAAATTAAAAAAAGTGAAATCAGATCTGTGTTAGCATTTTATCAAATTAACTAATGATACTATGGTAATATTTGCTATGTAATTTATTGACTTTTATGAAAAGCCATTCCTAGTCTTTTAGTTTTCCTCACCAAATATTATTAATAAAAGACCTGCGGTTGCTAATGACCATCTACATGAGTCTGGACTTAGATGAATCAAGACTTCAAAAGGGAGAATGAATTACATGGCCTTAGGGTTTGACCCAAAGAGAAATTTCATCCAAACAGATTTACTGGGGGGGTTCTGCCAAACGTTCAAGAATTACATTATTTATACCTTATGTATCCCAGGGAACACATCTCCCACCAACTCATTTCATGAAGTTATCATAATCTTAAACTAAAACTTGATAATGGCAGTATGAGAGAGGTAAACATTATGCACATGATGGAAATATCTTTGACAAAGTATTGTCAAATTCTGCACTATATAAAAATTAATGTTAGGACTAATTTAGGTTTCACTAAGAAATATTAAATTGGTTTAAATTAGAAAATACATTAATGCCATTCTTCAACTAAGAGATTGAAGGAAAAAGATGTATGATTACCTCAACTGAGGAAGAAAAGATATTCATAAAATGTAAGTCAGTCATGAGAGGGAAAAAAGAATATTTAGAGAACCAGGAAGAAGAGAATTTTCTTAAGATAAAAATTGGCAATGAAAAATCTATAGCAAATAACAAACTAAAATACTAGAAGCATTTATTGAAAATCAAGACTACAAGGATATTTATTAATACTATTTCTATTTAACATTGTGCTGAAAAAGAAACAAAGAAGATACAAGGTCAGGAAGGAAGAAGCAAAAAAGCAAAACACATTATTCACAGATACATAATTTTCTATATCAAAATCTTCTCAGAATTGGTAATCTCTAAAATTAATTGTAGTTTAGTATATAAGAAACTATCTCAAGAAAATACAAATAAAAACTAAATTCTATAGAAATAATATCTAACATTAGCTGTGTTTGATCTCTAGGGGCAAAATTGTAAATCTGTCCTGTAAGACATCAAAGAAACACTTAAAGAAATTAGGAGATACTATGTTCATGAATAGAAAAGCTCAGCGAAATAAAGATAATTCTTCTATTTAATTGGTCCATAAATCTGATATAATTTCAGTAAAATATTCAGAGATTTTATGATTTGGGATATTGGTATTAAGAAATCTTTGCCTAGCCATAGCTGCAAAGGTATTCTCCTATATTTCAATAACCTAAAATTTTTACAATTTTAGCTTTCACACGGATAAAGTTTATTCTAAAATCTATATAAAAGAGCAAAGTGTTAATAGGAAGGATACTACTAAAAAGAAACAAACTGCTGGAGATAAAGGTTTATTTTAAAGTTATGATGATTAATAGTATGTTTGGGACCCAAAGTTAGAACAGTGGAACAGAGTAGGGGCCTGGAAACAGACCTACAAATCCTTTATATAGAAACTTTGTTTAGGATAGACATGGCATTCAGATAAGTGGAAAAAAAATACTCACACAATTAGTGTCCAGATGAAAAAAATAAAATTATATTTTTATCTTGCACAATACACAGAAAATCAGACTAAATATTTAAATGTGAAAAGAAAAATTTTAAAACCCTTAGTAGAAAAATATATGACTATATCTTTATGACTTTGGGTAGGTAAGAACTCTTTAACAAAACATAAAAAGCACAAACTGTGAATTAAAAGATTGATGAATTTGACTACATTAAAGTTTTTGATTATAAAAACAATGGTTAAGTAAATGAAAAGAACTTTTAAACTGAAAAAGATATTTGTAATATATAGATTAAAACATTATTCAGCATTTAAAAGAAATTTCATTATTCAGTAATGTAAGACAAACATACAATAGAAAAAGAACAAAAATAGAAATATTTCATAGAAATAAAAGCTCAGACAAATAATAAACATCTGAAAGGATCTTCAATTTCATTTGAAACCAGGGTCATGCAAATGTAAACCAGGATGAGATATTTTATACTTACCAGTTTGGCAATATTTAAAATTGTAATTCCAATGTACTGAAACTGGACCCTTTATATGCTTCTGAATATAAATTTATAAAAACCTCTTTAGGGAAAAACATGGTGTTCTCTATTGAAGTTGGGGACTGATATATGTTTTACCACATTCTATTTCTATGTGGATTTAACCTTGAGGTTACTTTTGCAGGAAGTGTTCTAGGAAAAGAATACATAAAATATTCATAGTAAGATGTAACAAGGCAGGAGTAAAAACCTGGGAAAAGCTCAATTATTTATCAAAAGCAGAACAAACATATGTCCATATAGTATATAAATAATATATATTCGTGAAACAATGAACTAAAGATACTCATATTAACACAGGTGTATCTGAAGAACAGAATGTTAATTGAGAAAACAAATTTGCAGCGAGCGGACTATATGTAGTTATGATGACATGTATCTGAAGTTCAAGAATGTACAAAAATCAAACAATATATTGTTTAGGGATTCATATATCTGTGAACTGAATGTACAGCGTGATGAAAAGCAATAGAAAGAGAAATGAAATACTAAGATAATCATCCTCTTTGGTTAGGGAGGGGAAGAGGAGAGTGGAAGATGAGCACGTACAGGGGAGTCAAGACACTGGTGTGCGCTTTATTTTTCTCATGCCTAATGTGTAATTTTGCTTGCATGGAATATTTTTATTAAATATCTAATAAATTACTATTTTAGTGTATATTTTGGTGCTCTGCTTGGATACTTTCCCTTTTCAGGGCCAAGACAGCTAAACCTCAGCTACCAAAAATATCAGATAATAGCAACTGTGAAATATTTATTAAACTGACTGATTGGTATTATGTTAACCAAATACTCCCCCCCCCCAAATCCTCTGAAATGTTCCCTGTGGTTAGAAGTTAACATAATATAAACGTAAATACAGAAATTTAAGATGATTAGGATATTATTTAAGAAAGGCAGCTTTTAAAGAGATGGGGAATCTATTAAGTTTAAAAGTATCACTACTTTTTTAAAAATTAAATTGTCATTTCAATTATTTTTTAGTTTTAAGATTTATTACCTTTTAATAGCTGGAAGGAACGGTATGATATTGCTGGCTTGTGTGCTATAAGAGTCACCGTTAGTGGAATTTTCTAAATAAACTTTTCTAAATAAAACGTCTCTATTTTCAGGGAGGACTAAGCACCAGGAATGAAATGTGTCTCTCATACCTTCTTTATTACCCAAGAATTAATCTCACTCGGTGTGCAAGTATTCCAGACATTATGGAGCAACTTCAGTTCATTGGGGTTAAGGAGATCTACAGGCCTGTCACGTAAGTAATAAGTGAATTTTATGACAAGGGTAATATACTTCAGAAAAGGATGGACATTATTTTCATATTGGACTTATTACCATGGAATTTCTTTATGTGCTGTTCTATTTGATTCTTTTTTTTATTGTACTTTTATTTTATTTTTTTTATTTTTTATTTTTTAAAATTTTATTTTCTTAATGGGGTGACATCAATAAATCAGGATACATATATTCAAAGATAACAAGTCCAGGTTATCTTGTTGTTCAATTATGTTACATACCCATTACCCAAAGTCAGATTGTCCTCTGTCACCTTCTATCTTGTTTTCTTTGTGCCCCTCCCCCTCCCCCTTTCCCTCTCCCATTTCCCCCTCCCCCCCGTAACCACCACACTCTTATCAATGTCTCTTAGTTTCACTTTTATGTCCCACCTATGTATGGAATAATGCAGTTCCTGGTTTTTTCTGATTTACTTATTTCGCTTCATATCATGTTATCAAGATCCCACCATTTTGCTGTAAATGTTCCGATGTCATCATTTCTTTGTATATATACAAAGAACTCATAAAACTCAACAACAAACAAACAAACAATCCAATAAAAAAATGGGAAGAGGATATGAACAGACACTTCTCCCAGGAAGAAATACAAATGGCCAACAGGTATTTGATTCTTTTCAACTGGGAGGAACAGATGAGCTTCTTGGTTGCTTTATCCAGGGTCCACAAGACTACACCAGGTTCAAGGATTTCTCTAGAAGAACCTAAAGGATTCAGCATATAGTTGTATTCATGGCTAATTTTAATTACAGTGAAAAAATATAAATAAAAAGGAAAAGGCATATGGAGCAAAGTCAACATGAAAACAGGTGCAAACTTCTAATAAACCTCTCCCAATGGAATTACACAGAATGTGCTTAATTCTACCAGCATCAAATTATGATAACATATACAAAATGTTGTGAACTACAGAAGCTCATTAGAGACTCAGTGTCCAGAGTTTTTACTGGGAGCTGGTCACATAAGTGCCCTCTGCTTAGCAAATACCTAAATTCCAGACTCCCAGGAGGAAAACAAGTATTCAGTATAAACTACACTGTATAAACAGTCTAGGCACAATAATTAACTCATCATTTAAAGAAAGTTTTATATTAATACAGGAAATTAGTTACTATTGAAATTCTCTGATGCCAGCCAAATGTCACCCATCCAAGCAAAGATCTCTAAGAATACTCTTAGGCGGGCTGTGTTAACTCTTTCTGCGTAATTGCAAATCATACGAACTACTTAAGATAAAACAATAAACATAAAAAATATTACTCCTGCAGACATAAAATTATATTATAGAATGGGAAAGTGGCAATAAACAAATAAACAATATAAATATAAAATTTCTGATATTAGATGTTATGAAAATAATTGAGACATAAAGACATGTGTAGCTGTTATCAATAGGGTAGTGAAAGCCTCTTTGGGGAGGTGTCTTAGCCAGGGCTGCTGTATCCTAAATACGATCAACAGGTTGGCTTATAAACTCCAGAAATTTATTTCTCACAGTTTGGGAGGCTGGGACGTTCAAGATCAAGGCTTGGGCAGATTTAGTGTCTGGTGAACCCCACTTCCTCGTAGATGGTCATCTTCTCATGGTAACCTCACATGGCAGAAGGAGCAAGGGAGGTTTCTAAAGTTGTTTCTATAGGGGCACTAATCCCATAAATGAGGGCAGAGATTCTCCAAAGCCCATCTCTTAATAATGTCACCTTGTGTATTAGGATTCCAACATGTGGGTTTTGTAGGACATACACATTCAATCCATGGCAGGAGGAGATATTCAAGCAGAGATCTGAGTGATAAGCTAACCATATAAAGATGTCTGAGTATGCTCTCTGTAGAGAGAAGAGTCAGTGTAATGACTCCGGAGTGGGTGGGAAGCGCGTATTCAAAGAGCAAGAAGGAGAGTTTGGCTCGACTAGAGCAGAGTGAAATATGATAGGGAATGAGTATGGAGATCTGACAGCAAATGGGACCAGATCATGTGGAACTTTGTAGGCAACATAAGGACTTTGGGTTTTAAGGACAAAGTAAAACCATTGTAATGTATTTTTAAAAAGCCAATTTGGCTACTGTGTTGAGAAAAGACTCTAGAAGGGTCAGATTGGAAAGAATAAAACCGACCAGGAGACTATTGTGCTTGTTTAGGTGAGAAGCGAGGGTGCCTTGGACCAAGGTGATGGCTGAAGAGTTAATGAGAAATGGTTATTACATCAGGTTACCTTTTGAAGATAGCATTCGCTGCATTTGTTGATTGATTGCATTTCAGGGAGTTGGTCATAAAAAAGAGAAAAGGAAAGGAAAAATGATGATGTGTGAATTGAATGGTGTAATAGTATAGAAAACTTGTTTGAACAAGAAATTGAAATTTTGGTTATATTAAGGTTGCTATAGAAAAATAACATCACAGCCTTACCTGTGGTGGCGCAGTGGATAAAACATCGACCTGGAATGCTAAGGTTGCTGGTTCAATACCCTGGGCTTGCCTGGTCAAGGCACATATGGGAGTTGATGTTTCCTGCTCCTCTTTCCTTCTCTCTCTCTCTATTCTCTCTCTAAAAAGTGTAGAAATAAAAAAAAATAACATCACAAAGAAAAATTAGGGTGCTCAGTGGAAATTTTGGAGTGTATATTTTGTTTTAATAGAAAGAAAATTTTTCTACTGATTAGGACTTTTCAAAATGAAATAGACTCATGTAATTATGAAAAAGTTACACCTAGATTTTTGGTATTTAAGGAAAAGATAAACAAGTAATGAGGATGTGGTAAAATTCAGATGCTGAACGAGAATATAATTTATGTTCTACTTTTTGTTTCTAAATATTATAGAGTTATAAATTATGAACTAAAAACATTCTTTTTTTAAAAAAAAATTAAACTGCCTGACCTGTGGTGGCACAGTGGATAAAGCGT
The DNA here is from genome assembly GCF_036850765.1 of Saccopteryx bilineata. Taxonomy (NCBI): domain Eukaryota; kingdom Metazoa; phylum Chordata; class Mammalia; order Chiroptera; family Emballonuridae; genus Saccopteryx; species Saccopteryx bilineata. The sequence continues at coordinate 28,207,421 of NC_089501.1, read as the reverse complement.
CGACCTGGAAATGCTGAGGTCACCAGTTCGAAACCCTGGGCTTGCCTGGTCAAGGCACATATGGGAGTTGATGCTTCCAGCTCCTCCCCCCTTCTCTCTTTCTGTCTCTCCTTTCTCTCTCTCGCTCTGTCTTTCCCTCTCCTCTCTAAAAAAATGAATTAATTAAAAAAAAATTAAACTTACTCTTCAAAGACATGTTCTACTGAGTTCCTATCCAAACAACCCAATGGGCACTAAATCTACTAAAATGCTTATGTAAATTAGTTTGCAGTTAATGAAGTATTTTCAAATGCAGTATTTCATGTAAGTTATTTTCACATAATTCTAATAGGTAGGCCAGAACTTGCAATCTTAGTTTTATAGAGGAGGAAATAGAAACTGCAAAATTAAGAAATTGCTCAACATTCTATTATTCACAATAATTAACAGAGGCAGGGTTTATATTGTGATTTTATATATTTGTATATCTGTCTTTTATTAAAAATAAATGATTATATATAAATAAAATATTAATAAACAACAGCACATAAAGTACTCTAAAAATGCTGATATAGTCTTGTTTTTGAAATATTGCTATCATATTATTTCGTATTAAGACTTAAGTAGCGTTTTATTTCTTTAGAATATTTCTTATATATTTACTTAAAATTTTTCATAATCAGGCTAATTTGAGAGAATGTTGAAAACAAATGGACATTCAAAGCTGTGTGTTTACAAGAGAGTGATTCATTCAGAATGCCTTCTATTTCAAACACATTCTGAGGTCCAATCATTTTCTTTTGTGTTCACCTTGTGTAAAGCCTCTGGCAATGCTCAGTGTCCACATCCCGGTGAGCCCTGTCAGTGCCCATGCCTTTGGTCTCCACCAGAAAATACTGAAGTTGGGGTTTTCATCACTTAAAAGAACAGGAGAACTGCTTCACAGAACAAGACCAGTTTTGAGATGTCACTGTCCACATAAAACCACTTCACTACAGGTTAAATATATTTATTCTTCAAAAAATATGAGTGAAAAGAAGCCTCTGTTCTAAAATACATGTTTGGACTTTAAATCACATGTTCAGGTCTAGTTCACCATCACAGCGACATAAATATTACTGAAGGCCAAACTAACAAGATATTGGTTAAAAGATCAGAAAGAAAAATCGTTTGGGTGCTTTTCCTGTTTTGCTTAAAAGGAAATTGCAAATTTGGTTTCAGGATGCAATACTAAAAAGGAATATCGTATAACATATAACCCCCAATCTCCTATTTTGTGATTTTAATATAATTATTTAGGTGCCCCATTTCATTTTATACATTCCATAGCGACCCTAAGATTAGAGGATGACTCGGTAGAAAAATAGAGACAACTACATCTTGTTTCAGGATTTGTCTGTTCTGGGGGATGCAATCTTCTTTGCCTCCCACAGATCTGGCAAGGCTTACGGAAGAACAAAAACTCACAGAGATGAGATAGCAGAATAGATAACGAGTTTGTATGAATTCTCTATTCTCTGCAACACCACACATCAACTCAGTTCCAGGGAGGTTCATGTGATGGAATGTTCCTGTCTTATTTGTTATGTTTCTAAAAAGGAATCAAGAGGGGTGATTCTTTTTCTTTACAGGAAAAATCGCTTAATGGTTATAATGTGTAAAAATCACAAATGCTTATTATAAAAAGTTTGAGTAATGTAGAAAAAAATTTTAAAAAGAAGATAAAAGCCATCACTTCAAATTCTGTTACAAAAAAATACAAATATTAATTGAAAGTTATTACAGGCGTCCTTCTGTGTAGATATTGCTATAAAAATGAATAAATTATTATTATAAAGATGATAATGTGTTCATTGTTTTAAACAAAAGCATTAAAATTAAATTTTGTTTTAATTTATTAGAAGAAAAATAAACTGAACAGTTGAACTTCAAATAAATGTTGCACTTTTTCTCTTTTTGGTGAGAGGAGGGGAGATAGTGAAGCAAACTCTCACATGCGCCCTGACTGGGCTCCACCCAGCGACCCCATCTGGGGTTGATGCTTGAGTACTGAGCCATTTTTAGCACCTGAGGCAGATTTGTTCAGACCATCCAAACTATCCTCAGTGCTCAGGGCCATGCTCGAACCAGTTGAGCCACTGATTACAGGAGGGAAAGAGGGAAAAAAGTGGGAGAGGGAAGAGAACAGAAGCAGATGATCACTTCTCTTGTGTGCCCTGACCGGGAATTGAACCCTGGACATTCATATGCTGGGCCAATGCTCTATCATGGCCAGGGATATCTTTTTTTTTTTAACCATAAGAGACAGTATTTAATAAAGAGGCTTACAAATCTTGAGAAAATAGACTGTGAAAAGCACTGAGATTTTATACTCACTTTTTAAAAAACTACTTATTTGGGGGGGTCTTTGTTTTTTTTTTCTTTACTTTTAAAATTTGGATGTTTTCTTATTGATTACTTTCTTATTTTTGTTTTGTTATTTTTTCCTTTCTGCTTTCTTTTTTTTCTTAAATTACATGTTTCAATTTTAGATCATAAAAGATGAAGAGGACACTCATACTCTCACATTGTCTCCAACCTCCCTTTTCTATACCTTCAAATATTCATTATTTATATTACAATTATTGTATTGTCAAGATTTTAAATTTTTACATTTAACTTTGAAACTTAATTCTAAGGATATTTAATGCAAATTTAATTTTTAAATACAGTAAATAGTAATCCTGAATTTTATATGATTTCTACATTTTTGAGTTCTTTCATTTGATCATCAAGATTTTATTCTCAAGTTATTTAATCACAAAGGACTTCCAGGTGCTTTATGCCCTGTGTTCTTTTACATTTGAGAATTGCTACAAACTTTTTTCTAATCTACTTGTGATTTTTCTCTTACAATTTTTCAGAAATGTTCCGCTTTTTTCTAACTTATTTGCTGCTAAAGTTGTTTTGTCTATAATTTATTTGCTTTTGTCTACTATCTCCTGTTTCATCTCATTCTGTTGTTTCATCATCTTATATTTGAGCTTTTGTTTAATCGAATTCATGCTCTTATTAAATAGCTTATAACATGAAACACTTGTGGGAATTCTCTCCTGTATAATTGGTTTATATTTTCTTCTAGAGTCAGTTTGTTTCTGTCTCTTTACATGAAATGTGATATATAATTTCCTTTTCAGCCTGTGTTTGTGTGGTTGTTATGTCGTTTCTTGCTTCTGCGGGGTCAGTTCCCTCTAAAACTTCCCTTTGCTAAAATGTAGGTGAATTCTTGCAAATCTGCGAGTAGTTTTCTTTCTTGCTATACCACAGTTTGAGGTTGAGGTGGTGTATTTTATGTACATATTTTTTTTAATATTTTGATAGTAAAAAGCTGTGGGTATAGAGGTGGACCTGCATACTGTCTATTGGATTACACGGGTTAATCCTTCTTTATATTTTGTTAAAAATCTATCCGAGGCAGTTTTCTAACTGGCAAGGGCTGAATCCCTGTCCGAGGAGGATTGTCCCAGTCTGACGTCATGCTGGCAAATCTGTTGCAGCCTCGAGCCTTCACTTCTTACTACTGAGACTCAACCTCACTATGTACTTCCAATTCCCATTTCTTAGAGTGTGTCACGAGAACTAGAGGTTGTAGCTTGTTAAGTCAGATACCCTGGTTTCCTTCTTTAATAATTAGATTGTAAAGTTGGTGGCATTATGTCGTGTCTTTTTTCATCATTTCATTGATAAGCTTTTAATTCTCTTTTATTATTTTATTTTAAAAGTCAAATTGCTTGGGGTAGAACTTACGTACAATAAAATGCACCCATTATTGTTAGAAAGTTTTCTCAGATGTGTACATCTATTTAACACCATCACAAACAAGATACAGGTGGTCCTGAGTTATGACAGTCTCGACATACGACATTTTGAGTTTATGATGCTCACTCCCATAAAAACTTTAAAGAAATTGAGATGTGAGTGTTTCGGCTTATGTCGTTAGCGTTGTACTTCCAGACTACGTGGGTAAACTAGTTTGGTTGTGCACAGCCGAAGAATATGCAGTATACCATATAGTATATTTATGTTCTTTTCCTTTTTCTGTGGCTTAGTTGTGTTTTTTTGTTCTGGATTACAATTTTACAACTGTGTTAGGATAGGTAAATGACTTAGGCTAGAGTGTGTTTTTACTTACACCAAAATTCGGATTACTCCACTGTCATAGAAACGGAACTGTGTCGTAAGGCGAGGACCCCTCATTTCTATCACACCCTAAAGTTCTCTTGGGCCTATATGGAGACAGTCTCACCTCACACACAAAGTCTCATGAAACTGAATCTGCTTTATGTTACTGTACTACATTACTAGTACTGTACTGTACTAGTTTGGTCTTTCCTAGATTTTTATATAAAATGGGGTCATGTAAGATGTGCTCTTTTGTGTCCGGTTTCTTTGAGTTAGAGGTTTCTGAGATTCCTCTGAGGTGCGGCGTGTATCAGCAGGCCCTTCCTTTTTTATTGCCGAGTAGTATTCCCCTGTGGATACACCCAAGTTCATTCTTCTATTCACTGGTTAAAAGACATTTGGATTGTTTGCAGTTTCTGACTATTATGAAGAAAGCTGCTATAAATATTATTGTATAAGTCTTTGAACGAACATTTGTCTTCAATTTTCTGGGTTAATACCTAGTGGTGGAATCACTGGATTGTATGCTTACTTTATGTTTATTTCATAAGACTCAAAATTTTCTACAAAATGGTGGATGTTTTACATTCCTGAAGTAATGGGTAAGAGTACCCTATTGTTTAACATTTTTATTGTTGTTTTGTATTTTCAATATTTTAAATTTTTATCTATTTTAATATATAGTGTGATATCTTTTTTTTTTTTTTTTTACAGAGACAGAGAGTCAGAGAGAGGGATAGATAGGGACAGACAGATAGGAATGGAGAGAGATGAGAAGCATCAATCATCAGTTTTTCATTGCAACACCTTAGTTCATTGATTGCTTTCTCACATGTGCCTTGACCGCGGGCCTTTAGCAGACCGAGTAACCCCTTGCTCGAGCCAGTGACCTTGGGTCCAAGCTGGTGAGCTTTTGCTCAAACCAGATGAGCCCACGCTCAAGCTGGCGACCTCAGGGTCTCGAACCTGGGTCCTTCCACATCCCAGTCCAACATTCTATCCACTGCGCCACCGCCTGGTCAGGCTATAGTGTGATATCTTATTGCATTTTTATTTTCCATTTTCCTTAGGATTTAACAATCTTGAGCCTCTTTTCACATGATTATTTGTCACTAGCTGTACCCGGCCACGCATTGCTGTGGCTCAGTCTGGTTAAATGGAAAAGAAAAAAAAGAGAAAGCACACGTTCTAAAATGTTTAATTTCACAATGCTTGTGGGTATACAATATTTTTTGTTGTTCCATTGTCTGTGCAGATATAGAGATTGTCTGGTTTGCCAACTCTAGAACATGCAACATATAATCATAAAATATTTAGTATAGCGTGTGTTGCTTTTACGTCCAACAGATGGCGCTGTTTTCCAAAAAAAGCATGTTTTTACCTGTAACAGGTATGACATCTATATAATAGTAGCTATATAAAAATACGCGCGTACTTGTAGGTATATAAAAACATGCGCATATTTGAATGCAACGTTGTATCAAAATTTCAAAGCAATTGGTGAAGAACTTTCAGAGATTTAAGATTTTGAACAAATGAACATTTACATTTTTATTTATATAGATTTATGTATGTTCCTCTTTAGCTGTTCAAACTTTTGCCCATTGTTTAATTATGTTATTTGTTTTATTATTGACTTGTAAGAGTGCTTTATATTTTTTAAGATTCTTTTTTTACACTTTGACTATAAGACCTTTTTCAGATATATTTTTACAGATAGTTTTTCTCAGTCCATGGTTTGATTTTTATTATTTAGCTGTACTTTTGAAGTCTATTTTATCATTTATAGTTTGTTTTGTGCTTTTGATATTCTGTGTAAGAAATCTTTGTCTCCCCAACATCAGGAAGATTTTTTTCCCATTTTTTTCCCCTAAGAAGTTTATAGTTATAGGTTTTACATTTTCATTGATGATGCATTTTGAATAATTTTTTTTGTGTGTGGTATGAGATAAATGCTGAGATTCACTTTTTTCATAGAGAAATCAAGTTGTTCAAGAACCATTTGATGAAGAAAACTTACCCTTTTCCTATTGAACTTGACTAGAATGTTGAAAAATTATTTGACCATGTATTGACTATTTATGGACTCTGAATTCTGTATCATTGTTGTACATGTTTATCCTTAATATAATGCCACACTCAGTTATTATAGTTTTATAAGATGTCTTTAAATAAGAGGGTGTAAGTCCCAAAACATTGGCATTTTTTATTCTCCCAAAATTATTTTGGATAATCCAAATTTATTTCATTTTTTATATATTTTTAAATCAACTTGCCAATTAGATTAAACTTACAAAGAAAAATTACTCATCAATATTAAATAATATTAATGATTTATTTTTATTAACTACAGTGACATATAAATAATATCCTTTTAAAAATGTTTATTTGGGTAGACATTTATATACTGCCTAGATGTGCAGAAATTTCACTATTTTAATTTCTAGAACATTTCCAATCTTCTTAATTCTTAGTCCCAGTGATAGCAGAAGAACTTACTACTTCAGGGTTACTTATTTCTAATTTAAAGCTTAGTCTTATAAGGAAAAATACTCAGGATAAATATTCACTGTTTCAGGATTTCTCCTCTTTCTGTTCTGTCTGTTTTCTCCAGGGGTAGCCTGGACATGTGGTGTAGGATAGGCAGAAATGATTGTATGACATTATAGAGTAGGGGCCTGGACAAAGTTAGTAAAACTGGAAAGGAAATAATAAACATGAAACAATGATGCCATCTTAGAGAGGTTGGTGACTACATCCCCAGGTTACTCAGTCATGTTATGCTGTCTCCAATGTATGAACCATTGTTTTTCTTTTCCTTTTTACATTCTTTCCACATATTTATGATAAGTTTACAAGTGTTTATACCTCATGTCAATCTAGCAGCAAAGCTTTTTAAAATTTTTATATATGCACAGTAGTACAGTATTAATTCTTATTAGCAAGCCTGCAGAAAATTCAGATCAGGCTGCCTCAGATCACTAGTAGAGATTCTAGTGCCACCTTGTGGTATGTGTGGTGGTTACAGGCTAATAATTCCCTGTCCCCGACCCCAGCATTTCCTTAGTTATGAAGTTGATTTTCTTTTCTTTCTTTCTTTCTTTTTTTTTTTTTTTTTGAGGTAGGTAGGTACATTACCTCTTTGAAAAGTAAATTTCATTTTTAATATTTGATTCAAAAAATTATTTTGTTTAATAAAACCTTGACGTAGTTTTATTGTATTTAAAAGGACATTGTATATAAACATAATACCCTCCCTTTTTTCTTTTTTGTCAAGATTTTACTTATTGATTTTAGGGGGAGGAGAGAGAAGGAGAAAGGGGAATAGGAGCAAGAACACGAACTCATAGTAGTTATTTCTCATATATGCCTTGACCAGGCAAGCCCAGGGCTTTGAACTGGCGACCTCAGCATTCCAAGTTAATTAAGGCTTTATCCATTCAGCCACCTCAGGTCAGGCATAACAAGCCCCTTTCAAGTCAAGTTTTGATTTTATACTATTCCTGATTTGCATCTCTACAAGTGCTCACAACATGTTTAATTTTAAAATGCAATAGATTCTAAGTCATTGATAGCTATGCTTAATATACTGTGAAGCTGATCACACTTTCTTTACTACATTTAACTTTAAAGTCTGTACAAAATAATGCATTTAAAACAAAGTAAAGATATATTGCCTTTAATGAAAGGAAAAAAGGAAGGTAGGACTGAAGAATAGAAATGTTATCATATATTATGCATTGCTTTTTTGTGGTATTGTTTCAGTATGGAGGAAATAGTTTTAATTTAGAAATTAAAATTTTATCTTTATAATTAAAAAATTAATAAATGATATTTAATTTACTTTAAAAATAATACTCTATGTGTCTGAATAAGTTATGTGTGTAAGAGAAGAAAGTGTGAAGTTCAATTATTAAAATGTAGGTTCCTTGGCTGGAGGTTAATTATTTGGTAATTACTGGAACATCTTCTTGGGGCGTAGTGGGAGCCAGCTACCTACTGGTTACCTGTGATAATGTTCTGGAAGATCCATGTATTAGTTCATGTAGATTTTTGTTATGTGTCAACACTTATCTTTTTCCTTTCTTTCAGGAATCAATAATATAAACCTATATTTAATAAAGAGTATCTTTTCAAGCAGGGCTTGTCATTCTTCTGTGATTTGTTCTGTCTTTGTTGGACATTTAGCAAATTGTGTGTGTGCAGCAAGTAGATGCAAAACATATCGTCTGGAGAATTTTTTTTTTTCTCTCAGTAAAAATTTTATAACACTGGTTCAATTTCAAATCTCTTTATCTCCATGTAAGCAAGCCAACAGGGCAGCCACCAGGGGTCAGGCTTTTCAACTATATGGAATTGAAATTTCCATCTCTGTTACAGCACCTTTTAAGATCCTACACATTTCTTTATTACTTCATTAGCATTACACTACTTAGAACTCTTTGCTTACCAATTACATTGGTAATTAGAGCCGAAACAAATACATGAGGAATTATGAGACTCTGGGGAAGCTTCTGAGCCAGAATTATTTGTCTAAAAGTAATACCCTTCTGCTATTAAAACAAGCAATTTCATTTTTCAGAAGGACTCCTCCTTATCATTTAGTATGTATTTCCTCTAGTAAATGCTATGAGTTCATCATTGTGTTGCATTAGGTCATCTGTGTTTGTAAAAATGAACAAGAATGAGGTCAACTTTAGAATGTCGAAAATAATAGAAACTGGAATGCTTTTATTCTGAATATGACTAATTGTGGTTTTTTATTTTAAATTCAGGACCTGGCCTTTCATTATCAAAAGCCCCAAGCAATATAAGAACCTTTCTTTCATGGATGCAATGAATAAGTTTAAATGGACTCTAAAAGAAGGTCTGTCCTTCAATAAGCTGGTCCTCAGCCTGCCGGTGAACGTGAGATGCTCCAAGACAGACAATGCGGAGTGGTCGGTGAGCCCCACTTTTTCATCTTTGGGGAAACCACATGTCACATTTTTCCCTGATGCCACCACATGTAAAATCCGAGGGACAGACAAATATCCATCAATCCAACAAACCAGTAGAAAATTTATTTGCTTAATGATTACTTGGGTTGACCAAAAACTCCTTATTCCATGCCCTTTGAAGAGGAAAATTTATTCTAAATCTAACGTTGTAGTGAAGCAGGACTAGGATGAGGTGAGAGTTTCAGTAAGTAAAGGAGCCTGATTTGTATCTCTTCAGTCCCAGGTGCAAGTCTAGCCCTCCGCTCTATTTCCCGTGGAATCCCTAAGCTTGTGACTCTCCTGATGTTTGACAACTTCAGCAGCCATCTGCCCCCCCCCACACACACACACACACCCGCCGCCATCTTCCATCTCTTACACTGCAGAAGTGTAAGGACTGAGCGAGCTTGGCCACAGTCTTGCTCTGAAATCATACACTCAGTGGCATTGTCTGCTCTTTCATTTTCAGATCCAAGGGATGACAGCGTTGCCTCCAGATATAGAAAGACCGTACAGAGCAGAGCCTGTGCTGTGCGTCTCTCCGTCCGGCTCTCTGCACCGGAGCTCCTCCCCCACGCTGCTGGGCTGCTTCATAGCCCTGGGCACCATGCTGAGCAGCCTACCCTCGTGGTCCTAATTCTGTCGTCCTCCGTGATGATGTTTTCTGTGATCTGAAACTGTCATTTAACGTGAAGGTCAAAGACACTTTGGGCATGAGGAGTGAGTGTGGAGATCATGCAGACGGACCTTTCGTGGACTCCCTTCCTCCCCGTGCTCCCAGTCTCCCTGAGGGATGTCATGGCTTCTTTTATTTTCTTCTCCCTAGAAATGTCTGATGAAATGTATCAATTCCCAATAAAGCAAAACTGGCCTGATAATGTAACCTTTATAAAAGTTTGGACAAAGTCAAGTGAAAGTAATAGAATTCTTTATTTCCTTTTGCATTACATTTTATTTAAACATTCATAATTGCTATTTTACTTTTTTTTTTTTTTTTTGGTTTGGCTTCTACAAAACATTCCTTTTTAAAAACGCTTTCATCTTTAAAATGTCAGAGGAAGTCCTCTTCATTCCAGTTTTCTTCCTGTTTATTGTTCTTTGAGTGTGACTTCCCAAGTGTAATGACGGTGCCACCTTTCTTTCGATGTTATCCAGTTCTATCCTTTTCTGTGAGTTACCCGTGGATCCCATACCTCAGTGCTTTTTGATGATGCCCGTTCTAATCTCTCCATTTACCTGAGTCTATTGGGACTCTCCAACTCCCTTTAACCCACCTAAGAGTGAGTACTTTTGTATCCTTCCCTGCTCAGCACTGGCCAGGAGAGTGTTTTCTTGAGCTCTATCACTATTTAAAAAGAAAGAGGCTGTAAGAAATAGACATGATACCTAACTGATTGTTGGCTGAGGAGAAAATGTAATTGGCTGCAAACCTGTGTTGTGAGGGGTCTTTTTGAAGGTTCAGGTCAAAGGCCAGACAGTGTGAGCCAGCCCAGGAAGGGGTGAGGTCCACATAGCACCTTGCCGACCGCTGCTGGGTGTCACACGTGCCGCATACTGGCTCAATTTGAGTCACAGTTGCTATTGTAGATTTATTTTTATATTAGTTGATAGACTAACTTTCCATAAGAAAATTGTTACCGATTGAAAAACTCTTGTGACTTTTTTGGTTCTTTTTGTATAGTTCTGCTAAATCTTGTATTGTGTCCTTTCCTCATTTCTTAACTTTGGATCATATTAATAAACTAAATAAAATGAAACTTTTGTGTGGTATTTTGTACACTCCTTGAGAGGAGCAAGTGATTTCGTACTGATGTTTCCAGTCAAGTGCATTAAGTACCTTGCATTTTTCTATTCCATTTTTAAGCCCTTTCTCCCTGGCAAACAATGTCCTCAACACTAACTATATTGTCTTTCAAATAAATGTTATCTTTTGGTGTGTTTCTTTCCTGATTCTAAGAATTTTGTTCATATCGTGAAATGTCTGTAATATTTATGAGACATATTTTATAGTTAAATTTTCTTCTTTTTATTCCATAACTGCTATATCAGACTCTATGATTTTTCTGTCTAAATGTTTATAGAAGAAATATGATAATCCCAAACATTCTGTATCTGAAATTTTATGTTTGTTTTTACTTCAGAACATCTGACTCTGAAACGTCAAAGTAAAATGATTTCCTTTGGAAATTGTGTAATATTATATTGTTTTCATTGTTCTGGTAAGGAAGGTAAACATACTGGCTAGAAAAAGACATGCAGCTTTTGGAAGTTTGCAATTTTTGGAACCACAGGGATCTATTTTTCCAGTTGACGCTACTAAGAATAAAGCTGACATTCTTCTCCTATGAATTCTTACGAATATCTATAATTTGGAAGAATTGTTTCTTTATTGAAAATTAGGACAGGTTATCTATTGAAATTTTGGTAAAATTCTGACTGTATTTTAAGTCAGTTTGCTCTTACATGAACAGCCCAGGCTTTTTATTGCTGCCCTGGATCAAGTCACATTCTGTGCCCTCAGCTATCAGGAAGGACTGCCTGAGACCTGAGGGGAAGGTGGAATCTTCATGTACAGTGGTCCTTAGTTTGATCCTTAGTGCAGGGAAACTGGAAGAGCCATATATGATGAAACCAATATTCATCAAGGCCATGTGAGGTTGAGGGTGTTTTGCATGATCAGTTTCTCTGAAGAAGTATCAAACAGAATCAAAGGAGTCCCAGTGAGAAGAGTGATATAGTCAACAGCAGCAGGCATATTAGGAGCTGTGAATTTCCTCCTAATGACTACAGAGGCCAATGATAAGTGATAGGTAAGAGGATATTTACTAGCAGTGTATGGTTGGATTGTATAATTTGCTCACCCAAATGCTTATTTTTGAATATACTGGCCATTTCTAGTTTTTCAATGTGATAAACACTCCATCCTTCTTTCTTCTTCTTCTTCTTCTTCTTCTTCTTCTTCTTCTTCTTCTTCTTCTTCTTCTTCTTCTTCTTCTTCTTCTTCTTCCTTCTTCTCCTTCTCCTCCTCCTCCTCCTCCTCCTCCTCCTCCTCCTTCTTCTTCTTCTCCTTCTTCTTCTTCTTTTTCTTCTCACCTCCTCTTCCTCCTCCTCCTCCTTCTTCCTCTGCTCCAAATGAGAGGAGGGGAGATAGAGAGACAGATTCCTGCATGTGCCCTTAACAGATCCACCCAGCAAACACCTGTCAGGTTGGTGCTCTGCCCTTCTGGGGCCATGCTTGCAACTGAGCTATTTTTAGCACCTGAGGTGGAGGCTCCACTGAGCCATCCTCAACACAAAGGAGGATGCACTTGAACTAATTGAGCCATGGAGGGGAAGAGAGAGAGAAGGAGAAAGGAGGGGAAAGGGGGGGATGAATAAGCAGATGGTTGCTTCTCCTGTGTGCCCTGACCAGGAATTGAAACTGGGACATCCACACACCAGGCCAACACTACCACTGAGCCAACTAGTCGGGGATACGTTCTTATAATTAAAACTTTTTAATATCTATAAATATTTCCTTACAATCAGTTACTATAAGTGAAATGACAGACAGTTGTATATTTTTGAGCATTTTAATTTAGTAATTATAAATATTTCAGTATTATGAATATTTGCAAGATATCTTTGACTTGTTCAAATTATTTTCAAATGGCTTAGAAGAGAATTCAGTCTATATTATTTATTGTCTGTCTACAAAGAGAGTATGATCATTCAAAAATGGTAAAAAAATAATTGAGGCTTTGAATGAAGAATATAGTTTTGAAATACTATTCTTGCAACATTTTAGCTTTGTGAAAAGCTTATTCATTATCATGCAGCATCACTTCCTCACAGACTACTTGTCCCACAAACCTAGAATACACTTTAGTTTGCTCATCTTAGTCTTGCAAGACCTTGATTGACAGTTGTATCCAAATCCAACAGACACCAATTGGCACTTTCTGAGCAAAAAATGGTCAATTGAATAGATTCATGGCAGCATCCCTAGCTCCCTTGGCCAGAGCTGCAGTTCCATAAAAATATAGAGTCATGGAAAATTGTTACAAAGTTAAACATGTTTCCTGCAGAACTTCTCAGTCTTTAATACATAAATGTGCATTTGAAAGCTCAAGGGAAGTTATGTAATATGAAACATCACCCCAGCTCATTGAGGAACACTCCCTAAGGAACAAGCTTTGGGGCATACACGTTTCCCAGCAAAGCGTATTCCGGTTTCTCCAATGAGTTTTCGGAAGACCAAGCTGTTCAAGGGCAACTGTAAAATAGCCCAACAAACATGGGCTTTCACTTGTGTTCTCTGTTTCATTCTGCATTTGTACTTTTTCAAACCAGTAAAATTTACAGAGCGCAAAGAAAAGAGAATTTGCCTTTTTAGAAAACAAAGAATATATTAAAATGAATTACATGGCATGAATAAGGTATTTGAGAAATGTTGACAAATAAAGCTATATATCTTTGGAAAGTTTGAAACTATAGACACAGGCTAACAGAGTAAAACTGATGTAATGCAAAAAAAATGGGAATTAGGGAGAATAATCTATAAATATGGGATGAAAGCCTGCATGGAACCAATCTATCCCTTAATATTTTTAAATAACCCCATTAAATATTGACAACCAAAAATAATGACATACATTCATGTAATGCTTTGAAATTTGCATAGTGCTTTCATAATATTTTCTATTTAATGTTTTGAACTGCATTTACAAATGAATACCCACATTTAGAAAAGCTAAGTAAACAGCATGTTGCATTGCAATAATCATGGGAGACCTAAGTTTCAATCACTTTACAAATTACATGTATGAAAACCACATGTAGATCCAAATTACATGGACTTATTTAACTAAGCTTCTGTTTTCCCATCAGTTATATAGCAATAATAATTTCTAACCTTACGAAATTGCTTGCAGGTTAAAGGTGATAATATTGATATAGTTAGTGCCTGGCACATGAAGCTATTAATATTAGTTTTCTTCTTCCTTTTGCAAGATCTGACATTTAAGGTGCTTAATATCTGACAAAAAAAAATGCAGATTTTTCTCTCCTACCTTTTAGATACAATCAACTGAAATTTGACATTAACCAAACCACTTTTGCTGATCTAATTTTTTTTTTTTTTTTTTTTTTAGCAAGAGAGACGGTGGGGGGGGGATAGATAGGAAGTTGAGACAGATGAGAAGCATCAATTCTTTATTGCGGCTCCTTAGTTGTTCATTAATTGCTTTTTCATATGTCCCAGGGAAGCTACAGCAGAACAATTAACCCTTTGCTTAAGCCAGCAACCTTTTGGTTCAAGCCAGCAACCATGGGATCATGACTGTGATCCCATGCTCAAGTCAGTGACCTCACACTCAAGCTGGTGAGCCCAGGCTCAAGCCGACAACCTTAGGGCTTTGAACCCATGTCCTCTGCATATCAGGCCAACACTCTTGTCCACTGCGCCACTGTCTGGTCAGGCTGATTCTTAATCAAATGAATGTTAAGCAATCACTCATTCAAAAATTATCTTGAATGACTACGCTATGTTTCTGAAGAGGAAAAACATTGTATTTTACTGTGTTTTTTTTTTCCTGTGAACAATAATCTGTTCTTATTGAAGATAATGCTACTTCAAAGTTAAAATGAACTGGTTTCTTTTTATTTCCTTTATAGCATTAGTTTTTTTATGTGAATAGCTTTAAAATTCTGCTCTATTTTTTACTGCTTTATGAGGCTTTTTCTTCCACATATGACTATGGTATCTTCAAATCACTTTGAGAAATTATTCCATAAGTTGTCTTTTTAAATTAGTATTATGTCTGGAGAAAACAGACTCTTTCAAATAGTCTTACTAAATATAATAATATTGTGTTAACCAATTAATATATAAGGAAAGACATAGGAAATAAAACGGAATGGGGTGGGAGGGATTATCGTCTGTACTAAATAAGGAAAGTGTTTCTCTCTATTAGCCAGCAGAGGGCGCTTTGTATATATGGTTGTAAATCCAGCCAGAGCAGGGGCAGGGCTTGGAGAGCTGGTCTCCTCTAACCACCTGCCCTGACCCTTCTCATCTCGAACTCTACTTCCGTCCTTTACTATTATGTTAGTGGTGCTAATTTTAAGTTCAATTGCTTGCAGTTAAAATTTTCTTTTTGAGGATTTAGCTCTGAGATCAATCTTACATCTCTTAAACCTTAACTGGGATTATTCTAAGCCTCTTTTTAAAATTTCCAAATTATTTTACAGTAGCTTAATGGGATAAACTTCATCTCCTACTTTAAGATTATTTAACTCTTTAACTTCTCTTATCTTTTATCTTCTCTTTTACTTCTTTTGTTTTTTAATTTAATTTCCACTTTTAATTCAGATCTATCGTAATCACTACTTCCGAATATATTGTTTAGTCCATTAGTTTTCTATTTTTATTTTTTTAAATTTATTTACTCTAATAAAAGTTTGAAACACTTAAGCAAAATCACGGGCAGTGATGAGCACGTATTTTGCAAACAAAGAAAAGTGGAGGATTTTTTTTTCCTTTGGCACTCTCTGTACCTACAGCACTGGCTCCTTGGAAGGCACTGCCCAGGACAGGTGAGGACAATTTTCCAGTGCTCGAAGTCACTTGTTAATCTTGCTCGAGTTGTAAACCCATCATTCCAACAGCACATTGGGTTTGCAAAAATTGTGTTGCCTTCCACAGACCACTCAGCCTTCCTATGAAAGCTCTCTTCTTTGAAAATCCATAGTCTCCAAATTATAAAATCATAGGACATGGAGTTAAGTATGACAATTTTACCCCCTACCCAGAAGCCATATCTTACTACTGAGGTTACCAGATGTCTTCTGCTGCTTTTGTGATTTCTTTAATTAGCTAGAGAAATTTTCTCCTATTTTTATGGTTAACAGAGATCTGCTGTTTGCCCTTTGCTTCACTGAGATGTGGCTGTGCATATGGGCTCTGTGGGAGGTCCGTATGTAGCTTTTAAACAATTTTAATTTTTCATCAATCATTCATCCTTGAGCCAAACACTGTTACGAACTTGAAATACAGTGGTAAATAAGAAAGCAGAGGCTCAAATTTAGGAAGAAAGATAGAGTCTGTAGGTACAATTTTTAAAAAATCTCTTATTTTTGAGTTCTCTTTGTCTAGTTAATAGAGCATCAATTCCGATGGCCATAGGTCATGGTTTCTTCTCACCTGTAGTGTATACATTTTCACTTGTAATATTTGACGTACGTATTATATACAGCTAAGTGTTATATTTACCCTCAATCTTAGTAGTCTTAGCATAATTAACTTATTTTTGATATTAGCTACAGATAAATTTATTTAAATTAATAGTTTAAAATATCTTTCTTTAAGTAAGGTATGCCTTCATCTCCAATAAGAATCTTAATTTTTATGTGATTTGGACCCATGCAACTCTATCAAATTTATCATTTGTTACATTTTTTAACGCTCTGACTGGAAGAATAAAAGGTGAACTGAGAGATGGGATGTGTGAGCAGAGAGCGTACAGAGGAGGGGAGCTTGGTTATGTCTTGTGGTTAACATTGCACATCCACAGAAAAACACTTTTGCCTGGAACTGTTATAGAGTACTTAGTCTCTGGGTCATAGTAGCTTTTAGTATCTATTCTGATATGAAGAATTGACATGAAATCTTTGCCTTATATCATTACAATGAATAAAAGATTGACAAAGTTGACTGAGGTACAGTGAAGAAATTAGAATAAAATATTAATATTTAAAAATATTCTTAAAATAGTTATATAAAAATCCATGTCTACTAGATTGTCTAATGTGATTTAACAGAAAAGTTTTCATCATCTGCCTTGGTAACTGCTAGACTTCAGCACAATGAATTGCCTATAGTAATGTTATTATAAATATATTACTTGAATAATTCTGAAATATGTAGTTTGAGAAGCTCTAACTATGTGTTTCAAATTATTTAAGTAGGTTGCCAAATCCCAATAGGCTCGATATATTTAGGGTTTAAAACTCTGAAAATTCTGAATTTAGCATGTACCAAATGTGATGGAAAGCATGCAATGTCAGACTCAATAAAGTGTTCTTTCATGGGCTAGCTTATGGACGGTAGAAAACAGGTCTGCAACACTAGTTTAAGGCCGTGTCTTGCAGCCCAGGCTCCCTTTGTAAACAGGCAAAATGGATAACCAGTCGCATGACCTAGCTTCATGAACTCAGAAGCTTGTGAGACAAATGGAAAAACTCTGCCTGGCGGCTGGCTTCTAAAATTCCAAAAGTAGAACATTATTATTTGGTAATTGGAAAGATAATACATTAAATCTTATTATTCCATCCTTAAAGAGAAGGAATTTAATGAATCTTGTGTGGAAAAGAGGGTTGGAGGAAATGCATTGTGTGGAGCATTCAGGTGAATGAGTGGACTACCTACCAAAGGTAATGGACATTGCAAAGAAGTCTAAGACAACTGCTCTCCAACCCTTTTTTTTTTTTTTTTTTTTTTTTGTATTTTTCTGAAGCTGGAAACGGGACAGTCAGACAGACTCCCGCATGCGCTCGACCGGGATCCACCCGGCACGCCCACCAGGGGGCGACGCTCTGCCCCTGGGGGGGGGGTTGCTCTGTCGCGACCAGAGCCACTCTAGAGCCTGGGGCAGAGGCCATGGAGCCATCCCCAGCGCCCGGGCCATCCTTGCTCCAATGGAGCCTCGCTGCGGGAGGGGAAGAGAGAGACAGAGAGGAAGGAGAGGGGGAGGGGTGGAGAAGCAGATGGGCGCTTCTCCTGTGTGCCCTGGCCGGGAATCGAATCCTTCTGCACACCAGGCCGACGCTCTACCACTGAGCCAACCGGCCAGGGCCTCTCCAACTTTCTTAGTGAACACTATATATGTGCACAAACCACACTCATATTTTATCAAGGTAATTTGCATTTAATGTATTGTATTCTCTCCTGTCATCCACAAAAGTGGCTAATATTTATTTCAGTGTGACACAAGAGCCTGTGGTTTAACACTTAGCGGAAAAGTCTAATGTGAAGTTTAAAATAGGTCCCCTTTATATGACAGGTGCATTTCCCTTCAGTCTTCTGCAAGCAGAAATGGGTCTGGTTAATCAAGAACAAGGTTATGAGGTGAGAGGCCAAGAGAAAAGAGGAGTTTCTTCTCCCCTCTTGGTGGTAGGTGTGACTTTACCAAGGAATAGAAGGTGTAGCACATTGCTGAAGTTTGCATTTGGTATTGAAGGATGTGGGTGCCATTGTGAGGGCAGGTGCTCAGGCAGCTGCCGAAGTCTTCTCATTACTAGAGGGCCCAGCAGTCTGTCTGTCTTGCGGACAGAACAGCAACTTGGCATTTGAACCAGCACTGTGGTTCCACAGATTCCTCATCTTTTCTTTCATGTTTTCTTCCCACTCTCCTTCCACCTTCCAATTCTCCCTTCCTTTCTTTGTTCTTTCTTTCATTTTTCTCAGTTAAACAGCAGGTATTTACTGAGCACCAAACTTGTCAGGCCATAAACACAACAGGTTTCCTGACATTCTAGAATTGACAGCCCAGTAAAAGAGAAACACAATGAACAATAATCACACAGATGTCACTATACACATGTTAGAATGGCTAAAATAAAAAATATTGAAAAAAATGCCAATGAAGCTTTAATGCAAAAAGATATAAATACTTTACATATAGCTTTTGGGAATGTAAAATGGTACAAGCAGTTAGATAAAAAGCTTGCAAATTCTTTATAAAGTGAAACATTCATTTAGTGTATAACTCAGCCACCACATTATCGGGTATTTATACTAGAGAAAGAAAACTTTATGTTCACACAAAAACCAACATGAATGTTCACAATAGCTTTATAACAAAAACCTGGAAACAACCTAAATGTTCTCATATGGAAAATGAAAAAAACAAACAGGTACAGGCAACAGTGAAATACCACTCAGCACTGAAAGGAATGAACTATCGACCAAGAATGTCATTATATGAAGTGAAAAGTCAATCTCGAAAGGCTACATAATGTATGATTTTATTTATATAAAATTATAAAAATGACACAATTATGGCAACAGAAAATAGATCAGTGGTTGCCAGGAATTAGGGTGGGGTGTAGGATATGCCTCTAAAGGGGTAAAACAAAGAAATATCTTTGTGATGATGAAACAGTTCTGTTTCCCAATTGTGATACATACATATATATATAATATATATATACACATATACATATATATGTGTATATATATATACATATCAGATAAGATTTCATAGAACTGTGCACCCCTGTCCTCCTCCAAAATAAAAAGAAAGTACATGCAAAGACAGATAACATAAAAACATTGTAGTTCAGGTAATTGCTTTATATCAATGTTCTTTACTACATTTGACAATGTCCTATGATTATATAAGATGTTATAATTGAGGGAAGCTGGGTGCATGGTACACAAACTATCTATACTAATTTTTCAACTTCTTGTAAAAAGGTTAAAAAGTATAAATGAAAAAGTGAAAACCCACAGAAAAGTATGCAGGTACATATACCTCTATCTATATTACTAGTTTTGAGCAACTTGATGTGATTTTCTTCAAATTTTTTCTGTGCTTGGGGTTTGTTGAGGCTCCTGGATCAGGGGTAATAGTTTCAACCATATTTGGAAATATTCCGGCTGTTTCTTTAAATAGTTTTTCTGTTCCCCATCTTCCTCTTTAAGGAATTTCTATTATTTGTGTAGTTGGCCTCTTAAGATCGTCCCAGTTATTGGTGCTTTATTTATTAGAGTGTAGTCTTTTTCTCTCACTATATTTTAGTTTTTAATTTCTATTGCTATCTTTTCAACAATATCTTGTACACCACTATTACCACCCAGTGTATTTTTCCTAAAAGATGTAGTTTTCATAAACATTTGAACTGAATATTTTCTGTTTCTACTTAACATGCTCAGGCTTTACTCTAGTTTCTTTCTTTTTCTTTCTTCCCCCTTTTTTTAGAGAGACAGAGAGGAAGGAAGAGAGAGAGAAAAGTATTCATTTGTTCTTCCTCTTAGTTATGCATTCATCGGTCACTTTCTGTATGTGCCCGACTGGGGATCAAACCCACAACCCTTGTGTTTCTGTATGATGCTCTAAGTGACAGGGCTGACTGGCTGGGGCACTTACTCTAGTTTCTTGACCACATGGAATACAGGTCTAGTAACTACTGTAATGTCCTCATCTGCTAATCTCATCACCTTCTCATGTCTAGATCAGTTTCAACTGATAAGCTTTTTTTTCTCCATTACAAACAGTATTTTCCTGCTTCTTTGCAGTATTTTTTTTTTTTTTACAGTGACAGAGAGAAAGTTAGAGAGAGGGATAGATAGGGACAGACAGACTGGAACGGAGAGAAATGAGAAGCATCAATCATCAGTTTTTTGTTTTGGCACTTTAGTTGTTCATTGATTGCTTTCTCGTATGTGCCTTGACTGCGGGCCTTCAGCAGACTGAGTAACCCCTTGCTCAAGCCAGCAACCCAGGGTCCAAGTTGGTGAGCTTTTGTTCAAACCAGATGAGCCCACGCTCAAGCTGGCAACCTCGGGGTCTCGAACCTGAGTCTTCCGCATCCCAGTCCAATGCTCTATCCACTGCGCCACTGCCTGGTCAGGCTTCTTTGCAGTAATTTTTGATTGCATAGCAGACCTTTTAAAACTTACCCTGTTGGTTGTTGGGCATTTTTGAATTACTACAACTACTCTTGAATATTGTATGGAACACTCTTAAATTACTTAGAAGCAGTATAATCCCCAGATCTTGCCTTTGTTTTGTTTTTAAATCCCCAGATTTAAGCTCTGTGGGTGGAAACAAAACAGCATTTAGTCTAGGGTTAATTTTTCCCACTACTGAAACAAATTATTTTTCAGTATTTTAACCAGTATCCCATGAATTATGAGTTTCCCACGCTGGTTGCTGGCAACAGGCACTAGCAGTATTCTCAGTGTTGAGTGACCTCCAGGAACTATTCCCTCAAATCCTTTCCGGTGATTTTCCCCTTGGCTTCAACATGAGCTGATTAATAGTCAACTGAATATTTAATGGGACCCCTGCATCTTCTTGGAGTTTTCTCTCTGTGTATTTCTCTCCTCTCTTATACTCACCCTGCAAAGTCAAGCATCATTGGCTTTCCTGTAACCCTCATTCTGTCTCTTCAACTCAGAGAGATTGCTGGGTTTCTTTCATATAAATGGACAGCGGCCTAGCCTGACCAGGTGGTGGCACAGTAGAGTGTCAGACTTGGATGCAGAGGACCCAGGTTTGAAACACTGAGGTCACCAGCTTGAGCGTAGACTCATCCAGCTTGAACACGGGCTCACCTGAATGAGTGCAGGGTCACTGGCTTGGGTGTGGGATCATAGACATGACACCATGGTCCCTCGCTTGAGCTCAAAGGTCGCTAACTTGAAGCCCAAGGTAGCTGGCTTGAGCAAGAGGTTACTCACTCTGCTGTACCCTCCCAGTCAAGGCACATATGAGAAAGCAATCAATGAACAACTAAAGAGCTGCAATGAAGAATTGATGCTTCTCATCTTTCTCCCTTCCTGTCTTTCTGTTCCTATTTGTACCTCTCTCACTGTCTCTGTCCCACACACATACACACACAAATTTGACAAAAACCTAGACTATTACTCATGAAACTGATAAGCATATATGTCAACAAGTATCTCTATGAGTTGATACCTGAAATGACTTGCTTTCTCTCTTCTTCATACTTCTCTTCCTTGCTGATACATTACAATCCACTTTTGCTCAATATTTCTTTTCTTAAACCTTTCCCACTTCTTGAATTTGGGATGACAAATTTAATAACCATAGTGGCCAAGTAGGTAATATAAATAAACATTCTTATCAAGTATAAGAAAATTTGGAGGGAGGGGGGAAAGGGAGAGGGAAAGGGGGAGGGGGAGGGGCACAAAGAAAACTAGATAGAAGGTGACAGAGGACAATCTGACTTTGGGTGATGGGTATGCAACATAATTGAATGACAAGATAACCTGGACTTGTTATCTTTGAATATATGTATCCTGATTTATTGATGTCACCCCATTAAAAAAATAAAATTATTAAAAAAAAAAGAAAATTTGGAATAAACAAGTGTCTGAACAAACTGAAGAATACAAACCTCAACTAATGATTTCAAGCTTTATAAATTATAAAAAAATGTTTAGCAAACCCTACAAAACGTGTTTCAGCAGCTCACAGACTTCAATGCTGGTGCTCACCAGGGTTCTGTCTTCTCCATGGGATTTCTTGTTATTTGTATCATGATAATTCTTGGTCTCTAAACCTATTGGACTAGAAATAGCAACATGGACATACATATGCATAAATTATGTTATATATGATATTATCACATTATATATATAACAAATAAATATATACATTGCAATTATCTGTATATTCATTTTAAAAGATATTATATCCCACATAGAAGTCATCTCACTCCAAAAAGTCTATGTTCTTATCTATTTTCCTCTTGTAAACTGGCACCACAGTCTTCTCATTCACCTGAACTGAAATTTGAACTCAATGTAGATTTCATCCATTTCTTTAATCCTCATTGTCTGTCTGTCCCTATGTCTTGTAGACCCTTGAATGCTTTCTGCTAGCCTCATCATTATGAGTTTTACTCAAGTTCTTATTTTCTCTCAACAGTACTTTTACCATAGTTTTCTCGACAGTGATTCCAAAACCTGAATGTGAGTCAGAATCACTTGGGGCATTTTGTAAAAATAAAGATTCCCCAGCCTCAGTCCCCACATCATAACTACTGAGACACAATCTCAGGAAATAGGACCAGAACACTCACAATTGGCAAAAGCCATGTAGTGGCCTCTTAAAAATGCTCATCAATATTATGATCGTTACATTATATCAGTCTACATTTATTATATCAGCCCATTCTCACTTGTCCTGCTCTCCTCCTTCCTCTTTCCAAAGGGGAGGGGATATCACCCTAATGTGATGATGAAAAGAAACCGCAGTTCAAGCTGCTGCAATGCAGCCCAGAAATGCCTCAAGCTTGAGAACTTTAATAATGGGCTGTGCAAGTCAAAAGGCAAAATGAGATCATTCTAAGTTAGAAAATTATCTAGCTAATCTTAGCATAATTTAAAACCTTAATTGCAACACTAAGTCATGAAATCATATTCCTCAAAATATCATTTATCTTCATGGTTTTTGTGGATAAATTGTTACTGGCTGTTTAAAACAAGGATTTCTGTCACTTTTGTTGAGAGAGTTTGAACCTGACACTGGAAACGAGAGACATGAGAGGCTCAGAATTAGAGTAAATGGCCACCTGCTCAGGCACTGGTGAAAATCCTTTAGACATAGTGAACATAGCTATTTCATTGTTTTCACACTTGACCATCTTTAACAAAATCACATTATCGAAAGAGATGAAAACATGTTAAAAGTTCCTTAATAAGCTTCTACTAATCAGAAATATATATATATATATTTTTAATGACCATCAAGACAAAGTTTTACAAAAGGAATTTACAACAGCTGGCTCAGTGGTACAGCACAGCTATCATTGAAGAAGAAGGGGTGCCCCTTGTGGACAAATGAAAAATGACTTGTGTTAACAAACCAATAATTCTCATCACATTTGTTTTCTTGCCTCTGGAAAAATTGAGCTCATAATGGCTTCTCTGTTTCATCTTCATCCGAGTACAGTAGACATGTGCAAACTCTGGAATTTGTGGTAAGCCAGGACAGAGTGGTGTTTCTAATTTCAGCTTCTCTTGGAGCGAATGGGGAGTGCAGTGCCTTCTCATGGTAGATCTGCCACTCTGCAAAGAGAGTGCTAATTTTCTCTGGGAGGTCCAAAGCAAGAATTTAAGAAAGATTTGAATATTGTTGAACAGTTGGGTTGTCACATTTGAGGATCTGCATAAAAGTCTTAATGCAACCATATTAGAATCTCAAATTTTCCATTAGTATTATGCAAGGAGAACAAGAAAGCTTATCTTAATACAGCCTTTAAAAGATATTTGTTGTAAGGTATTGGTTTGACCCTAAATAGTTTTTCCTCCACAGTCTTTCTTGTGTACACGAGTGGAACCCATTGACCATAATGACATGACCAAATGTTTCTAGCCACTTCAAATTGAAACAATTAAACAAACAATAAAACATCTTCAAATTTATTGTTAATGTCCATTTATGACAAATACTTCTAAGTTCAAATTTTCTATCTCAAGAATCTGAATGTTTTGCAAGTGTCTCGCATAATAATATGTTTCACTGAATTTTG
Organism: Saccopteryx bilineata; assembly: GCF_036850765.1. Taxonomy (NCBI): domain Eukaryota; kingdom Metazoa; phylum Chordata; class Mammalia; order Chiroptera; family Emballonuridae; genus Saccopteryx; species Saccopteryx bilineata. The sequence goes on along the minus strand of NC_089501.1, from coordinate 28,183,038 downwards.
TTGAATGAATAGGAAGTTTCACATTATATTACCTGTCTGCAAGACTTTATAATCCTTCCTACGAAACAGATGAGTTAAGTAATAAAAGCCATGCAAATTAATTTTTATATTTTAAATGTACTTGAAAAGATAATAATATATTAAAAATGTATTAAGTGTCTGCTAAATACATTAGTGTCAGGTACAGCACTGCATACACACTGTCCAGAGAGAAAAGATAAAGGCCTTACTTTAGAACTCCACTCACTTATAGTTGATGTATTATAGAATTGTACACCTGAAACCTATATAACTTTATTAGCCAGTGTGACCTCAATAAATTCAATTAAAAAGTGCACTTATGAATGAAGCAAAAGCTACCTTCTATGTTTTATTTTTAAAAGTGAACTTCATAGATTTGTCCCAGTACAGCCCAAGGTGTCCTGATTCGACTTCCCCATGCAGTGGGACACTCTGGCTTATTAGCCGGGCTGGCATCCTCTTCGAGACTACTCTTAAGGCGGCTATGAGGATGCTACTGTTAAGTGCCACCGGAGGAAAGACACAACCGACAAACAAATTAGTTGCAATAATCACACAGGCAATTTATTACTCACAAATCCTTTTGGTGTGCCTGGGTACAGCTTAAGGGGGCCCCGTCAGCGTGCTCCTCTCGGCTGGCTTTGGTCAGAGCTCAGAGCAGCATGGAGATAGTCCACATCAACGCTGGAGTCTGGGCGACTACTGCAGCAGGGGGCCCCTCAGCTTTAGTACCCTTTCTGGTCAGTGCCTTATAACAGGTGTCAATCTACAGGATTATCACCTCAAACCACCTTTTTGGGAGTTCCTCGCAGGGAACCCCCTTTATGTCAATCTACTGAAATGTTTACATTAAACCACTTTTTAAGATGTTCTTATTTTTATTAATTTACAAAGTTAATGTAAATAACACCAAGCCACTTATCTATGTATAACTTCAAACACACATACTAACTGGGCTCTGCTTGAAAGTCAGAGTCTGTTTATCACATTACAGAGTTATGGCACTAAGCCATTATATTAATTCCTATACAAATGGCATAACTTTACTTAATTTTAATAATTATTTTTAATATCCTTTTAATTACTTTTACATATCTTCCATATTTTTATATTTCTATATATTTAATTACTATAACCTTATATTACTGCAACAAGATTATAGACTTGTTTAAGAATAAACTATATATTAATTTAGTGTCTCTCAAAAGGGGGTATACCAGGGGTCCCCAAACTTTTTACACAGGGGACCAGTTCACTGTTCCTCAGACAGTTGGAAGGCCGGACTATAAAAAAAACTATGAACAAATCCCTATGCACACTGCACATATCTTATTTTAAAGTAAAAAAACAAAACGGGAACAAATACAATATTTAAAATAAAGAACAAGTAAATTTAAATCAACAAACTGACCAGTATTTCAATGAGAACTATGCTCCTCTCACTGACCACCAATGAAAGAGGTGCCCCTTCCGGAAGTACGGTGGGGGCTGAATAAATGGCCTCAGGGGGCTGCATGCTGCCCACGGGGCTGTAGTTTTGGGACCCCTGGGGTATACTGTTATGGCTAATTTTCTTATTTTTTCAACTCTGGCAAATAAAACGTAAACAAAATTTTAAGTTAACACAAAAGTGTTTGAAGCATGGCTATCCTATGAGTTGTGTATTAATTAAAACACTGCAGGGCAACAGAAACAATAGGGTACATTAGAGATTTCTAGGAGGAAATTGATTATGGCTCACAGAGCAAGACTGTCTGCACACAGGAGAAGCAGGTGATCTGGTGGTATAATTCAGCTTGTCGAACCAGGAGTTGATTGTGTAAATCCTGACCTGAACCCCAGGCCCAGGAACCAGGGGAACCCAGGGCCAAGGGCAGGAGAAGAGGGATGTCTCAGCTCAAGCACAGAGAGAGAGCACTAATTCACATCTCCTCTGCCTTTTTTTTTCACTTCAGGCCCTCAATGCACTGGACGAGGTCCACACATTGGTGAGGACAATTTACTTTACTCAGTTCTCCAATCCAAATGCCAATCTCTTCCCTAGACACCTTCACGGACACTCTGGGAAATAGCTCTCCACTAGCTATCTGGGTGTCCCACAGCTAGTCAAGTATTATTTCTGCCACCTGAGCAGTTATAGACGGTAGAGATTTGTGATCATGACACTTCCAAATATAAGAGGTTTTCTTTTTCGCCTGACCAGGCAGTTGCTCAATGGATAGAATGTCAAACTGGGATGTGGAGGAGCCAGGTTCGAGACCCTGAGGTCACCAGCTTGAGTGCGGGATCATCTGGTTTGAGCAAAGCTCACCAGCTTGGACCCAAGGTCGCTGGCTCGAGTAAGGGGTTACTCGGTCTGCTGAAGGCCCGTGGTCAAGGCACACATGAGAAAGCAATCAATGAACAACTAAGGTGTCGCAACGAAAAACTGATGATTTATGCTTCTCATATCTCTCTGTCCCTACCTATCCCTCTCTATGACTCTCTCTCTGTCTCTGTAAAAAAAAAAAAAAAAAAAAGAAAAAAAAAAAAGAGGTTTTCTTTTTCATATTATTGTCTTAGCACAAAATCTTCAGAACAAAGTAGGTGACATTGATTTATGCCTTGTTGGCTGTGGTTAATCATTCTGTTGCTTTTTAGAAGCTACTGAAGGCCTGGAGATTAGCAGACTATCTGGAGAGACAGGATTCTGTACAATAACATACTCATCGGCTATTGCTTCCTCTACTCAGGACTCTGTGACTGAACTCAAGGCATATTCAACGTAAGCATGCTTTAATTCAGGAAGACAAAAGCATGCCAAGAGTTATATTTGCCCTTTCCTACAGGAGGGGTAGTGTCTCTTCAACATGGGAACACAAAACTATAAGGGGTATTTCTCTTCGGTTTTGATCTGCAGGGTTCCAGGAGGATGCCAGGTTGCACATTTCTCGCACACTGGTCTGATCGAATACCTGCCGTCTACTACCCCTTTCATACAGGGAATCACAGACACTGTCCCACGTGCTCAGCACAGCCCGGGTACTTAGCGAAAGAGTAGAGCAAAGGGAGAGAACTTACAACCTGCTTCTCAGGATTTACAGTCTGGTTGGAAAAAAAAAAAAGTGTCATTGTAAGAAACAGTGGGGACCAGTAGAAAATGGGATAAAATCAATGTCAGCAGAGGGTACCAGCCAGGAAAGGATGTGAGTCTTAGCGAGCGTGTTCCCGGGCCCCCTGAGGCCTCCCTCCTCACGAGCATTTTCTCATTTAACCCTGAAAGGTGTGTCTGGAGTTTCTAAACCTAGAAGCAGAGCATGCCAAAGGCCATAAACTAAGTATGCAAATATTCTGGAACACAAATCACAAAGATAATAATAAAAATACAATGATAATAACTAAGAGATGTAATAACTGTTTGAAGTTCAGTTAGATGTCATTTACTGTATCAGAAAACAATCGTAGAAAGCAGACACAAGACACCATCATTCTTATTTTGTGGATGAGAAGACAAAAGAAGTTCAGAAAGATTAAATAATTCCCCTTCGTTTCCCAATTAAAGAATAGCAATTCTTAGCAAGGACTCAGATCCAGTTCCGTCTGAGTCATAGACCCAGGCTCTCTGTGCTCTGCGAGGAGGCCCTCGTGTCTAGACTCTGAGAACCAGAACTTTGCCCCTGCTCTTAAATACTTCTTCTCCCACAGCACGAACCATTTGACAAGTACTGCCACAGCCTGGAAAGTTCTTTGGTGAAGACACATCATCTCCAGAAGCTTCTTGTTAAAAACTATGCATCTTTAAAGGGTTTAATTCTTTAGCTGGTATTTTCCACCACTAATCACCAGACAGAAGATCCATGGGCACAGACGTTTGGGAAACACCTCATTCAGCAACATTAATATATATATATATTATATATATATTAATATATATAATATATATATTTTTAATTTTAGGAGTCGTCATGGTAGTGCTAGTAATACTCCTTGTTAGTATGTTTTGGGCACATATGCTAGGCCCCATATTTTGCTAACTATTTAGTATATGGCACCTGAGTTCATGCTCACAAAACAATAGGAGGGAGAGACTATTTTGTTCCCATTTGATGGATGAAAAAGTGGAAAGAGAGCAGTGTGGAAGAACCCTGAACTTTACACATCTCCATGCGGCCTCGGGCAAGCGACCGGTAATCGCATTCCCCTGGTATATTTCAACTTGGGAAGCTTTTGGTTTGGTGAACTGTGAGATTTGTTTCTCCAGGAGAGATGCTGGTAAATGCCAGTGTAATAATAAAATGACTACCGAGTAGCATATCTGCTGGCTAAAAGTCTTGGAGAGAATATTTAACTCATCCTTGGGTATTTGTGTTATCTCCTTTTTAGGATCAAAATAAAAAAAAAGCCTCAGAGGCCCTGGCCGGTTGGTTCAGTGGTAGAGCATCGGCCTGGCGTGCAGAAGTCCCGGTTTGATTCCGGCCAGGGCACACAGGAGAAGCGCCCATCTGCTTCTCCACCCCTCCCCCTCTCCTTCCTCTCTGTCTCTCTCTTCCCCTCCTGCAGCCGAGGCTCCATTGGAGCAAAGATGGCCCGGGTGCTGGGGATGGCTCCTTGGCCTCTGCCCCAGGTGCTAGAGTGGCTCTGGTCGCAACAGAGCAACGCCCCCTGGTGGGCAGAGCGTGCCCCCTGGTGGGCGTGCGGGGTGGATCCCGGTCGGGCGCATGCGGGAGTCTGACTGTCTCTCCCCGATTTCAGCTTCAGAAAAAATACAAAAAAAAAAAAAAAAAAAAGCCTCAGAGTGGGTATCACTTGACAGGGTCAGGCAGCAGATGAATACAGGGCCCCCAGGCTGCACCGATCACCCCAGCGCTGCCCAGCTCCAGCTGCAGCACCAGCCACGTGGCAGCGCAGATGGCCCTTGTGTGTGCTGTGTTCCAACCTCCCGCTTCCTGGGAGGCTGAACCGAGCTTTGAAGTTCCCAGAAAAGCACTAGAGACTTACAGAGAAAGGACCCCAGAGCACAAGTATATTTTATCAGCAGGGCTGTTGGGGACACAGAAGGCTCACCGTGGTGAGGTGGCATACCAGGGCCAGACACGGTTGGGCGGTGAGAAGTCACTGCAGGCTAAAAGGAGAGTGGGAGGCGGCAGGGCAGGGGGTGATGTGAGCTGATCCAAAGTCAAATGTTTGTGTTCAGGCTCAGCGTCAGCCCCGGCTGGTAGCCTCACATGGCCTTGACGACCTCTGTGAGCACAGAGACAAGGTGCCACTTACTCAGAGTGTCTGGGGAGCTGGCCGGACTATGACTGCTCTCGCAAGGCACAGCGGCCCCAGTGGGGCGAGGCTGCCTGTGTGCGATGCCATGCACCGGTCTCAGAGCACCGGGCCCCTGCGTTCCTGTCCCTGAGATGGCTGCGGGCGCAGGAGGGCTGCTTTGCCTAGAAGTGGCCATACTGAATAACAGACCCTACAGATAACAGATGTGAACACCGGGAGGCTTCATTCCATTCAGGAGGTTTCCTGGGACTCAGGTTTGCAAACGCCAGATGGGGCCTGTGCAAGAAAAAAATTCACAGAAAAGATCTTTCTGTTTGTAGCTCATGGCTGGATGTAGCAGAATGAAAAAAGAAAACTCTATTCACTGAAATTTCCACTGTTTGGTCATTACTCGAGCGTTAGAGGTTTCAGACACAACAATTATAAATCCTCCATAATGCCAAGGATAACTTGCTCCAGAGATAGCAAGAAAACCAATATGCGGAAGGAGGGCGCGGAGCCACGCCCATGCGATAGCCCCCGGGGCCAGCACTTGAGGAACTTCTGGTTAATTTTAGCACTTTCCCCAGTAGGAAATACCATGTGTCGGGGGCACCTCTCCAGTCCACGCTGGAATGCAGCTCCAGAGGTTAGGGGAGCCCCGTTCGTATTTAGTCTGGCTGTACCATCAAGAAAAGGAACAAAATGTGCTTCTTCCACAGCTGCAGAAACCTCCTGTCCTGGCTCGAGCGGTACAAGAGCAGGTCTTGTTCAGTACTATTAATATTCTGGAAAGTTCTCTGACTCATAAAACTGCAGAGGTTAAAATTTTTTTCCTTTCTATTACAGAACTGGGGAAAAGGAGTAGCCACCACGTTTCTCAATCTGGCCACAATGAGCCCGCAGAGGGATTGTGATAGATATGAGACCACAATGACAAGACACTGAGCGGGACTTTAAATAATTGTACTGATTACCTGACCAGGCTGTGGCACAGTGAATAGAGTGTCAGACTGGGATGCGGAAGGACTCAGGTTCAAGACCCCAAGGTCTCCAGCTTGAGCGTGGGCTCATCTGGTTTGAGCAAAAAGCTCACCACCTTGGACCCAAGGTCGCTGGCTTGAGCAAGGGGTTACTTGGTGTAAAGCCAGAAGCCATGGCCAGGGCCACCATCAGAGCAGGATGGCCCATGCAGGTTCGCATTGGATTCGGACAGTCGGCAAAGAAACAACGGAGCCACAAACTGGTGGGCCATCGTCTTTAATCCTAGCTTGCACCCGGCGGGCAAGTAAAAATACACACTGGGCTCCAAAACCCAGTCACATTCAGTGCTCACAAAGCCACTGACTTATCCGAGTTTCCTAGAATCAAAGGTTTCTAGCTCACCAGCCTTATTCACCTCTGTTCCCCATCTCCTTCCTTATCCCAGATACAAACTCTACACAAATGGCATCTCACTCAACACTCCGCCATCTTGGCTGCTTCTCCTGGCCTCCTCCACGTGGCCTTTCTCTGCTCTCCTCTCTAATGCTAATCTCAGGAACTAAGAGAGGGCAAGCACCCGTTCTGCCCTAATTTTATAGTGTAGCTTCACGACCTCTAATCCAATATACAAAATAGGGAAGTCTCTAATACAAAGTCACTTCTCTGAGGCATGATTGGATTGTACCGCCCCACATCAAAAAGGGTGGGAAAGGTTAATCCCAAAACCAAGCCCCAGGCTACAAGGATTCTCAACACACATTAATATCACCTGGGTGACGGCCTCCTTTCCTTGTGGGCAACGCGTAATCTTTAACAAAGTGAGCATAATACATTTTATCTGCCCAATACTCGGTCTGCTGAAGGCCTGCGGTCAAGACACATATGAGAAAGCAATTAATGAACAGCTAAGGTGTCGCAACGAAAAATTGATGATTGATGCTTCTCATCTCTCTCTGTTCCTGTCTGTCTGTCCCTATCTATCCCTCTCTCTCTGTCCGTGTAAAACAAACAAACAAACAAACAAACAAAAACTGTACTGACTTCCTCCAGCTCTATAACCAATTCCAGTGGTAGGTTTCTCTAGCTGTCTGGAGCTTCATATTTGGCCGGTTTGAGTCTAGTCTACTCTCCACAAGAGAAAAAAACCTGTTTATTAGTGATGTCCGCTAAGGGGGTTGGGCCAGGGGAGTCATATCAACTGCACTGCAGAGCAAACCTGGTTTTACACCTGCTTGTTAACTGCTTAGGTGAACTTTGAGACTATAGGGATGGTGTAAAGCCAGTTGTAAAGCCAGTAGCCAGGGCCACCATCACAGCTGCCTGACCCATACAAGTTTGCATTGGATTCGGACAGACGGTAATGAAACAACAGAGTCAAGAACTGGTGGGCCATCGTCTTTAATCCTAGCTTGCACCCGGCGGGCAAGTATTAAAAACACACACTAGGCTCCAAAACCCACTCATTCAGTGCTCACAAAGCTACTGACTTATCCGAGTTTCCTAGAATCAAAGGTTTCTAGCTCACCAGATTTATTCACTTCTGTTTCCCATCTCCTTCTTTCTTCCTGCACAAACTCTGCACAAACTGGCTTCTCACTCAGCACTCCACCATTTTGGCTGCTTCTCCTGGCCTCCTCCATGTGGCCTTTATCTGCTCTCTGCTCTCTCCCCTAATGCTAATCTCAGGAACCAAGAGAGCAAGTTCCCGGTCTGCCTCACTTTATAGAAATCAAAACCTTTAATCTAATATACAAAATAGGGAAGTCTCTAATACAAAGTCACTTATCTGAGGCATGATGGGATTGTACCACCCCACATCAAAAAGGGTGGGAAAGACTTAGTCCTAAAACCAAGCTCCAGGCTATAAGGATCCTGCCTGCCCACAGCCTGCCCCCAACACACATTAATATCACCTGGGTAATGGCCTCCACGTGGGCAGCGCCATCTTTAACAAAATGAGCATAATATATTTCATCTGCCCAACAATCTACCCCTAGGCTCTCTTTACTACCCACAATCTACATCACCAGCATCCCTGTGCAAGGAAATTAGGTACATTACACAAATTACAACAACATGACAAATCATACAATTTCAACAATTACAAAGGTACACTTCACCAGTCTCTGAGCACTTTGCCAAAAGCGCAAAATGTCCTCGGCCTTCTTTCTAGCCATGGGAAAAGATTCCTGGGGCAGGGGTGTGCTTCTAGCAAAGCTGCCCCTACCCCCATCAGGATATTTCACATTGTCCAAAATCCGTCAGTCCATCCAACAAAGGGGCCCACTCTGGTCATAGTCCATGAAATCAGTCCATGCACATGGGGCGTCAGCCACCACCCTCATTCCTGCCATCCTGGCAGGTCTTACACTTTCCCAAAGAGGAGCACGTGGCAATGGCAGTCAGCATTTCCATCTCTGCTCCAGAGAGCATGATGGCATCCACCCCTATTGGGCAGATAAAATATATTATGCTCACTTTGTTAAAGATGGGGCTGCCCACGTGAATGCCCATCACCCAGGTGATATTAATGTTTTTTGGGGAGCAGGCTGTGGGCAGGCAGGATCCTTGAAGCCTGGGGCTTGGTTTTAGGACTAAGCCTTTCCCACCCTTTTTGATGTGGGGTGGACTTTGTATCAAAGACTTTCCTATTTTGTATATTGGATTAAAGGTTTTGATTTCTGCACTATAAAGTGGGCCAGACGGGAAGCTTGCTCTCTTGGTTCCTGAGATTAGCATTAGAGGAGAGAGCAGAGAAAGGTCACATGGAGGATGCCAGGAGAGGCAGCCAAGATGGTAGAGTGGTGAAAGAGAAGCCAGTTTGTGCAGAGTTTGTGTAGAGAGAAGGAGATGGGGAACAAAGGAGAATTAGGCTGATGAGGTAGAAACCTTTGATTCTAGGAAACTCGGATAAGTCAGTAGCTTTGTGAGCACTGAATGAGTGGGTTTTGGAGCCCAGTGTGTGTTTTTACTTCCCCGCCGGGTGCAAGCTACGATCCAAGATGATGGCCCACCAGTTCATGGCTCTGTTGTTTCATTACCATCTGTCCGAATCCAATGAGTACCTGCATGGGCCAGGCGGCTGTGATGGTGGCCATGTATACTGACTTCACAACCCCTATGTCCCAAAATTGCAGACCTATCAGGAACATAGTAAGTATTCCTTGCTGCTGGGCTCTCACCTTCTGGAGACTGGAGATCATCACTCCAGCCCGATACTCTTATCCTCCAAAGAGGAACTGGAAACATCAGCTCCTGCTGCCAGGCTCGAGCCCCAGGCTGCCACTGCCATCTGCTCAGCAGGCCTTGCAGCCCCAGCTCTAGCCTCATCCTCAGCCTCCTGCCGCTGCTGGCTCTCCACATTGTCCAGGGCAAGCTGCAACTCATGAACCCGTGATTCCTTCTCCAGCGTCTGCTCCATTTCCAGGTGAATCTCGCAAACCTGGTTGGTCTCCTCCTCCAGTGCTTCCTCCAGCTCCAGGGTCAGCATCTGTTTCTCTCATGTTTCCTCCAGCTTCTTCCACTGCTCAGTTTGCAGGTCCCAGGAAGCCTCTTCCACAGAGCTATTGGTTTCCTCATGCATGGCTATAAAAGTCAGCCAGCCTATAGCCCCCAAAAGGACAGCCATGGGGAACCATAATAACAGCCAGTCCTCTACTCCACCATTCAAAGGAAGCAGTGGCTCCTTGCCGATCTGTATCAAATCCTGCCACAGACTATGCCAAATGAAAAGCCAGTAGCCAGGGCCACCATCACAGCCAACTGGCCCATGCAGGTTTGCATTGGATTCAGACAGATGGTAATTGTTGGAATCCATGGGAGTCCGAAAGACCAGAGTAACAGGCTTTATTGAAAGGAAGGAAGGAACTCTGCTGGGCAATTCTCCTGGGGGAGAAGAGCACCGGTTACAGACTAGGGGCGAGTTATATAGTGTTTGGGAGAGCCTGAGGGGATACTGAGGCAAAAGTCCTGGTATGTCCGGAATGCTCCTCCTGGGGGGCTTGGAGCATGTGGGTGTTAAATCAAAAGTCCTGGTGTGTCCGGAGCCCCTCCTTGGGGTGGCTTCTCAGCTTTTTGGAATTCCTTTGCCTCAGGGGCAATAGTCCAGTAAGGGTGAGGTCTGACAGATAAGCGGAACATTAAGAGGGCAGTTTGGAATTCACGTATCTATCAGTAATGAAACAATGGAGCCAAGAACTGGTGGGCCATCATCTTTAACCCTAGCTTGCACCCAGCAGGCAAGTAAAAACACACACTGGGCTCCAAAACCCCACTCATTCAGTGCTCACAAAGCCACTGACTTATCCAAGTTTCCTAGAATCAAAGGTTTCTAGCTCACCAGACTTATTCACCTCTGTTCTCCATCTCCTTCTTTCTCCCTGCACAAACTCTGCACAAACTGGCTTCTCACTTAGCACTCCACCATCTTGGCTGCTTCTCCTGGCCTCCTCCACGTGGCCTTTCTCTGCTCTCTGCTCTCTCCTCTAATGCTAATCTCAGGAACCGAGAGAGCAAGCTCCCAGTCTGCCCCACTTTATAGTGCAGAAATCAAAACCTTTAATCCAATATACAAAATAAGGAAGTCTCTAAAGATACTTATCTGAGGCATAATGGGATTGCACCACCCCACATCAAAAAGGGTGGGAAAGGCTTAGTCCTAAAACCAAGCCCCAGGCTACAAGGATCCTGCCTGCCACAGCCCACCCCCAACACACATTAATATAATCATGTCTATCCCAAGCAAGAAGGGCAACCAATACCATCACCTGGGTGACAGGCTTCCAGGTGAACAGTGCCATCTTTAACAAAGTGAGCATAATATATTTTATCTGCCCAACAGATGGGCTCTTAGATAACTTTATAGCTCTGAACACACATTCACAGCAAATTTCTAAGAAGTATGAACAGGAGAAAATAAAGGTGAAGAGATTTTTTACATTTATTCCCATATAATACATATATGAAAAAGAAAATACAGTGCTAATAAACTCTTTTAGAAGGTGATATAGTCTGAATTTTATTCAAAACTATTTACATCCACACATTTTTTTCACAGTTAGCTATACAGTGACAATCATATGTATTACAGTTTACAGATTTGTTCAAAATAGAAAACTGGTTTTTGTTTTGTTTTGTTTTTTGTATTTTTCTGAAGCTGGAAACGGGGAGGCAGTCAGACAGACTCCCGCATGCGCCTGACCAGGATCCACCCAGCATGCCCACCAAGGGGTGATGCTCTGCCCATCTGGGGCGTGCTCTGCCGCAATCAGAGCCATTCTAGTGCCTGAGACAGAGGCCACAGAGCCATTCTCAGGGCCCGGGCAAACTTTGCTCCAATGGAGCCTCGGCTGCGGGAGGGGAAGAGAGAGAAGAGAGGAAGGAGAGTGGGAGGAGTGGAGAAGAAGATGGGTGCTTCTCCTGTGTGCCCTGGCCGGGAATCGAACCCGGGACTCCCGCACTCCAGGCCGACGCTTTACCACTGAGCCAACCGGCCAGGGCCAGAAAACTGTTTTTAACAGTAGTATTTCATCTAAGAAATTAGATTCACTTCTGAACATTATGTAAACTTCTTCAGCAAAGCGGTTGCTTATCATTAAACGGTGACAAATGTTATAGCAGATTTGGCTTACTCTAATATTACATTGTTTTAGGGAGTGGCTTACCTTCATTCTGGTTGACCTCCTTTATTAGTACAAGTAAAATTTGCTATGACTATGTGTTCAGAGCCATAAGGTGATCTAAGAGCCTATCCCTATCATTTCATTTTTAGGAAAAAAATGACATATGACCAAAATTCTCATACAGTGTGATTTTTGAAAGCTAATACATCTAATTTTTTTTTACCTTAAAATATATTTATACTATAAAACAAACCAACTTTGCTTCCTCAAAGCCTCCTTCCTTTCTGAAAAAGCAAAGAGAGAAACAAAACAATAAGCAGAAGATTGGTTTCCTGCACATGTGTGTGCCTGTGTGTCTGCAATAGAAGAAATATCAAGCCCGGGCCTGATAACTGTTGGTTAGAGCATCATCCCAAAGCACAGAGGTTGCTGGTTCAATTCCCTAGTCAGGGCATATACAGGAACAGATCAATGTTCCTGTTTCTCTCTCGCTCTCTCCCTACCCCCTCCTCTCTCAAGAAATAAATCAATAAAAGTTAAACATAAAAAAAGAATAACAGAAACTATTAATTTCCGGTAACTATTCAGTAACAACAATAACAAAAAATGTATAAGCCTGTGAGTGGGAACTTTGAGAAATGCCAGAGGATTATGTTATTTTTTAAATGTCCGGACAGATATTGCATTATTGTACTGCCTGATCCTCTCGTTTGCATAGTGTTCTGAAAACAGCCACAGGTAGGCAGCTTCAGGTGGGCAGCTGGACCCTGTACTTGGAAAGGGAAAGACAAGGGCTGAGTCAGGAAGGGGGACTGGTGGCCACTGACCAGCTGTGTTTATCTACTCTGAGCTAATAAATAAGTACCTCCTGACTTTGGGCAGTTGCCAGGTGCATGTGGATAGAGAAAAACTCAGGGACACAGGAAGAAGAAGGGCCAGTGTTTGCTCTTGGTGTCTGGCTGCTAAAACAATTGACGCAGATCACACCAGGTGAATAAGGAGAGGCCAGTGGGCTGAGTAGCGGTTTAGGAGGGAATTGCCTCAAGACATGGAAGGAGTTTTCACATCCTGTTAAACTTGAGGATAGTGTTATTTTTTGCAGTAAAGCTATGGAAAATACTGGAAGATTTGGGCAGGCAGTCTGAAAACAAAAAAATCGTGCTCCTTGTAATTGTATGCCCGCCTCTTTGCCAGCAGAGGAGAAACAGACCAGCTGAAGATCATTTCCTTTTGCTCTGATGCCCGTTTGCAATGATTGATTCTTAAAGGTCACCGATGGCTTGCCAGAACATTCTTGTACGAGGAGTCCAGCTTTCTGTTTGGACGTTAGTCACATACGCATGTGGCACCTGAGCAACAAAGAGGAGATTAGGAAGAATAGATGTTCTTTTGGCTTAATCGCTGTCAGCCTGGAAACTCTTATATTCTGAGTGCTTTATTGGGCCAAGCACCTCCAATCCCATTAAAGAAAATCTTTCGGAATATTTTTATACCACAGTCTTAAATTTTTACCCTTTGCTCCCCTGTCCACTCTTTTATAGTTTTTCTCTTTCTTTTCTTCTTCCTTCTCAAACTTTTTCCTGAAACCCTTCCTCTGTTTGTCAGGTACCGTATGGCTATGGAAGATTTATTCAGGAATACAAAAAGGTTTTGGCAACGGGGCGTTTGCAGTTTAGTGGGGGAACTGGAAACAATGAAAAGGCCCCTGACTTAAAATAGTTCATAGCCTATGGATGAAACTTTTTCAAAACAATACTGTAATTCACATAGGTAAGTTCTAGAAGCTACGTATACAATACTATAAGAATACAGAACAAGAAGAGATTACTTTTCTCTGATGAACTTTCTAAGAGGTGAGTGGGTTGGTGGAGTCAGATTGAAGGGATAACATTTGAGCTAATGCTTAAAAATGATGTCTGACCAGGCGATGGTGCGGTAGATATATCGAGCATTGGCCTGGGACGCTGAGAACCCAGGTTCGAAAACTTGAGGTTGCCAATTTGAGCGCAGGCTCACCAGCTGAGCGTGAGATTGCTGGCTTGAGCGTGAGATTATAGACATGACCACACGGTCACTGGCTTGAAGCCCAAGGTTGCTGGCTTGAGCCCAGGGTCACTGGCTTGAGCAAAAGTCATTCACTCTGCTGTAGCCCCCCCTTAAGGCACATATGAGAAAGCAATCAATGAACAACTAAGGTGCCGCAATGAAGAATAAATGCTTCTCATCTCCTGTTCGTCTGTCTCTCTCTCTTACTAAAAAAAAAAAAAAGATTCATGGTTTACCAGACCAACTGGTGACACTGAATTTATTTCATATTTTTACCTAAGAGTAGGTGCAATGCAGTGAGTTTTTATAGCTATGGAGTGCAAATATTTCAAAATTAATTATTTCCCATCACGTTTTGGAGATGTATTTGGTTGCCTTTACCTCTCTGGTATGTTACTCAGTCCCATCCCTTTCTCAAGGTCCCTCCTACCCACCCTGCTCCTCCATCTCTCTGGATCATCACCCTACAGTGTCTTTCAGCTTAACTCTTTACCATCCCGTCACCTCTGAGCCTACCTCTCATCACCAAAAACTCATTAATATGAACTGCTCAACAAAGGATCTCCTACTCTGGGTCTCACCACATGGCATAGGCGTTAAACTTTCAGCCTTTCCCCTTTAGCTTCTGTGAGTAGAAAGAAATAGAATATTTATTTTTCCACTATTAATCTGCAAAAAACTAAAAGCACTGGATTTCTTTTACCTGAAGAGAATATATATTACAAAAGCATAGCAACTCTCTTTCCTCACCTCTTTCTATTTCAAAAATAAAAGAGAAACAAAGATATAAGCAAATAAAACATAACTTCCTGGAAAGTCGAAATCACCAAAGTTTTTATTTTTTAGTAATTTTCATCTCTGCGAATAATACTTGACTCCTGCACTCACGCTTTCCAATGCATTTTAGACTAGTATTGTTGTTCTTATTTATTTGTGACTCATTATATCATGTATTACATTATCTTACACCCTTATATTATATCATTATATCATTATATCACATCCCTATAATAAAAACATCAGTGTAATTACTGCATACTTTACCAGACCATGACATGTTGGTCAGATATAATTCTCCTGCTTAGCTCCCAATGATCGTAAACAGAAAAACTGAAGAAAGCAATGGAGTCTGTGAGAACTAAAAAAGTAATGCTTTTCCTCCCACTTTCTAAATTCTTCCAGCTGAGCTAAGTAATCAAATTTACAGAGAACGATTAATAGAAGAAAATAAAATTGTAATACTTATGACTATAAATTCATATAAGCATGAAAAGTCCCAAAACCAGCGAGAGAAAATTGAGTGTACTGTATATGTCATTTTGGATAAAGAAGAAAGGGGTGTGTGTGTCTTAGATTTTAAAAGTAAAAATGCGCAATTCTCAGGTAATTGAGGAAGAGCAAAAATACGTGCCGGCAAATTCTCACTTCAGTGGGACAGAGAGAGTGATCTACCTACCAGGACCCTGTATGGAGCCTTCCTATATACCATGCTTCATTCAAATCAGGCAAATATACCATGATTTTCTTCCCGGAGCAGACCTTTCCATCAGGAAAGCACAAGGACAAGGGTTAAAAGTACTATGAGTCTTTTGTTTCTTAATAACCAGCCTGGCCGATTGGCTCAGTGGCAGAGTGTTGGCCTGGAGTGTAGATGTCCTGGGTTTGACTCCCAGTCCAGGCACATAGGAAAAGCACCCATCTGTTTCTTCTCTTCTCTTCTCTTCTCTTCTCTTCTCTTCTCTTCTCTTCTCTTCTCTTCTCTTCTCTTCTCTCTGTCTCTCTCTCCTCTTCCTGTAGCCATGACTCAATTGAAGAGAGTGGGACCTGGGCACTGAGAATGGCTCCATGGCCTCTGCTTCAGGTGCTAAGAAGAGCTTGGTTGCTGAGCAACAGAGCAACTCCCCAGCTGGGCAGAGCATCTCCCCCTAATGGGTTTGCCGGGTGGACCCAGCTCAGGGCACATACAAAAGTCTATCTCTCTGTCTCCCTTCTTCTTATTGAATAATAATAATAATAATAATAATAATAATAATAAAAACCAGCTTCAAATCAATATTCCCAAAAACAGTTTTGGGGTGGCAAAACTTTGGTCCCCGTCCAGTTTTTTGGGCTAATGTTTCCTAGATTTTCAAGACCAGCCTTAACTGTGAGAATCAATGAAAATAAGGGACCAACTACAAAATAAAGTAAGTGAATTAACAGTAGGGACAAAGGTGGTTTGAAGAGACTGATGTCTAAGTTTGGTAGCTTATTATTGGTTCAGTTATATACATAGTTATGACAATGGATTTTGCTCTTGCCTTTGTTTTTCTGAGTGACTGCACTGAAAAGACCCAATTGCTTTTAAGTTCTGAGGAGAAGCAGGCCAAGAACAATTTTAAGGAGTCTGCATTTTCTAAACATTTCCTAAATTTTCTCTTTGAAGGTGGAGAAAATATTACTTTCTGAGAAAAGGTATGTACTTGGAATAACTGTAAAGCTAAAAATAGTGAAAATTGAAAATAAGAATGCCTGGAGAGAAGAGAGCCAAACTGTAGATTTTGGTTACTATTTTTGACTTACAATGTCTCCCAAAAAAAGAGAAGAAAACAGAATTCTAAAAGGTTATATTAAAAATCCAGTTAATGTTATTTGAAAAGCAGCTGTCTTTTATGGTGTAAGAGTTACTTCCCTTAAAATAACTCATTTCGTTTCATTTATTTTTCTGAAAACTTAGTATCAATTGAGTTAGCCTAGGATACTGGGCATTATTGGTCGGATAGCTAAATATAGTCTTGTAATTGTAGACAAAAAAAGGGGCCACATGCTGAACCTGACCAGGGAGGCCTGCATGGTGGCCTTACAAACTTAGACCTAAAGTAACCACACGGGATGGCCTGAAATTAAAACTTTCTAACTAAAAGCAGTTCATGGTGGGTAGTCCTGTCCTAGGGTGGTATTATTTTCTAACAAAGGTCAATGCTTACCCTAATAGAGCCTGTCTGGTGTCTTTTGCATTTACAATAAATACTTGATAATATGCCTTTGAAATGTAAAAGTTATCTTTTATCCTGCTGCCCTCAGGGCACGTGTTCCACCAGAGCAAAACCCAACAAACTTCATCGTTATTATTGTCATGTATTAACTATCTTATAACTGCATATGTAAAAGAATTATCCAGTTTCAGAGGGTTCCCTGCTTTGCTTTCTCCCACCTCCCTAATCTACCGTCAATCAATTCCATGGAACCCCCTTACATCTTCCAGTTTGATTCTAATGTATAAAATAAGCAGTAAAAACCACCATTTTCTCAATCCATTGAGACTTTGCTTCATGGCAGTTGTTGACAGTTTGGCTCAAATCGACTCATAAAAATTCTTAAAGGTTTAGAAATTTCTTACTTTGACATAATCATAGAATAAAACTCAGAGCATTCTACCACAAAATGTAGATTAACTTTCATCATAATTGTGAAGAATGCCAGGTTTCCTTTCAATTAAAACATATCAACCTCTTCATAAAGCACCTAAAGTTTCAAATGAGGATGTGAGAACTATCAACTGAGAATTGTGAAATGATCCATCTAAAAATCCAGTGTCATGTGCCTTTGGAACTACTATTTGGATATTTTTAAAAAAAGCAACAACAACATTTTTATGTATCTGATGGGGAAAAAAAAACTAGCTATGAAGCCATATATTCTAGGGATGAAATCAGATATATATTGTTTTAATCTCTTATCTAATCCTATATCCTTTAAATTTGATAGTAAGCAGCACTGTGAAAACACCAGCTCCAAATAGCCAATTTTATCAATAGGTTAATGCAGTGGATACCATTGATCTTTGTACAGTAGCATTTTCTTTGCTATGGAAACAAACAGTTTCTGAAACACTAAGGAAATGAAGCATGATAGTTGTCCCGGGAGTTCAAGATTTATTTCATGCATTGTTGATGACATGGACCTTTTATCGAGATCATTGACTGAGTTACTTTGTGAAAATTCATAAAATCATCATTCATGTTTTCTTTTTCTTTTTCAATCCTTCCCCACCCAACACCTGCCCACTAATTTGGGCCATCTTATTTCCTGAAAAAATACAACATTTAAATTTTGAGTGAGGCTTTAAAGCTGGTTATAAATACGATGTCAGACAAGACATTACACTGGCAGAGAGCCATGTGTGAAACTTTTGGGGGATCAGTGATTGATAATGTACTTGAAAACCTGGGCTTCGGGTAAAAAGCCCACTTGTAAAATATTTAATGGAATAGCTCAGAGGGTTTGTGGATGTTGGAAGTACGGCTTCGTAAACAGAATGAATGATTTTTGGTCAGTGTTTAAATGATGTAGATATAAATATTGTCAAAGGCTTACTTTATTTCCTTGAGGAATGTTAATTTCATTGGTGGAAATATTTTCTTTATTTATTAACTATAGTTGTTCCTAAAACATACCCTATTTCTCAAATATTTTTTTAAAAAAATCTCTGTGGTTCTAAATCAGGGGCATGCCTGTTATCCAACAGGATTAAAAAAAAATCCTGATTCTCATTACATTCCTATGGAAGAGGCAGACAACATATACCATTACCTTATTTTAACCAGTTATGAATGTAACCATTAACCCAGTAGATACACATTAATTGAGGACCTAACAGGTGTTAGAGGAATTCCAGATGTTGAAGATATTTTAAGTGTATTGTATACACTTAAATCTATTAGTGTAGATACAACCCTGGTTTTGAGAAAAGCTAGAAATCTCAACAGAGTCTAGTGCAGATAATATAAACTGATAACCCAGGGCAAATTGTAGCTGGCAGAAATGTTTGTTTTGATTTGCATAGATTATTTAAAAAAATAAACATCGATATAGTTGAAATAACGATACTTTTCTTTCCAAATTTGGATTTTTAGGCTTTTATTGAAAATCTAACATTGGACTACTGCCTAACTGGGACATGTACTCTACTCCTTCTGCTTCCTGGTAAATGCACCAACCCACTTCATTCATTTATGTGTAGTAGTAATGCAAAGAAGTGACTGTAAGACTCCCTAACACTTGACAAGTCAATGGGTATGAGAGACTATGAGAAGTATGGTAAGCAGAATTTCAAGATGGCTTTCATGACCATTACCCTCAGTATTATTCCGGTAATTCTATTTTATACGGCAAAAAGGAGATTATTCACATGGTACTAATCTAATCTAATGAGCCCTTTAAGAGCAGAGATTTTTTTTTTTTCTGGCTTGGAGCATGAGAGAAGTCAGGCGGATTTAAGGCATAAGAAGCACTGAACTCAGCAGTGAGGAAGACTGGCCACTGCTGGTTGGAAGACCAAGTGGGTAGAACTGAGGACTGAACTGTAGGAGCTGAAAAGAACGCCTCACTATCAGCCAGCAAAAGACAGTGATCTCAGTCCTACAACTGCAAGAAACTGAATCTGGCCAACAACGTGAATGAGGCTGGATGGGGATTGTTCCCTTAGAATCTTCAAATAAGTGTCAGTCCAGCGAGTACCTTGATTTCAGCCTCGTGAGACCCTGAGCAGAGAACCAAGTCGAGCTCATGGGGACTTTGGACCTACAAAACAGGGAGATAAAAGGTGAGTGGTGTCTTGAGTTGTTAAGTTTGTGGCAATTTGTTTCAACAGGAATAAAAAAACCGATCTAAGTGAGAAAATACTAAAGTCAACTTAGGTGACTAGAAATACACAATTATTTGTATGTAAAACAGTGAACCTAAAAGATGGAATCAGATTGAGAAAGAAATGTGACTGAATTTAGTTTCTGATGGAGATCTTCGAGTGCACCATACAATTTTATTCAGTCTTTTATTCATTCAGAAGCACTTATGATACATATAATGCATGCTGGGCATTGGGCTCGATTTAAAGAAACTGATAAAATTGATCTAGATTCAATGTCTGGCATGTAATAAACACTTAATATAAGTTGAATTGTTGAATTCCTTTGAGAAGTTATAATCTGGTGCCTTGAAATTCTTGAGCTACATAGTGAATAAATGTTTATAACTTCATCTCTCTCCAACTATGTTTTATTTTTATCACTTTCTTATCATCCTTTGTTGCATATTTTCTGCATGCATATATTTACCTTATTTACTCCTGACCATAGAAGTACCATTGTTTAATTCTTTGCTCCAGGATTTATAAACAGGTATTATATTGTGTTTGTTTGAAAACTGCAGATATCATTCTTACTGTTCACCGTTGAATCAATGGACTGGACAGACTAAGTTCCCTTGCCTGTGAGTTATGCCTATGCCTGAAATGCACAGCAGATATCAGGCCATGGATTCTGTCCCCTGACATGCCGTTATGATGCATAAGCAGGTACCAGTGCTGGTCGGGAGGGGATCCTCTTGTGCTGAAGTTGGGTTTGTGTTGTAGGGTTCCATTGCAACATTCTTCAATAACTATAAAGTTACAGCGTTCTTTGTAAGACTTTCCTTGGGTTTTTATTTGAGATTTACTATACATCTAGTCTTGTTATGGTGAATGATTCCAGATTTCTTTAGCTGTGTTTGGTTTGAATCATGGATTTCCTCTAAGTATCATTCATGGAAAAACCCAATAATGATTACCCAATTAAAATTCTAGAAAAAGAGCAAGTTCATCTGTTTCTGCCCTTAGAATCTTTTTGTATTACTCCAGTTGGTCTTAAATCATTTGGTACCAATATTTTCATGAGAAAATGGATATAAATTTGATATAAATAGAATTTCTTTAAAAAATAAAAGGAAAAGTTTAGTTCCTAAAATTTGACTCAATCCAATTAGAGCAAAAGATAGAGATAAAAAAGATTTCTAAATATCAGCATAAACAATCTCACTGTTAAAGATAATTATAAGTAGCTTTAAAATGACTGAGAATTAGCAACAGGTTTTAAAAATTAATATTCAATGTTTATAAGTAAGAATAAAAAAGATAATGATTTTATAAATTAATAGACTGCTTATAATGAACAATATTGAAATATAGGTAGATAGAGATATATAAATATAGATATCTAAGAGCCATTTACAAACAAAGAATTATTGAAAGAAAAAGTAAGGTCACTCTCAACACATTTTGCAACTGCCTTTGCCCTATTGATCTCCACAGAAAAGCCTTCTCATTATCCCTGCAAAACATTAATCTCCCTGTCATGTCCTATTTTATAGTCTTTATTGTATGGTTCTATTTTATCTTCTCCATAAATTACCAGTGGCTGAAAAGATAACATTCACTATTCTATTGTAGTATTTCTTCTCTGTGCTCTCCAAATCCCAGCTAGAATATATGATCTGACTTTGGGTGATGGGCACACAACACAATAAATAGTTCAAATGCTATGGAAATGTTTACCTGAAACCTGTGTACTCCTAATGGTCAATGTCACCCCATTAAATTTAATTTTCTAAATATTTTTTTAAATGCAAAAAATAATAATAATATAAACTCCCTGAGGAAGTTCTTTATTTTGCCCTTGTGCATTGCTAATGCCTAATACCTAGTAGGTGCCAATAATTATTTGTGCAGATTAATTTACTATTCAAATATGGTAAGTTATTTTGTCATAAACATGTAAAAATTAAGAATTTATATAAGCACTAAGATACATATTTTAAATTTCTTTTGTTGTAGTAGAAAAAGCAGTAGACTTAGAATATATATAATCCATCCATCCATCCATCCATCCATCCAGGAAACATGTAGTGAGCATGTCATATACAGACAGTCCTCTCTCATTTACTTATATGACCGTAGTCAAGTCACAATCTGCCTGGAAATTTTTCTTTTCTATAAAATTACGATGAGTTCCATTTACTTCACTCATGAAGTATAAGTAAAATATTTTATGTAAAAGTTTTAAAAATTGTGAGGCACTCTACAGTAGTAAGATTATTATTATTAATATGACTAACATAATTGTCACTAGTAATGAACATATTCATTTAAGTGATCAGATAAATAAGAATAGTCCTTGACTTGTATTTAGATCTTCCTTCAGTTCTCATATATGTTCAGGCAATTGAAGGCTAATGATAAAAATCTGTGACATTTGGCCTAGTGTTTAAAAGAAAAAAATCATATATTATTTGATGCATAACAAAGAACTTAGTAATTTTTTCTTTTATTCATTTATTTTACAAATATTTATTGTTCCAAAGTACATAGAACAGTAGGCCAGGCACCCCATATTAAGTGAACTACTTAGAAAAAGGCAATTTAAGGGTAAGTCTGTGTTATTTTATCTTTTTTTTTTTTTTTTGTATATGCCTTGACTGGACAAGCCTACGGTTTTGAACATCCACTGTACCACCACAGGTTAAGTGAGTTATTTAAAAATTTTAAAAATTCAATTGATCAAATGATTTCAGATATTTTAATCTTTCTGATCATTTAAACAAAGCCTGGATTATTGTCTTGTTTTCACTTTCAATCCAGGGTACTGGCATCATTTAATGCTGCTTATAGGTAACATTTTTAGAACACTCAGTCATTCCAGTAATAAGTAGTACACTGCTTGCATTATACACTTTAATACTGGTAACAAATCTAAAGGATATTCTTATTTTATGTATTGAAAAACTAGGGTGACATGATTCTGAGACCACACTCTTAGCCACTATTTTGTACCACTTCAGCTTTGCTGTCCGAATGTCTAGACACCCTGTACTATATAAAGATTAGTAGCTCAGTAATCTAATATGCTAGTGGTAATTGCTCTCCTCATAGAGCCCAGCTCCTAATTTGTGTGTGCAGATCACAGAGATGTACAGGAAGTATAATCCTGTAGACGTAGGCAACTTTCCATGTTGTCTTTTCCACATTTTGGCAGCATAAAAAATGAATGCATTATACAGTATTTAGAAAATGCAGTAATGCCTCTGAAATGCTAAGATATGTTCACAACTTGTCAGGCCAAAGCCTGTAGCAAACACTTCTTTGACATCACATAACTACAGGTGTCTCAGTGTGTCTGCCTCTGATTTGCTCAACAAGAGTAATGTGAATCATGGTTCATCATGTCCTGGGGAAGCTTAATAGATTCATATTGGCTTTACTGTTTGTCATCAATTGGCCCTCAAATGCAGATACAGCAGTCTTTTAAAAACTAGTAATTGTCAGTGGTCCTGGCCAGTGGCTTATTGGATAGAGCATTGGCCTGGCGTATGGACATCCCAGGTTCAATTCCTAGTCAGGGAACACAAGAGAATCAACCATATGCTTCTACCCCCTTTTTCTCCCCTTTCTCTCCTTCATCGCCTCCCACAGCCAGTGGTTTGATTGATTCAAGTGTGGCCCCAGGTGCTGAGGATAGCTCCATTGGAGCACATCAGCTTCAGGTGCTAAAAATAGCTCAGTGCTTGAACATCATCCCCAGATGGGGTTGCCAGGTGGATCCTGCTTGGGGCACATGTAGGAGTCTGCCTCACTATCTCCCCTCCTCTCACCTAAAGAAAAAAAATGCAATTGTCCTAGTTCTTATGAGGCATTACAAAAAGGATATTCTCCTTAGCTCAATTTGAAAAAAAACTTAGATGTCATGCTGTCCTATGTATATATATAGAGAGAGTTTCCATTGAAATCCATAACTAGGAGAGATTAAAACAGATAACTGCTACACAGAAGTTTGGCATTTCTGGAATTGTGTCAAGACAAACATTACCCACCAAATGCCTCATTCTAAGCTTGCTCCAGAGGTTCCTTGTGTAAACTGAAGGACCGTGTCTGCAACTGCTACAAGCTCATGAGTAAAATAAGTTCAGAACTCACATAATTAATGTTTAGTTTAACAATATGCTGATACATGCTCACGTGATTGGCAAGATATCCAAGATTAGATCTTGTTTCTTTTTCCATAGAGTCATCTAGAAATGCAGGACAAGGTGGCTTGATTTACTTACCATTCTGATTAGATCTTCTCCTTCTTCTACATAGAACTGTATGTATTAAGTATGACCTAACAACACATTCAAGTAAGTCTAGATTTCAAAGGAAGTATTACTGTCACTTTCTTATTTATTAGCATTATTTCAACATGGCCTGACTTTTTTCCTCTTTTATGGGAAAGTCCAATGAGCTAGAAATCAGAGATGCCTGGCTCTTGTTCCACTCTGTTACAAATAAGGCTTATCTCAGCTTGGTTATGTCTTTTTATTTCCTCCACTAATAACTGAGAGTTTGGAAGCTTCTTTTTAAATCTAGAAATCTCCTTATTTTGCTATTTTCTTTAAAGTCAACATTTCTTTTCATCTCTGGACACTTCTTTGTCTCTATTTCTTTGTTCAGATTTCTTCTATCTTGAACCCAATCCAAACACTGGAATGAGTATTGGTCCAACTCAACTATTCTCTTGGATGGAAACTTATTCTTCATTTAAGACACCATATAGTTTCCAAGTGACTGAATCTTTGGGAACAAAAAGGATTTGGGGGATACCAATTATTTGTAGATTTTTTGTTTTAGCAAGAGAGAGAGAGAGAGAGAGAGGACAGAGATGGGGGGCAGTCAGGGACAAACAGACAGGAAAGTAGAGAGATTAGAAGCATCAACTTGTTGTGGCACCACTTTAGTTGTTTATTGATTGCTTTCTCATATGTGCCTTGACCAGGGGGTTTCAGCTGAGCCAGTGATCCTTTGCTCATGCCAGAGACCTTGAGCACAAAGAGGTGACCTTAGGCTTCAAGCCAGTGACTTTTGTCTTCAAGTCAGTGACCGTTGGGCTCAAGCCAGCGACCATGGGGTTATGTCTATGATCCCACGTTCAAGCCAGTGACCTCACACTCAAGCTGGTGAGTCTGCACTCAAGCAGGCAACCTCAAGGTTTCAAACCTAGGTTTTCAGCATCCCAGGTCGAAGGTCTATCTACTGTACTACCACTTGGTCAAGCTATTTGTAGAGTTTTGTTTGGGAGGGATGGAATAACAATAGGCCTATGATTGTTGTAGATGATTTGAGAAGGCCTTTGCTTTCGAAAGCATAAGGGTAGCCAATTTTTGTGGGCTTCTAGTGATATGTGAGAATAAAGTTCTGAAACCCTAAGTTGACTGTAGCAAGCCCAGTAAATGATTCTTTCTCCATATCTTTCTTACATAAAAATTTTATTATTATTATTGCATATATTTATCTTTTTATTTCATTGTTTCCATGGTAGTTCTGCTTTAAGTTTTTTTCAACAGAAAAATAACTTTATTTATATCATTAAAATTTATTGCTTATCAGTAGTCTAAAAAATTTAAGTCTAAAAAACTAAAAATACATGAATACAATTGGCGGTAAGTCATCCTTATCAACCTGTGTTACCAAACTACAAAATAGTATATGTCACATTATTTCATAATATGCAAGAAATTTTTAGATACCTTCAACTGTGTTTTTAAAAAACTTAATTAGAAAAGGAAGAGCTACATAAAAGCTCTGGGAATCTGAGTAAAAGAAACAAAACAACCTTATTTTAAAAGGCATTTCAAGGTACCCACAAGGTGGGGCAAAGAGACCAGTCTAGTTTGGTTGTTTTCTGCAAGAGGCCAAGGAAGGCTAGGAGGGGAAAGTGTCTCCTTAGAGGAGGTAAATCAAGGAAGTGGAGCAGCCAGGTGGGGGTAAGGGAAGGGCATGTTTGCAAATCAAGTAACTTGGCACATGCTGGTTGTACTTTCTTCAAAGGCCAAGTTCCTCTCTCTCTTCAAAGTAACAATTCTTCTCTTCCTTCCTCTTCCTTCTTACCTAACATGAACCTATCCTTCTTCCTAAACTTCCCTCAAAGACAATATTTTGTCTTTAGAAGTGATGATACAGTACATACACCCCACAGAGTGCAACTTTTCTTCTTCAATCATAACAGATTTTTGAGTGGAGTTCATGAATATTTTCATAGAACATGAACTACCTAAGTATAATATTATAACCTATAAGCAGTGATTCAAACAGACCAGTTATCACTGGTAAAGTGTTGTGCATTCAACCCACATTCTTCCCTTCTTAGTTTGAGGACTTGAAAGAGTATGAAAAAGGGAATAGGTATATCAAAGATATTCCACAGGCTTCAGCTTGATGTAGTTGGAAGAACACCCTTACACATGTTTCAACATTTTCCATCTGGGCTGTCAGCATGCGCTGCCAGAGCAAGGCAAAGTTGGAGGAAATGAACCTGGAAAATCCCCTGCAGGGTATTGATTTTCCTTGACTCAGAGAAAGGTCTGGGCAGGAGAGGAAAAGTGCTGCTGTTATTACTGAAAGTCACATTCTTTGGGGTGGTTGGTTTTTCTACTGACTTGCACAGCTGAGATTTAGCAGCCCAAAAATCTCACTTAAAAAACTTTATTTTTCTGGTAAACATTACTCAGTCCCAGGGCAAATTTTTCTCAATAAGATGATCATTAATCAGGAGTGTTCCTCAAGATGTCATTTATACATATAATTTTTGAGTGAAAGAGCTGCCAAATGCATAAACATATGTCTACTCTCAATTCACAACTAGTTTTGGGTTGGTCTTAGGTGCTGGTGTTTTAGGTCATGATGATCAATACTATAGTTTTTGCCTTCTATAAAGCTTTTTCCCATGACTTTCATGTAGGTACAACAAGATAAACATCAAAATAAAAGTAGACCAAAGTTTTCTTGACTAAAGATAAGCCAATTACATTGGGAAAACATCTTTGCAGGAAGCAGAATTCAGATGAACCATGGATATTGAATATCTTAGTGATTTCACACACAGGATCCACAATTCTAGGTTTGCAATAAGAATTTAATAGACGCTAACATTCATTGAATGCCTAGTGTGTGGTAGCCAAAGTGGTATGGACTTTACATATGTAATCTTCACACATACCTCAGGGGATAAAGACTGTTATCACCTCTATTTTATTGATGAGACAAGAGTGATACAGAAAGGTTAAACAACTTGCCTAAAGTCACAAAGCTGCTAAGTGGTTAAGAAAGCAGCCAGGCCAGTTTAGAAAGCTCAGTCTCTTAACTACTATATAATTCAAACTCTGTTTGAAATGTGCAGATGAACATAAATGTACAGGTGTAAGATAAACGCTCTTATTATTTCAGCACCTGGTCTATTAAGGAACTCATCTACTTGGCAACCTTATGTATTTGGAATACTATTCAAACCAGGAACAAAAACTAATAATGATAAAGCAGGTCTGAGTCACTAAAATGTACATACCAAACCAAAGCACCAAAGCACAGTTCCAGTATTCTTGGGAGGGCATATCTGGCCCTCACTTTAGTATTTACTGTTACTGTACATACATCACAGTTATTGTTGTAGCACTCAACTCACCTCTTGTTACTGTAGGCATATATTGCTTCCAAGGCATTTCAGATCTGTGCTCATTAACATCTGTATTCATAGAAGAGGAGTTGAGTACATAAGAAAAGATGGAAAGATGCTACAAGGTTAAAAAAACAACAACCACATTTTATAAGTATGTTGGGCAAATGAGTTTGCAAAATCTGTATTTTCTGGGTTTGCTCACTTTTATTGTTAAAATGGCCACTGCCCATGTGAATGGCACTGCCCAGGTGAGGCTGCTAATTGCCTTTCTGCTTGGGAAGGGGCTTTGTTATGTTAATGTGTGTTGAAGGAGGCGTTTTTGTGCCAAAAAAAGTTTGTGAGAAGAGAAGAAAAAGAAAGAACGAGGCCATTTTTTGCAGAGTGCTGGAGCAGGAAGCCAAAATGGCAGGGTGCTAAAAGAGAAGCCAGTTTGTGCAGAGATGAGAAGGGAGAAGGTGTGCAGATAGGGAACCAGAGGTGACTGAGATTAGTGCAGGCCTTTGATTCTAGGAAAAACTGGGAAGGGTTCTCCTGGTTGTGGAACTGGAGAATGTGTGAGTGGGTTTTGGAGCCCTGTATGTGTTTACTTGCCTGCCGGGTGCAAGGCTAGATAGCATAAAAGAATGGCCCACCAGTTTTCGGCTCTGCAGTTTCTTTACCATCTGCCCGAATCTAATGGGAACCTATGCCTGCCTGAGGCGACGGCGTTCACGGCTACTGGGCCTACAAAGTATATAGAGAGCCATTTAATGCAAGGGCCCAAATCCTTATAATTTTAATAAACCCCAGAACTATCATAGTCTTGCCACAGAGATCATTAGAAATGTTCAATCTGGTGATACTTAGTGATAAAGAAAATCTCCGATGACATTTGATATTTGATTCAAGAAAAAAAAAAAGACATAAAGTGATGTCCAAAAAGATTTCTGTTCCAATTAATTACTTTTGAAACTTACAAATGATACTTTAAGGAGTAAATTACTAGAACCCCAAACTATCTATCCATAGCAACATTCCCTGAGGGATCCAAATGCTTGAGGTTGATTGTATTTTTCACTTTTTAAAGAGAATAGACCTCTTGAAGTGAAGGTCCTGAGCAACACAGCCTGGCACAGGTAGAGGTGATGCCTGCTGGGAGCTCCCTTCGGTCTCCCAGGGTGGGGCTGCCAGCAAGAGGGAACATTTCAGTGTGAGTCCAGATTACAGATCCAGTTAGGAGGCAGGGCTGATGGGAACTGGTGTTTCTGTCTACAGAACTTCCAAGCAGTCTTTTACCATAATAGACATAAAACAGTTTTTTTAAAAAAAATATGCTTCACATATTAGCAAATAAAGGTACATACATTTTTTTTTGATTAAGGGTAAAAGGTCCAGATATATCTTGCCACATCTAATATTGTTTTAATTAAAATTCTAATTATTTTAATAAAGAACTATAGCTCTCTGCCTAAAAAGCAAAAATATATAAGCATCTGTCCCTTTTATTTAAAGCATCCTTTCTAGAATAGAATAGATGATTTCAGTAGTGCAACTACTGTTACACAGGAAGTAAAGATGTGAAAACGTCCTCTTAGCATTCTACTTGGTTTCCGCTACTTACTCTGAACTCTTAGAGTCTGAAAACTGAGCACTTCTTTGAAAATAGCATCAATTGCATCAAACTGTCTGTTAAAATTTATTTTTGCCTGCTTTCTCCTCCCGATCATAACTGTCCAGCTTAAAAAAAATAACAGTTAAATGATGTCACCTTGGATGTTAATGTGGTAAAACTAGAATTAGAAGAAAACTTCCTATTAATATTTTTGTTTGTATATGACAACCAGAAAACGTATTGCTGTTATGATGAATATCAAACTTCGGATACATAGAGGGCCTTTCTTCTCTGCAGGAGAAGGACATTTCAACAAACACCAGGGACCTGCTTACTATCTACCCATATCTATACCAGGCAGAGAAAAGGGGAAAAGTGTAGGTTCTCAAGGTATCAGAGTGTAACGGGGAGATAGACATATATAAAATTTTGTCCCAAACAACATAAGAAGTACCCCACAAGTAGTCTCATGCACCATCGGGAAACAAGATGCTCTCTGAGCAGGGAGTGGGGAGAGAGAGCAGAGTGGGCAATGGGAGAGAAGAACAGTATAAAAGGTAAGCTCTTCAGTTCTGGAATCAGCCAACAAACCTCAGTTGCAAACTGAAATCTATGTCTTAATTGTAAATTTGGGCAAATTATTTATCTTCATTGTGCCTTTTCAAAAATGGGAATAATAATAACAACAGGACTTTCTCTTTGTGTTGAGAATTAAAGAAATTATACATGGAAAATGTTAGCTCAGTGCCAGCATATGGTTACTCCTAATAAATGGTAGTCAAAAATTTTTTTTAAAAAAAGAGGGTTATATTTCTGTAGAGGTTGAGAATCTTGAGTTTGGTTGAAGTACAGCTAGGTGGACATGGGTCAAGACATTGATGACATGAAGGAACATGAAGTAGATAAGTAGACGGAGTGGAATTGTTCAGAAAAACAAAGTGTTCGTAGCAACTCGAGTAGAGAGGAGAAACGGAGTGGGAATGAGTCAACACTACAGTGACAGTAAAGTTTGATGCCTTGCCACACCCACTCACAATTAAGAGCAGGAAATATAGAGTAAGGGAGAAAAATTTATGTGCTTCATTATGTGCCTGAATATCTAGCATTGTCTGGGCATAAAACAGATGCTTGTATTAAATCTAAATTGGCTTAGTAATTGTAAATCTCAAGCTACCACCCAGACTGCACCTTATCTGACCCATCACCAGCATTTTTCATAAATGATCACCCTTTCACACTTTATTCATTTGGGTTCCAGGATATCATACTGTATTTTCTTTCCACTGACCTGTTAATTAGCTGCATCTGATTTCCTTTATATTCAACAAGCTAGTGACAAAGCATTATTGGCAGGCATCCCTTTAGAAGAATCTATCATACAAATCACCACAGAATGCTGACATTCACCTCTTCTCTGCAGAGCTTCGCCAATGAGCTGCCTACACACAGCTCTCTCCTGTCTGTTGACTACTCACCATCCCTACTACTATCCACTGATTACTGATTTTCTTGCTTTTTGCCCCCTATATTCTGGAACATCAACTCTCTTCTTTCAACTTTACCTAAAGTATTCTGTAATGCCAAAGCAAGTCATATAAAAAGAAATTTAATAAAATCAAATGAATTAGAGGATGAAGATGTGCCATGGAACGTAGCTGCAGAATGACTTCCCACAGTGTAAATTTCTCACGCCCGATCACTGTGCCTGGGAAACTGGCAGCTGTCGCTGGAAGCTAATCTCAGCAGTCTGCCACAATTCTGGCTGGTCTGTCTCTCCCACAGTGGAATCACTTCCTGAAGTATTAGAAGACTTATAAATTTCTGTTGTTTAAGCCATCCAGTCTTCCAGGCACATCTCTCCTACCTCTGCCTCTGCCTCTCTCATCTTTCTCTGACTTTGACCCTCTTGCTCCCTTTGCTCAGGACTCTTGTGTTTATGTTGGGTTCACCAGGATAATCGCCCCATCTCATGATTATTAATTTAATCATCTTCACGTTCTGGGGACTGGTACATAAATTTTTGGGGAAGGCATTATTCTGTCTCTCTCAGTGTCCTATAATGAGACAGTCAAGTTTAATATTCTATAAATCCATACTATCTGATGGAAGTCACGAGGAAGCTTCAGCTCTTCATAGGTAACCTTTCATTACAGCAACTATATGCCAAGCTATTTGTGATTTATTGGGGATATAAAACAATAAGAACAAAACAATAATAATCATAAATAACACGGCTACCTACATGTGAAGTACTTCAACGTACCGAGCAATTGAGATAAATTATTTCTAAATTTCAAGAAAATCCTGAAAGATTATCACTCTTTTTGATAGTTGAAGAATCCAAGGCTCAAAATAGGTCAAACAACAAGGACTAGAATTTGAACATGTATATTCTCACTACAAAATGTACACCTTTGAACTACAATTTACAGCCTATCCCTCTACTCTTTCCTTCAGGATACCTGAGGGCTTTTCCTATATCAATAAAGAACTACTTTTAGTCCCTAGCCTGTTGGCTCAGTGGTAGATCATCAGCCCAGTGTGTGGATGTCCTGAGTTTAATTCCCAGTCAGGGCACACAGGAGAAGTGATCATCTGTTTTCCACCCCTACCCCTTCTCTATCTTAATCTCTTTCTTTCCTTACCTCAGCAATGGCTTAATTAGTTTAAGTGAGTTGGCACTGGGTGCACGGATGGTTCCATGGCCTCTGCCTCAGGTGCTAGAATGGCTCTCGTTGCAACAGAGCAACACCCCAGATGGGCAGAACATCTGACCCTTGTGGGCTTGATGGGTGAATCCCTGTCGGCCACATGCCAGAGTCTGTCTCTCTGCCTCCCCTCGTCTTACTAAAATAAAAAAAAGAGGAAGAAAAAAGAACTACTTTATTTATTTACTCAGCAATTCAAAATATAAGAAGAGGTAGATTTAACAAGTCTGACCCTGTTCTCTAGTTTAGTGAGGATGTAAATTTTATTATATCAATATAATTCTTTTGTCCTTAGTTTTCTTTTTTAAATTTACTACAAAAAGAAAATAAAAATATTTATTTACACTTTCTTGGAACATTTGAATATTAAAACTTCATTGTTCCAAGGAAAAGAGAACAAGGTTTCTAATAGCTGATGAGTCAGGTTTGAGTACACTGTGCCATAAAACTTATGTCCAAATAAGGCTTGAGTTTGAAGGGAGTGGTTTGGAGAAGAATGAGATAAGGAGGAATTTTTTTTTAAACTAGGAAGAGCTATACCTGGACAGACAAGATAGTTCAGTAAGGCTCTCTAAAGTTAAAGCATTAGAATCCCATTAAGATGGAATTTCCTTATGACCCAATGAATGGATACTCTGTAAGGGAATAAGTTTGATTTGTAGACAATAAAAAAATGAATTATTGCTTGAGCCCAAGGTTTATAATCACTATATATATAAAAAGAAGGTTAACTGATATTTATTAAGAACTTAGTACGTGTGCAGAACAATCTTAAACACTGACATAATTAAGTACATAATTTATTATCTTTTATTTGATTTTTGAAATTCTAGATGGAAGCTGAGAGTGAAAATGCACCAAACTATCACTTCACTTTAATTGGAATTTAATTCTTGCTTATGCTGAAGAAAAATTGTGCCTGAAGATCTGAATTATAAAACTTGAGAAACAGATTATTTTCTAATCAACCAAGGTCACTGGAGTTTTATTTTATGTTATTTTTAATATTTTTTAAAGATTTTATTTATTCAGTTTAGAAACCAGAGAGAAAGAGAGAGAGAAAAGGAGGGAAGAGCAGGAAGCATCAACTTGTAGTAGTAGTTGCTTGTTGTTTGTGCCTTGACCCAGCAAGCCCGGGTTTCCAATCGGCGACCTCAGCACTCCAGGTCAACACTTTATCCACTGAACCACCGTCAGGCCACTGGAGTTTTACTGTTCCTTATTGCCTAGTGTGTGTCATTGAGAGAGACTGTAGGCTCTGGAGAAAAAACCAAAATGCATTAAAAAAAAAGGGTTAACTATTAAAGTAAGAGTTTGGGTATTAATGGCTGTTATGGCATGAATTGTGTCTTCTCAAAATTCACATGTTGAGCTCTGGCTCAATAGCTCAGTTGGTTAAAGCATTGTTCCAATAGGCTAAGGTCATGGGCTTGATCCCCAATCAAGACACATATGGAATCAACCAATAAGTACATAAATAAATGGAACAACAAGTTGATGTTTCTCTCTCTCTCTTTCTCTTTCTTTGAAATTAATAAGTAAAGGTTTAAAAAATTGATTAAATTCATATGTTCAAGTCTTAAACCTCAGTACTTCAGAATGTGACCTTATTTGAAAATAAGGTCCTTATAGATATAATCAAGCTAAAATAGATCATTAGGGCAGGTTCTAACCCAATATGAGTGGTGTCTTTATAAGAACAGGAAATTTGGACAAACACACACACACACACGCACAACTCCATATTAATTTCAAGGTATAGATTGGGATGGTATGTCTGTAAGCCAAGAAATGCCAAAGATTCTTGAGAAATCACCAGATGAGGAAGACAAGGAGTGGAGTTTTTCTCACAGCCCTCAGAAGGAATCAGCCCAGCTGACAACTTGATCTTGAACTTCTAGCCTCCATAAGTTTGTGACTACAACCTTCTGTTGTTTAAGCCCTTGGGAACTAATACAATAGCCGAACCCTTTAAGGAAGAAGTATATGACTTAAGAAAAATTTTAATAAAATCTCTGTAACCTTGCTCTAAACCATTCTAATCAAGTGTCTACAAACTCTCCTTTCTGGTCAAATTTTCCTTGTTATTACTATTTCACCTATGAAAAAACTGCAGACATTAAATTTTTAGATGTAAGTCAATGGTAGTATACAAAACCACTGATTGTTCCCTCAGTAATATCAAAACTACTTTATTATGCTGTACTGGTTTTAGCGACATAAACCTTGGGACTTCAGGAAACTATAGCAACTGCAGAACATGAACACTTATAAACAGATTGTATCTTTAAAAAGGTTAACAACAAGAAAAATGCTAATTGTGCTGTTAAAATTCAGAGATATTAAAATTTTGTATTTAATCTGTAAATTAATAGAGATAACACTATTTTCTTTACAAAGCAACTTACTTTTCTATCAAAGTAACTATAGCCATTAATGAATGACTTTAAGAAAATATATATTACACCAATTCATCTTTTTGGCAGGGTATAAGGAAATTATATTCATCCATGAATAAACTATTAATGGCATGTAAGTAAGATTTTTAAAATCTTGCTCACAGAAACTGCTCAATGGCTCTGGCCAACTGGCTCAGTAGATAGAGGGTAGGTCCAGCGTAGGGACATCCAGCGTTTGAATCCCGGTCAGTGCACACAGAAGAAGCAACCATCTGCTTCTCTCCCCACCCTCTCCCCTTCTCTCCTTCTTTCCCTCCCACAGCCAGTAACTCGATGGGTATAGGCATCAGCTCTGGGCGCTAAGGATAGCTCGGTTTGGAATGTTGGCCCCTGACAGTGGTTGCTTGGTGGATCTCTATCGGGGTGCATGCGGGAGATTGTCTATCTCTCTTCCTCTCACTTAGGTAAATAAATAAATAAATAGAAAGAAAGAAGATTCTACTTGATTTCTGAAGATAATTTGGTTTACTGGATAATTTTCAAAGTATATGGTGTGAAGGGAAAAAAAGTTTCTAAAGTGAAAATGTTAAATTTAAAATAAATTGACTTCTTATTTCTGGTTTATATGGCATAGACTGAAGACAGAGCATGAGAAACTATAAAGATGAATAAGGCATTCCCTTGCTCCAGAAACTTGTGGTTTATTGGAAGAGATGAACAATTATAACCAAAGAATTAGCAGTCATAGAAATCCGTGCTACCTTGGGGCTGAAAATACA
Source organism: Saccopteryx bilineata (assembly GCF_036850765.1). NCBI lineage: Eukaryota > Metazoa > Chordata > Mammalia > Chiroptera > Emballonuridae > Saccopteryx > Saccopteryx bilineata. Next base: position 28,148,380 of record NC_089501.1, on the reverse strand, counting down.
TGTATAGGGGTTTCCCAACTGATACTTGATACATACATGAAACCAAACCTTCTTCTCCTGTTCCTCCTGCTGTCCTTTCACCTAGTTGCTCATGCTACAGGATTGGAAAGTGATTCTAATTTTTTTCCCCTTTGGTGTTTTCTGTTGTAGGACAGTTCTCTATGGATGTCTTGCATTTCTGCAAATCTTGCAAGCAAGGTTCATTATTTTTGCATCATCTTTACAAGGATGTCTGGAGAGTGCAAAGGCTTGAAAGATAGAGGTAGTGTCTCTCTTTGGAGCAAAGTACAAACATGCTTACAGTCTTGGAAGACAGATATAGTGGCTCTCTCCAGAGAAAAGGGCAGGCAGGCTTAGTGCTCATGAGTACCTAAACTCAGATGTTTGTGGTTTTTTTCTCTATAATATAAACTATTCTGTTTACATGTATCATCTGACTGTCCTTTGTGTCACCATGTGGACATAGAGGTTTAATGAATGGGCACAAGAATGCACATACTCTGGCTATCACTACTGCTATGAGAAATAAGCAGTCCTTTGTTTCTGGCTCAAGAGACTTGTGTCTTCTATCAGCATCCATGAATCTATGGCAGGCTAAATTGTTAGATCACAAGTAGGGTAAGATCTTCAACCTTTTACAATTCTTGACATTTCCCTCACTCATGTATTCACCCTTCCCCCTAACTGGGCACTGAACTTATAGAGTGTTTCCCCTTCAGAGTTTTATGATTCTTTATTTTTCTTTGAAAGCCAATTGTTGTAGCTACTTAATAGCCTCCCTGAGTTCAGCCTTGCTCCTCTCTTCTTCTTAAACAGTTTTCAATATTACTGTCATAACGATCTTTTCTAAAATATTAACTTTAGATCATTTTCTTGACAAAATAGTGCATTGGTTTTCCCAGGAAGGTGAGGATGTTAGATAATTGCCAATTTCATAGCGTGACATCCAAGTTTTAATCAGTCACTCCCTTACTTAATTCTTCCACTGTAACTCCTGGTGTCCCCAAAGTGCATACTATACTTCAGACTTAGCAAAGCATAGATTCTTCAGCTTTCTAATACTTTTTCATACTTATGCATTTGCACATGTTAGAACAATCCACGAAACTCCCTACCATATCCAAACCCAGTAAATCTTACCCATGAGTCAAGAACCAACTAAATTTTTCCTGACACCCCACTTGCCAAAATGACTTTCACATGGACCTCTTGCTTCTATAGCACCTTAAGCCCATCTTCTAAATTATGTTATATGACATTGTATAGTAATTGTTGGTTTGCTCCTCTGTATTGTTTCTTAAGAAAGAAAGTGATATCTTTTTGACTGGTATTCTCTATGTTTCCAGAGAATGTAGGTGCTTGTTAATCCATTCCTAGATACATGATTGAGTAAACAATTGATAAGTGAAATAGGATATAAGTGTCTTCTGGGAAGAGAGGTACATAAGTTATTAATATGAGGGACCTTGATGAAGTTGCCTTTGCTATATGTAGAATGCAAATCAAACTTTTCTACCTGTTATTTATAAAAATTACTGACATATTTTCTGTACAAGAGTTATAAATATCATCAAAGAATTGGCCGTTTCAATTCCTTAGTCTCTGTTGACACAGTTGGTCTTGATCTATGTTATTAACTTTATGCCAGTGAGCTAGAAAACATGTAAAACAGTGATTGCAAAAGCGTTGCATAAATAAATCCAAGTTTAATAGTAAAAACAGGATCTTCCTGAGTTGCATTGTGGGAAATTTGAGAACTACATCTGGGAAGTGTATATACAAAAAAACACACCCAATTTCTGGTCCTGTTTTACTCAGAGAAATACCATTCAGCAGAGAAAGAGCATTCTGTGTCTGTGTCTGTGTCTTTCTTCCCAAAGTTGACCCTACATTTCCAATGAGGGCAAATCAAAGGAAGCAGGAGGATCTCTTATTTGGGGTGGGACAGCCATGCAAGGAAAGGCGTGAAGAAACCAGAGAAACTTAGGATTTTAGATCCCAGAGGAGCAACCAATGCCCTTCCTTCACCTCCCTCTCCTGTGTGTATTTTCATAGAGTCTCACTTTCAGTTCACTGGGAGCCCCAGGAATGAATGCCAAGCGGGAAGATGTCACTGGGTGAAGAACTCTGAAAAGTGAAATGCCTCGGACTCGCTCTTTTAACCTAAGAGGCAACTTCACTCACTGCTATCGGCCACATCTTCCCAGGCATCAACCCCCAGATATTCCCAGGCAGCAACCCACAGGCATGTATCACGTGGTACCCTCCCAGCCTGGACAGCAGGAGGAACCCGTGAAGAACCACCGCCTCCTCCTCATCAAAATGCAAAGGTAAGGGGCTGGCAGTCATCACTCAAACGAGGAAGCTCCAACCAAGATTCCTACCTGAAACTGCAAGCCCCTTTTCTGGAGCAGGGGTGGACATGGGGACGGATACTTCCTCTCTGAGATGACTTTGAAGTTATCCCTTAGTAAACATGCATCCTCTCCAGGCTGTGCACAAACACTGAGCAATTTCACCCACAATTCCACCCTTACCACCCAGAAGAATCTCCCAGGGGGAGTGTCTCCCTCACACTGAGGATGAAGGAAAAAGCAGCGGGGATGCCCGTGACCTCCCGGTATTGGGCTCTGGGGACTGCGGTGCTGGTTTCCCACTGCCACAGAGAGAGCTGGTGCTGGAAGGGGCTGCAGTGAGTTTGAGCTGGCATATTTCTAAAACTTTTTTAAAAGGAATATTTATGACAGGAAATCATGTTAGACATTCCTGAAGCTAGCAAGAGCTTACGAACACTCTGTCCTATCCTCCCTGGACATGTAAATGCAGTTAATTTTCTGAAAGAAGACCACATACAACATTCCTTTACATTTAACCTGAACCATAGGAGGAATGCAAACATTGATTTGGAGCCCGGCCCTCTGGTAGAAGATGGCCATATGCAGGCCACACAGGGAAATTCCTCCTGGCCTTCAGAATGTATGCTGCAGAGCGAGCTCTATGAATAGCAAGTTTGTGCATGGTTATGAATATGGATAAAATACATCACTCATGGCCAGGGACTGACAAGTAAAATTGAAAACACATATTTTGGATCACACAATATTTTCAAAAATATATTTAAAAGAAAATAAACACAGATTGTATGTGTTCATTTACTGTTGGAAGGACCTTTGGGGAAAAGAGACATCAACAACTTTTCTTTCCAAACCATTTGCTTCTCCTTGTGCTTTTTAGCACGGAGCTGGACCCTCTGGGAAGGAACAGGGGTCTCGTAGAGTGCACGGTAAGTATTTGTACTGGCAGGCGCTATATCCTCTTCCTGTGGAAGACAAGGAGTTGAGTCTTTGAGTGTTCAGAGAGAGCTATGTGGTTTGGGGAGATGTATTCAATTCATTCCTGTTAATAGATATTTGTTTGCTGCTCCTTCAGTCTTGGAAGGATTCTGCTGGTTTATGCATTTCATGCTTTTATCTTCTTCTTTACTTTTATTATTAATGTTCATAATTATTCATGAACATTAACACTGTATTTATGTTGTTAAGTATCCACATAAAAACAGAAAATTTGCGATTTCATGTCACACAGAGAGCTCTGGCTTCTGGCAAAATTAAGAAGAAGGAAAAAGTGGTTTTATATCCATCCCACTTTAACAATTACCTTCCATTATAACAAACCCCTTTTCTTCTGATAGGTCCAGCTTCCTTATGTTATCTTTATGTGCCTAAAGATAACCACCAACACATGCCCCTCTGGATTGAGTAGTTTACTTAATTTCTGCTCCTCTCTTTTACTTTTATTTCTTCCAATTAATTTTTCCTGTTCTCTTTCACATTACCTTGAGATCCTGAGATCCACAGCAGGATAGCTAATTAAACTGATAATTCAATGGGTTATTCTGTTGTTGATTCCAGGTGACATAATTCCACTTAATATAGCATTCCCACTTTTCATTTTCTTTCCTACTCACTACCGCATCTTGAAAAACTTGCTTACTCAGAACACTTAACTGCAATAACATGAATCAAAAGATATACTTCTATAGACCACTGTATCATGCACTGACATGTGACCCAAGGAACAGTAATTCATTGCCTGGCCAGCACCCTGTGATATCACCTGATACAAAAGGCTCTGCCTGAATAGAAATGTACTGTGTCCATTTTATTATTTCTTGGGAATTTTGAATAAGTCCACCAATTGTTACCATCTAAATTTGCAAAGCCATAAAATGAAACATGTAATAATGGTTGTCTGCCTTGTTCATACCAGAGTTCTGACTGCTACAACAGAAAGGTTCAAAGGCTAACCAACAAGGTCTTAGAATAATTGAATGAAGGGAGAACATCAGGGCAACCATTTGAGTTTAGTGAGCCTGTTCCTTTCCCCGTGAAAACTTGAAGTCAGTTTGCGTCTCATGAAACAAGACAAGCGATCTACATAACACTTCCGATTTCTTCTGTAATTATAGCCTCCCACTCAATAATACCAATTACTGATTACCAATTAATTTTACATGACTATTAGAAGTTCCTTTGTTGACTTGTGGCATTTTCATCTGCTTAAAATGATTGCGGAGTGCAGAGATGGTATCTTTTATCTTGCTCTGTGTAGTATTTGGCTTAGTTAGTGATCATTACTGTAGGTGTTGAATAAAAGGCATTTTAAGGTGGTAAGGCCAATGTTAATGTCGACTAGTATGATAATGATGATGTTGATAAGTTTTAAACTTAAGATGTGTCATCTGTAATGTTAGCATATTACTAACTGACATTTTATTATGTTTGTTTTCTGCTTCCCCTCCTAGAAAATAAAAGCCATTAAAACAAAGACTTGTTTGTTACTGCTACATCCAAAATGTCCAGAAAAGTTTCTTTTTTTGTTATTAAATTTTTAACAGCTTTATTGAGATATAACTGACATACAAAGAACTGCACATATTTACTGTATACCATTTGATGAGTTTGAATCTATGTCAGCATCCCTGATACCATCACCATAACTAAGGTAATAAGCATATTTAGCTCCTCCCAAAGTTTCCCTGTATCTCTTTGTGTGTGTGTGCATGTAGGTTTGTGTGTTTGTTTTGTGGACACTTAACATGAGAGTTACTCTCTTACCAAATTTTTCTAAGAGACAAGGTGGGGGGTCCCAGAGAGAAACATTGATTTGTTATTCCATTTATTTGTACATGCATTGGTTGATTCTTGTATGTGCCCTGACCCAGGATCAAACTGAAACCTTGGTGTATCAAGATGACACTCCAATTAATTTAGCTCCCCAGTCAGGGTCTTAAAAAATTTTGAAGTGCTCAACACGGTATTGCTAACTATAGACACTTTGTTGTATAGCAGATCTCTAGAAGTTATTCATCTAGAGCAGTGGTAGTAAACCTGGTCCCTACCTCCCACTAGTGGGCATTCCAGCTTTCATGGTGGGCGGTAGCGGAGCAACCAAAGTATAAATAAAAAGATAGATTTAACTATAGTAAGTTGTTTTATAAAGATTTATTCTGTCAAACTTAGTGAAAAATCCGATATAAAGTACTTGGTAAGTAATTATTATTATATGTTTTAACTTCCTGTAACTCTGCTTTATAAATTTTATAAAGTAAAGTTACTTCCCTACTTTATAAATCACCATTACTGTGGAACCAGTGGGCGGTTAAAAACCTTTACTACTAACAGAGATACAAGAGTGGGCAGGTAGGTATAAAAAGGTTGACTACCCCTGGTCCAGAATAACTGAAACTCATACCTGTTGAACAGCAACTCCCCATTGACCACACTGCCCAGCCCTGGCGTCTTTAACGTAGTACACACTTAACAAATATTTGTTGAATGAATGAAAGCTTAAAGATTAAAATAATTAAAACTTGAAGAGGAAGCAATTTCCTCTTTCATATCCAATTTTAGTGATTGGTCTGCTGCAGACAAAGTGCTTTTCTCTATGCTGTGCCAGACCTACTTTTTCTTGACATTAGTCTGTGATTGCAGTTAGCCCAGACTTTAATGAATGGTTGACCTACTTGGTGTGATATTATTTTTTTGATAATGTGGTATTTTTGGAAGGTACATACCTGATAATATTTCTTATCCCTGACACTGATGTGGTAACTGAAAAAATACACCCCAAATATATGTGCTTGTTGCTAAGAAATTTGCCAATGTTTGAATAAGCAGCAAAGGAGGATGTTTTGATAATATTTAGGAGTAGAGGCAGCAAAATAAACTGTCCATTTTCCTCTCTCAGATCTGCCTTGTTCTTCTATAAACAAATATCATATATGTTTTTATATACACAAATATACATACAAGGAAACATATACATATAGTAAATATTAGTAGATAATTGGAAAAAAACTGTGGTATGTTTAAGAAGGTTAACATTTCCACAAAACTTTTAGGAAAATTAATTAAGGGAGAAATATCTTCCAAATTGCTTCAAGGTTGCTTGGAAAGTTATCTCTATATGAAAAATGGCTTGAATATTGAATTTAGGTCAATTTTCTATGAACATTGTTTTTACAAAAGAGAAAAACCCTTCCAGCAGTGATTCATTCTCTGTCTTACTGTTGTTTTTACCTGAGGGAACATTTCTTGAGAACCGCTTAAATTTCTAAAACTTAGTAGACCTCACTTATTTTGTAGCAATCCCAGAAAATAAATAAAGTGTACATTTAGGATTGCTACAAATAACCAGTCTTATTGCATATCATTGTTTCCTTCTATTATTTGGAAGAGACTTTAGAAGTAAGCAAAGCAGCATTATTTGAGGCTGGGAAAAAGAAGATTCATAAGTAAGAGAGAATTATTTAAACTATTTTACTTGTGTTTACAACTGACATAGACATTATGCATCTCCTGAAAATATTCATAGCATGGATTTTTATCACCTTTGGGGCTGTGATATCTATAGTTATCTCATGACCCACTTACAGGTACTTTTTGGCATGAAAAGTCATCAATACTCTATCAATTGTGATAAATTCTTATTAAATGTTATGTTTAATCTATGTAGGAAAGAAACAATATTTCCTCAAAAATAAAGAAAGCCAAAGCATTCTATTTGAAATGTACAGCATACAGAAAACATGAGGTCCATAGCTCTGTATTTGGACATCTCTCATTTCATGAAGACCAATTTTTAGCATACAGAAGAAATGGCTGCCTCACAGATTACCTATAATCACTTAGGTCTACTTATTATTAAATCCACAGTGTTATGTTTCATATTATTTTTATTTATTCTATGTACTTTCTTTTTAGTTAAGTTCTGTCTCATATCTATAAATGGTTAAGATAATCAAACTGTAGTAAGAAAAATATAAGTAGAAAGTTGTAGGAAAAAATAATCTTTTTATAAATTTTCAAGATAATAATATAATCATCTTATTTTGGATTTAAATAAAATAATGCCACAGCTTCTTGTATAATCACTGGACTATAACATAGTGGCAGGAACAAAGAGAATCTTATTTACCATGGAATACCAAGGAAGGATCTTTCACAGTGCCTGGCACACAAGAGCTGCACCACAGATACTTGCCGACAGGCTGGAATGGGATAAGTTCTCATTGGAAAGGTAGTTCAGGGATGTACCTTTAACAAAGGGGAATGCCAAGCACAGGCAGTGCTAACTAGAAGTACCCTTCAAGGAAATGACCAAACCCATGCATAATTTAGAGAAGCAAAATTTTAGCAGAGTTTTCTATATCCAACACTATTTGAAGAATTTTACAAATTAGAAATCAGCGGTTTGAATAAACCCAGAGCCTGACTAACTATTTGCAGCCTTTGAAATATGCAAAATACATTTCTCCTTTTAGCTTCCAGGTGAGACCTGAAGAATCAGCGTCATTTCAGGAATGGTTTTCATGGCCTTATTCTCAAGGAATAGACAAAACAGTGCCATTAAACACAGCAATATTAACAACCACAAAAGCCAAATAAACAAATGAAGGGATTGGATTTAAAAAGCCGAGGTTTTCTGTAAACCAGTCCAAAATGGGACAGTTTGGGGTCACCAAAGTCAAATCTTAATTGGTATGGGCCTAAATTTTTACTTTTTTAATTTTCTAAATTTTATTTATTTATTTTTAAGTGAGAGGAAGGGAGATAGTGAGACAGAATCTTGCCTGCACCCCAACCAGGATCCACTTGGCAACACCATCAGGGGCCAATGCTCAAATCAACTGAGCTATTTTTAGAGTCTGAAGACCAACCAAACTATCCTCAGTACCTGGAGCCATTGCTTGAACCAATCCAGCCACTGGCTGCAGGAGGGGAAGAAGGAGAGGAGGGGGAGAGGGCAGATGATCACTTCTCATGTGTGCCCTGCCTGGGAATTGAACCTAGGCTGTCCATATGCTAAGCCAATGCTCTATCCACTGAGCCACAGGCCAGGACCTAATTTTTTTTTAACAATAAAATACTGTTGTGTAATGAAAACCAAGTGTAGGACAGAAAGTGAAAGATAAGACTAATAAAATAAGGAGGGGCCGGAGGATAAATGGTCTATTATGACATATTCAGGTGGGGAAACTTTAATTTTTAGAACAGTAGTGATCCTTTGGGATGGACATGATAAGGTGTGTTTTGAGAAAAGAACCAGGGAAAACACACGATTCCTGTCCCCCTGTTCAAAATAGATTATCCATTACTTCAGAGGACCTCTGAGAGCCCTTCCAGAGTATGGGCTTACCTTTCCTCCTACTGACAGGAATTCATGTTTGTTGTTACTTAAGTCTGGGCAGAGGTTTGTAAAAGCCCCAATCAACATAGTATGTGGAAATGATACTATGTGACTACTGGGGCTAGGTCATAAAAAGGGTGTGGCTTCTGCCAGGCTTTTTTTTTTTTTCAGGACACTTGCCCTAGGAGCCAGATCTCCATTTATGAAATGTCAGGCCACATGGAAAGGCCACACACAGATATTCCGGTTGACTGCTCTGCTAAGCTACCGGCCAGCACAGAAGACATCACTGGCAGACTCATCAATGTGAGTGAGAGGGGCTCTGGATAATTTCACTTCCAGACTTTGGTCATACAGCTGAGGTCCGCAACATCACAGAATGGAGACAAGCTGACCCTGTGCTTCTTGTGCAAACTCATGACCACAGAAACTTTGAAAGATAATAAATAATCACTATTGTTTTAAGTCATGGGGTTTGGTGAATTTGTCACAGCAAAAGGTAAAATTGATGCACCAGTTTACCATGTTCCGGAAACTTGGTCAATAATATTCTCATAGATGCACACTTTTAGATCTTGTTCATCTCAATTGCAATGTAGAGATTTCCTCTGAACACTGACACCATCATTTACTTAAGACAGCATTCACTTTAATGGCTAATTCTATAACAACAACAGAAAAAGTTCTTTCATGTGTTTAAGTCAATACTTAAATTTCAGGAAAATGTGTGTGTATACTAGAAATAGATTTATATACTATTATACATCTGTATATACTCTAAATAGATATATATTTAGACTTGCTTTTAGTAAATTATATATCTTTCCATTTTATAAAAAGTGATGACTATAATCTGTCTTTGAGTAAACTACTAATAGAATATATCTGAAACAAGTTTGAAAATTTGTTGAGTCGAGTGGTGAGTGTGCTGACTTGTGCATATGATTAAACATGTGTGGTACAATTTTATAAATACTTTCCTATTATAGGGTGGTTAGAGCTGTCCCTTATACGCTATGCTTTGCTACTGAAGAAAACAGTTGAGGCCTTTTATCCCCTGAATTTAGTTTTGCCAATCCCATTGTGACATCATCAATACGTTACAAAACATTTTTATATGCTAACTGCTGATGAAGTACTTAATATGGAAAATCTGAAAAGTACACTTAAGCTATGGGCACTAATTCATGATGAAACACTGTAACTGACTTTTATTTCACTATTGTGTTTGTGTTTCTACACTTAACATTTCTTCCCACCAGGTGTTGTATTTAAACTTAGAAAACAGAACTGGTAAGTGAAACACTACTACTTAGGGACCAGAAGATCAAATTAATGGCTAGTGTGTGTGTGGTCTGTAAATCCCACGTTATTCCTTTGCTGGCCATTTCAGTCAGTGAAGTGGTCAGGAATAGCTCTTAAAAGCCGCTCCATGCTGAGGCAGTTCTCTGTGTGGAGCACCATGCTCAATGGAGTAAAAGTGAAAGCTCTCCCTTTGTAACCACAGTGAAACTCAAATGCTATCTCTTCTGTCAAGTTTTCCCGTACTACACTCGACTTCCTTTTTTTGCCTGGATTCCCTAATGATAGGTGCTATGCAGTTGAGCGTTGTATTATATAAAAATCGCCAACTCTCTGTGAGCAAGAGCTGTTTCTCACTTCTGTCCCATTCTTCAGGACACCAAGGTTAGGACTTAGAATATCTCAGGCCGTGACAGAAATACTTGCTTTTGGCTTATTGGTTTTAAAACAAGACCAAATAAAAATACTATTAGAATCTGGTGATTATAATCATGATATTTGTATTGCTGATATTTAATAATGTATCTTTCTTCCCTCAAATTGACAGTATTTTCTCTGTGGTCTCACCGTACGTATGCATCAGAATGAACTTCGCACTGTAAGTAATAAGTTATTTAGGCCCATGGCCTTTTAAAAAAAAGTTTTCAGAGTTGTTGGGGAATGGTAGGCATATTTATGAAAATATTCAAAAAATTTTGCATAATAAGCATTTTGTTGGGTGGTGAGAAATTATTAGGTTACAAGCAAGGCGTTTTAGGAGGCAAAAAAAAAAAAAAAGGTTGGATTAATTAATCTCTGAGATGTTTTTCAGCTCTACACATTCTGACACCTCTTATTTAACAACAAGGGCAAATCTCAGGTCCCGCTATGAGTACCTTTAAATTAAATATATTTGCTTGTACATGTAGGCCTATAAAACCCATGCTCAACCGCAAAGTGGCATTTTAAATGCCAACTTTCCTGACTTTCTTGAACCAGTTCACACAGCACAGGCAGAGGAAGGCTCCAGGATGTCTTCATTTTTCACTGATGAAGAACTGTCTGAAAACTGGTGTTTACAAAAACATTCCTTTGCTGATTGTCTGCATCCCCTGCAGGGTTCAAGTGAGCGGTCTAAGAATCTGGGGAGGGCACAGGCGGTGATGGGTGAATGAGTCCTTTCTCGCCATCCTAGAGGTCATCCTCAATAAGGCCACTCTTATGTGGGAGGTGGAAAGAAATCTGATGGCGTCTGTTTGTTTTGGCAGCCTGTGCCCTAAAGATGCACACATCCAGAGAATGACAGAGAGCCATTTTTTCAGGCTAAGCCTAACTTGTGTTTCCATAACACTGTGGGAAGCTGCAAATGTAAACTACACAGGCTTGTCCCCAATCTCTGAACAAACAGCCCTCCGCTTCCTGAGATACCATCCCTATATCATCTTTCATTCACCAAAAACCCATTTTAAAAATTAAAAAAAAAAAGAATGCTGAAGAGATCCATTTTTGTCCCAGTGATCAATGTTATCAAGGAGCTAAAGACTTTTTTCATCAATCCACAAGAGTAGGGGCAACAAATGGCAAGGGAACATCTAGAAAGCGGATATCTCTTCATTAGATTCTTTGCAATCCTTAGAATATCCACTTATTGCTATCCTCAATGTTTCTGTACATATTGTTTTGAAAGCCTGGATCCAAATGGCTTTCCAACTTCGTGCTCTACTCAGGAACAGGTAAAATTGTGTTTTGTTGTCATAAATTTTATGGTTTAGAATTCTTCACAAATCACCTGTTCAAATCCAAGAGTCTTAGAATATAAGATCACAACAGAAGGGACATGAGGCAAAGACATTAGGACCTTTATATTTAAATGTTTGTCTTCAAAGCAAAAGTACTGTGTAGTTCATAAAACGACTATTGTAGAGTGATGTGTTAACAATGCTGTATTAATTGCTGCCACCTGTGCTTTCTTTCTTTTTTCATAGCACATTCTGATTTTCTTTTACTACTTGATTCTGAATGCATATTACACACATACTCACTGTTTTACATTGTTTTATAGTCTTGACAATTTCTGACACTTGGTTAACAAATATTTCTTTCAAACTCTGTTTACATTTCTAATAGTTTTAAATTAGTAAATGAATACGTGTCTCTGAACAGGACTTCATTCATTAACAGAAAGCTATAATTGTTATACAATTTTTTTCTAAAGGTATAGACATAAAAATTCTAATAGCTAGGCTTTTATCATCATACTGAATATCTTGGCAAGCACTATGAAAATTTATGGATATTAACTCATTTTAACTTCACTACAAAGCTACGAAATAAGCGTAAAGGTTATCCTTACTTTAAATAAGACATAACAGTTAATTTACTTGTCCTGCCACAAATAGAATACATATTATACATGAAATATGTTTACCTAGAAGCATAGAGTGAGAAACTCATTATATATTTTTGTGATGTTGAATTTAATGTTTTTATTTTTAAAAAGAACCGATGAAACACAGCTGTTGATTTTGACAGTATGGTAGACTAGATGTTCCACCCAACTTCCTGTTGAAAACAACAAAAATGCTGAGTAAGATAAATGCATCATTAACTGGCAATAAAGGAAAGGAAAATTAGAGGGCAAACACTAGGTGACACATAAACCGGAGGATAACCTGAATTTTGCTTTAGTCCTTAGGGTGTTCAGCAAAACAGTAAAGCCTGGTGAGTTTAAATTAATGAAGTGAGAAGATACACAAGTTACTGAAACCAGAGCTAATTATATGGAGTTTCCATTCTAGGAAGGGAAAGCAAGATCATACATTATGTACGGGCATTTTTATATCATATATATATATCACATATATGTGTGTGTGTATCCATTTATAATATACACACATGTATACATACATATATATAATAGCACATAAATCTATTTATAGTGCATACACACCTACTTTTTCCTGAAATGTAAGTATTGACTTAAACCCATGAAAGTCCTTTTTGTTTTAGAATCTGCCATTAAAGCAAGTAAGTTTTCATAAGTGAATGATGGTTTCAGACTTCAGGAGAATTTCTGTTTTATCTTGCGAATGAATGGAACAGGATCTAAAAGTCTGTGTGCATCTGTTAGGATCTGTATGACCTAGAGGCCAAGTCTATGTAAAATATGCAGATGTATATCAATTGGGAGAAACATGAGAAACTGTTTTCCCGGCTTTCATCAGAGTCTTTTATTATAATTATCTATGTGGTTAGTGTAAAAAAGACTCTTGTTTTTATTATTCTAGGGATCTGCTTCTCAACTTTATACGTAAACAAACGCCATGCACATTTTGCACCTCTGAGAGGAATTTTGGTGTAGGATGTTGTTTGCTTGAGTAAGTCAAAAATATTCCATCTCATCAAGGAGTTTATAGACTTGTTTCTACTTGATCAGTGACTTGAGTAATTAAAAAACCTGTGTATGAGACCAGTGTTGTTACTAAGGTTCAATTTAGGAAAAATATCTCTCATAGATGAGCAGTTTTCCTTCAGGGAATAGTTTAGTCACCTGGCTCTTTACCTCACACTTCTTCACCATTAACTATTTTTATAACGATTTACAATCACTGTGAGAATTATTTGTCAATAATATGTTTTGCTTACTACTCAACATGCACAAATTTATCACAAGCTATTTTCTCAGAGAAATGGACCCCTGGTTTCTAAAGTTGAAAAGAATTACAGCATCTTTATCTATAGGTTTTGGTGATCTAAAATTTTTTAAATATTTGAAAGAATGTTATGCAGAGTCTATATTCAGCTCCTAGTATAAACAGTAATAGAGTTTTTGTTAAGCAAACAAAAAAACAAATAAATATAACCTTGAGGAAATTGTGTTTTAATGCATGGTTTAAAGGAATATTTAAATGACTTATAATAAATTTTTAATAGTTAACAATTTTTTTTACTTTTAAAAAGTAACCATTCATAATATAAGTAGCTAAAGAATATTTCTAGAAGTTGAGTTCTGGGAATACAGCAATGAGAAGACAGACAAAAATCTGGCTTGCATGGAGTTTCCATTCTAGGAGGGGCAAGCAAGATCATATATTATATATGGGCATTTTTATATCATAAAAATCATGGCCCTAAATTTTAACTGTAACTATATCTGTATTTTTTTCCTAAGGTAAAGAAACATTAAATAGGCATGATTTAAAATTATTTAGAATAATTTTAGATGTTATAGAGGACTCAGTCAGAAAAAAAATTAAGGTCAAAAGTGTCTTTTCTAGAACCTGGCCGGTTGGCTCAGTGGTAGAGCATCGGCCTGGCGTGCAGAAGTCCGGGGTTTGATTCCCGGCCAGGGCACACAGGAGAAGCGCCCATCTGCTTCTCCACCCCCCCCCCCCTTCTTCCTCTCTGTCTCTCTCTTCCCCTCCCGCAGCGAGGCTCCATTGGAGCAAAGATGGCCCGGGCACTGGGGATGGCTCCTTGGCCTCTGCCTCAGGTGCTAGAGTGGCTCTGGTCGCAACAGAGCGACGCCCCGGAGGGGCAGAGCATCGCCCCCTGGTGGGCAGAGCGTCACCCCCTGGTGGGCAGAGCGTCACCCCCTGGTGGGCGTGCCGGATGGATCCCGGTTGGGCGCATGCGGGCATCTGTCTGACTGTCTCTCCCCGTTTCCAGCTTCAGAAAAAATATATATATATATATAAATAAAAAAGTGTCTTTTCTAGTCAAAAATGTATAATAACTATTTCCCTATAAGAGATCTACATCCCATCCTTTGGCTCCACAGCTAAACTGAGCTTAGCCTTTGTTTTTCCTTTTACCAGTATCTATGGCTTTCATTTAGATTGGCTGTTTCAATTGACTTAATTCAGAATAATGTTAAATTTTCAAACAATTTATTAATTATTTTTTTCTGTTAAATTACCTAATCATTCTACCTAAGTCATCCAGTACATTTATTCCCTTAGGCCTCAGAATAAACTAACTTTTATGCAAAGGCTAATCTCAGGCAAAGAACTCTCACGGCCTTCCCATTGGGTAGACCAGGGTCTGTTGTTTGTCTGCCTAATGAAGGACATATACCATCTGAGGAGCATTGAGGAGGCTATCAATATTCTAGAGTTATGGAGATACTCTCAGAGCCATGGAAGGCTTTCTAAGTATCCTCTGCGATTTGGAGAATCTGGCATCAACCAGCTATGTCCAGATCTAGGATATGGACTCAACTTTCTGTCTAGGTGTTCAGTGGCTCAGAGCATGAGTAGTCCTAGGTTTATAGCAAAGCTCTGCTACTAACTAGCTGTGTAATTTTTGGAAAGATATTTGCCCTTTTATTTTCTTCATTTATAGATGGTTGTGTGGTTATAATGGAGGTTTATATGGTAATAAATAAAAGAAGAACTTAGCTCAGTATTCAATAAAAGTTGACTATTCCTAGTTGTTTTAGGTGCAATTTTATTCCATGCCAGGCTTTCAATTCCAGTGTGAATGTTATCCAAAACCATGTATTTCAAATTACTATTTATGGCACATAAAAGAGTAATAAAATAAATAAAAATTCACATTATTAGAATAGAGTAGAACAGAACATATTAGAAAGCACCATATAAAATTAGAATGAGTGTACTCTACAACATGGCACTTATAGTTAACAATACTGTATTGTACACTTAAGAATGTGCTTAAAGGGTAGATCGCATGTTAAATATTCTTACTAAAAAAGAAAAAATGAATTAAAATATAAATTTTGTTACAAGAGAAAAAAATAAATATGTTTATTCTTTCATAAAAATTTGTTTTGGATGATATATATGTAGGATTTGATGTAATATGTATTTCCTAATTTGAGTCACACTCCAAAAAGCTAGAAAAACACTGATCTAAAGTTCATTCTGGTAAATTAATTTGTTTGGCATTGATAAAAACAAATCTCTGTTCTTAATAGAAAGGGGGGAGTTCATCATGCAAAGCACCAAATGGCCCAGCCATTCCCATTTCAGTATTGTTGAATTAAATTTGCCACAATGTAGTAACTGAAAAAAAAATGGAAGAAGCTGTATGCAGGAATTATATTATGTGATTTAGCTTTATATGAGCCAATGGTTTCACAAGATTGGCTCAGGGTCTGTGAGTTGATTGTGTAAAATTAGATATTTTGTGCCAAATGTACCCTTTCCAAGAAGAAAGCATTAAGACATAAATCACATTACATTTGCAACTGATGGTTGTTGGCACCAATTTAACGCCAACAGGAATCCCCAATTTGGGGTGCAGTGAAGAAGGAAACTTTATTCAGTGCAAAAGAGCTCAGTTGTAATACAGCATGGCTGTGAAAACAGCACAGGCTATGAGACGGCCTTGGGACCAGTCCCCTCTCTGGCAGGATAGCTTTGCTCTGTTCCATGCTGATCTGCTCTGCTCCAGTGAGAGACATCTTTGCTGTTTCATCTCCAGGCAGGGAAATGCAGTCTTCAGTCTTCAGTGGAAAGGGAAATTCCCTCTCAGAACCAGAGACAAGAGTCCCTGGCCCTAGCCTCTGACTGGTCCATCCTCAAGCAAATAAGGATTTCAAATCCTTGAAGTCTAATTGGTCTAAAAAGCACTGTCATGACTGGTCAGAATAGAGCCACTTTGGTCAGTGAAGAGGCTAATGGGGTATAGCTTCGTGGCTATGACTGGATGGGGAAAGCCTTAGTCTGTTGATTGAACTAACATTCTAGGAATATCTGTACAAGAACTGATGGCAGAAACAGTGCAGGCAGGCAGTTCACTGCAGAAGCAGGTAGGTAGTTCAATGCAGGCTTCTCCATGAACTGTTATTTGCTTGAGAGGCTTCGGTGTAGAAATGGCTGGTAGACATTGTATTTTAAAATTTGAGCCCTGTTAGGCCTAGGAAAACTTCTTAGTAGGTTTTTTTTGTTGTTGGTTTTTGGGTTGTTTTTTTTTGACAGAGACAGTGAGTCATAAAGAGGGACAAATAAAGATACACAGACAGGAAAGGAGAGAAATGAAAAGCATCAATTCTTAGTTGTGGCACCCTAGATGTTCATTGACTGCTTTCTCATCTGTGCCTTGACCAGGGGCAACAGCAGAACAAAGGACCCCTTGCTCAAGCCAGCGATCTTGGGCCTCAAGCCAATGACCATGGGGTCATGTCTATAACCCCATGCTCAAAGCAGCGACCCTGTGCTCAAGCTGGTGAGCCTGCGCTCAAGCCAGTGATCTCAGGGTTTTGAACTAAGTCCTCCATGTCTCAGTCCAATGCTCTACCCACTGTGCCACTGCCTGGTCAGGCTTATTAAATATTTTCTTACTCAGGATTCACACTTGGTTGATTCAGTGAAATTGTAGCAAGGTTGTATTGTTGAAATAATAGTGCAGCTATACAGTTGGTGACTAAAGAACATTTTTAAAAATGAGCAACAGATCAATTTTTCTTTTTCTTTTGCATCTTTGTCTGTCCTCATGAGTATGTTGTATATAATAGTAGCTTTTTAAAATGAGCTTCAGCTGATTAGTATTGACTATATCAAGCAGATGAAGGGGGCTCGTAATGAAGTGGCTAAAACCAATTGTACAAACATTCTTGGTAACTAATGAAAACAGTCCAAGAGTATAGGGACCTGATTCTTTGGCCTTGCCTGGCTCCAGGGAATTGAAGTCTCACATAACATGGGTTTCGTTTAGTGTTTTCCACTCCAACAGAAGTTTTCTTTGTAAGACTCCTGTAAGTAGCATACCGATGGGGCTAAAGGAATGACTTTTTAAAAATCTGTTCTGTTTTTTTTTTCTCAGATTTTAAAAATATATTAACTTTGGGTTCAGCTCATCTTTCCCACAGAAAAAGAAAGCAGAGCAAGTGCGTGTTTTCCTCTGCCCTGGGCTCTGATGTTTCCCTTCAGTACGGAGGGAAGTCGAGAGGGCATATGTCTGGGTCACAGAGGAAGATCTCAGCTGTGGTTTTCAATGTGCGAGTAGGTGGTCCCAGCCTTCTTGGAAAAAAACAGTAGGAACATAATAAAATGACTGCAGGGATAAAGTAGCTTTGTCAATCTGCCATCAAAGACAGTAGTTCCTCTTTTGCTAATATGACAAGGTTGTTCTAGCTAATGTTACAAACCTTCGGAAAAACCAAACCCTGTAGAGTGAGGAATTCCAAATGAATCACTTCTTGAAAAAAAAAAAATTTTTTTTAATTATTAAAAACACGTACTGACCATATCAGTGTCATATGAACTGCATCTTAGCTGCAGAAATGTCCTGTGGACAACAGAAGAAATACGTCAGTGGCCCATAGCTACAGGATACAGGCTATTGAGAGACTCACATGCCAGCCACAAAAATATATATACATATATATAACACCAGAACCACACAAGTTAGGTTGTGTTATGTATGCAACTGGTAAGGAGTAAAATGTTGCCAATCATCCCATTCAGAGGAATTAAGGGACAACAAACTTGTGATCAATTAAATCAGATATGCCACATTATTTTTCAGAAATCTTTTATTATAGTCTTCTTATCAGTGATAATATATTCCAAGACTCCATGTGGAGGCCTGAGATCATGGATAGTACCAAACCCTAAAAGCCATATATTTTTCCTAAGCATCCATACATGTGATAAAGTTTAATCTAAAAATTAGATACAATAAGAGATTAATAATAATAACTCATAAAAATAGAACAATTAGAACAATATACTCTAATAAAAGTTAAGTGAATGTGGTCTCCCTCTGACTCTCTCTGTCTCAAAATATTTCGTTGTACTATACTCACCTTTCCTCTTATGATAAGGTGAGATGAGGCAATGCCTATATGTTGAAATGAAGCAAGGTACTCAAAATGACATGCAATTTCAAACTTATGAATTGCTTATTTCTGGAATTTTTCATTCAATATTTTCAAACTGTGGTTGACCACAGGTAACTGAGACCATGGAAAGCAAAACCAGGGGTAAGAGGGGACTGCTATATATGATTTATAGATCTAGAGTTCTCTGGTTATGCAAATTGTGACATATAAACTGTTAGTGGCTTGAGGAAGATATCTAGAAATCTTGAATAGTTAACTGTGGACTAATTAATTAATTAGCATTCTTCTATGGTAATGTTTCTTTCATCTTGTTTACTTCAGCTCTATTTCCATGCATTATTTTTGTATATCACAAAGAGAAGCAAATAAACAAGATACTGAATTCTCAGTTGCTTAGGCATTGCATGCATACACGCCCATTATAGGATACGATGGAACTGAGTTGGAAACTGTGGTGCAAATAAGAAAAGAAATTGTCCCTCTCCTAATGCTAGGAGGGGAGAGTGATTGAAAGATGATACAAATAACATTTCAAGGTGCTTATATAACAGGTATGACTAACTCAAATCTTTCTTACATACATGTCATAGCCTATGTAAAGAAAATATACAAGCAGAGTTGAAGTTTCTAGGTTAAATAACTCCCAAGAGCATAAAATATTATCTCCTTTTCTGAAGTGTTGAGTCACTGTTTAAATATTGCATCTTTATTGGACATTATTACTATTGTCTGTATCTTCATGGTCAGATTTTTACTTCCACAATATATTGTGATTTTAATCACTTTTGACTAAACCTTGTCATAACAATTATTCCAATTTAAATACTACCTAGATTCTTTAAATACTACTAAGCATACTTGTACTCATTTCTTAAATGACAATTTAGTTCTACATTGTATGGCAGGCACAGAATAAAGTTAATGAAGGACAGGTTATGAGTTTATTTCCTGGCAACCTAATTAACTTTATTCTCTTCCAAAGCCACAGAAAGTAGCCTTGTTCCAGCCAGATCTTTCACAAATGTAGGGCATTTGCCCCACAATTGATTGAATAAGGAATCAATATAGAGCCCTATCACCAATGCTGAAGACAATGCTGCAATCCTAGGACTTTAGAGTCGGTGAGTTCTTTTTTCACTTGCTGTGAGTCAGGAAGAGAGAGAGAAAGAGGAGAGGGATGAAGAAGAGAAGCAGATAATCACTTCTTATGGGTGCCCTGACCCGGGACTGAACCCAAGCTGAAGTTCTTCTATCCACTGATAGTGGGTTTTAAATAAGCCCATTTTCGTTTCATTTCACTGATCATCCACACTCTAGAAAGTCAGAGGTGCTGGATCAAAACCAGAGAGGCAAGATATGCCTATATAATTTATAACTGAATAAACAGCTTTAGATAGAAGGCAAAAATGCAAGTGCTACACAAATCTCTGTAAATCTTAATATTTGGAGATAAGAGGTTTTGCTCTGCAATGTTTACTATTTAGAGTTTTGTCCAGTGTACGTTTCAAAGGTTTCAGTGATCACCTCTTCATGGGGATTCCATGATCTGAGAGACCTCGTCAATAGGAAGTTTATCCCACTGTGGTTCTTATGTTTTTAACCAGACATTTTTGAGGTCTTGATGTCGTTCAACTATTTCTGTGGGGACCACATGAATTTTATGGGATTCATTCCATTTATTTTTATTTAGGGAGGAACCTGTCAGGAATTTCTTTTGCCACAGAGTAGACACATTTTGTGATTATTATTTGTTCTTTGTAGAATATTGATGGAGTTTTTGGTGTTAGAAGTCCAGCAGAGCTGAGAATTTAAAGGTCATGGTAGAGAGTTTGAAGATAATTTAAAGATTTACGGAAAATAGTTTCTAGCTTGGCAAATAACAAATAAAAATGATAATTATGAATTTGGGTTTCATGATTCATTGACATTACACAGATACTTCAATTACTTTAACAATAGATTGGTAAATTTAGAAAAAAAATGAATCAGTTCACATTATTCATACTGGGAGTTTAATCCCTCGGAGGTGAAGTATTCACTTGATTGACAATTCTTTTCTTACTTTTCTATCATTTTGTTTTTACATTTTGTAGATAAGACTAAATGTAGAGTTGTGAGGAAAAGTCAAGTCTAAGTGGAAAAAATCTTAATTGTATTTTAATTAATTTAATGAGCAAGGAGGTTAAAATATAGATATTTGGTAAGAAATACCATTAATAGTTCTCTGTATAGAAGTACTGGAATAGTATAGGTAGATTATATTACTCATACCATTTCATCACAATGGAAAATTTATAAGAAAAAAAAGGAGAATTTAAAAAAAAATTTTCTTTCATCATGATTTTTCTCAAACCTCACATAATCTCTGTTGTCATCATATTTCTTTCTTCACAGACCTGCAAATGTCTTTTGTGTTTTTTTTTCTTTCTGCCAAAAATGTTTCTTTTTCCTCTCTGTTACTCAATATCTAACCCACTTTTCAATCCTCATCCTTCATAATATCTTCCCTGACTACTTTTATTCACCCTGATCTCAACCTTTACTGCTCTGAGCCAGCCTTCTCCAAAGTAGAACTGAAACATTTGTTTGTTTTAAAATTTCAATTAGATTGCAAGTGCTTTGTGAACCAGGGCCTTGGTTATTTCACAATAAAGTAGTTCGCTATTTTCAAGAGACATTAAAAAAACATTGATGTGATAAGAAATATGCTAACAAAGTAACCTGACCAGTGGTGGCACAGTGGATAGAGTGTCGACCTGGGATGCTGAGACCCAAAGTTTGAAACCCTGAGGTCTCTGGCTTAAATATGGGCTCGTAGTACTTGAGCAGAGGCTCGCTTGTTTGAGCGTAGGATCACTGACATGATCTCATGGTTGCTGGCTTGAGCCCAAGGTTGCTGGCTTGAGCAAGGGGCTACTGGCTCGGCCTGCTCCCTCTCCCCACTCCAGTCAAGGCACATATGAGAAGCAATCAATGAAGAACTAAAGTGATACAACTAAGAGCTGATCATTTTCATCTCTCTCTCTCTTTCTAAAAGAAAAAAGAAAGAAAGAAATATGCTAACAAAAGAAAAGACAAAGCGCAGAAAGGTACCAGCAGTGATTAAAGAAACTAAGCCTGAATCAGGTGAAAGTATAGCTTAAGAGAGATGGTAACACAGCACGTAAGCAAACAAGAAATTATAAGACATACAACGAAACTGTAGGATCTAATCCAAAATCAAAAAAAAGAATGAATAAATAAAATAAGAAAGCACAGATATCACAGATTGGACAAGGCCTTTAAAGATAACTATGATAAATATTCTATTAAAGAACACCAGAGCAAAACTAAATGATATGTATGAACAGGTGGGAAATCTCATCAGAAAAAAATGGAAACTATAAAAGTGGAATATCAAGAATAAGTGTATTTCACAAGATAATAAAAATGACAAAGATATTAGAGCTGAGAGAATTCATTTGCAGCAAATGTGTACTACAAGAAATCCTAAGAGAAGTTCTTCAGGCAGAAGGAAAAGTGATGGCTTGTGGAAACTTTCATCAGTGGGAAGAAATAAAGAACACTATAAAGGAAACCACTCAAAAGTAACAAGAATGATGAAGAGAATCCAATCTATCTATAATGTAACTTTTATAGACATTTTAAAACCTCAAGGTACAGAAAAAAAAGGAGCAACCAAAATAGGAAAGGTCAAATAGGGGTATGGGAAGATGCAAAGAAAGAAATGACTACAGAATTCAGTCAAAGCTAAATTTTTTCATAAATATTAACATTTAAAATTGTTTTCAGATAAAAATGACAAAATGAAAAGGATAAAGTAATAAGCATTAACTCCTGTCACCACTAGGGGAATGGTTGTATGGACTGCCAGAAGGAGTTTCCATGAAGCCCATATAAGGCTAAGTCTTAAAATCTGGGAAGGCTGAAATTAATGGGGAAACACATAGACAAGATATATTAATTATTGCTAACTTGTCCTCCCATAAATTAATCTCAGCCAAGCAGGGATAAAAATCCTTTACTCGACTGCCACCCAACTGCCACTTATGTTTCTACATAAACTAATCTCAATATAGCATCCAAAGGGGTCCTTTGGAAATTCAAATCAGATAGTGATAATTCTACTCAAAACCTGCCAATGAGTTGTCATCTCACACAAATTCAAAATCAAAGCCTTACCAAAGCTTATAAGGTCCTCTATGACGTGACCCTCATAATCTCCAGGAAGCTCTCTTCAAGTAACCCTGGTACACTTGCTGTTCCACAAACACATCATCCCTTTCCTGCCTTGGACTTTATTCTAACTGCTCTAATAGGAATTCTCTTCCTCCAGATACTGGCAATGCCGGTGACTTCTTCAATGTCATCTTTTCTTAAAGTCACCTTATTGGTGAGGACTTTCTTGACCAATTTATTCTACTCTTCTTGTACCTTGGCAATTCATAGTCCCTTTTCCTGCCTTTTTATTATATAACATTTAATACCAACTGATATACCTATATATATTTTTTACCTGTTTCTTTGCTCTAAACCTCCCCTCATTAGAATAATGCTTTGTATTTATTTTATTCCTGTTCTTCAGTACTTTAAATAGTACTTGTCATATAGTAAGTAATCTCTAATATTTATTGAATACACCAATAAAGTAACAGATATATAATCATTGCTTAGGAAAGAGAAAAATTAATGAACATATTTGTGAGCAACTCAATAGATATTTCTGCTTGGGGAAATAAAAATAAGTTTATACCCCTAAACTCTAAAAAAGACCTGTTTGGTCTCTAATTTTCTGATTCTCAAAATCTTTATCTATTAAGTGAGACTCATGAAATGCATGTGTTATGGGGATGCCATAAAGACTAAATAAAAGAACGTGGAGAACCAAGTACAG
The DNA here is from genome assembly GCF_036850765.1 of Saccopteryx bilineata. Taxonomy (NCBI): domain Eukaryota; kingdom Metazoa; phylum Chordata; class Mammalia; order Chiroptera; family Emballonuridae; genus Saccopteryx; species Saccopteryx bilineata. Next base: position 28,124,705 of record NC_089501.1, on the reverse strand, counting down.
TAGTTCCTGGCATATCTTCACATGGACAAGGGTGTCTTCAGCACATATTGTTCTCCATACAACTTTCACTGACAGTTACCAGGCAAACCCTAAATTATCTCAAGAAGCATTCCTGGGACATATTATTTTTCCCCTAAAGGGAAAGAAATACTCCACCTCACCCACCCACCAAACAACAAAGACACTCATTAGTAAAAGAATGTCTGGGGCTTCTTTTATGCTTTTAAAATAGTATTTTTCCTTCTCATTTCAAAAAATCAGCTAATCTTATCCAAATTCTAAATAAATAAATAAATAAATAAATAAATAAAATTATTTACATGACTATAACTTATGATTAGATGTATACAAATCGGTTTCTAACCTTATCTACACATATGTAGCTATCCTCAGTTATGCATAGAGATACTCATCCAAAAATTACTGGCTAGATAGCTTAAATATAAAAAATGGGTAACTTGGTTGCCCAAGATTTTCTGAAGTTTCCTGTTATTTTAGAAAGGGGAAAACATTGCAAAAAAAAATGCAATCATTATGTTAACTATACTAATGCGTGCCTATACTCTGATGCCAACAAAGTACAGGTGAAGAGATTTGGATTTTTAATGCTCTTTCTTTCCCAGCCCAAATGATTTTGTAAGATTTGTGCTCTATTTCTAGGTATTGAAATCTTTTTCATCCTTTCAGGGTCCTCTGCATCCCAATATTTTCAATGCCACATTTTAAGTTGGGTTCTAGAAGAACTCTTTTATAAAGTTATTGTTTTTATGGAGTATCTTTGTCGTGACCTTTGGAACAGCTTTTAGCAGCTGCATTTTAGCCCCAGTAAGAACCCTAAAGCAAGTCGGTGTTCACTCTTTTCTTACTTCACTGCTGGGAAGGAAACTAAGCTTCGCATCATAATTTTTTTCTTTCTGAAGATATGGTCTTTGATCAGTTTCTATGACCTAGCTTGACAAGGGGGTGTGAAGAAACCAGTGCTGTTCCCAAGCTCATGGACCTTCACTCCTCTGCTGTAGGGCTTGCTGGCTGCCATTTTATTTTTTTGATACTTAACAGTCACAAAGCTAATAAAATGTTATATAGTAAGGATATTATGAAAATATAATCTCAAGAAAGAATGACTAAAAGTCTTTGAGATGAGAAACCAATTAAAATTTTATTTTAAAAATTAACTTTATGCCTTGCCTGACCAGGCAGTGGCGCAGTGGATAGAGCGTTGGACTGGGATGCAGAGGACCCAGGTTTGAGACCCGAGGTTGCCAGCTTGAGCACGGACTCATCTAGTTTGAGCAAAGCTCACTAGCTTGGACCCAAGGTCACTGGCTCAAGCAAGGGGTTATTCGGTCTGCTGTAACCCCGCGGTCAAGGCACATATGACAAAGCAATCAATGAACAACTAAGGTGTCTCAAAGAAAAACTAATAATTGATGCTTCTCATCTCTCTCCATTCCTGTCTGTCCCTAACTATCCCTCTCTCTGACTCTCTCTCTGTCTCTGAAAAAAAAAAATTAACTTTATGCCTTATGTAAGTAATCTGTTGGCAATTTGGAAATTCCTAATGGCTAAGGATTAACTAGATGGAGAGACATGATTGACAAACTAAGACAGGAGCAGGGAGATACACTAAGTGAAATTGTGCTAGGATTATTTTTTCTTCTCTTTTTTTAATTTTTCTTTTGTGAGAGAGAGAGGCAGTGAGACAGAGAGACAGAGAGAGGGACAGATAGGGACAGACAGAAAGGGAGAAAGACAAGAAGTATAATTCTTTGTTGTGTCACCTTAGTTGTTCATTGATTGCTTTCTCATATGTGCCTTGACAGGGGGGGAGAGGGGGCTGCAGCTGATCCAGTGACTCTTTGTTCAAGCCAGCGACCTTGGGCTTCAAGCCAGTGACCTTTGGGCTCAAGCGAGGGACCATGGGTTCATGTCTATGATCCCATGCTCAAACCAGCAACTCCATGCTCAGGCCAGCAACCTCGGGGTTTCCAACCTGGTCTCTGCATTCCAGGTCGAAGCTCTATCCACTGTGCCACTCCCTGGTCAGGCTAGAATTCTTCTTCAGTGTAACTATACTCAAATAACTATGCATCTGATTCCCTTAAAAAACTCTCTTCTTTTCCCTGTCTCTTCTCATGTTCAGCCCTTTTCTTCCGTATTTCTCTTGCCATCCAAAAGATTATTTCACTAAAAGAAAATGAGCCACTGTCTTCTAAATCAGTTCTCTTAAATTGTTTTATTATAGATTAACTTTTTCTCCCTTTCAGGAAGTAAGAATATCATATTTGATTGAGAGAGATACATATTGGAAAAAATCTGAACACCTTGGCTGCTTGTATTTGGGAATACGTCATACTTTTTTCTGTGTCACCTAGAGGGCAAATTAAATCTTTTAGAAAGTAGTATATCTTCATGAATTGTTTTTAGTTATTTGGGACACAGAATTTAAAATATTTCTTCTCCTCTTCAAGGGAATTTTACTTCCTGTGTGGTTCAGAAGTTTGATTATCTGAGTCTCACTGAGAAATAAGTTAAATGTCAAATAACCTTATAAGAACATTAGCAGAGAAATCCTGCTCTGCCACCAGCTCTGTGAATCTGAGCAACTTACTTCAACTTTCTAGGCCTTGCTTTTATAATGAGGAGTTTTTTGGGGTTTTTTTGTATTTTTCTGAAGTTGGAAACGGGGAGGCAGTCAGACAGACTCCCGCATGCACCCGACCGGGATCCACCTGGCATGCCCACCAGGGGGCGATGCTCTGCCCATCTGGGGCATTGCTCTGCTGCAACCAGAGCCATTCCAGCGCCTGAGGCAGAGGCCATAGAGCCATCCTCAGTGCCCGGGCCAACCTTGCTCCAATGGAGCCCTGGATGCAGGAGGGGAAGAGAGAGACAGAGAGGAAGGAGAGGAGGAGGGGTGGAGAAGCAGATGGGCACCTCTCCTGTGTGCCCTGGCTGGGAATCGAACCCAGGACCCCTGAATGCCAGGCCGTTGCTCTACCACTGAGCCAACCGGCCAGGGACTATAATAAGGAGTCTTAACTACTACATGTCTAAGTTCATACTGAGTTCTAATTTATATGATTCTGAATTCAGAGAGACAAGACAGTTGTGGAAGAAAAAGGCTTCGATGAATTAGGTGGTGTTTTTGTAATGTATTGTATTCTAATTTGTGAAACGTAATCTCTCAACTATATCTCCATTTTCTCCCTGGGGAAAACTAGAATAATAATATCTACTTCAGAGAGGATTTTCCTTTCATATGTACTTATAGATAATCTTTAAATAATAAAACACGCAATTGACAATCAAGACCTTACAAGCAAATACAAAAATTATTGTATGTGTTAAGAAACACAGATTAGGCCCTGGCTGGTTGGCTCAGCGGTAGAGCGTCGGCCTGGTGTTTGGATGTCCTGGGTTCTATTCCCAGCCAGGGCACACAGGAGAGGCGCCCATCTGCTTCTCTACCCTTCCTCCTCTCTTTTCTCTCTTTATCTCTCTTCCCCTCCGGCAGGCAAAGCTCCACTGGAGCAAAGTTGGCCTGGATGTTGAGAATGGATCCATGGCATCCACCGGAGGCACTAGAATGGTTGCAACAGAACAGTGCCCCAGATGGGCAGAGCATCGCCCCCTGGAGGGCTTGCTGGGTAGGTTCTGGTTGGGTGCATGTGGGAGTCTGTCTCTCTGCCTCCCTCCTTCTCACTTCAGAAAAATAAAAAAATAAAAAAAAAAGAAGAAAAGAAAAAGAAAGAAAGAAACACAGGTTAGCCCTGGCCAGTGGGCTCAGCGGTAGAGTGTCAGCCTGGCATGTGGAAGTCCCAGGTTCGATTCCTGGTCCGGGCACACAGGAGAAGTGATCATCTGCTTCCCCATCCTTCCTCTCCTCTCTCTCTCTCTTTTTTTCTCTTTTTCTCTGCCCCTCACACAGCCATGGCTTGAAGGAGTTGAGCAAGTTGGCCGTGGGTGCTGAGGATGGCTCCATGCCTTGCCTCAGGCACTAACATAGTTCAGGTCCTGAGCAATGGAGCAGTGGTTCCAGGTGGGCAGAGAATCAGCCCCAGATGGGGGTTGCCAGGTGGATCCTGGTCAGGGCATACACAGGAGTCTATCTCTCTGCCTCCCTGCCTCTCACTTAAAAAAATAAACATAGATTATATTTTGTAGGATATCAGGGAAAATGTATGGTTCCATTGGTCCACTGTTCTCATACTGTATTTTTCTTTTATAGAAGATTCTTGGTAAGAAATATGTTGTAGGAATCATTGAGCTCTCACTTAGATGTCAGTAAATTGGGATCTCATCTTCTGAAGATTGCCACAGAGGCGGCAATGTGTGGGGTGGTTGTGTGTGGGAGAAGCTGTAACACCATTTATCCCAGAGTCCCTTCTCAGATTCAAAATGATAGAAGAGCGCTGAGGTAGGTGTAATAAAGAGTTATGAGCCCTGGCCGGTTGGCTCAGCGGTAGAGCGTCGGCCTAGCGTGCGGAGGACCCGGGTTCGATTCCCGGCCAGGGCACACAGGAGAAGCGCCCATTTGCTTCTCCATCCCTCCCCCTCTCCTTCCTCTCTGTCTCTCTCTTCCCCTCCCGCAGCCAAGGCTCCATTGGAGCAAAGATAGCCCGGGCACTGGGGATGGCTCTGTGGCCTCTGCCTCAGGCGCTAGAGTGGCTCTGGTCGCAACATGGCGACGCCCAGGATGGGCAGAGCATCGCCCCCTGGTGGGCAGAGCGTCGCCCCTGGTGGGCGTGCCGGGTGGATCCCGGTCGGGCGCATGTGGGAGTCTGTCTGACTGTCTCTCCCCGTTTCCAGCTTCAGAAAAATACACACACACACACACACACAAAAATGTGTAAAAAAAAAAAAAAAGAGTTATGACACTTTCCAAGAATTAAGAAGACTGACCAAAGTCACGTCTGTATTAGCCAGAGTTGGGTGCTCAGGAATACTTGGGACCTTCTTCATGATGATTCTTCAGTCAGAGTCAGATTCTTGTGGAAACATATCCTGCTTTTCAGATGACTCTAGAAACCCACTAAGTGACATACAGTGTCATCACATTGTGTATATATGTGTACTTCGCTTTCCCTGATTTCTTATTCATTTCATAAAAATTCCTGCCCATTTCATCTTTTGGGTCTTTTGTCTCAATTCACTGCTCTACATGACATCTGCATCTTGTAAAATTTTCCTACTTGCATATTTTCATTTCAAACGTGTTCATGACAGTTTTATTGTCACAAATGAACTTGTTTCTCCTAACTTTTGCCAGTTCACAGACACCTTATTTAGAGGAGACAAGAAGACATTTTTCTTCAGTTAGAATACACAGATTATGAATCTTCACAGGCTTAAAATTCTTATCTACGAAAGCTGTGACACTCACACTGATCCAAGATTAATCAAACTTTCATTGCTTCTAAACCCAGAACAACAGAGTTCAGTGAATGTTTAGAAACATAATTCTGACTGCCCAGATCTATTTCTTAAGTCTCTATGTATTTTAATAATTTAATTTAGGTGGCTAAGTGGCTTGTGCAATGCATGTCACTCTTACATTTTGTTAAGATATATTGTGCATGACTGCCTTTATTGGGAGCTGAAAATTAACAGGCAAAGGGCTTACTTCCAATGAGGTAAGGGATCAATCAGTGTTTACCTGTATCAGAAATGCACTTATTGATTTAATGGGCCATGTTTGTTTATTGCTCATTATGTTTACCAGGCACTGTTAAGTCTGAAGAAATAATGATGACCTATCTATTCAGACATGATCTTTGCTCTCACAAATCTCAGACAAGAATAAACAGACAATTATAACACAACATGTAAATTGCGAGGATGAAGCATTACCTAGAAGGGATGTCTAATCCAGACTCTGGGGATCAATAAAGGATTCCCAGAAGCTGTGGAATCTATAGTGAGACTTGTGAAGTGGGTAGATGGAAACCAAGTGTTCTGGCTATCCACTGCTGCATAACAAACAACCCCAAGACGTAGTGGCATAAAACAACTGTTTCCCTACGTTACAATTTGGACAGGGCTTGACTGGGAGTTTCTTGAGCTCCAAGATACTCATATGATATGTTATGTACCAAAACCTGTCCTCTGGAACACTCTTTTTTCTTAGTGGCTCAAGGCTCAGAGAGTGAACTAAGAGACAGATGGAATCAGTAAGCCCTTCTCTGACCAAGGCTCGTTATCACACAGCATCCCTCCTTCCAGATTTTACTGTTTTTGAGTCACACGGGAAGTCCACATTTAAGGGGGAAAGATACTCAAGGTTATAAATAAAAGAAGGCAAGTTTCTTTGGAGAGCTATCTATGGAGATCAGCTCCTTAGCAGGTGATGGAAAAAACAGAGGGTACTGACTCTGACAAGGAAAAAAAATGGCTTTATTTATTTATTTTGAAGAATTAGAGAGATTAGTTCTATATACTGTAGTAGTGAAATACATGATACACGATATTTATCATCTTTTCTCTTTATCCAGTATGAATTATACATATCCTTTGGGAGTTACAATCTGTAAGATTTTTCTTACTATACTCAGCTATCTTCCCCCCCGCCCCCCATCAAAAGCCCACATAGCTTCCAATTTCCCGGAGAGAGGAAATAACCATGGAAGTCATTGGCCATGATCTGTTTCCATTTGATCCTTGTCCTAAAATATTTTAACTATTCCAGCGCAGCATGTCAAGCCAAGTTTAAGCTATGGAATAAACACATTCCCTATGGCATGAAAGGACTGCTCAGTCTGCGTGTAGCACGCTTGCCAACACAAGTAGGTAATACTAGCTGGTGTCTATCACTTTTCCACACCATGTTAACACTGTACAACATGAAGTTCTTGACTTAATTTGAGGCAAGTCTCTAATCTTACCCATTTATTCTACTGATTAAGTCCTGTTTATTCCTCCTGGTAATCGGGGCCAAGAAAAAACTGGCCAAAGATCTAAGGAGGCTTAGAAGGAGATATTCCAAACACCACAATTTTAAAAAATAAGTCAAATCAAACCTGGAATAATTCATATGAGATCACCTATTTTTATTGCTAATGAAAGTGAGGGCAGGCTGTTGCCTTCATTTCTAATATTAAAAAATTTTAATTTAGATATAAAAATTTCTTTTGTCTCAGATTTTAAAGTCTCGGTGTAAGCCATTTCTAGGTTACAAAATAAAAATGGCCTAATCAAAAACAAAGACACTTTTTTTTCCTCTGCCTGTTCTGGATAAACCTCTGTTCTGAGTTGCTTGCACATTAAATCCATAGTGTACTTAAGAAATAACTACTCACCCGATAAGCAAGCATTTCTCTGTGGGGTGATTTTTAAAAAAAATACAAATAGAATAGAAAGTTTTAAGATCTAGAGGCCATTTTTTACTCTCTTGTTTCAAGTACTCAGTACAGAATTCCTGTGAAATTGTGCATCTGAACATTAATTTCTTTTTCTTTATATATATATATATATATATATATATATATATATATATATATATATATAAAAGAGGAAGGCATTTTATTGCCATAAATCCTTCTGTGTGGGTCTAAGGAGCAGGTGGAGAGAAGGATCACTGTAATTTCCCAGTGGAGAAGAACCAAGAGACATCTGTAGAGCCCAGCTACTAATGTTCAAGTGGAAGTTTGAACGAATGTGATCTTACACTTCTTTCTCTTTTGTTTTTTCCTCCCAATCATCAGTCACATTTACTATACTCACTCAACCAGGGTTAAATGGATTTTTTTTTTTTTTTAGATTTTTTTGGGTTTCCTTAGAAATTAAGAATAAATCTGGCTTCCATGTCGGGGTTGCTATATTGCCTGTACTTCATTAATGCAGGAGCCCAGAGGCAGAGATGACTTTGAGGATGTGAGCCCTCTGGGCATTCACAGAAATCTTGGGGAAGGACTTTGGACTTCTAAAGGCATAGATTAACATACAGTCAATATTACTTCACAGAGTGGGAGATTCACTTAACACCTTTCTTAAATGAAAATGGGGATAATAATACAAGCTATCTGAAATCTTTTGTAATTTGTGGCATCCTACAAAAAATGGTGTTATTTTTATAGTACAATTTCAATAGATATGTAAATTATTTTCTTATCTCTAATCTCTTATCCATATGGGTTTGCAAAAAGAAAAAGAAAAAGTAGTCATTATAACATACTTTTACAAAGAAAAAAACTGGATATGACAAGGAGACCCATTAGAAGTTAGTGTCTTTATTTGGTAAGCAATATTTCAAATTTAATTACACACACTATATTTTCTGTTAAGAAAAGCTCCAAACTGTACCATCTACCTTCAGCATATGCTAATATATATCATTTCAAATGTAGGTATCGAAATAAAATGCCTGATATGAAAATTATATCAAGCTTTTCAATGTCTCTTTCCATTACAATGTGAGTAAGGTACCTGGACAAACTATAATAATTACATTTTATAGGCAAATTTTTTTCCCTGTAGCAGGGAAAGTTTTCATGGAATTTTGGACAATATATTCAAACCACAGGTTTCAATGCATTTATTTAAAATTATGCCTCTTCCAACTGATTACTTACTTGACAAGTTTGACAGAAATCCTTAGAAAGTAACAGTAGTATCTTCGCTAGAGTCATTTTACACTACAACTGAGAAAATAAAATACCGACAATATTTTGATTTTAGAATAACTATTAGTATAACACACTAACCACTAGAGGGAGACAAGCCCTCCTAGCTTCACCAATAATAGTTTTCTTCCTTTGGATAGAAACCAGTAATAAAAAGAATTGAGTTAGTACAGTCCTGAATGTGCAGAATCGTAACAGATATGCTTTTAGGAGGGCTCATATTCCCCCAACATCACAGGTCTCAGGAGCTCTGAGGAATGTGTTTACACAAAAGATTTTCTATTATGATTAGGAATAATTTCCAAATTAAATGAGGATGATGACATGATGATAATGATGATGATATTATAAAGCAAGTCTTTTTTTTCTCTCCCCTAAAAATTTATCAATATCTTCAGAATAAACAGGGTTTGTTTGTTTTTTGAGATTTAACAAAATCTGTTTTAATTAAACATCAGAAAGAGTTGTTCTATCACTTTATTATGAAGAGGGTGTTTAGTCTTCAAATTTCAAGCAAATTGTTTGCTTTGACATAAATATAAAACAAATATTTTGGAACAACTAACATGAATTTATACTCAGGTCCTTAAGTAATATTTCATCACCCAATTGAAATTGAGTTAATAAAATCCAGCCTTTAGGCATTGCTTACAGAGATACTTCAAACTCTGCCTGCTCCTAAGGTCAGAATTTGCACATTCTACCCAGTGATCCTCAAATTGGCTCACATGATTCCACAAAACTATGTACTCTCTTGTATATTTTAAAGACAATATCTACATTTTTCTGAAAAGTGAGATTTCCAGTGTATTTTAAAGAATGACAAAATGAAACCTTTAGGACATTTTTTAACATTACAGAGGAATCTAAGGTTAGAGCCAAATGGCCTTCACCAACATCCATGTTTTAAATGCGTGATCAAGCTTTTCATTTTAATGTCATCCTTTCCTTAGACACATGCTTTCTCCATGAATATTATTCTAACATAGATTATGCTTGAAAGTCTTAGTAAACACCCTATCATAGTTTTCTATGTTTTATATGCATTTATTTAGTTTAGATGCAATAATGTTTTATATGCATTTATTTGTTTTTTATCTGAACTCTACCTATTAGAATGTAAAATCCACATGGTTAAAAATTTATTTTCCTTTTTTTTTTTTCACTGCTGAATTCCTAACACTTTAGACAGGGCCTAATCAGAGTACATGATGACTAAATATTTTTTTAATAAATGAAAGCAAAATTTAAAAGTGTTCAACTTTCTTATGACCACGAGGAGCTATGTACTAAGTATTTTGTTGTAGTTGAGTCATCATGACACTTATTATTAACATACAATTAAAAAAAGCAATATATTACAATATTGATAACTATTAAGACAAAAAGTAAAATGCTGTTAGAAATGCAGTTCTCAGAGAGATTATGGGCTTTCCTATTCTCATTGTCACATATCTCTAGAGGAATATCACTTATTGCTAGAATGAGACAGAGTTCAGTATTACTTTTTCTTTTTGATTTTCATGGATATAAACACCAAAAACTTAATCACATAAAGAAAAAATGTGAAAAAGTGGCTTTTATGGTGCTAACTTCCAGTTCTTTGAACTACTCTTGACTTTGTACCAAATATCACGTAGTTATCCGTCATTGAACACATTTTAACAATCCATCAGTTAATGGGTTGATTGATTAGGTCCCTCTTCACTTTTGCTGAAAGCTGAGTATTGAAACTACCTGAGTAGCAAGGTGACATTACCTAAAGGATCCTTTTGTTTGACATCCTTGAAGTGCGTATCCCCCTGGGTGTGCTTTTCCCTTATAGAGTGAAAAAATGGGCAAACAGAGAGAGGAAGGGGGGAAGAGTGAGAGGACAGGAGGGGGAGTGGAGTCCACTTTTATAACAGATACTTTTTTGCGTCCTCAGGCAGATGATTTTGAGGTAGGAATACAAATGGAATTAACCACCTTGAGTTCTATTGTCTAAAGTTTTTGTGTATACCCAGATTACCCCTATTTAAGGGCCACGGTGTAGGCTACCATTGCATCCTGCTGTGACAGCCTGACTCCCACTATTCTGAGCTGATACAGCTCAAGCAGAGTAATGCCCTGACTGACAATGATGCCAGTCACACCATTCTTAATTAATCCACAGTGAGAAAATGCGAGCTTTTCCTGTTGGGTCAGAAAATAAACAGTTACCCTGAGCATTAAATGATGATACACTTATCTGACGGCACAATCTTCCCACCTGATGAGCATGCTGGTCATGGATTAATCTAAAGACGGTTATGTTTTCTAGCAGATATTTTAATTACTTGAGCCAGAATGGGATATCTAATTATTGTAAGAACTATAATTTATTCAAAAGTTTCCATGATTGTGCAATTAAATATATTATTTCTAGTCTTCTTGGCAATCTAATCTGATGAGATAGGTATTGTTATCTCCGTTTGCTAATGAAACACAAGAGGATGAAAGCTGCTCAGTAACTTGCCCAAGGTCACAAATAGTAAAAGAAAGTAACAACTGGCACATCTGGCCATATAAAGAGCAGATATAACAATGCTTACTTTAAATAGTAACAGTAAGAATAGCAAGTAACATTTATTGAACACTTACTATTGTTAAGTTCTATAATGCTCCAGCTGGTGACCATTAAGGATGGAGTTACGAAAGCCCTATTCTTTGACTCATACCAACAGCGAGGACTTAATATTTGAAACCCTCTCATTTAAAATTATATGCCTTGGGGAACTTGGCTCTTTGAATCATATCCAAACTACAAGATAAAAACAAACCAGCTTTAATCTGGAATATACCAGGATGCCAGGTATGTTAAAGTGGTCCTGCTTGCCTCTAGGAGCCAATCAGAATAAATCCCAGGTTTTTATAGAGTTCTTCAAAATCATCTGTGCTTGCTTGAAATAGTACATATAAGATGTTTTCAAGCTTTGCTTGAAGAAGTTCTGTTTTTTAATTTATTGCTTGGCAAGTTTAATAAAATTGGCTTCCTATTTTAGAATTATACCACACTCAGAAACAAGCACTTTTCTGAAAAACTTTTTTCCTTTTTATTGAATTTATTGGGGTGACACTGGTTAACAAAATTATACAGGTTTCAGGTGCACAATTCCACAACACATCTGTACACTGAATTGTGTACTCTGAGCAGTTTAGATACCACTACATTGAATCCTCATAACAACCCATGAACCATTTTGACTGCCATCTTACAGTTGAGGAAACTGAGGCAGAGAAGTTAATAAACTTACTCAATGCTACATGGGAAATAGCAGAGCCAGGGTTCAATCTAGGCTGCTGGAATCTAGAGCCCACACTCTTAATCCCTATCATAAGACACCTAGAAAATAAAAAGCTTAAAATTTTTAACTGTACTAGGAAAACAAAAATCTCTCCCTGACCAAAAGCTCTGAGAAATAACTGAAAGATGGAAAGCAAACGAGAGTGAGGTCACTCTTGTCAGATAATGGGAGCAGAAGCTGGGGCTGGGGGAGTGGTGAAGGGGAAAGAGACAGAGCCGGGCTGACTCTTGGAGTAATTAAGCTAGTACAATAGCAGGAGCATCTAGATCAAAGTCTTGGTAGATAATTTCTTGGCTGGAAGGACCAGTATGTGGTGGCATGAGTTAGAAATGAGCAGAACTCCGAGTGCATAGCCAGAGCTAGAAGCAGGGTTTACTCATACCCACGAGACCAGCTGCTGAGGCTCTCGGTCCAGTGGTCCATTCTGCCTCTTCCAGAACATCTGTCTGCAAACAGGCTGCTGCACAAATTCCAGCAGCTCATCACAACCTTTCACCCCTCCTTGAGTTGTGCAAACACATACCACAGACAATATAATCAAACATTTCTGCATAAAATTGAGAACACACCCAAGAATCACCAAACATTTGAGAATATAGTGAAAAGGAGCCCACAAATTTGAGTAATCAAATAATTCATACCTGAAAAATCAAGTCAGAATGCTAAAAGTGAATAGTTAACCCAGAAAAATAATTAAACAGAGTACGAAAATTGAAAATCTGAGTATGGAAATTAAAGTTTAAGAAAATCAGTGCTGGTAGACGAAACAAAACTGGTCATGTGTTAATAATTGTAAAAGATAATTCAATGGTAGATACTTAGGGGTTTTGTTTTGTTTTTGTTTTTTTTCTAAAGTGAGAAGTGGGGAGACAGATAGACAGACTCCTGCATGCGTCCAACTGGGATCAACCTGGCAAGCCCACTAGGGGGCAATGCTCTGTCCATTTGGCTCCCTTGCAACTGGAGCCATTTTAGTGCTTGAGGCAGAGGCCATAGAGCCATCTTCAGGGCCAACTTTGCTACAATGGAGCCTTGGCTGCAGGAGGGAAAGAGAGAGACAGAGAGAGAGGAGAGGTGGAAGGGTAGAGAAGCAGATGGGCACTTCTCCTGTGTGCTCTGGCCAGGAATCGAACCTAGAACTTCCACATGCTGGGCCAACACTCTACCACTTAGCCAACTGGCCAGGGACTAGATACTTAGGTTTTATTTTCATATTTTTTCTATTAATAGTTTTAAAACTTTTCATAGTAAAAGACTAAAAATCATATCTTAATAAAACTAAATAGAAGTATTAACATGGAGAAATATAAAGCCAAGGAATTCTTACAGAACAAACTACAAAACATAATAGAAAAAATAAAGCAACAATATGAAAAAAAAATGAGATGACATGAAAGGTAGATCTAGAAGTTATGACATCACCTTATAAAAGTTTCAGAAAGTGTGACACGTCACATTGTATAAAGTAATAAACATGACACTGTAGATTAAGAGAGATACCAAAATAAATAAAAATTTCTGACTACCTAAGTAAGGGGTAGAGGCAGAATTCAAAAACGTGACATATTTCAAAAGTATTCTTTCCACTGCACCACATAGAAAGCTGGGTTTGTGGACTTCTGTGTCAGTATTTCTTCCTTGTAAGGCTATTATAAAAATTCATACTGAAACATGAGTTCACAAGTTGGGGAAAGTACCATAAAAATCCTTGAAGAAGATCTAAGGAAACTGAAGTTTAGGAACAAAGTGCTGAAAGTTCTATGGCAAGGAAAAAAATTGCCCAGACTCATTGTCTATATTATATTTTTTGTAATATTTTTATGTGAGTGTTTCAATGAAAACATATGCTATTTCTGGCATTTTAATTCAGCTATTTTTTAATACTCTCCTTTCTCAGTTATGCTTATCCTTATTTTCTATATTACTGAAAGCCTTTTTCACATGATATAACCAAAAAGTTACATTTAAATATAGTCTTTCCTAAAATTTCAGTTCCTCATTTATGTATTATTATTTAAAGATCACTTTAGCTTATCAATTACTAGATAATTTTTTCCTTATTGTTAGACACGATGGTTTTTCATTTTTTGATCATAGGTATCCAAACATAGTGCCTGATTGTTTTGATTGACAACGGAGTCCAGCTCCACGTTTTCTTTCTCTTTTCCTGTCATCCTATTCATTAAGGGAAATTTAATAAAAAATATAACCCTCAGATTAACAAAAATTATATCTAGTGTTGGAGGTATCTAGCACTGGCTAAAATGTGGAGCCCTGTGGAAGTGTAAATTGCTACATTCATTGTGAAAATTAGTTTGGCAATATCAAGTAAAGTTGAAAATATGGAGAGTCTATTGCATATGTGCTCAGAGACATATATGAAAATGTCCTTAGGATCATGAAATAATAACAAAAAACTGAAAACATTGGACAGATCAATTGTGGGGAAAAAAATGAGTAAACTACAGTTGTACATATCAACTTGACTAAATCTCAAACCCAGTATTAAGTGAAGAAAGATCACTTCAGAAGAACACATGCAGTATGATATCATCTATGTAAAAATCTGAAAATACGCCAAGCAGTACTGGACATGGTGTTATAATAGCATAAATGTTCATGAAAATGATAACCAAATCCACATTGACGGTTATCTCTGGGACGGCAAAAAGGGAGGAAGGAATGGCCATAGAAATGAGAGAGGTAGTCAGGGAACGTCAGTTGTATTTGTAATGACCTGGTTTTTTGTTTATTTGTTTGTTTTTAAGTGAGAGGAGGGAAGATAGTGAGACAAACTCCCACATACGTACTAACTGGGGCCCACCTGGCAACCCCCATCTAGGGCCAATGCTCAAATCAACTGAACTATCTTCAGTGCCCAGGGCCATGCTCAAACCAATCAGCCACTGGCTGCAGGAGGGGAAGAGAGAGTTAAGGGGAACCAAGAATGGGAGAGAAGCAGATGGTCACCTCTCTTGTGTGCCCTGACCAGGAATCAAACCAGGATGTCCATGCACTGGGCCGATGCTCTATCCAGTGAGCCAACTGGCCAGGGCTATTTTTTGAAAAGTTAAATTGCTGAAATAAGTATGACAAACTGTTTAAACTTGACAGAGCTTGGTATCTGGGTCTTGGTCCCAGAAACTTACTATGGTATTGTCTTACTTTGTTGAAAACAGTTATGCACCCGCATAATGATGTTTCGTCAATGACTGAAAGCATATATGACAGTGGTCTCATAAGATCAAAATAGAGCGGAAAAATTCCTATGACCTAGTGATGTAATCATACTAACATTGTGGCCCAAAGCATTAGTCACATGTTTGTGGTGATGCTGGTGTTGACAAACCCACTGCGTTGCCATTCATATTAAAGTATAGGATATACAATTATGTTCAGTACATGGCACTTGGTCATCATGATAAATGGCTGTTACTGGTTCATGCATTTACTATAATACTGTATGCTTTAATCATTATCTTAGGATGCATGCTTCCTACTTATAGAAAACAAAGTTTTCTGTAAAGAAGGATGCCTGCTCTCCTGCAGGAGCTTCATACGTCTCATATCTGTCTCATCTCCGGAGTCCATCATTTTCCTGTGCTTGATTTAATCCTGTGTTCTTTTTATACAGTAACATGCTGTATAGGCTTGTGGCCTAGGAGAAATAGACTATACTATATAGTCTAGGTGTGTAGTAGGCAAGATCATTGAAGATTGTATAAGCACACTCACTCATGTTGCCACCACGACAAAATTGCCTAATGCCACATTTCTCACAATGTATCCCTGCTATAAATGGCTCATGGCAGTACTTGGAATATTTTATGAGAACCAAAGTAAATGTATAAAGATCATAATAAATTGGAAACTATTTTTAAAGTAATGGATTTAGGTAAGGGCTGTATACAAGGTAGAGTTGGGTTACAATATTGAACTCCCTGCTCTGAAAACCTGGAACTCTCATTTAAAGAAATCACATTCTTATCTTAAACTCAATCCTCTGGATAGAAAGTTAGGCCTGTTTTCATGACTTTCTAAATTCTTCTAAATGGGACCTTTCAGTAGTAATGATCCAGAGGTCTTGTAGTAGCAGAATCTTTAGAAAATGTGACTACTAAGAGAAAGTTAAAAAGGAAAGTCAGAAGAAAAGATTTTATGGGATTCGAATCAAAGTTTGGTTATATAGAAAAGCATAAACAAGCCATATGTATGCATATATGTGCATACATGTGTGTGTGTGTGTGTGCATGTGTGTATGTATGTATATATATCTATATAGTGTGTGTGTGATTTGGGGAAAATTTATATTGCTTTTTTTTTTAGCTGTTTCTGCAGAAGACTTTTAAAAAGCCTTTTTATAGTGTCTTTTGAGCATTTTGTTTTCTTCTTTTCTGGGCATGGTTAACAAATTAAAGAGCCTATTTCCTCTCCACAGCTGTGCGTCATTGCCTTAGGGACTATTATGGGAACAAATACTAAAGGAGTTCTGCTGTCTAGCAGTGAGAGCTCTCAACATAAACAAGCCCGCGACCTCCCGAGGATTGAGCAGATGTCTGTGGTGGCTCCTCCTGGCTCTGACTGTCCCGCTGGCTAACCAGTGTGCACTCCCTGGTAGCAGATCCCTGACCTATGAAATCATGTCGCCCTGAAAACACTCAATGCAAAGAGAGGCCTGAAGTAAATTCAGAGTTTGCTTTCTTATGTGATCGTTAGGACATCATGAATACTATCGAGGAGTTATGGGAGACTGATTGTTCAAGCGGACCGTATTTTAAGCTTATAAATATTTATTAATTTAAACTATTTTCATAAAAATGAGAAACTAAAAAGAATGCCCTTTGGAAAGTCAGTATTTTTCCAGTACAAAGAAATACATACATTAAAGTCCTGAACTCTTAAATAGCTAAAATATATGTGGTTTACCGAAGATCTAATCTATGAAATGGGATTTTACAAAGATTGTTTACATTAACAATGCAATAACAAACTGTTGCTGCCCTTGTTTATAGTGTACTAAAGTAACTCATTTGAATTCAAATATTCAAATTTATTTTACTTGCTAGACATCTTCACCTTATCAGAAAAGAATTTACTTAAGCCATATTTAGAGATTTGAGGAAATGGTACAAAGATAGGGCAATATCATTTTCTGCAATATTAACCATTTATCTCTTACAAAGACAAAGGGAATAATGTGGGTGCTTCAGTGTATCTGACATGTTTCTGGCTTACTGAGAATGAAATTGATGGTACATAAAAATAATAAGTCATAAGGACTTCTTCCAACTGCCTTTGAACAGTAAGAGGATGTTGGTGAATGGTGTTGTCATTTGATCATCTCAAACTGAGATCACTGATCTCAGAGTCTTAGACTTTCAGAGTTGGAGGAATCTTTAATACCAATAAGAAAATGTGGTTCCAGCAGGTCAATAGACTTGGGTAAGACCACAAACATCATGGTGGTCTAAATATCTTTAATTTTTAAAGACAATATTTTTAGAGCAGTTTTAGGTTTACAATAAAATTGAGAGGGTCATACAGAGATTTCCCATATACTCCCTGCCCCTAGACATACATAGCCTTCCGCATTATCAGTATCTCCCACTAGATGGTACATTTGTTACAGTTGATGAACTTATACTGACATATCATAACCACCCAAAATCCATAGTTTACCTTAGGATTCATTCTTGGTGTTGTATCTTCTATGAGTCTAAATAAATATGTGATGACATGTGTCTATCATTATAATACCATACAGAGTATTTTCTTTCTTTTATTTTTTTAGGTGAGAGGAGAGGAGATAGTGAGGCAGACTCCTGCATGTGCCCCATCTGGGATCCACCCAGCAACCCCATCTGTGGCCAATGCTTGAGTACCAAGCTATTATTAGCACCTGAGGCTGTCATCTTCCCACAGAGCTATCCTCTGTGCCCCAGCCACACTTGAACCAATTGAGCCACTAGTTGCAAGAAGGAAAAGGGAGAGAATAGGGAGAGAGAGGAGAGGAGAAGCAGATGGTCGCTTCTTCTGTGTGCCCTGACCAAGATTTGAACCCAGGATGTCCATATGTTAGGCCAACACTCTATCTACTGAGCCACCAGCCAGGGCCCATACAGTGTATTTTCAATATCCTAAAACTCATCTATGCTCTGACTACTTAACGCCCCTTCCCACCAATTCCTAAGACTGCCGATCTTTTTATTATTTCCATAGTTTTGTCATTTCTAGAATGTCATCTAGTGGGAATCATACTGTATGTAGACTTTGCAGATTGGTTTCTTTCACTTAGTAATATGCACATAACTTGTTATATTTATGACTGAGTATTTAATTTGGGGGGAATTCAATGCAAACACTATTGTATTTTTAATTTTAAATTCTACTTGTCTGTTGCTTATATGTAGTAACATGATTGACTTTTGAATATTATTCTTATATCTGCAACCATGCTATAATCACTTATTAGTTTTAAAAGTTTAGATATCATTTTTTTAAAAATATTTTATCTATGTCTAGTTTTATTTTTGAGTTCTAACAGTTGATTTTTATAAAATCTGAAAACATTGTTTTAAATACATATATATTTAACAAACAACTACTTATAAATGGGCCTTTACAAAAAAGAAGAAAAAATCAAACGAGTCTTACCAAGACTCTGGAAATTACTAATAATTTATAAAAATTTTAAGAGAAAATGAGTATGTTTGATGACATTCTGGGGATGTGGTCAGCAAATTTGAGAGTGGGAAACTCAGCTAGGTAAAAGATTTTGCATCTTCAACACACAAAAAAAAATGTGTTATAAAGAAAGGAACTTTATTTATTTATTTATTTATTTATTTATTTATTTATTTAGTGAGTGATAGAGAGACAGATGGACAGACAAGGGCAGACAGACAGGAAGGGAGAGAGATGAGAAGCATCAATTGTGGCTCCTTAGTTGTTCATTGATTGCTTTCTCATATGTACATTGATCAAGGGGCTCCAACCAAACCAGTGACCCCTTGCTCAAACCAGTGACCTTGGGCTCAAGTTAGTGACCTTGGGTTTCAAGTCAGAGACTTTTGGGCTCAAGCCAGCCACCATGGGGTTATGTCTATGACCCCATGCTCAAGCCAGGAACCCATACTCAAGCTGGTGAGTCCATGCTCAAGCCAGCGGCCTTGGAGTTTGAACCTGGCACCTCAGCATTCCAGGTCATCGTTCTATTCACTGTGCCACCACTGGGTCATGCAAAGGAAACTTTAAATTAAAAGACATTTAACAGACATAACAATCTAACAAGAATCTTATTTATAAAAAGATGTGTGTTTTTGTGTGTGTGATAAATTATCAGGGAAATGTGAACAACAAATTTTTTTTTAAGATTAGGTAACTATTGTTAATACTAGTAGGTGTAATGTGTTATTATGGATTTTTAGAAAATTTTTGTCTTTAAGAAATACAAGCTGAGCCTGACCAGGCAGTGATGCAGTGTATAGAGCATCAGCCCAGGATGCTAAGGACCCAGGTTCAAAATCCCAAGGTTGCCGGCTTGAGTGCGGGATCACCAGCTTAAGCGTCGTATCATAGACATGATCTCATGGTCACTGGTTTGAAGCCCAAAGTCTCTGGCTTGAGCAAGGGGCCACTGGCTTGGCTGGAGACCCCTGTTCAAGGCACATATGAGAAAGCAATCAATGAACAACTAAGGTGCTACAACTATGAGTTGATTCTTCTCATCTTTCTTCCTTTCTGTCTGTCCCTCTTTCTCTCTCTCTCTCTCTCTCTCTCTCTCTCTCTCTCTCGCGCGCGCGCGCAAAAATAAAAAATAAAAAAAGAAAATAAACACCAACTGAAATATTTTCACATAAAATAATAGATGTCTAAAACCTGAGTAAAATAATCTGTTTGGCATAATGTAGAAAGAGAATAGGGATATAAATAAAATAAATTGTTCATATATTTGTAACTATTGAAAGTAAGTAATAATTCCTTAAATTTTTCTCTCAACATTTGTGTATTTTTGACAATTTCATAGTAAAACATTAGAAAAAAATTATTGAAAACTAAACTTCTAAGAAGGTCAAAATTATGTTTATCTTATTTACCTTTTGCGTTGTTAGAATGTAAATATTAGTTAGTATACAGTAGCATCTCATTAAAAACTTGCAGAATTTCTTAATAATATTTAATAATTTAAGCTTGAATCTTGAGAGTTTTACAGGAAAATATCTTCATGAGGCCTCTGAGGAGTGGATTTTTCTATGCCTTGACAAAGCATGGTAGAATAGGGCTCTAAGGAGAAATTCAGTCTATTTAATGTATTAATTTCTTTTATGTCCCAAATATGCCTTGATTAAAATGATCCTTTCCATCTGTGGCTGCAAATAGTATTTTGACTATTAAAATAGTCCTCAAAATCTCTCCTAGAGTCTTTGAGGGCAACTTCTGAAAATATCCAAATTTTCAGAAGTCTTCGTAAGTTAATTAAAAAAAAACTTCTGTGTAGAATTCAACAGGAAAGATATTATGCTCTATGTTGAGGGTAAAACAAAATAAATGTCTGCTTTAAAAAGTTAAGCTTGAAAAAAAAAAGTTAAGCTTGATGGTGTAAATGAGGACATACTCTCTGTACAGAAATCTGTCCAAGTATTTGTAGGGTGACTGTGCTTATGAGTTTTGGGCAGGTGATTTTTCCTTCTTATTATCTTAAAGTTATTATAGCTGCAGTATAGTGGGATTATTGGTTGTTTCATTCAGCACTTTGATCACATAGCGTTATTTTAAACTATTGTACCTGCTATATATGAAGGAAGTGTTTTATAATTGATGGCATCCTAGCTTTAGCAATAGTGTTGTCCTTAATATTTCACCCAGCTTGATAAACATAGTTATTTGTTATGTTCAATGGCTCATCCTAAACATCAACCTAGGTAGTCCTGAATACACATTATCAGTTTGGTTTTTAATTTTATTTTTGTGTCTGTGTGGTTGTGGTGCTTTTTGTTTTGTTTTGTTTTGCCACTGTCTTAGCAGAAATCTATTCCAAATTAACTTAAACTTTGGACTAATCATTTGGAAAATGGCCTTCTACTGTTTTCCAAAGATTTATCTGACATTTTTTTATTATGGTATTATTACCATATCTACTGTTCTCTATAATCCAAAATGTTAAGATTAAATTTACAAAATAGAAGGTTATTCTTGAACTATTAAAAAATAAGAAAATCCAAAACCCAAAAATGTGATGATAACTTGGTCTAGCATGAGAATTTATGCCTCCAACCCACACACAAGACAAAATTTTATTAGTGTACAGTTTGTACTGTATGCTCTTACATTTCAATCTGTCATGCCCTAAAAATGTGCTTTTCTGTTTGGATAAGTAATATAAGCTACCCAATGGCTAAGGCCGTTTTATGTCTGCTTTTCACTGGGTGGCTGTGCAAGTTTGGGGAACATTTGATCAGTGTCAGACAAGGGCAGGAGTCTACCAACCGGACGTCCTTCAGCAGGGTGTTTGTTGTTTGGGCTCTGTCTCGCACTGAGAATTTTATCCTTATATGTGGTGTGTCTGTTTTTTACTTTACAAGGACAAGTAACAACTTTATTCTGATCTAACACACCTTTTTATATGCATTCAGATGTTTTTGACAATGATATTTTTGAGAAGACTTAATGAACCCCCCAAAAGTTGTATTAAAAATAAACATACACGATTAAACAATAAATATGAAGACATTCAGAAAAACGCATTCACAGGTAACCTGATTGCTTCTATCACTGGGTAGTTCCCTTAAGATTTGCTGGCAGAAATCAGCTCTGCTATTCAGACACACACACACACACACACACACACACACACACACACACACGGCCCTCTTTTAAAGCTATGTCAGATAGTATCATTTACAAAAACATGGATAGACCTTGATAACATTATACTGAGTGAAATAAGTAAATCAGGAAAAGCTAAGAACTGTATGATTCCATACATAGGTGGGACACAAAATTGAGACTCATGGACATCGATAAAATTGCAGTGGTTACCAGGGGGAGGGAAAGGAAAGAGAGGGAGAGGGGTGGAGGGAGAGGAGGGGCTTAAAGAGAAACAAAATATAGGGTGACAGAGATGATTTGGCTTTGGGTGACAGGTGTACAGCATAATCGACTGTCCAAATGATGTGGAGATTTTTTCTCTAAATCTATGTACTCTGATTGACCAATGTCACCCTGTTAAATTTAATTGTCTAAATAAATTAATTAATTATTTTTTAAAAATCATAAATAATATTGTCAGATGAAAATGAAATAAATTTATTTTGAATTAAAAAAATTAAAAAGAAAATAAAGCTATGTCAGTACAAAAATCTAATTAGAAAGCCTAAACGTGTTATGAAACAGACAACTCCATTGATCAAGCTCATTACTAGAACACAGACAATGTCCATTTTAAATGTCTAGAAATACAAAATCTTTTAAAGGGACTGTAGTACAATGTCTTAAGATGTATGTTTAAGGAATAAGCAGGGCATAGGCTCCATATGCATTCCACTAAGCACCACCTAGCCTTCTTAGGAGCCATGAGTAAGGAATCCTAGCAACAAACCATCAACCTGGACTCTTCTTTTCCATGAACATTTTACTGTGCCAGTCCATGACCAGCATACGGCAGTTGCTGAGTCAAGTCCGAGAGAGACAAAGGAGAACATCTCCAGTACCAGTACCAGGCACTTCTGATGAGAACAGAGCTGTCATTGGGTTCCAAACCTCTGAGGGTCATCGTCCATCTTTACTTATGGTGGGAATAAGTTTTGATTTCTATGATCAGTTTATTGCTTTCAAAGATCATTCCACAACACCTCCCCCCCACAACAAGCAAAAAGATATACATGATTTTCCTTAACAATAACATTAAACCTCATTTTTAAAACTTACCATTTTAGTTACAAAATTCTAGGATTTTGGAAAATAGATATAAATGAGGGTTTTCTAGCTCCAGCAGCATGGTTAAGAAAAGGTGAAAAACTATGACATAAAAGTGAATGTATAATTGTGAACAAACAAACTTAATAGATACTTATTGATGAAAAGTTTACTAACACATTTATAAAGTTAATTGCATTGCTTAAACAATGATATAGTATTGAAAAGTCAAAGATAGAAGGTAATAAACTGTGACATAAGTGAAACATTATATGGAATGGCAGGTTTTATACTAATGTTAACTTAATTGATGTTAGATAGTCTTTGGCTAATCACACTGATACTCAGGAAAGAGAGGCAGTGGGGGGCTGCCTCCACAGCCCCAAAACCTGGACTCCATGCATGGCCATTAAGAATGCCGTGAGGGTTCTAACTAGCTATGGCCACTGAAAATCTTACAATCTCCTATTGCTCTTAAAGCAGATAGCATTGCTTTTTCTGACTCTTCCACCAATACCTGACATTCTCTGTATGTGTCTTCCAAAGAGAGGAAACCTGAATGGGTCCTGTAAGAGTATCCACAACGGAGAATTTTTAATAGAGCCCCAGTATCAGGCCATTTGTTTGACCTCCGGTAAGCTTATAGATTATCCTGAGTTGATTTAACTGGACCTGGGGTGATAGAGTGACAGGTTAAAAGTTGGTAGACTATGCGTAAAAAGCCACTTACTGGGATATATAGGTGTGGCTTGACTTCTGTGACTTTGTAAAAGAATATATTAGTATACCTCACAGACTCCTTAGGGGGTGAGAAAAATATTATATTATGTACATATCCATAAATGCCATCATCATGTATTTGTAGATAAATCTATGATATTTCAATATGTTTAAAGATTATGTAATAAGCATTTGCTGTTCAGAAGCAAAAGTATCACTACTTTCCTTTTCAATAAGTAGAACATAATAGATTATTCTTTATTTAGCAAATATTTAAGTGGATGTAAATATAGACATAAAGCTTATTGTCTGTGGTGGATAGAAACACGCAAATTGGAAAAGTTACTTGTGTAAGGCTGGCTCTTACACAAGTCCTTAGCTCATATCAGTAAGCAGCCTAGGCAGTCTGGGAGGGCTCCCTGAACACAATCATACATGACCCAACACACCAAAATTAGGGTATGGAGGAAAAAAAATGCACAATCATGTCTAAATTCCTGTGTTGGTTGACCAGAGCTGGATGATGATAATGTTAACTAGAAGAAAACAAAAAGACACAGGAAGAAAAGCAAGATTGGGATGCAAATCATGAACTTAGTTTTGAATAGTTAAATTTAAAGTATTTGAATAATCTCCAAGTGGAGAGGAATAGATAAATGAATATATAGTTCTGAATCTAAAGAGAAAAATCTATGCTGGAGATGGAGCTCTGGGTTTTATCAGCTTATAAAAGATACTTGAGGCCCTGGCTGGTTGGCTCCGTGGTAGAGCGTTGGCCTGGCATGCAGGATTCCTGGGTTCGATTCCTGGCCAGGGCACACAGGAGAAGCTCCCATCTGCTTCTCCACCTCTCCTCCTCTCCTTCCCCTCTGTCTCTCTCTTCCCCTCCTGCAGCCAAGGCTCCATTGGAGCAAAGTTGGCCCGGGCACTAAGGATGGCTCCATGGCCTCTGCCTCAGGTGATAGAATGGCTCTGGTTGTGACAGAGCAACACCCAGGATGGGCAGAGCATCGCCCCCTGGTGGGCATGCCAGGTGGATCCCGGTCGGGCGCATGCGGGAGTCTGACTGTCTCTCCCCGTTTCCAGCTTCAGAAAAATACAAAAAAGAGAAAAAAATATATACTTGAAATCATGGCAGTCAATGAAATTACCCAGGGAGAGTGAGTAGAATGAGCAGAGATTTAAAAAGAGGGGGCAGGGGACCATAGGCAGAAGAGAAGTGGCTAGAAATGAGATGTAACAGAAAAACTAAGGAGTTGATGGGGCAGTTGAACGATAGAAAAGGGAGCCACACTAGACTGAATTGAAGTGTACTGGACAATAGGGAAGAGAGCCAGTATCTACAGACACTACTTCAACAAAATATTTGGCTGTCAAAGGGAGGAAAGGTGTTCGTTGCATCATTCTTCATCAAAAATACATATATAAAAATGGGCACAATTTAAAATTCAAAGCCAGAATGGATGTAGATATTATGACTGATAAAATCCATCTCCATTTATAGTATTATTCACAAAGGATTTAAATAATATAGATAAATGTTTATATGACAGTGACTGATAAAAACAGCATGAAAATGATAAATGTAGTATTTCATTATGTTAAAATAAACATTCATCAAAAGGTTTAGAGTATTATTTAAATTATTTGTTTTGCTACTTTATTTTTCTACTTACCCATGTTTTTTAAAATGGAAAAGTAAATATTTTATAAGTAAAAAATTAATATGGTACAGTATTTTGAAAAACACATCTTTGGACTTTTCTATTTTGAGGAGCATAGATTTAGATTGTTTCTAATCACTAAGCTTTTAGATGATATGCACACCTTTAGCTAAATCTATTGTTTTATCTTAAGATTCAGAACTGATATATACTTGGCTGTTTATTTTTGTTTTGTGCTGTAAAAATAATGTTCTTCTTTTAAAAATTTTGCCATTAAATTTTTTCTTTTCTGAGCATCAAAACATGTAATAATGAGAGTATAGGTTAAATCCAATGGCAAAAAAAAAGGGGGGGGGTGTCAGTTCCATTAGACTGCAGCTTTGTTGTAGTTCATGTGAATCCTTTCTCTCTTCCTCTCCAGCTGGAGTGCTTTACTCGGTCTGTGACTTAACGTCAGAGGACGGCATGTACTCTACCTGTACCGGAGCATTTGATTAGTTGTCAGAATTTTTTCTATTGCTTGGTTACTTTGGTCAGGAAGTCATTGCCAGTTTGAAAAAGGCAGAAAAAAGAACAAAAATAATGTACTGTAAAAAGGACGGTACTTGCAAATCGCCCTTAACAGTGGTATTTTAAACCAGCAAGAGCAAGGTTTGGTGGTGGCAGCCACATCTACCCCAGAGAACATGTCATTGAAGAGAACCAGGTATTTTGGGAACCACAAGCCGACTGTACAATTAAGGTTAGGTGAAAGGATTGGGTAATCCTGCAATAGTTACAGTTACATAATACACCAATTGCTGCCCAGGGATAGGAGCGGTAACTGAATATTATAGCGGGAACCGTTAGCTTACTGCAGCCAAGGGTCACTTGCCGTTTCCATTATAAACCTTGTATGGTAGTTGGTTTATAACCCAGACAATTTAATTCACATCAAGCTGAAGACTGGCATTAAAATTAAAAGCTTAGAGGTGCTTTTCTTTTTCTTTCCTTTTCCTTTTTTTCTTTTTCAAAAAGAGAATTTAGAACTAGAAAGAACCAGAGAGATCATCCACTCCAACTTGAATTTAACAGATGAGTAGAGAGGCACATGGGCCTGAGAAGGACATAATGTCCTACACTCACCAAGAGGCAGAATTGGGGCTACAGCACAGGTTTTTCTGCCTTTCTGATGAAAACAAAACAAACTACTGTAATCTATACTAACCTATGTTAACTTAATTTCTTTCCTTTTTTTTTTTTTTTTTTTTTTGTATTTTTCTGAAGCTGGAAACGGGAAGAGACAGTCAGACAGACTCCCGCATGCGCCCGACTGGGATCCACTCGGCACGCCCACCAGGGGCGACGCTCTGCCCACCAGGGGGCGATGCTCTGCCCCGCGACCAGAGCCACTCTAGCGCCTGGGGCAGAGGCCAAGGAGCCATCCCCAGTGCCCGGGCCATCTTCGCTCCAATGGAGCCTTGGCGGCGGGAGGGGAAGAGAGAGACAGAGAGGAAGGAGGGGGTGGGGGTGGAAAAGTAAATGGACGCTTCTCCTGTGTGCCCTGGCCGGGAATCGAACCCGGGTCCCCCGCATGCCAGGCCGACGCTCTACCGCTGAGCCTACCGGCCAGGGCCAACTTAATTTCTTTTAAATGTAGAGGAGCTGGAAGAAACAGGTGTTGACTCTCTTATAATCACCAGGGATTCCTCTTGATGAGCTGAAGTGACTTGTCCAGGAAAACACAGCTTGTCAAGTGACAAAGCAGGAAAGAACTCAAGCCTGTTTTGTGACTGTTTCACACTTTTATATTCCTTTTCCTCCAGTCATAGAGGTTGTCTATTCAATTGATTCACTTTAAAACCCAGAAGAATTGATTGCTAAACCA
Organism: Saccopteryx bilineata; assembly: GCF_036850765.1. Classification (NCBI taxonomy): domain Eukaryota; kingdom Metazoa; phylum Chordata; class Mammalia; order Chiroptera; family Emballonuridae; genus Saccopteryx; species Saccopteryx bilineata. The sequence goes on along the minus strand of NC_089501.1, from coordinate 28,097,593 downwards.
TTGACAAATGGGGCACTAGTTTACTACATTCCCACGGTCATAAAATTAATCATGAATCGAATTGGAAAAGAAAAAAGGGTTATAGAGCCAGGATTGTATTTCTATAAAACCACAATTGGCGAAAAAGTGAGTTCAATCAGTCAACCAAGCAATCATTTTTATCTCCATAATATCAAAAGAAAATTGTTGTGGTGGATTGTTTTTCTTTGATAAGTTCCACTGATTATTTTGTAAACGCTAAAGCCAGAATTTTTTTTATGTAAATGGAATTATATGATATTTTCTTGAACTGTATGTGTATTATATCCAGTTGGCTGGAAATTATATGTATAATATATATATATTTGGCTTCAGGCAAAGATGGCTCTCCTGAAATCCAAACTAGAACTTTTCTACATCATTATACCATATATTTAAAAGTGACCCGCCTCACCTGTGGTGGCGCAGTGGATAAAGCATTGACCTGTAATGCTGAGGTCGCTGGTTCAAAACCTAGGCTTGCCCAGTCAAGGCACATAGGAGAAACAACTACTATATATTGATGCTTCCCTCTCCTCTCCACTCCCCTTTCTCTCTCTTTTTCCTCTATCTAAAATCAATAAAAATAAAAATCTTGAATAATAAAGGTGACCTGCTCGGCCAGACCTGGAGGAACACTGTATTTTAGCAACGAAGCGGGACTTTTGATAAGTTCGTGCCATAACATCAACATTCAAATCCCAAACCTAATTCTATACCCAGCATGCAGTTAGTGCTTGCTCTCTTCTCTACCTTACCTCTTTGTTTACACCAAGACACCTGAAACCGTTTTGAATATGTCTTTTTCCTCTGGAAGACGGTAAATTCCTTTGAGTACAGGGATCACGCATTATTTTCATCTTTACCCCCCCTTTTTCACACACCATAATCTGTACTGAGCTATGATGCTTTCCTTCTGGCATATACCCAATCAAAATGAATATTATTTATGACTTAATTTACTTGGACATACACTTGTAGAGAGTTTAGAATTATTTTTTTAAGCGAGAGAGAGAGAGAAAGAGAGAGAGACAGATAGACAGAAAAACAGGAACAGACAGACAGGAAGGGAGAGAGATGAGCAGCGTCAACTCCTAGTTGCAGCACCTTAGTTGTTCATTGAATGCTTTCTCATACATGCCTTGAGCCAGTGTGTGGACTCCAGCTGAACCAATGATTTCTTGCTCGTGCCGGCGACTCTGTGTTTAAGCTGGTGAGCCCATGCTCAAGCCAGAGACCTTGGAGTCTCAAACCTGGGTCCTCAGCTACCACGCTGATGCTCTCTGTTCACTGTGCCACTGTCTGGTCAGGTAGTTTAGAATTATTGAATTAACTGTCATCCTGTATAGAAGAATATGATGACATATTATTGCACTAAGCCCAGTTTAAGAGAGAAGAAAGTGGAAAATGCTGATGAACCTTACTTACCCTATGACGTTTGTTTACAAGAAGTCAGAAATAAGCAGGGAAATCAAAATTAGAATTCCCACAGTAGAATTTGATAAACTTAACCCAACCAACAAACTTTGTCTATTTCCTGTACATTTTTCAGTAATTTTGGACTCAGTTTCACATTTATCTCCCAAAGATGTCGCATTATGATTGTTTTGTTTATATTTTGTCTGTGGTCATTATTATTCAGTAAGTTTATGACATCGACAGCCTGAAATTCCAATAAACCAAGAAAACCATACTGAGGAAGTGGGTGGTAATTGGCAGAAGGAAAGCATAATATGGAGAGGATTAGTAGAAAGCTGTTGTAATAATTTGGCTCGGTTAGAGCATTCATTTATTTTGCATTTCTTGTCCAATGTATTATAACATTATTGGAGATGACTTCATAGGTCAGGTGTCAGTAAGAAACCTCATATTTTTATTTAGCATGAAGACATCCAAATTTGCCAGAAAGTCAATATTTATCAGGGGCACTTCATTTAATATTTTTATTTTCTCCATAACCTAATCCCCACTTTGGGGGTTGACAACTTTAGTCAGTGGTTTAGTTATTCGCATCTTGTCGGAAATGGTTTGTGCCACCAAACGAACTTCTTGTTGCTAGGAGTGAGACTAGACATGCTTTTTTTTCACTGAATAGCATGTCTCTGTGGTTTACAAACATGGGTATTAGTGGGCTTCTTGGCATTACTGTCAGGTGTTAGAGGTGTTTGGGGTCCTATTTTAGGAGTTTGGGGCCATCCAGTTGAGCATTTATATTTTGTAGAAAGCACAAATCTTTATGAAAAGTCCACGTGCAGACACTTAAATTACATAATAATGAAAACATAAATCCAGTATCAGGAGCTTGACCACACAAATGAAATTCTCTGCCATTTAGTTTCAAAGCCACTAAAAAAGAAAATTGATTTGAGATGAACTGAAAACTATGCAGAATCCTTGGTGTAAATCTGAACTTAAGTCAACTCTTGAAGAAGTTGAAAAATGACCCATCTTCACAAATGATCATTATTTGTTTTCTGTGTATACATATCCAAGCATTGCTTTTCTATAATCACAGAAGTATCAGAACACGTATGAAATTCCATGCTACTCACATTTCCAATTACAAAATTGCATCTTGGCCCTGGCCGTTTGGCTCAGTGGTAGAGTGTCAGCCTGGCGTGCAGGAGTCTGGGTTCGATTCCTGGCCAGGGCACACAGGAGAAGCGCCCATCTGCTTCTCCACCCCTCCCCCTCTCCTTCCTCTCTGTCTCTCTCTTCCCCTCCTGCAGCCGAGGCTCCATTGGAGCAAAGTTGGCCCAGGCACTGAGGATGGCTCCATGGCCTCTGCCTCAGGCGCTAGAATGGCTCTGGTTGCAACAGAGCAATGCCCCAAATGGGCAGAGCATCGCCCCCTGGTGGGCATGCCGGGTGGATCCCGGTTGGGCACATGTGGGAGTCTGTCTGACTGCCTCCTCGTTTCCAACTTCAGAAAAATACAAAAAAAAAAATTGCATCTTATAATTTTTAGGAACCTATGTGATTTGCACAATGCTAAGAAATAATTCTACTAAAATGTGTCTTCTGAAAGAGAAAACAATTTAGTCATACATTGTTCAATCATATACACACAAATAAATAACTTCACATATTTATATATAAAGTAAATATTTTTATCTTAATTTTCTGTACAAATATTTAGAATTGTTCAATTTCACATTCCATTCCATTACCTATTACTAATGCTACCTTATATATTTTTAGTGGTTTGGTATCCAAAATAGTTTCATATCCATCATCTAATTTTCATTCTTTGTTCTTTGCTTCTCATTCTGGGAGATTTTCCTTGATGTGACTAGGTCTTTGACCAGAACTATTCTTTTATTCAACCTCTTTATAAATAATTTTATTTCCACAATCAAGGTTTTAAAATATTTTTATTTCTATAAGCATAATTTTAAATTCCAAAAAGCATTTTAGTCCTTTGGCTTTTCCTTTTTCACAGTAGCAAATTTTTGTTTTATTGATACAATATTCTCTGGAAACTTGAGGGTGATTGTTTTAAACTTCTCTTTTATGAGAATTTTCTCTTCTCTAAGGCTCTGGTTGTTTCCTTCTTTATTTTCGTTGGCTTGGTTTCTCCCAATATTTGGTGACCTGTAGTGGTTTATTTGTGTATATAAATGGAAGAGAGAATAAAAGAGGTAAGAAAGATAAGGAAATGGCATGTTGACTTCTTCACTGGCTAGGTTTATTCTTCTTCCTGGAATCTACATTGTGGTATTTAATGCCACAGTATGTGGGAGAAAGTTGTGACTCATACTTATGGGTGCAGTCTAGAGTAAAGGTTAATTTTACCTCCTAAATCTATATACTTTGATGCAGCAATTCTAATTCTAGAAATTCATAATAAAGGAATAATCAAGGTTATAAGTATAGAAGGATATTCACCACAGTGAACAATGCAAGAATAAAAGAGTGCAATTTAGTCTTTTTGTATCTGGTTTTAAAAAGGCACTTTTAATATTTTGCCTCCAAAGTTGAGGGTTTTCTGTTGATCTCTTTGATCAGATTATAGAAATTTTCTTTTATTCCGAGTTTCCTAAGAATTTTTACGATCACAAATACTTGTTGAATTTTAGCAATTTTTCTCTGAGATAATGATATAATGTCTCCTTTTTCCTGTTAATATAGTAAATTATACTTATAGCTTTTTCTTAGGTATTCATGAATGTTGAATTTCTTTATCATAATATGATCATGTATTAAGATTTTCAAAGTATTCTTATGCCAAACTATTACTTAGAATATTTGCATATATGCTCCTGACCTCTAAATTTTCCTCTTTATATTTGTTTGTTGGGTGTGGCAGTAGGCAGATTTAACACCTCCACCCCAAAAGATATCCATGTCCTAATATCTGTAACCTGTGAACATACTGTTAGTTGGGGAGAAAGAACTTTGCCAATGTGATTACCATTAAGAATCCTTAGATGGGAAAGTTATCTTGGATTATCCAGGTGGAACCAATCTAATCACATCAGTTATTAAAAGCAGAGAATATTTCCCAGCTATGGAGAACCAGAGAGTTGTAGAAAGAGGAAGAGGAAGGTGGAGGAAGAAGGCCAATTGGACAGCCTCTAAAAACCAATTCTTTCTTAAACCCCAGAAAGAAATATAGCTCTGCCCACACCTTAATCTTACTCTGGTGAGATCTGTGTCAGATTTCTGACCTCGAGAACTATAAGATAATAAATGTGTGTTGTCTTTAAGCAACAAAGTTTGTGGTAATTTGTTACAGCAGCAATAGAAAATTAATATATCTGGTTTTGTTATTAAGATCATACTTGGCCTAGGCAATGAAATAGGATTCTTTTCCTTTTATTTCCATTTTATGGACAAAAAAAGTTTAGTAAAACATTTTCTTTAAAATTATCTGGGCAGGCAACTAACTGTGTAAAGGTTTCTTTAAAAATATTGGTTCATTCTTACATTGTTACAAGATTTGAAGGGGAAGATGATAAGAAATAGGGTCCATGGCTGGATAAGAAAGTTAAATGGACAAAGACAGATTAACAGGAGAAAAGCAAACAGATTTATTTATTTAATATAGGATTTACATGTCACAAGAGCCTTATAAAAAATAAAGATTTGAAGAAACCCTTAAACCTGAGTACTTCTATGCTAGGTTTGGTGAAGAATGGGCAGTAATGTAAAATACATTAGTTCAGGGAGTAGGAATGTATAATAAACTAAAGGAAATTTATTTTAGCAAGTCCTGTTTGTTAGGATTCTTCTTGGTGTCCCTTTGTCTTTGGAGATAAAGATGCCCCTTTCTTTCGGGTGTAAGGAGGGCACCGCCCATGTGGGGGTATTATGTCTTGTTTCACAGGAGAAGATCAAGGACAAGGTCAGAGTAACCTTCTTTCTTTTGCTGTTTTCCTAAACTCTTTTAGCTTAAAGTACTCAATATGCCAAGATAACATATTGCACCCCATCAGATTATTTATAATCTTATAAAATTAATCTTATTATTATAAAGTTACTCTTTTGTTACATTAGTTTGTTTTCAGGAAACTTAAATTTTCCTCTATCTGAATCTAAATGGTTCTTAGTATTCTCCTATTTTCTTTTAAATATCTGTTCTATCTTTAGTTATGTTTTCTTTTCCATTACTAATGCTATTTATCTGACTCTATCTCCTTTTTTACTTATTTATATTTTTGAACAAATTCACCAGTGACTTGACTATTTTATATGTAATTTTTTTCAGGTTTTTTGTTTGTTTGTTTTGTTTTTTTGCTTTTATGCAACTTTGGTCTTTCTTTGAAAGTAATTTTCTTTTCACCAAAGAACATACCTTAGAGGAGTTAAGTTTACTGAAATCTGACACCTTTGAGCTTAAATTTGTTTGATAAGTTTTAGTCATCCTCTGCCTAGAACCCTTTGGGGTTTCATATTCCTGGTCTTCAGTATGGTGACCAGGTATAAGTTTTTTGAAAGCAGGGAACAGCTAGCTATTGGACTCTTGGAAAAGATAAACACCTGACCTATGGAAGACTTGTGTTTATCTAGCCTGATATTCCCATTTTGGGGGGTGGGTCAACTGGGACACAATGACTAACAAGGTGGTATAAAGGCCCAATAAACCTCACCTATCAGATGAAAATGGTATATCCAAGAGCACAGCCAGCCCAGCCCCAGCAGCCTCTCACCTTGACATGAAAAGTGGCAGCTGCTCTCTGGGGAAAAATTCATCTCCCACTCGGTTTCCCGAAGCGACACCATCAGCTCCCTGAAGACCTACAACTCAGAGGTTCTCCTAGATGCTGGTCTGGCTCACTGATGCTGAACATCTGTGTATATTATAAGTAACTCAACTTCCAGTAATTTGGAGTGCAAGTATATTAATTGTGTGCATAAAGTCATATTTGTAAAGAAGTTTATTTTGGAAAGCAAATGTCAAAGCACTACTAAACATCTCTTTTTTAAGGACTGGATGGAGAAATTAATGTTTCACACAAACCACAGCAAATTATCCCAAAACATGACAAATAAAAAGAATGTTAGCAGTTTTTTGTTTGTATAGACAGTGACTATTTCCTCAGGCTATATAAAGTGTGAATAAAAGCATGTTTTGTTACCTTGCCCATTTATTGACCAGCTGCATACAACCTAACGAATAACTCTGCTGCTTAGCAAAGGTCACTTTTAGGTTAAGAAGTCTTATCTCTAGGTGGTAAAAATCCAAAGGACTATTTATTTAATGCCTCCTACTCACTTTGTGTTATTCCTGCAAGAACCTGAATTTATTACAAAGACAAAAAAATTTAAAATATTTGAAAAGCGTTATCCAGCAATAATACAGGAGAAGAAAGAATATATCTGTATTTTGGTAGCTAGGAGAGCAACAAAAATAATTGTAATCTCTTTTTTCTGAAAATAAAAATACAATCCTAAGTATAAACCTAGATGTTGACATTAGAATAGGGAAAAGGTGAAAATGAACACAACTAGACGGCAAATGACTAGCAGAGAAAATAAATCTAGATGGAAAATTACCTGTCAGAAAATTTCTCAAAGACCAACCCAATAATATCTTGTTTTTATTATTTATTTTGACGTCCTCTTAGATACAAGGATATGACCAATCAAAGAAACAAACAGTATTGTAACGAGGAATTCTCAGTTCCATTCATTAGTTTTCAATAAAGATCTCTCTGGGGCTTTTGGCAGGGATTCTTTTATTCCCAGAGCACTTTGAAGAATTTCAGATGGGGAATGAATGCTATGCCGTTGCCTTTGCACGTCTTCCAGACAGTGGAGAATGCGTTTGGGAGCAGCAGCTTGAAGTTCATCTTCTGGGGCCTGTGAAAATATCTTCTTCCTTTGTACATTGGTGAACTAAAGGGAAAAAAAAATACCTGCAGTCACTGCCTTGGTGAATACTACCAGTACTCTTCTTATGTTAATGGGAACCCACACAAGCCAGTTTATGAAAGTTCAAAGATGTAAGGTAGATCCTTCATCTTTTAGGAAACCAAGATCTCTAAAACAATTATTTCATTTCATCCTTGGCTTGTTGCTAATGGCAACAGAAAGAATGCACTGGGGTGTCATAATAATCCTCCATTAAATCCCTAGTGTTTAAATTTTAATGCTATAATTCAAGAGCTGACAAAAGCCCATTGAGTGCGTCTATGGGGTGGAAAACAGGCAAGCCCATTTTCTCAGGGGTGATGCTATAGCAACATGGAATGAATTTGGGGTCAGGGAACAAGCAGTCCCCATGCTTTGTTTGCACTTCCTGGCTAAAAGTGGAATCCAACTTTAAAATTTTTATCTGAGTAAGTAGTTGTTTTGAGCAGCGGGAAGATAGCTCCCTTCATATCTCTGTCTATATTGAAAGCAGAGAGAAGATAACAAATTCAGAACTGAAAAACAGACGTGCCCACAAATATATTATAAAATGACTTTCAAACTGACCATTTTAGAAAACCCTAGAGCCCTCCTATGCTTGACACCCAACCCCTCTCCTCTGGACAGACTGTGCTTTGGAACATGGAGAACTATTACAATTCTAAAATGCCTTTCAAAAAGAAGGAGACAAAGAAGTCTGATCACAATCTTTGAATATGAACCCTTAACAGTCATGCAAGACATGGCAAAGTAGGGTGTTGTTGATTACGTCTAGCTCTTTATAATGGTACTTTTGTTTCAGTGGGAGGATTATTTTTCTACAGAATAAACAAATACACCTGAATCACAATTGCCCATTGTGCAGCAAAAGACAAAAACAAACAAAACACCCTACCTAATTCCCCAAACTTGGTGCTGCCAACTTTTCTTTCCCTAGGCATCTGTGTTTTCACTTTTGGTTTTAGTCTTGAACTCCAGTATAATTGAGTGAGTGTCCAATAAGTAAAATACTACGTGTTAGGATGGTTATCCAATAAGGCATATTTAGTTAAGGACTTTATTTATATGGTCACATTATACAAAAATGAAAGATGTTGGGTTTTCAAGGGTTAAGTCATAGAAAAATACGTCTATAAACCAGGCAGTTCAACAAAACTCAGTCATTCCTCCTTTTCCAGGCCTTCACTGTCTCATCTTAACAATGAAAAATTCTTGCCTCTCCCAAGATCTCATGAGTTCGAATACCCATCTCTTGCTATTAAGTCTTCCTAATATAATGACAATATTAATCACCTTTCTAAAACAGTAACAAAATTTCTCCCCTATTCAAAAATCTTTGATACCTATTAAAACCAAATTCATATTCCTACAGTTTAACTCTGCTATTGTAAGTGAGCCAAAACTGTTTTAACTTGCTGTTTTATTAATACATTTTGCTTATATATTCCCTACAGCAGTGATCCCCAACCTTTTTTGGGCCATGGACCGGTTTAATATCAGAAAATATTTTCACGGACTGGCCTTTAGAGTGGGACGGATAAATGTATCACGTGACCGAGACAAGCTTCAAGAGTGAGTCTTAGACGGATGTAACAGAGGGAAACTGGTCATTTTTAAAAAATAAAACATCATTCAGGACTTAAATATAAATAAAACGGAAATAATGTAAGTTATTTATTCTTTCTCTGCAGACCAGTACCAAATGGCCCACGGACCGGTACCGGTCCACGGCCCGGGGGTTGGGGACCACTGCCCTACAGTATATATTTCATTAATGGATCCTGCCTAGAAATTTTCCTATCATTACTCTGTTCATTTTTCAAGTTCAGTTTAAATGTCACTTTTTCTAGGAATCCTGAAAATATTGTTTTCTTTTTTATTCTTAAATTCAACACTGTATATGTAGAATTGTTGGGAACTAAATTTCTTTTCTCTTTTCTTTTCCTTATTTTCCAAATGAGAGGAGGGGAGATAGAGAAATAGACTACCACATGCACCCCTACAGGGATCCATTTGGCAACCCCCATCTGGGGCCAATGCTCTTGCCACCTAGGACCATGCTCACAACCAAGCTATTTTTATCACCTGAGTGAGGCGAGGCTCCACAGAGCCATCCTCAGCACCTGCGGTCGATGTGCTGAAAGTAATTAAGCCATGGCTGCAGGAGGGGAAGAGTGAAAGAAGGGAGAGGTGGAGGAGTGGAAAAGCAGATGGTCCCTTCTCCTGTGTGCCCTGACCAGGAATCGACACTCTACTACAAGGCTATTAGACCAGGTCTGGGAACTTAATTTCTTTTAATAAACTGACTATTTTCCCCCAAAACAAGGCTTATATATTTAATTATTTTCTTTTCAGTAGTTTTACACTGGAAAGAAATGCTTTTTAAAGAAAATATTCTCTAAGCTGCATTGCCTATCTGATTTTGCCTACTAGATGCTCCAAGTATAATATTATCTACAAAAGAAAGCCATGGAATTTAACATCTTAACAAGCAATATATTAAGATCAAGTGCAAGTACCTTAAATTAAAGGATAGTTCAGCATAAAAAGAAAAATAAAGGGTAAATTAGGTTATTCTGCATAATAAACAACCCCAATATCTGAGTAGTTTATCATGATAATAATTTAACTTTTCTCATGTTACTTGTCCAATGAGCATGGGCAAAGAGATTCTGCTCACCATTGTCACTGAGGGAGCCACACTGTTTGTTATAATCTCCTTCTCTACACATGTTTACACAATCACTGAGTCAGAATAGGGTGACCTGGTGAACTATACCACACTGGCTTTGAAAATTTCTATCCAGAAGTGACATACTTCTCTTCTGCTCCCACAGTGTAAGTCAAAGCAGGTCACATTGCCAACTTGATTTCAGGGGATAGAGAAGTGCAATCTTGCATGCATTCAGAAATAGAGATATATTGAAGTGTTTGGGAACTAATACTAGTAACTGTTGTCCCCTATTTTCCCATGACTGGGAAAAAACAAAAAAGCAATACATTTTAAAATTTACTTTAAATCAGCAAAATCTAGAAGCTCCTTAAGGTTGATTGATAATGTCTTCCAATAATCTCAGCAAACGGCTTTATTCTGATGAAATTTTAGAGATTTTCCTTTTAGGATTAAATAAAATACAAACATGCTTATTATTGCTATAAATCAATTCAAGCTTCAAGTTTTGGGCAACACAATAAGACATAAAAAATGAAGTTTAAGGTTTGAAAGAGAGGAGTGGAAAAATACTGCCATTTCTAAAAGTATGATATGAATTGTTGATACTGCATACCTTTTTATTTTTTTGGATTTTCTATAAGAATCATTAAAATTATTTGCAAATTACCACCAAAATTATTTTACAAATCAAAAGCAGAACATCAGTAACCTGTGGAATAAGAGATAATGAACTAACCTGTGTGTAATTGAAGTTTTAGAAGAAGAGAGAGTATGAAGCAGAAAAATTACTTGAGAAAGTATTGCTTGGAAAATTTCAAAACACTATAAAAAATTCATCCACAAGTATAAGAATCTAAGCAAAAACTATGTGGCATTTGGGGGAGCACCCAAAGCACATTATATCAAACTGCTGAAAGACAGAGTGAAACAAAACATAAAAAAAGAGCAAAAAGAAAAGTAAACATTAAATACAAGGATCAACAATAAGAAGACTGTCTTCTTATCGACCCAGAGTGTAGAAGTCCCAGGTTGGATTCCAGGTCAGGACACACAGGAGTAGTGACCTCTACTTCTCTACCCCTCCCCCTTCTTCTCTCTCTCTCTCTCTTTCTCTCTCTCTCTTCCCTTCCTGCACCCATAGCTCAAATGATTCAAGCAGTCCCTCCCCCATGTAGAGGATGGCTACATGGCCTCCCCTCAGGCCTAAAAAAATATATAGCTCAGTTGCCGGCAATGGAGCAGGACCTCCAGATGGGCAGGGCATCGCCCCCTTGTGGATCCTGGTCAGGGGGTATGTGGGAGTCTGTCTCTCTGCTTCCTCTCACTAAAGCAAACAAACAAGCAAACAAACAAAACTATCTTTATTCAAGGAAATGCTGGGTTCAGATGTTTTCACTGAGGACTTTTATATCAAGAATTTAAAGAAGAAATTACACCAATTATACTTATTATCTGTATCTGTTTTCAATAGGAATGTGCATTTAAGGGAATATTCTGAGTTTCTATATTGAATAGAGATATCTAGATCTTAGCTCTGGCCAATAAAGAACTTGAGGCCCTGGCCGGTTGGCTCAGTGGTAGAGCGTCGGCCTGGTGTGCGGAAGTCCCGGGTTCGATTCCCGGCCAGGGCACACAGGAGAGGCGCCCATCTGCCTCTCCACCCCACCCCCTCTCCTTCCTCTCTGTCTTTCTCTTCCCCTCCTGCAGCCAAGGCTCCATTGGAGCAAAAGATGGCCCGGGTGCTGGGGATGGCTCCTTGGCCTCTGCCCCAGGCACTAGAGTGACTCTGGTCACGACAGAGCAACGCCCCGGATGGGCAGAGCATCGCCCCCTGGTGGGTGTGCCAGGTGGATCCCGGTCGGGTGCATGCGGGAGTCTGTCTGACTGCCTCCCCATTTCCAGCTTTGGAAAAGTGCAGGGAGAAAAAAAAAAAAGAACTTGAATAAAATTTCAATTGGGCTATAGAATTGTTGACTTTATTCATTAGTTGTTCAGTTAGCATTTAAATCAACCCTTCACTTCACCCAGTTTCTCCCCTGATGATGTACAAGAATAGAAATAAAAAACATAAAAACTTGGCACTTGGCACTGCTATTGGACAAACAAAATAAAGTTAGAGTCTTCTTAAAGATGATTAATATCAACATCTATATAAACAAAGTTGAGATGTTTTATAGAAGAAAGAAAAGGAACGTTGGTAAATTTGAACCTAGATCAAGGTGAGTCTTGCATTTCATAAACAGATGCTTCACGCCAAATGTTTGGTAAGCTAAAACTAATTATAATTATTTTCAATCTTTCTATCACATGATATTTATTGCAGGTAAAAAAAAAGTAAGAAAGAACAACCTTTTAGGTATTTTTTTTTCTAGCTCCAACAATTGCTATTCTGACTTCTAGCAGATAACTTTCCCAAACATGAAAAAGAATAGGAAAAAATAAGGAAAAGAATGAATAGTGTGTATCTGTGAACAGATATTCAGAAAACAATCTTTCAAGGAAGAAGGAAAGTTCTGGTAAGCTTAAGCAGTAGGCTTGGACTAAATCTTCAGGTGCTTGGACTACAGTGTATGTATTAATGTTGCAAGTCATGTTTCCCAGGAAGTTGACTCTGAGTTGGAACTTAGTATGCAGAAAGTTTTGGGGGAATTGCTCTCAGGATCAACACACCTGCACGGAATGAGAAGGAAGCAGAATTAGGACAAGGGAGAAGTTGGGTTGCAAAGCAAGCCCAAGGGGATCCCTGAAACTGGAATGGCCCTTTAGATATAATATATAAATGCTGAGCTGGGAAAAGGGGACCAGGCCTCCACTCCCCACATCAACCAGTCTTGGGATACACCTTGACTTCTGGAGGAGAAGTGATCTTGAGCAGAATGGCTCTCTTCAGGGGACAGCAAATCCCCAAGATGACTGATAGCTGAGAGCTCTTAGCCAACAACACAGTCGGCAACTGAGGAAGAAGTCCTTCCTGGAAGGGGAGTCCAGGCAGTGCAGCACAGCATCCACTGCAGCCCACTTTTGCATGACTTTGTCCTCTTGTTTCTTTTAAGCCTTGAAAGTCATTCATTCCTCCAGGGCTCTAACAGATCTCTTTCCTAGGGTAAACTTGTTAGAGAAAAGTTAATGGAGAAAACCATGACTTTCATTCAAGCAGATGAGCTTGAGGCAACAACTGTGATGTCATTGTCTCCTTCCTCCATGATCTATTCTAGATTCTTTTCTCCTACATTCAGTTCCTGTGCTGGACCTGGTGCTTTAGTTGGGAGGGTGACCTAAAGTTTTATCTCTGTCTAAATCCTTGGTCATCAAGCTCTTCTCAGACTGTGACTACTCTATTTGTCCATTCACCGTCAAAATTAGGCAAAGAAGTACTGTACTAAGGATTACCAAGTGCCAAACACATTTCTTTCTTTCCCCAGTGAGGCTTTCCTCTTGATGATCAGATTAATTGCCTTTAACAATATGGTGTTCCCCGCTTTGCCTGCTGGACCCTTGGCACGAAAGTGTAAAGTACACAAACATAAATTATAGCTTATATTTTCCTGGTGGATGTTTCCTCCATTAGGAACCAAGATCACTTAACACACAGAGGTCAGAATTTTAGAAAAAAGAAAGCAGTGAGCCTATGGGTCACTTTACTTTTATCCCTTGGTTCCTGGCACCATGTATCCTAACTAAGGGGCACAGTGTTATATAATGGCCACTGATTTGAGTATATACTTCTTCCTGCAAGATGAGTCCTTATTCTTGAATGGTATCATTTTCAAGCTGGGCCTTATCTGTGCCATCCATAAGCTATTCTATTGCTTTTCAATGCCAGCTGCTTTTGGATGCTGTGTTACATGGCAATACTAGTGGGTCTCATGATTATGAGCCCACTGCTGTATCTCCTTTGCTGTAAAGTGCATCTCTTAGTCTAGGGTTTCTGAACATTGTCATATTGACATTTGAGTAAGGTAATTCTTTGGTAGAGGAAACTGTCTAGTTCATTGCAGGGTGTTTAACAGCAGCCCTGGCTTCTAGCCACTAGGTGTCAGTAGCATCCTCCCAGTTGTGACAACCAAATTTGTCTACAGACATTGCCAAATGTCCCCTGGGGAGTGTAGTTGGGGGAGCAGGATTTGCCCCTGTTTAAGAAAGACTCCCTTAGTCTGATGCAGTGTTATATGGGATCCTGTGTAGATAGATTAAACTTTCTGTAATCCCACGGAAAATGGGGCTGTCTGAGGTTCTTCAGACAGGTAAAGCAAATTCATACCTAGAAGTATGGACTCAAAAACTGTTAATTCAAAATGAATTGCTGGTTCTTCCAGAATAGAAGGAATCCAGTGTACTCAACTTGCCACCAGGTGGCTGGTTGGTCCCATGCTATATCTGACTGGTGGTCATTCAGCAGTGGCATAAATTATACTAGCCTTATTAAATGAGAGCTCGTGTGGTTGGGCCCATGCATAACCGCCATCCCTGAAACCATGGTTACTCTGTTCATGTGCCCAGTGTTCAAGCCCTAGGTAGGGTCTCTGCTGACAGAGAGATAGCTGGCACATTGGCTGATATTTTCTCTATAATTACTTGGTTGTTTAATGCCTGTTCCAGGGTAGAAGCTGTCTGGACACAGAGAGCTTCACATTTTGTGCTCACTGCTATTAGTCCATCCACATACGGTGACCATAGATCTTCCTGTCCCTGATCTTCCCATCTTTCTCCTTCCTAGTGATTTGTCACCCTTTAATTTAAATAGGTGTAAACCTGGGCCATTCTCTTTCTACCAGAAGAGGATAACCAGTTGTGCCCCTGGTGCTCTGCCTATCAGGAAGATTTCTCCCACCACTAGAGCAGCTGTAGTGACATCCCAATCTGCTTTTAGCTTGCACACTCTGAGCTGACGGTTTATAAATCAGCTGTGCTCTTTCCCTCCTCGGACAGCTGCTCTAGGGCATCCCTTGTGCAGTGTAGGTCAGTGCTGAGAAGAGGTCCTGCTTGGTGGATAAAATGGGAGGCCGGGCCTCCAGACTGTGCTGTTCCCTCGGGCATTCTGGTGCTGATGGCGCCTAATCTGGGGAGTATCATTTTCATTTTAAGATTTGGTGGGTCTGATAAAGGCATAATTTGACCTTTTGACTCTTACTTCTTCATCCCTAAAGTGAGAGGTTGGATGCAATAAACTATAACTTCTCTTCCAATTCTAGAACTTTATGAGGGGAACCATAATTTTATATTTTGAATGATGATAGATGTTGGCAGCTATAATATCTTTGCTTTATGGCCATGGGCCCATTACATGGTCTTACCTATGAAAACCACAAATGCCTCTTTTTATGAGCATCCTGACCAATTAAATCATCATCACTGTGAGAAAAACCAATGTTTCCAAAGCCAATAAAAATCCCCTGCTCCCACAATGGCAACATTGTTACAAGTGTTCACCGCTCAGTCTCTTGTACCAACTCGCACAACCATCTATACACTGCATTTATAGTAAATGTTATATTTAGCATTAATTATAGAATACAAGATTTCCATTACAGAAACCTTAAAAATCAATTACCTGAGCTCACTAGCCACATATAGCCTAATTTGTCAGAGGGGAAACTCAGGTCCATTAGTCCTATTTGGGACCCTTGTAGTCTTGAATACTCTGGTGCACTTTAGTTAGGTCTGCAAGAAAGGAGAAGGTTGAAGAATGGATTCACTAAATTAGTAAGAATAACTAAGTCAGAGATATTTTGATATGGGGGACTGTGAGGCCTGAGGATTGCTGCTTAATTTATTTGCAATGGGGAAAACTAGTTTAAAGTTAATTAAATGCACTAATATTGTAATTAAGCAGATTGTACTAATCAGGGTTCTCTGGAGAAACAGAACCAATAGAGAGAGTGTGTGTGTGTATAAAAAGATTTATTTTAAGGAATTGGCTCTAGTGATAATGGAGGGTAGAAAGTCCAAAATCTGTAGTGTGGGCCGGCAGGCTGTAGACCCAGAGCCAATGTTGAAGTCCAAGGGCCATCTGCTGCAGAATGCCCTCTTGCTCAGGGGAACTCAGTCTTTTGTTATATTCAAGCCTTCATTCAGATGATTGGCTGAGGTCCATTCACATGATGGAGAGCAATATGCTTTATTCAAAGTCTACTGATTGATCTGAATCTCATTTTAAAACATCCTCATGGAAACATCTAAAGAAAAATGCTTGATTGCATAAAATGGGGCCTTAGGCCGAGCCAAGATGACACATAAAATTAGCCATCACATAGAATGTAAAATAACTTAGCTTCAGAAGTGTTTTCAACATCAAATTTTGTTCAGGTCCCAACATTATAGTTGGATACTGCAGCGTGTGTCATTTAGGCAATTTTTGGAAGGCTGGCTAGCATTTTGAAAGTCTCAAGAGACAACCAATGAATGAAGGACTGCCAAACAGTGACAGCTACTGCAGCTCCCGATTTTAAAAGATATCATTTCTATTCCTAAACATGTGGCTTGTGAATACTGTTTCTTTGTATCTGACCTTGTACGATTAACTTTTCTCACCACTGATTTAGTATACTCCCTCACTTTTTCTAAGGTAAGAATACCAAGGTCCTGAGAAATCTATACGATGGAGATTTTAATGTGAATCTTGGTAATGACGGGGTTTTTTGTCTAAAAGTTTATTCAAATAAAAAAGTTAAAAGATAAGTCATATTGTCCTTATTTAATTTATTTATTTAACTTAAATATAGTAGGAACTTTTAATACCATTGCTAATATAGGATGTGCATTATCCATATAAAGTGTTCACAGTTCAGGCCAGTGCCAAAACACGTACTGCTCATGTTCATTCTTTCTGATAACTTTTTGTCAGACATTGAAAAAATGATTAAAGTTTAGATTTTATTTTACTTGTCTTTGATAACTAATATATTTTTAAAAACCCACAAGTGACAAGTTATACTTACATTCTTAAATTTACTTAAAATTTTTGAAATCTTAATCTGAGCAGTATCTCCGTTTTACCCACACGTTAATTGTCCTCATAATTTTGTTACTAACAAATGTTGGCAATTAGAAAATTGTAAAAAGTTATCTTAGCAAGCTTATTTTCCACAAAAATAAGTAATTTCCCCCCCCAATTTTTACAGGCTAGTTTTATTTTAGGGAACATGATTTGCCCACTGTATATGAATTTTAATTTATATTTAAAAAAATAGAGAAGTAGTAGGTGTTTGTTTAAAGTATATTCAAATAATAGAGGACCGTTGAAGCAAAAAGAGGACACAGCAATCCCCTCACCCTAAAACCAGGAATTTATATTGATCTACCTCCTTCATACATCCTTTCATGCCATTTGCTAATATTTCTTAAGAGTTTTTACTTCCATATTCATGAAGGTTATTAGTCCATACTTTTTTCTTTTTGTACTATCTTTGTCTCATTTTAATATCATGGTAATATTTGATTTATTAGATTAATCAGAATATGTTTTATCCTATTCTGTTCTTTGGAAAACATTGTGATTAGTGTTCATTGTTCTTTATGTATCTGTATAATTAATTTTGAAATTGTCAATCTATTTAAAATACTTTTAGGGCTATTCCAATTATTCTAATTATCTATTTTATATTGGGTGAGAGTTTTGGTAGCCTTTGCTTTTGGAAGAGATGGTCCATTAATTCTGTTATCAAACTTAAGTGTGTAGATTATAGATTTGAGTCATTCCCTCCTTTTTAATATACACATTGGGTATTATAAATCTCCCCAGAATTGCATTAACTATGTGCTTCAGATTTGGATACATTGTATTTAATTTGCATTCAAATCAATGTATTTTTATTTGCCTTTCTATTTCCTCTTTAATTCATGGTTTCAAATATGTTGTTTCATTTCCAAGTGGTTGCAGATTTTTCTGTTATCTTTTTGCTCTTGGTACCTAGTTTGATTCCAACGTGGTCAAAGACCACACTCTGTGTAATTTCAATTATTTAAAATTTGTTGTAGCTTGTTTTATTGCCTAGGATATAAACTATTTTGGTATATATCCCATGGGTCCTTGAGAAAAATGTGTATTCTGTTGCTGCTGGTGGAGTATTCTATAAACATCAATTCAGGCCTGTGGGCTGAAGTTCAAGTCTTCTGGATCCTTGCTGATTTTCTCTCCAGTTGCTTTATCGATTACAGAGAGAGTAGTGTTGAAATCTTCGACTATATATGTGGCCTTATTTCTCCTTCCAGTTCTACCCATTTTTGTCTCACCTGTTTTGCCACTCTAGTTTTTGATGCACACACACTTAGGACTACTATGTCTTCTTGGTGGATTAAACTTTGTTTTTTTTAAAGACTTTATTTATTCATTATAGAGAGGGGAGAGAGAGAGAGAGAGAGAGAGAGAGAGAGAGAGAGAGAAGGGGGGAGGAGCAGGTAGCATCAACTCCCATATGTGCCTTGACCAGGCAAGCCCAGGGTTTTGAACTGGCAACCTCAGTGTTTCCAGTTTGATGCTTTATCCACTGCGCCACCACAGGTCAGGCAGTGGATTAAACTTTAAACGTTATGTAACGCCCCCTGGTAATTTTATTTGCTTGAGTTTCAGCCTCCTGTAACACCACTTGGACAGGTGAAATGTGTGCATCACCTCCTTACGGCCAGATGTGAGTTTCTGGTTTCCCTCTCCGCCTCTGTTGACTTGTGAAAAGAGATGGGCTTCTCATTACCGCTTGCTGTGGGAGAGAATTCAGGATTTCCAGCAGGCATCCCCTGATACCTCCCTGGTAGAGACAGGAATGCATCCTGCTACTGCTCCCATGTGTAGCGGCACCACAGGTGAGGCATCGCCTCATTCCTTCTGGGTGGTATGAAAAGTCCTGCCACTCCACTAGACGTCCTCTGACAACACTCCACTGTTAGAGGACACTCCTCATGGCCTGGTGAGGGTGGAAGTCTAGACTCTCCTGTCGGGGTTTGCTGGCATAGGTGGGAGTGGGCCACAGTTTTCCTGTGGTATTTGGCTAAAGTAGAACAGTTACTGTCTAAAAACTTTCTGCCTTGCTAAACAGTCCAATTCTGGTCCTTTAACTAAGAAAAGCAGGCTTTTGTTGGGGTTGTTTTGGTCTGTACCCATTTGTGTTTGTGGGTTGACAGTTTATTTAGCTCCAAATCGGGGATGTATGAGGCACAAAGAAAATACAAGGAACTCACCCCTGAATGAGTTCTTGAGTCCTGAGGTCCCTAATCAGTCTGCCTTCTTTTTCCATATTTCAGAGTCTTCTTATGTCTGTTTTGTATATAATAAGGAACACTTTTAGTTAGACACAGCAGGAGGAACAAGGAAAAGTATATCTACCCTATCTTTGCTGAAATGGAAGTCTCTTCTTACTGGCAATTTTGATTGTCAATGTCTACATCTTCCTATAAGCGCTTTCTTTTTAAAGCAAGGGTCGGGAACCTATGTGGCTCTTTTGATGGTTGTATCTGGCTCACAGACAAATCTTTAATAAAAAAATAATAACGTTAAAATATAAAACATTCTCATGTATTACAATCCATTCATTTCCTACCACTTATGTTCATGGTTGTGAGTGGCTGGAGCCAATCACAGCTGTCCTCTGGAATAACACCAAATTTTTATTGGATAATGCATAACGTACATGGGTCATTGTATGACTCTCATGGAATACATTTTAAAATATGTGGCGTTCATGGCTCTCTCAGCCAAAAAGGTTCCTGACCCCTGTTTTAAAGAGACAATTTAAAATCAGCTCTATTGACTATTTTTTGAATATAAAGTAATCCCTTTATATATATGCTTGAGCATAAATGACATAAATTGTTTTAGTTATAATCCAGTTTAGTCTGTTGTCTCTGGGAAGATTCTAGTGGGTCTGTGATGCAAAGCCCTAGACAAGACCCCACCCCCATGCATACATAGCATAATAATATGGTAAATTCAACCCAAAATGAGATGTACAGTATCATCTCACTGTTTTTGCAATGGTTTTTAGAAAAAATAAAAGAAAAACAAAATATTTTATTTATGAAATTTATAAGGGACTGAATGGTGGATGGGCCAAACCCAACTCTTAACACCAATCATAATGATAGTTCTTTTAAAAAACCTATGCCATTTCACAGAAGTTCTCTAGGTCAGTGGTTCTCAAAGTGTGTGCCAGGATGCACTGGTGCACCCTAGAAGATTTTCATGTGTGCCCTGTGGTATTCCAGAGAAATATGTGCCTATTGGGGGCCAAAAAACTAACAGGGTTTTTAGAGTTTAGATTTTTGGGGGACAGAGGTGTGGGGAATTGGCTGTAAGCTGATAGTCTCCCAATCCTCCCACCTCACTTGCCTGATTAAGTTGCAAAAGGCTGTTAAGCTGTGGTGCTGGATTGTTTACACTACCCCCCATGATCCCTGGAAAGACTGGAGGCAAGTTTCTTCCATCCTTTGTTTGGTGTAAAGTTAAGATGATATGTATGGTGGGGGTTTTCTGCACTCAACACATTTAAGAATAAAAAGAGAAAAATTATTTAATATATTGATGAGGAAATGAGAGTTTGCCTTTCAAATATATGTCCAAACATTGAAGAAATCGCTAGGACGCATCAGGCTCATGTTTCTCATAAACACAAGAATGAAAAAATTTTAACACATTTGCACCGGGACCTGTGGAATTTACTAAATCTTACTAAGAATCTATATGTATATAAAAGGATATCTTTTTTGTCTTTTTTTATTTTTTAACCCCTCTTTTTTATGAATTCTAAAAAGCATAACTCAAAAAATGTAACATAAAAATGCTTTTTAATGTCATAATAAAATTAATTTTGTCACATTTATTTCATTTAATTACCATAAAAGCATGCTTGGACTTTATATTTTTTCTTTAATATTTGACTTAATTACTATAACATTTCTCAGAAATTTGTATATAGTGCACCTACAATTATTTGTAGGGTTTTAAATGCACCCTGACTTCAAAAAGTTTGAGAACTACGGCTCTAGTTTATCACCTGGAGAACACAAATGTTTTGGGGTATTTTGGGGATATTTAAAAATACATATATTTAATGTCATTATATAAATTTGGACCAATTTTAGTAGCAAGAATATGTCTTCATTAATATAAAAAAGCTATCCTGAGCACAACAAGAAACAACTTCCACATTTTTTTCTGTTAAAAGTATTTCCTAATTCTATAATTATAATTGTTTTATTCTAGCAGAGTATAGAGTTTTAAGAAATGTATCTGGAGCCTGACCAGGCAATGATGCAGTGGATAGAGCATCAGACTGGGACATGGAGGACCCAGGTTTGAAATCTTGACTGAGGTCGCTGGCTTGAGTAAGGGGTCACTTGCTCTGCTGCAGCCCCCCTGATCAAGGCACATATGAGAAAGCAATCAATGAACAACTAAGGAACTGCAACAAAGAATTGATGTTTCTCATCTCTCTTCTTTCCTGTCTGTCTGTCTCTTTCTCTGACTTTCTCTCTGTCTCTGTAAAAAAAAAGTATCTGGAATAATATGTAAAATTAAAAAAAAATTCTATTTGCTTTTAAATTTTAAAAAAATAATTACTATTTTATAAGAATTGTTTGATTCTTCAAAATATCTAAATAGCTTTAAGCAAGCTATAAAACTGAAAAAATCTCTGATAAATGAAGTGTTGTTTGATATGACTTTGAGTCTCAATTGTTAACTTGATCTTGGCCTGTAAGGTCAATACTGTGTTTTGAAATGAGAATGTGGCTCTGACAGAAGGGAGTGAGGGAGGGAGTAAGAAAGTAGGGCAAAAAAGGAGAATGGAATAAAAGCAGAGGAAAGAAAAGAAGACAAGGAAAGAAAGGCTCAAATATTTCCAGTAATCAGCACTTTGAGAAAAACACCACTCTTTTTCATACATATATCTCAGTGATTCAGACTTAAGAAATAGCAAAAGAGACCAGGTGGTATTTTTTGGATTCTTAGTCTTATTCCCATTTATCTGGATCAGCAGCCCAGCTTTACTTTGAAGATGTATGCTTCCTAGTGGATCAAGTGGTGAGCCCATTCCCCAAGTTGGTCAGCCAGTTACTTATATATAATACAGATGCTAAAAACTTTAGTAAGATACTATAAAGCCACAATATTTTTCCACCTAAAATTTTATCCATTGTCCTCATGAAACTGAAATATATATAACCTTTATAATCAACTTGATTAAACCTTGATGAGCCTACTGAGCGATACCCTTGGCCTTTCATACTCTCCATTGGCATTCACGTGAAGATATCTGGGTTTCCATATGGCACCTATGATTACAATTCCATATAGATTCCAATATCCTTAAGGATGTTTATTGCTTAAAAATTGCTTTATCCTTGAAAAAATTCCACCAGAGTGGTCAAGACAAATGTCCTCTTAAAACAGTTAAGGCAATCGGTCTGCCAGGCTGGAATTCCACAGACAAACCACTCTCAGAACTCTCCAGTGGATAATTTAAATAGGTAGGCTATTCATG
Source organism: Saccopteryx bilineata (assembly GCF_036850765.1). Lineage (NCBI taxonomy): Eukaryota > Metazoa > Chordata > Mammalia > Chiroptera > Emballonuridae > Saccopteryx > Saccopteryx bilineata. Next base: position 28,075,072 of record NC_089501.1, on the reverse strand, counting down.
AGACTTGTGTATAATTTGCACTATATTGCAGGGGAAAGTTTGTGGTCTCCTGTAGACTATTTTATAACATTTTTGAAAATACTTCTAAGAAATCATATCTGCAGAAGGTATTAGTTGAAGGTACTAGAAGGCATCAGCCTTTGATTAGAGGGATAAGTATTTCTGTTGAAAGAGAGTAAGGAATAGAAAAATATGCAACAGCTAATGGATTAAAGGCACATCCTACAGTTCATTTGAAAATCAGAACGAGGGTGTACATTAGATTTTAAAATCCCGAAAATTTTTATGGTTTTGTTTTAGACTTAAGTTGAGTGAACCTGGTGGTATGAAAATCGGGTTGAGGGAAAATATATTCATTTATCTGGTAAATAATTTCACATGAGGTATGTGCTATTATGAATGAATGCCCACCACAGCCTGAGAATTTAAAGCCTGAGGATTTAAACATATTTTGTCTTTGTGAGGGAGACCTTAACAAATGGAAACCCAGGAAAGTAATGGTTCCTAATTTACCTTTCCTGTCATTGTTCTGCCCGTGCCACAAATTGGTGCTCATTCTCCACGTCAAGCAAAGTAATCATCTAACTGTCATATCTGGCCATTTTTGAATCATTAAGGCAAACATTTCATTTGAAATGTCACTTCAAAATAAAATATGTGACTTGTGACATGTATAAATACAAATGCACTTCTAAATAGCTATCCAGTTCCCTACACAAGGGATAGAGAAAGTAAAACATTTTCTATGAATCGCCAGAATAAGATATGAAATGAGATATATTCGCCAGATAACAGTATTTTTTGGACCTTAAAGGTTCTAGTATGAAGAACTCAGGTCCTTGGGAAGTTGTTGTGCCTAATACACTGTTTCCTCAAAACTAAATATGTAAAGCAATAATAAATAAATAAAATTACACAAATACCGATAATCATTAAGTTCAGAAAAGTGGCAGTCTTTTTTTTAATCCCATAGTCTCAAAACAAAAATATAATGATTCTCAACAGTTTGATAGTATGTTTTACCTGATTTATTTTTTTATTCCAGCTTTAAAAGAAATCATAGTTGTGCTAATGTAGCAACACATAATTTTAGATATTACTTCTCCATTTAATTTTATAATAAACACATATCATAATTTCAAGCTTCTGTAAATATGCCTGGTTGGTGTTTCATTGATTTGTATAATCCATAGTTGAGAAATTTGTTTCTATTTTTGGTCTAATTTTAGTGTGAAGTCCTTCAGACTTAAATATTTTGCACCGATGCCTGAAAATAAAATCATTTTCACTTGCCTCTCTTGTGACTTCAAGAGTGCAGTGTTCATTCTAGTTTTAAGCTCAGTCTTTTGCAAGAAAAATCTTGAAAAGAAAATCTCAATGGCAAAATATGAACAAGCAAAAGGAATGCCAATAATGGGGAAAAGCTATTCCTATGATGTTTCAATCATCAGAGCCAAGGAATAAGTCTTGGATATTTTGAGATTGGTTTGTCCAAATATCGAATTTGAAGAAGTCTTCAGGTTCACATTTTTCCTGGATTAGCCTGTCTTTGACTCTTTATCCTTATATAGAAATGGCTGGACTGGTCACATTTTAAAAAGAAATGGAGAAAAGATTTTCTAGGCCAAATCAAATTTTATGTTTCTGTTTCTCACAAATTATTTTCAGATACAAGAAAAAACAAATCTCTCAGAAGAACTGCACACTGCAATGAAGTTGGAATGCAAGTCTTCGTCAGAAGGGAGGGAACAAATTTTGGATTATTCAACCATAAAATATGTGAAGCGCTAACAAGTGTAAATAACAGGTAGACACAACACACATGCGCATGTACGTGCGTGGAAATGGGCGGGCGCGCGCGCGCGCGCGCGCGCGCACACACACACACACACACACACACCCTAACCGGTCTGCCTTTGCCCTAGGGATTTTCATTAATGTTTATTAACATCCAAGTAAAGGTTTATAAAAATTTCATGTTTCTTTTCATATTTAAATGTTTGGCTTTACAAATACTGTGAATATTCTAAATTTATAAAAACCCTTAAAATATAAAAAATAAAACTCATTGAAGTAAGTTTTTAATGACTAAACTATATGTAACCAATTAGAGTTGGAAATAAATTACTATGCTTCAACTCTTTTAGGATGCAGTCCCAAAATCTTTCCTTAAAATATAGGAGTTTCTAGCATGAATTGTCCTTTCCTTCTATCATATAAGCTCATTTATGTAGAAGATATAAAATATCCCAAATAAAGAGATAAAGATACCTATTGTCTTTCTCTTGGATGCAATTAACTCAAAACTAGGCAATTAAAGCATAGCGGTCTAATATGAAATTATAGTCTTTCTGCCGGTTACCACAAAATTTTAAAGATAGCTAATTGTGCAAAAATTATAAATTTTAGTAATATTTTGACTTTTTAATTTTCTTACATAATTAACATTTTCACTGGTCCATGCAATCTATTTTAGATATATTTATAGTAAATTGAGGAACTTAATATGACTTCCAAATCCCTTGGGAAACTAGTAATGTCTTATATTTCTTGAATGATTTTTTTCAAAAGCCTTATGCTATAAGATTATATGATCAGCTCCATTTATTTCTTCTTTATTACTCCATTGCCTTACATGTGTCAAGTCTGGGTTATGTTTTAAGGATTTCTATATATATAACCTAGCACACATCTATGAAGAACTTTTATTTGTCTTGAGTTATGTAGATAATTTAAAAGATGACCAAACACTTTATAATTTCAAAACTATGATAAAATGTTGTTAGAAAAACTCTCCCATACAATAATACTTACAAATACTAAATAATTTTTTGTAAAACAATATATTTTTCTATTATTTGTTTAAACTGATAAGAAAGTCAAGAAAAATCTTGATGGACAGATGGCAAAAAGGTATGAATACTGAGAAGTAGGCAAGTTTCAAAGTCACTGTTTTCCCTAAGGGCAGGTGCCATCCCCACGGACCACAGCTAATGGGAAGAGCAGAGAAAAAGGCCTGGAATCTATTTAAGGAGATATATAAAAGCAAAGAGATAGTATTAAAACAAAAGCCTGCAAAAGATGATATCTCAGTGGATGGACTAGGAAAGAACGTTTTCATAAGGGATTTAAACCAGACAAGCAATTATGAGTAGAGTTGCCAAAACATCGAACTCAAAGTATTGCAGATTTTAGAAAGACGCATATAGACTATGAAATAAGTATCGGCCACATATTCCAAGAAAAGCATGAGGATATCAAGATTATAAAGATGGACAAGAGATTTTTCAAAAATCACTAGGTAGATTTGGAAAAAAAACAAAACAATGATGAATCTGGAAATAAAGGTATTACTCAGAATATTGTAGAGGGACAAAGAAATTAAACATATGAAATACCACTAAGCAAAACAGAAAATAGAGAAGGTAATTGAAGTTTCAGAAGTAGAGAGACAGAGAAGGAGACAAAATAAGAGAGAAAATAAGAGCAAAGAAATATTCAAAAAGTAGTAGTTTAGGATTTTCTACTATTATTGATAGATACCAATCTGAACTTTAGTAAGTACAACAGATATCAAGCAGAGTAAAAACAAATAACCAAGAGACATTGCAATGAAACAGCCTAACATCAATGACAAAGAGATCTCAAAAGAGAAACAAGATAAAAGAATTTTAAACAAATACAAATTAAATTGAGGCAGACTTCTCAATAACACTGGAAGCCAGAATAATATTTTCAAAGCTCTGAAAGAAAACAAATGTCAACATAGAATTTCATTCTTAGTAAAACTACCTTTTGAGAAGGAGTATCATCTTTTGTTATTATAATTTTTTAAAAGTATAGATAGGCTTTCATCATATGAACTTTTTTTGTGTGACAGAAACAGAGAGAGACAGAGAGGGACAGATAGGGATGGACAGATCAGAAGGGAGAGAGATGAAAAGCATCAGTTCTTTGTTGTGTCACCTTAGTTTCTCATTGATTGCTTTCTCATATGTGCCTTGACCCAGGGGTGCTACAGAAGACCGAGTGACCCTTTGCTAAGCCAGCAACCTTGGGCTCAAGCCAGATGAGCCCGTGCTCAAGCTGGCAACCTCGGGGTTGCGACCTTCGGTCCTCCATGTCCAGTCCGATGCACTATCCACTGTGCCACTGCCTGATCTGGCCATATGAACATTTTTTTAATCATTAAATCACTTACTACTTAACTACTGTAATTGTACAGAAAATATTTACCTCCCTTCCCTTCTACTGTGATGACTTTTTAACTCTAATAATGTTCACCTTGATCATGGAATTTATTTTGGCTACAGGAAGTTAATGAATTTTATGCCGAGATGTTGATTGTACTTGCCCAAATTAGTGTGGATCTAATGCTTTGATGACCCACCATAGGTAGCTTCTGTCCTTTCAGTTTGGGCCCCCAAATAAGCACATTTGGAACAAATATGGACCCCAACTGGACCTTAGAGCCAAATCTCACCAAGTCCCAGTCAAGTGTACTGTAAATCAGTAAACACACGAGCATTAGAATAAATGTTTTCTGTTGCAAATCACTGTGTTTGGAGATGATTTTTTACATGTATATTCTTATGATGATAGCTTATAAATACAATTAGAACTGGACATTGAGGTTGTTTCTCAGTTTTGCCATTATAAACAATGTTTTACTGAACATGTCACTACAGCTTTTAAAAAAGTATTGCCTGACCAGTAGTGGCACAGTGGATAAAGTATTGACCTGGAATGTTGAGGTTTCAGGTTCAAAACCCCACTGTCGCCAGCTTGAACACAAGCTCACTAGCTTGAGCACGGGGTCATTGGGTTGAGCATGAGATCATTGATATGATCCCATGGTCACTGGCTTGAGCCCAAAAGTTGCTGGCTTGCAGCCCAAGGTTGCTGGCTTGAGCAAGGGGTCACTGGTTCAGTGGGAGCTCCCGAGCAAGGCACAAATGAGAAGCAATCAATGGACAACTAAAGTACAATGACTACAGCCTGACCTGTGGTGGCGCAGTGGATAAAGCGTCGACCTGGAAATGCTGAGGTCGCCGGTTCGAAACCCTGGGCTTGCCTGGTCAAGGCACATATGGGAGTTGATGCTTCCAGCTCCTCCCCCCTATCTCTCTCTCCTCTCTGTCTCTCTCTGTCTCTCTCTCTCTCCTCTCTAAAATGAATAAATAAATAAAGAATTAAAAAAATGAATAAATAAAAAAATAAAAAAGATAAAAAAAAAAAAAAAACTTTTAAAGTACAATGACTACAAATTGATGCTTCTCAGCTCCTTCCCTTCCTTCCTCTGTCTCTGTCTTTCTGTCACTGTCTCTCTCTTTCTCATTAAAAAAAAAAAGTATCATCATTCCCTTTTCACAGAAGAAGAATCTGAGATTTGGTTTACGTATGTCTCCCAATGGCACACAACTATAAGTGGCAAAATCATAGTTTGAACTGGGTCTGTCTGATGCCAAAATCCATGTTCTTCATAAGATGCTACATTGCTTATCACTGAAATTTGTTAACTTTTTTGGGTAAGTATATGTTAAAATAAATCTGGTATTTTATAATAGCATAAAATAGCTTTGACTGGCATTATAAGTATCAACTGCTTTTGTCGGATTTTTATTTAAAATTAAATACTGCACTGAATTTTTGTTAGATGAAACACTAAAGTCTCTATATCATTTAAAGAAACTTTAGCTAGATATGATGTTTATTTTTCTTAGAGCAGACATTAAATCAGACTATAATTTGTAAATTATAGAAATTGTAAGTTCACTATGAGAATGAGCACCTTGCTAAAAGTTTCATTTCTAAGTTTTCTTCTTTAAATAGTCACAGTTTTCATAACAGCACTGTAAGTTTATTTCTACTTTCTCAAACATACATAGTGAGTTAATACTTGAGTGTTCAGTACTTGAATACTTTTCACTAGGAGTCAGCAATGTTCACATTATTCATGTGGGACAAGGTCCTAAGGGAGCAATACTCATCTGTGAACAGGCAGACATACAAATTAGAAGCTGCCAAAAGAACCTCATGTTCAGCTTATGTTTGATAAATTAAATGTGTTTGATATTAAACGGTTCTGCTGTATAAAATTTCCCAGGGCTGAGAGACCAGAGGAAGAGGTTGACAACTCTATCATTACCTTAAAGGTTTATTAAGGGGATTTACATACAATGTGCATCCCAGGCGGCAGCAAGATGGCATGGGTGTCCTCTATCAATGGGACAGAAGCTGAGGGATTCTGCTGACAGGGAAGGACAGACAGGGCCACTGATGTATGACCCAGCTCAGATAAGGGGAAAGTGCCTATCACGTTTGCCCAGCTATTAGGTTTGCCAGGGGTGGGGCAACTTCCTGGCATAGGGGAGGATGGGATAGACAGCCTTGAGCGTCTCAAGGGGAAGCTATCTCTGTTCTGCCTCAGGTCTAGCTGGCAGGTCTGGCAGTGCTCAGGCAGTAATCACACCAGGGAATATTGTCGCCTCTCTAGGAACATTTAGAACTAAGAGCATGTCATAAATCAAGAGAATATCATTTATTTCTTTACATCCAGTACAACTTGACATCATGTAACTCTAAAGTAAAATAAATGTAGTTAGAATAATTCCAGTGGGCCAAAAAGCCCTCCCTATCCTTATGAGCGCTCTATATAGAAGATCCCGATCTTTTTAATTTTGAGGCCTAAGACTGTTATTGCCAAAGGGAGGCATTATGGTACTGGAGATCAATCTGCAAATACAGCCAGTTCTGCACATAGGACTTATATTACTCGACTCTACATCCATGCAGATACTATTTTTGCTAGTGGTGTCCAGTCTCAAAAACAGAGGCCAACTTAACCAAGTGAAAAATACAGATTAGCTTTGTCTTTCACAGGGAAAGTTGCCTGCAATAAAATCTAACATCATTTGCAACATTTAACTTCTATTTAAATGCATGCCCCTTATCGTCGAGCATTTACACGAACGATGATGACACAAAGTGGAATGGAATGCGAAAATGTGAAACAAGAGAGGTGGAAACGAAGTCCGGAGAACTGGCAGAAGATGGGGTCGTTGCCAAGTTATGTCTTTCAGAGAAACTTAACTGTATCTTTCTCAGTGATCTTAAAGAACTACAGAGAGGTAGTGATCCTGGGTTGGGGCAGTAGTGGAAATTCAAAATAAAGGCATGATGGAAGGAAAAACCCCAATTTAAATAACATCCAGAATCCTGAGAGAGCGATGAGATTTAATACAGAGAAGATAAGTTGGGTGTCCATGATGGATAATTTTGTATATTTCTATAGATGAGTATGATTATATGTGCATATATATATATGTAAATCTAAATGTATATGTAACTATATATCTATCTATATCTATATTTATATCTATATCTATCTGTATCTGTATCTTATACTGAGCTGAAAGTATATTTTTTCATATAATTCTTAAAATGCAATCATGAAGGCTATTGTATGCAGGCATAAAATTTTTCTGAATTTATTTTTTTTCCAGATCAAGTCACACTTATACCTCATACAGGCCAATGTTACAAAAGGCCTTAACTGGAACCAATGAAATGAGGCATTAGTATCTTTGCCTTCAGGCTCCTCACACATTCTCCATTAGAGAGTTCAGTTCAAGAGCATCTCCTGCCACATTAACCCAACTTGCTCTATTGTAGGAGGGGCATGTGGGGCCGGTATGAAATTAGCAGACATCTCTATCTCCACCCCGAGAAAGCTCAGGCTGGAGGCTGTCGGCCTGGGTCATGACCAACTATTTCTCAGGCCCCGGGAACTGCTTAAAAACCATAGTTTACTTACTGAGCATCCAAGACCATGAATGTCTGTGGCACTTCCTTCATCCCAGGGATTCTCAGATCTTTTGGTCCACAAATTGTTTGTCCATAAAATGATGTCATAGTGAAAGCATTGATGAAGCACTGTCAGCTGATGCTCACAAAGGCAGAATCAAATCACAGCACTGTCAAACTCCTCCCTACGTTCCCAGAATCATTTTTGGATAGTGTCTATTAGCCAGATGTGAATTTAATCTTCTGTAGTCAGCTAACTCTCTACTCCCACATTGCTGACCATAATTATTTCCTGCTGTAGGGATACTACTCACTGCATGTGAAACTTTCTTTGATTTGCCTGTATTGGCTGCCATTGTCAGGTTATGAAATAGTATTTTTTCAAAGTCTGAAATCTGTAAGATCAATATTAATGTAAGGCATTAATTAGAATCCCCCAAATCCTTGCTCTACTACAGTTGTCTAGAGAGAGACTGCTTTTTCAGTATTTATAATTATAAAATGGTATTTAAGCTCTCAGTTCTAAGCCAAAAGACAATTAATTGTCCCATGGACAATCTAATTTAGCTAAAACCACATGACTAACCACATCCTACTTCATTTAGCACAGTGGAAAGCAACAAAGTGTCCACTCCAAACAACAATGAGCACAGGGTGCCCACCCAAGTTTTCTCATCCTTTCTGAAGAACTCCCCATTTCTCCTTACTCAACAAATTGGATGAGATGTATAACAGAGGTTTCTTCTTCAGCAGTCTGGGTGACTCGAGAAAAATAAGTTCTTATCTTGTCAAGAAATTTACATGAACTATGGTAAAATGTCTTTGATACCTTAGAGCCCTACCTAAACGTTTGTTGAAGTTTAACTTCAATGAAGAAATTTGGTGCATCTTCTATTATTCCTCTAGGTCGAAGTGAAACATAATGCTGTCTACATTTTTGATGGCCAGTGACTTAACCACCCATTTCAGGCTGAAATTCAATTCTTCTGTGCTATTCCTTACTCCAAAAACAGTGGCTCAGAAGCTTCTCAGTGACAACATGGATGTGCTCAAAATACTCTCGTGGGCACATGTAAATTTTTAGGTCATCTATCAACTTTCTTTGACAAGTGCTTCAGTGATTTTAGAACCTTCAGAATTGTCAATGACCCAGCAGCAGCAGTCTCTTTCCTTCAGCTGTCAGAGGCTGCTGGTGACAGGCAATTTCTTTTTCCTCCTGTAAGTCCTTCAACAGGCAAGCCAGGGAGAGAGATCCCTACAAAGAGAAATTTTAAAACATTCCAACTTATATTATAAAAATGAACTCAGCCCTGGCCGGTTGGCTCAGTGGAAGAGCATCGGCCTGGCGTGCGGAAGTCCCGGGTTCGATTCCCGGCCAGGGCACACAGGAGAAGCGCCCATCTGCTTCACCCCTCCCCCTCTCCTTCCTCTCCTTCTCTCTCTTCCCCTCCCGCACCCAAGGCTCCATTGGAGCAAAGATGGCCTGGGCGCTGGGGATGGCTCTGTGGCCTCTGCCTCAGGCGCTGGAGTGGCTCTAGTCGAGACATAGCAACGCTCCGGATGGGTAGAGCATCGCCCCCTGGTGGGCAGAGCGTCGCCCCCTGGTGGGCATGCCGGGTGGATCCCAGTCGGGCGCATGCGGGAGTCTGTCTGACTGTCTCTCCCCGTTTCCAGCTTCAGAAAAATGGAAAAAAAAAATGAACTTATTCACAAACTCAGAACTCTAAGACTTTTTCTGAACCAAACTATGTTATGGAAGTTGATCCAAACGAGTCAGTGCCGGCATCGGAAGTTGAAGAGTGCGTCTCTAAGAGAGGATACCAACATGCTCTCAGGCTGCGTGTGAACTCCAGGGATTGTAGGGCTTGCCACTGGAATTCTGCTAAGGGGTTGCTGCAAGGTCCGGGCACTGTTGTGAAAGTTTTGGTCTCATGACTACACTCCACTCAATCTACAGGAAAATCTCCATGTGGGATGGAAAACAAGTCGGGAGATATGAGAGATATAATAAAATTCCACTCAGGTCTGAGGTAAGAAATTGTTGATGGTCTCTGTAAGACATAAGGGCTTTAGGGCTTCTGAGATTCTTTTGGCCTGAACTTTGATATCTGTTTGTGAGTGGTCATTGCTTGAGCATGAAGAAGGTGAAGGTGAGAGGAAGAGAAAAAGGAGTGTGGGTAAGGAGAGAGACAGAGGAACAAACTGAAACAGAGACAGAGGAGAAGGAAAAGAACCTGGAGCTAGGTTGGGAAAGAAAGAGTTCCTATTGATTGTAAATATTTCTCAAGCACTTTAATTACAGTCTTGTGTTGAATATTCATGGTGTCTTCTGAAATAGATGTTTTCTTATAAATTTGGAAACTCAGAAGAACCATCTTTCCCCAAGCCACCAAGCTTCTGAGCTGGACAACAAACCCATGTGTTGATCAAATAAGTTTGCAAATATGATTTATATGTTTCCTCGCTTATAGTTTGCATTGGGTGTGGGGGACAGGCTGTAAGCAGGCAGGGTCCTTATAGCCTAAGGCTTAGTTTTAAGACTAAGCTTTCCCCACACCCTTAACTGTTGCATGATAGGGGGTGATGCACTCTTATGAGGAATCCCATTATGCCTCAGATAAGTGACTTTGTATCAGAGACTTCCTTGTTTGTATATTGGATTAAAGGTTTAGATTTCTACACTATAAAATGGGGCAGAGGAGCCCATGCTGGAGGAGAGGAGAAGCAGCCAAGATGGTGGAGTGCTGAAGAAGAAGCCAGTTTGTGCAGAGTTTATGCAGAGAGAAGATGGGGAACAGAGGTGAATAAGGCTGGTGAGGTGGAAACTTTTGATTCTAGGAAACTCGGGTAAGTCAGTGGCTTTGGGAGCCCTGAATGGAAAGGGAAGTGTTTTCCCACTCTGTGTATTTCTTGCCTGCCAGGTGCAAGCTAAGATTAAAGGTAATGGCCCACTAGCTCTTGGCTCCATTGTTTCGTTAACATCTGTCGGAATCAAATGCGAACCTGCACAGGCCAGATGGCTGTGATGGTGGCCGTGAATACTGGCTTTACACCATGTGTCTCTGCTGCTGGAGTTTTGTGATGCTAATGGCAACATGTCCAAGTTCTTGGGCCTTTGGAAGGATCTTCTCTGAGGATGAAAGGGGTGTCAGTGAGTGAGGCTGAGCTTTTGCTTAAGCAGAATCTGTTGGCTCTGGAGAGCTCAGGGTTGAGACCCAGAGGGTGGAAAGTGCCTCCAGGCTGCTTTCTTTGGGAAGTGGGAGAAATGATGGTAGTTTGTGTTTCTTCGCATTTCCCTCCAGGTTGTCCTGAAAGTTCACTAAGATAAGTAAAAAGACAGGGATTAAGGAGAGCACTATGTAGAAAAAAACAATTCTGTGCCTGACCAGGCAGTAGTGAGGTGGATGGGGCTTCGGATTAGGATGCAGAGGACCCAGGTTTGAAACCCCAAGGTCGCCAGCTTGAGCGTGGGCTCATCGGGTTTGAGCAAGGCTCACCAGCTTGAGCCCAATGTTGCCAGCTTGAGCAAGGGGCTACTCGGTCTGCTGTAGCCCCCCTGGGTCAAGGCACATATGAGAAAGCAATCAATGAGAAACTAAGGTGCCACAACGAAGAACTGATGCTTCTCATCTCTCTCCCTTCCTGTCTGTCTGTCCCTATCTGTCCCTTTCTCTGTCTCTCTCTGTTAAAAAATAAAAATTAAAAAAATCTATAATTGGCTGTACATCTGCTGTGGCTCTTTGGAATCAAAGCATTTCCACATTGGAACAGAAGGGTACAGAGTTCTCATACTTTAGGGATTCTTTTTTTTTTTAACTTTTTAAATTTATTTATTCATTTTACAGAGGGGGGGAGAGAGAGGGAGAGAGAGAGAGAAAGAAAGAGAGAGAGAGAGAGATAGAGAGAGAAAGAGAATGGGGAGAGGAGCAGGCAGCATCAAATCCCATATGTGCCTCAACCAGGCAAGCCCAGGGTTTTCAACCAGCAGCCTCAGTGTTCCAGGTCGACACTTCATCCACTGCACCACAACAGATCGGGCTAAGGATTCTTGATTTAGCTGATCAGTCTCATTTTTCAGGCACTTTGAATGGTTTTGGTAAACATAAATGCATTCATTTGTATTCAGACTATACTGGCTTATAGTAACAGTACAGCTGAAGACAATTACGCAGGTGAAGGACTTTGCTTCTCTCCCTCTCTCTCTTTTTCTCTCTGTCTCCCTGTCTCTCTCTCTCCCTCCCACATCTCCCTCTCCCTTTTCTCCATTTCTCCCTGTTTTTGCCTCTCTTTTTCCTTCCCCACACTCTTTCCTCTTAGAGTATGAGGACTCTAAACCCTTTTTTCTCTCCCTCTCCTCCGTTTCTTTCTCTCAATAACTTCAGATCTAAAGAGTCATTACATTTGTGATTTTTGATAAATTAGTACCATTGTAGAACTAAATGATAGAGACTGGACATTTCGAGCTATTTCTCTCTCTACTGCAGACTCTTGTGTAAACGCTGATCAAAAAAATATAAACATGTTTAACCTAGCTCCAGTCACGCTAAGTATGAAGAAACTTTTTCACACTCTTTATGACACCACAGAGTAGATTCTCAGAGAAGTATTTACTCAGAGCAACCACACTAAAACTTCTTATACTGCACAATCATTGGGATCTTGAAGTGAGTTTAATAATCTTGGCAATGAGACCTTTGAAAACAATAAATGGATGGTATTTTTAATATTTGCTGAAACACCACAATAGAGTTCTGGTTCTATCTTCTACTTAGAGCTATTAGACGTACCGAGAAATACTTCCACAAATACTGTAGTATCCATAGCATTCTTGACATAGACAGTGAATAGATTCATCCACTTGCTTTCACTCTTAGACAAATAATCGAGATAATCTATACCCATGCTTATCAAACTTTAATGCTCACATGGAACATCAGGCAATCTTATTAAAATTCAGACTTTGATCCAGTTGATCTGAATGGGCCCAAGAGCCTGCATTTCTAACATGTTCTTAGGAGGTGCTGCTGCTACTCAGGGGCCCATACTTTGAGTAGCAAGGTTCTAGAGGATGGCTGTAGCGCACTGCAGAGGCCATCCTGGGAATGCATTTTCATGGATTTTTAATGGCATGCTCCTTCATGGTGGCCTTCTCCCCACATATAAAACAGATGTTAATAGCCTTTTATGTTAATTTAAATATTATAATTTCAATATAGTGCCAACAACCCAAATTTATTGATGAAACTAGTCTAGGGTAAAAACCCAATTACTCATCATAGCCACATACATTTTTTGTGCTTTTTCTGGAATTTATTTATGGACTCAGTTACAAATAACTTTTTAAAAATATCATGCAAGATAGCTCTTCATTGCACTTGAATGAGAACACATTAAAAAGGGCAAATCTGAAAATGGAAGAATCCAGTATTCATATCAATGTTTTCAAGACTCAGTTAAAACAAACAGAACAGAAAGGCCTTTTCCTGTCTCTAAACCCACAAGTCTGATAAGCAGCTGTGGCTATTTCTCTGTGTCATCTTCATAAAACACATCCCACATCCTAACATGCTTTCATGAAACCATCCAAATAATTGCATTTTCTTTCTTTTATTATGTGTTACTGAATACACACACAGACACACACACACAGCCATCCACACACACAAACACAGTCATGCACACAGACACATGCCTGCATGTAGTCTAGAGGTATTTATTACACAAATATCTCAGTATCATTATGTTTCTTTATCTTGGATTCAGGTACACAATATTTTCTAGACTTTTCAGTAATATGCTGAGAGTGAATGGACTCCTATAGGATCTGTGGGTTATATTCTTCCAGGAACTGACAATTTTACTCTAATATGATTCCAGTATGCTGAGAAAGTTATTCCAACTAGAATGTGCTGAAAGGATGAATGTGGCGGCTTCCATGCGGAGGCATATAAGCTTTTCCCAAATAGCATTCTTGTAGAGATTAGAGGATAATCTGGCATCCAGACCCAGCCAATTAAAACAGTAATTGAAATGTTTGAAAATGTTTTCCTTGGCAAACAATTGGTTATTTTGCTTCATTTTGGGTTTCCTTGAATAACAACAACAGCAACAAAAAAAAATAGGGTCAATCATAAGACTCCTAATTTATTTTCTTGGTTATCTTTTGTCATCAAACTAAAAAAGGCTGCTGTTAACCTTAAATCAAAAACTACAAACTGTGGCATGGGGTGGTACAAAGGTAGGCGTGAGAAAACAAAACCATTCTTAAGTTAACATAAGTAAACCTCCTGTCAGCATAGACTGTGTGGGAATTTCTGGTTTTGGGTGGGAAAGGTAAAATGATGAAGAGAATTTTTAAGAGAAAATAAAAAAATACAAAAGCACTCATAAAATGTGAGTTTACTTTTATCCATATTAATGGGTACTTAAAAATTGAGGCGTAATTTTAATATATTTGAGATGAAGTAAAATATCAATTTATGCGCCATACTTGTGTTCCACTGAAGTCAGTTATGTATTATTACATGTTTTTAATCATCATTTTTAGGGTGAGAGAGTACCTCATTCTTAACACTGGCCGATTTCCACGGTGTAAACACTGTTATCATAGCTAATTTCAGTCTCCCAATCTGACACAGAATTCGGAAGAAACATGCACAATCAACCTTTAAGAGCCACTGGGAGCTGCTCCAGCACACCGCTGACTGGTCATAGTTTTACAAAAGAAGACAGACATGAAAATGCCATCTACATTGACACCCAGTAGAATAGTGAGAGAAGAAATTAGTAGGCAAAAATCATCTATCATCTCACAAATTAATTAATCTATTTTTTGCTGAATGAAATTTTAAACCTAGATAAAACCCAAATCAAAGACTTGATTTTTAAGACAAACACATTTTTCACCTGACCGGGTGGTGGCGCAGAGGATTGAGCATCCACCTGGGACTCTGAGGACCCAGGTCAAAACCTTGAGGTTGCTGGCTTGAGCACAGGCTCATCAGTTTGAGTTCAGGGTTGCCACCTTGAGCATGGGAATCATAGACATGACCCCATGGTCACTGGCTTGAGCCCAAAGGTCACTGGCTTAAATCCCAAAGTCACTGGATTGAGGCCAAGGTTGCTGACTTAAGCACAGGGTCACTGGCTCAGCTGAAGTCTCTGGTCAAGGCACATAGGAGAAAGCAGTCAAAGAATAGCTAAAGTGCTGCAACTACAAGTTGATGTTTCTCATTTCTCTCCCTTTTTGTCTGTCTCTATGCCAAAAAAGAAAAAGAAAAAGAAAGAAAGAAAGAAAGAAAGAAAGAAAGAAAGAAAGAAAGAAGAAAGAAACACACTTTTCTATGTCAATCCATGCTTCTTTCCTTTAAAACTCCTTTTAACCTCAAATCCTCTTATGAACCTGCTCTAGTGAGGTCTGTAATTGGTCACTGTCCTCATTTTATTATTCTCTTGGAATTAAGATTTCAAAATACTGTATACTAGTGAGTCTAACCTAAACATTAGAATCATATGGGGAACTTCCATAAAGTTCTCTCTCATTCTTTGATTTACCGCCCCTCCCCCAGAGACAATTGAATTACAAGGCTTTGGGTGGGGCTTGGCGTTGATACTTTTGAAAGCTTCCCAAATGTTTAATTTGTAACCAGGGTTGAAAACAACATGCTATATATTTATTTGTCTCCATTTGCACTGAGAGCGCTGCTCTCAAGGATGGCTATGTTCCATCCTATTAAATTATGAACTCTGGCTGGACCATATATATTTTTTTCTCTCTTTTTATTCTTTCTCCTATCCCCACAGCACTGGCAAATGTCATCAATAAAAAAAACCCACTTTTGATTAAGTTTTGAATAAACTAGAAATATGACATCTATTCTATGGACTATAGGTTGAACTCATTTATTTTTTATTATTTCAAACCAAGCTAGCTTAGAAATTTTTGAGAGTGATCACACTCACCAACTGCATGTGCTAATTAATAATGATTTTCAATTATTCCAGGCAACACATGCAGAACAAATCATCTTTTTACTTAGAAATGGAAACTAATTATAAATTTGACTTACTGAGTGATTAAGTTATGGGATTTATTTACAGGTATGCCAATATAAATATTAGTATAAAGCAAGGTAAAGAATAAATGTTCTCCCTTTTAGAAAATGTAAAAATATATTCAAGTATGGGTGAGGTTTTAATTCTTTCCTGGAAGGACAAACTATATGATGCTATATCATAATCTGATATGATTAATTATTTGCACAACTTTTACTCTGAGAAAAAAAATGAATCTGACCTATTTTCCAAATAGACAGTCATCATCATTAGTGGCTGCATTGATCAAACCTCTATCTATGAATCTTGGAAAGCTGCGCTGCCTGAGTAGAAATCTGTGCCACCCCTAGGCATTGTAACAGAGCCAAGAACAGCAAGAAGCACAACAGGGAGCAGCTGTGGCTCTTTGCACGTGTGATGACGCTTAGGCTAAAGCCCAGGATGTGATAGTTTTGTCCAAAAGGTGCAGCTGCACCAGCTGACAGGCCTTTGAAAGTTGCAAAAGACACAGAAGGCAGAAACTGGCACCAATCCTTCTCTCTCCCCACACTCAGTCCCTGCAACACTACCCAGGTCAATGTTCATAGATAGCCATGGCCAGCACTGGGGAAAGCATGGAACATAATTCAACCAGAGATCAGGTGTCATCACTTGACTGCCACTGGTAGGTTTTCTGTGTAGCTACATGGAAAGAAGTTTATTAGTTCACTAGTGCTGCGTAACAAAGCACCCCACAACTCAGGGCCTTTAAACAGCAATCACTTATTATTGCTTACACTTCTATGAGTGGGATGAAGTTCACATGATCTAGG
Organism: Saccopteryx bilineata; assembly: GCF_036850765.1. Lineage (NCBI taxonomy): Eukaryota > Metazoa > Chordata > Mammalia > Chiroptera > Emballonuridae > Saccopteryx > Saccopteryx bilineata. The sequence goes on along the minus strand of NC_089501.1, from coordinate 28,058,399 downwards.
AACTTAGATGGCTTCATTGCTCACTGAAATTCTGTTGACTGACCAAGGAGGTTATGGTCTCTGTTTGTTCATTCATCCTAATTGTTAATCCAAATTCGGAGGGACCCGAATTATGGAAGACAGAAGCAAGGTCCGTCGTTTACACATTAAAGCTTTATTGTCTAGCTTGGCCAAGCGGCGGGAACTCTGACGGAGAGCGCGCCGGCCCTTTGTTCTACTTAGTTTTTATAGTTTTGTAAGTGGGAAGTACAGAAGCAAAAATTGCAATTAGGAGCCCCTTACCGCTATTGGTTATAGTCATATGTCCTTTAACATGATAGGACCACGTTCAATTTGCAAACCATACATTATTTTGGAGAAAACAAAATTTACAAGTCAACACAATGGTAGAAAGATATCTCTTTACATATTAAAAGGCTTTCCTATATTTTCTAGTGTTCATCCGCCATCTCTCTGTCCAGAGTCAGAGGTATTAACCACATGCATTTTACATAAGAGAGGTAGTTTCCGTGGGGACAAATGCCCGCAAATGGCTCATAGTTATAAGAAAAGGTTTATTTTGGCTTTTCCCTTCCTGCACCTGGCTAGCCATTCACTCCTTTCCCCAGAGGTGTGGTGGAATGTCAGGGAATCTATGCTTTCCTTCCCTTTTCATTTACAATACAATGGCAAGAGCCATCCTGGTTATGCCAATCACACAGTACAGAGACTATTCTCACAATTTCTCTACACACCTTAACCCAAATTAATAAAATGTTCTCCAAGCCTCCTAAAATATTAATATTAATTCTGTAGCCTTTGGTACTTTACAACACCTGCGGGTGAAATGGCTCAGTGGCTCCTCACTAATAAAGGGTGAAGGGGCAGGAACAACCTAAAGTACCCTTCCCATGTCAATGGCAGAAGAGCAAGGGTGCAGGTAGAAATACAGGGCTTTTCATGCCAAGAGTTACAACTGGCAGATTGTCACTTCTGCTCATACGCTATTAAGCAAAACAAGTCATGTGGACAAATCTAAATTGAGGAGGAAGAAATCGTACTCTGTCCATAGAGACCACCAAAGGTGTAGATGCAGAGATGAATAAAAAATTATGTTCAACAGCCTGACCATGTGGTTGCACAGTGGATAGAGTGTCGGACTGGGACGCAGAGGACCCAGGTTTGAAACCCCGAGGTCACTGGCTTGAGCATGAGCTCATCTGGTTTGAGCAAGGCTCACCAGCTTGAGCCCAAGGTTGCTGGATTGAGCAAGGGGTCACTTCATCTGCTGTAGCCCCCTGGTCAAGGCCCATATGTGGAAGCAATCGATGAACAACTAAGGTGCCGCAACAAAGAATTGATGCTTCTCATCTCTCTCCCTTCCTGTCTGTCTGTCCCTCTCTCTGTTTTTCTCTGTCTCTGTCACACACACACACAAAAAGAATTATGTTCAACAAATCCATCTATCACATAAACCTGTCAGTTTTTCTGTAAAGAGTAGCAATAATGGTAATGATGATATGATGATGATAATAGTAGCAGCTATCTTTTATTAAGAGTTTACCATGGTCCAGTCATTACATTATTCCAAATTCTCTCTCTCTCTCTCTATATATATATATATATATCTGTATCTATCTATATATGTGTATATATACCTATATAAATGTATATATCATATTATACCTATATGTATATTTATACCTATATAAATATATATAGATATACACAAATGTATATATATGTGTATGTATATAATCTTATTAAATCCTCCTAACAATTTTATGAAGTCAGTACTACTATAGTCTTATCTTACAGACTAAGTAACATAGGCAGGGAAAAGAATTATAACCAAATAATGGTAAATGATTAATTTAAAATAACAATAGTTGCAAATTTTCTTAAATTATGGAAACTGTTGTATAGGCATATTAGGTGGACTATGTACAGTAGCTTTGGGATTTCCCACCTTGATTTTTCCCGTCTTGGAAGTAGTTATAGGTGGTCTGCACTATTCTATCCTGGTTATTAAGGACCAGGGAGAAGATCATATTGTACTCGTCACTGGGGTTTACCTACAGAATGTGCACTTGTGTAGAACTCAGCAGCAATGACCTTCAAAATAAACTAGCAAGCACCTTTGGCTCAAAAGCTAAAATAAAATAAAATGAGATCAAGAAATATTTGGATGAAATTCTAACAAGAAATTCACTATGCACTCCCTTTTCTATTTCTTTTAGGTTTGAGGATTATGGGAATCTATATAATGAGGGATCTTTAGAGGGTGATAACAGTAACCCTCTGCCCTTTTGTATCTCAGAGTTCACTGGAAAAGATTAATTCCACAGAAAGAAAAGAAGTAGAAGTCATCATTGTTCCTCTAGAGCAGGTGGGTGATGTGGGGCCTGGAACAGACCGCAAACATCAGATTTCGCAACAGCTTCTGGGAAATGGCTGCAAATCGCTTGCCTCTGTGCCGCTGGCTACTGCAGAGACAAGGAGTGCCGGGCTGGTTCCTCGTGATCCTGGCAAGTCCCTGCGTTCCTAAAGGTCGCAGAGGCTGCTCTGACCCTCACTTCTCCAGCCTCTGTTTTTCTCAGTGCTTTCTTCTCTTGGTTGATGTAATTAGTTGACTATTCCAGTTAATTAAACCTGACTGAGGTGATGAGTGTTGGTAGCTTGTAAACATAGATAAATCTAAACAGTTATGGTAAGTTTGTTCAAAACAAAATGGTTGTGTCCAAAATAGCTTCAGAAGTTAAAAAATCTATAAACAAAAAATAAATATCTTAATAGCAATCATCTAGATTGGAAAGTACTGTTAACAAAGTTGAAGATATTGGCTAGGCAAGAGAGTTGTGAATTAAGAAAAACAGTACTCTTTATCTTGCAATAGTTACAGGTTATTCTTGAATTTATTTTTATAATGTACATCAAAGAATGTTTTCAAAAAACTTAAAAGTCATTAATAAAGTTAAAAACTAGACTTATCTTTCTCAAAACACTTGATACTATCAATCAAGCATAACAAATTTGGAAAGTAAACTCCTTTATTCTCTCTCTTATTTTATTTAGCAGTTATTTCTTGACAACGTATGGTTGCCAGGAAGCATATAGATGCTGAGGAAAACCAGTAAACAAACCTGATATATCTCAACCCTCATGGAGCTAAGTTCACTGTTGAGATACAGACAAAAAAGATGTTAAATACTTATATTAGTGATTTTTAACTTTTTTCATCTTATTGCACATATAATCTAATTACTAAAGTTTTGTGCCACACTAAAAAGTATATATATTTTTTGCCAATCTGATAAACAAAATAGTATGATTTTGATTTATTCACACAGGAGACTATTGTTGTGTTGGCTGTTGTCATTTTTTATTTGACAACTTAAGGGAAAAGGAGGTCAGTGTCCCTGACTGAATAGTAAGGTATTGCATATTTTAAAAATTCTTGTGGCACACCAGTGAACCTCCTGTAACACACTGGCTGAAAATTGATGCATTATATGGTCTTTTAAAAAAAGGTAGGTACTCTGAAAAAAGTGGATGGGAAATTCTAGGGTACAAGCCTGCAATTTTAAATATTTAGGGTGGTCAAAGTAAGCCCTATTTTGAATGTGATATTTGAGCCAAGATTTAAAGTAAGCAAGGAATGAGCTTTACAGATAATGAAGATGAAGATGAGATTTTTTTCCAGGCATTGGAAATTGTTTTTGCAAAGAACCTGAGGCAAGAATGTGTCTGGCATGTTCTAGAAAGAACAGGAGGTTACTTGGTACAGAATTTCTCTGAGGGGGAAAAAAAAGAAGAAGAAATAACTGATTTAAGAGTTAAATTAAAGTTAGCTAAAGAAGAAAAGAGAATATAAGTGTTTCCAGTTATTTGGCTTTTAAAAAAATTACAGCTTATTAATTTAGCTAATTAACCAGCTGGGTAACTTTAAGAGGACAATATATACACATGATAAATTTACAAATTTTCAGTAGTATGAAAGAGTGAATATTGAGCAGTAAGTTTTAGCCTTGCACTTACCCAGAGTTCCCAGCTCCCAATCCCAGAAGGAATGATGTTACCAGGTCTTCTATGTCTCTCTCTAGAGACATTCAGTGACTTTTTCTATTATACTCCCCTGGCGAGGTAATTTGGAAAAGTCAGAGTGTGTGAGAGAGCTGAACAAAGTTTTCTTTCATCAATGCACCTTCATCTCTGTGATATAATTATAAGCTCCAAAAGAGAAGGGCAGCCCAGATCATGCTCGTGCCAGATGGGTGGAGTGGGGCCTATCTTGTGACATCACCGAGTCATCTCCTGAAGAAGCTACCTGTGTGTGGCCATAATTTATTTTCAGAGTCATTTCTGTTCTTACACCCAAAAGAAATTCTATGACTGCCATTTCTTGCCTGTTGTTATCCCCCCGGATAAGAAATGGCTTTTATAAGCCCTTGAAAACAGATGTAAGGAAGTGAAAACACAAAGCTGAATGCAAAAAGAAATGGAAAAATAAAATAATAAAATAGTAGCAATATGGAAAATTTCTGTGCTTCACAAATGGAAGGACACAGAATGTTCTTTGTTTGATAAAAGATAGAAGGTTCAGGGTATTCCAAGATTTTCCTCTAAGTGTAGCCAAAGTATGTGCAATCTACACTTCAGGCTTACAGATATTTCTCCTGCGGTAAACAAACAACAGGCCATACAAATCTCCTGTATATTTTTGGTCAGAGAGTCTGCGCTGCATCATTTTTTAATAGTGTCAGGACTAGTGTCATATCATCATAGTCTCTACTCCTCAATCTTAGCAAGATAAAGAAAGAATGTTTTATTCTTCAGAAAGATTCTTATGGTCCCAGAACTACCAGAACTCAATAATCTAACTCTCTTTGTAATTACTAATTTGCATTAGGGCTCTCAGTCCAGGTAATCCCAGGAAAATGCTTCTTTTTCATCATCATCATCATCATCAGATGAAAGTAAGATGCTATTAAGTGATTTAACTTTGGGAATTTTTTTTTTTGAAAAGTTAGTGGCAACATGTCTTAAGCTTCTCAATGCTACTAGCATGTGAATTCTGAGATAATGGTTATTTCCATAGTGCTTAGATTTATGCCTAGCACTTATATGACGGTTTATTTTATGTATCAACTTGGCTAAGGCATGGTATCCAGATATTTGGCCAAACTTTATTCTAGATATTTCTGTGAAGACATTTTAAAAATAAGCTTAACAAATCAGCAGACTTTGAGTAAAGCAAATTATCATCCATGATGTGGGCAGACCTCATCCAATTAATTGACAGCCTTGCAAAAAGACTGATCTTCAAGCAAAAAGTAATTCTGTCAGCAGGCTGCCTTTAAATGTGTTTTGTATGTGTTCAAATTTTGATGTCAAAATAATCATTAAAGCTTATTTTACAAACTCCATAATTTAGAAGTAAAATTTAACTGTTTAGACTTCTTTTACTATTTTCTTGATGACCTAGATAGGTGATATTCAACTTTCTATATTGGAAAAGGACAGCAATCATAGTTCTATTTAAAATTCCACCAACCTGCCACAGTGAAGTTGCCAGGGTTTAACCACTCTCTAAAATCCAACATCTAGAAGGATTTTGTTCCCAGAAAGAAGCCTTTCCTCCAAAAAAAATCTCCATTTTCTGGAAAATAGTGTTGCATATCAGAATCTCTTTGACTGCTTGACATAAATAGCCAATTATAGCTGTCAATTATCATTTTAATCAAGAGGATTTTAGAAATAAAATGTGTAGCTCATGGTTTATCTGTGTCTTCCATAATCAACTTCAACACACACACACTCACACACATACACAAAGAATAGAAGTGTTTATATAGTGAAATGCATTTTATTGCTTTATCTGAAAAGAGCAACAATGAAAGAAAAACAACAATGGTCTCTTAACTGGGCTGAGTTAAGAGTTGTTTTCTAAGAGGTCAGCTCATAAATTAAAATGTTTGTATAGTTGTGAAGTGGTGTCTCCAGTTCTCTCATTACTCCAACATTTTTTAAACCTAGAAGATGACCTAAGTTCACTCTTCCTTTACATTCCACCCCTTGCTTATTTTCTTCAACACATATAAACCACCATAAAATTTAACTACTAGCCCTGTGAGTTTGCTCTCGAAAATTTTTATTTACTCTTATGCACAGGTGTTCTAGAAGAACCTTCTGGATCTACCAAACTTTTATTTCATGACATTTAACCTATACTATGACTCATTTTGAAGAATCATATCAATTACTGGCAGTGCATACTTTTGAGAAAGAAGTAAATAAAGTTATTAAAGGTGTTTGAGATAAAAGTGATGTAAATAAAGCCTCCCAAAACAGGTTGGGAAAACTGATTCAGTAATGGTCTCTTTGGCACCCTCTCTCATTCTCATCTTAATCTTCCATAACTATTATCTACACTGGACTTTCTTTCCCAGCATAATCAATCTAGACCATTCATACTTCTTATCAAAATGTAATTCTCCTTTGTCTTATGCTGAGATCAAGGATATAAAGCTAATGTGCTCATGGGTGCTAATGGGTTAATACTTTGACACTGCCAGAACACAACTAGCAGTTTTCTGGAGATGATGTTTTAACCTGAATAATGGAGTCTATTAATTAGAACTTCAGTTGCCAACTGGTCATCAGAAGGCATATTTGGAGTAAGAATAGTTTTTGGAGCCTGTTAAATCAAACCAACTAAGAAACTTCCCATTCAGACTTCATGGGGAATCCACTATAACTACAATTTTGTTAGATGCCCAGCAAAGAATCTATAAAAGACTAAAACAAGTCAGAGAAGAGGTATTGTAATATTAATATCAGCTTTTGGTGAGAATTTTGTTATTTAATACTATTATTTCACTTCCCATGTATTAAAAATGCTTTTTTTTTTTTTTTTTACAGAGACAGAGAGAGAGTCAGAGAGAAGGAACGGAGAGATGAGAAGCATCAATCATTAGTTTTTCGTTTCACATTGCAACACCTTAGTTTTTCATTGATTGCTTTCTCATATGTGCCTTGACCGCGGGCCTTCAGCAGACTGAGTAACCCCTTGCTTCAGCCAGCGACCTTGGATCCAAGCTGGTGAGCTTTGCTCAAACCAGATGAGCCTGTGCTCAAGCTGGCAACCTCAGGGTCTCGACCCTGGGTCCTCTGCATCCCAGTCCGACGCTCTATCCACTGTGCCACCGCCTGTTCAGGCAAAAAATGCTAAATCTTAAACCTACTCATAAGAAAATGAACCTATGGGGTATGATTACCATTTTTTTTCTCTTTTTTTAAATTGATGATTAAATTTAACAGGGTGACATTGGTCAACTAGAGTACATAGATTTTGGGAAAACATCTCCACATCATTTGGACAGTTGGTTATGTTTTTTACCCATCACCCAAAGTCAAATCATCCTCCATCACCTTATATCTGTCCCTCTTTATGTCCCACCCCTCCCCCATCCCATCATGACTACTTCTGATCTACTGTGGGGTTGAAGAAGCCCCTCTAATTCAAGCTTCTGTGAAGAAAATGGGAACAACTGGATTTCAATATAAAATGGACAGATTACCTCTCAAGACAAAAAAAAAAACAAAAAACGGAAGGAAGGAAGAATAGGTGGAAGGAGGGGAAGGAGGGAGGGGTGAAGAAAAGAAAGAATTTATAATCTAGAAATTAAAGTTGTTGAATAATTTCTAAGGTCAGGCAGTATTATCCATTTGAAGGATTATAAACAGAGAGAAGTAAAATTAGGTACAGTTTTGCATTTGGAAAGATGAAAAAAGAATTTTTTCGAAAGAAAGTTAATGAACTCAAGATTAGATATCAAAGAAATTCCTGAGTTTGGAAAGAAATATATGAAACAGATTTGTTTGGGGAGTTTCTGTGTAAGGCTCTGATGTTGGGCTAAGTGAAGGAAAAAGTTGTTGGATCTTAAATTTAATTTTTTAATTTTTTTAGTAAGTTGAAATGAGCTCATCTAAATAGCATTTCCTCTTTTGTACTTTGCCTAAACTACCCTTCTAAGTTGTACTATTTAGCCACACCGATTCCCAGGGATTCTCAGATTTCTGTCTCAGTGCTGCTCATGAAATAAACAAAATTCTTATAAAATGGAGCTACATCTTAAGTAGATTTACATGATCAGTGAAAGATGGCATAGTCAAGTACAGAGCACAAGGAGCTGAGGAGGCCTGTGCTCTAGGCCCAGCTCCTTCGCTGGCTTTCAGCAGCCCTCTCTGTGCCTAGGCTTTCTCATCAGTGAAACAAGAGCCATGGAATGAACAACTTCCCACTTATCTTCCAAGCAGGAATCTTCATTATGTAAAAGTGGCCTGATCGTGAATAACAATCTTAACAGCAGTGAGTAATGCACGGAGTCACTTTTCAACAACTCTGAGAATCTTGTGTCTTGAAGGAAACCTTGGAAATCATATAACCTTGTCTTTCCTCTCCAGTCAGAACCACATCTTAATCACTCAAATATGCTTTTCCCGGCTAATCTTAAAGATTCTGCCCAAAAGGCCCACTTCACAACTTCTTCTGCATCTTAATGCCAGAACTTCTTTATGTCTGGCCTGAGTCTCCCAACTGGATTTTCAACTTATTTTCACTTATTCTATCCTTAGCAGAGAAGGAATACAACTGGGCCAGACCATTCAAGTGCTATCACGTATGAATCTGAGCCATGGTAAAATTTGTTTGTACTAGAGTTACTGTGGTCTTACATTGCATTCCAGTGAAATGATAGAGGCTGGCCTCCTGATGGAATGTTCTTTTTCAGGTCTAAAATGACTGGAAGATAAAGGCTACAGGCTGGCAGGAATACTGAGAGTTCTTGATAGTGGACACAGGGAAGGGCATTGTTTCTTTGGATGACCAGTTTCCTCGCAGCCTAGTGCACAGCAGCTCTTGACGCAGTGCTCTCTGAAACTGCAAATTTGGAAATATTAAACCAACTCTTCTAAAATGAAATATGGGCTCAGGGAATTGTGCTAAAAAAAATATGGTCAAATGGAAATCTTTCCAGTCGTACCAGTGCTTAACAGGGACACACAAAAAAATCAATGAAAGGGAACCTAATGATATTATTTATTCTTATCTTCTGCTTTCTAAAAGGTGAGCTCTGGTGATGCCCATTTGATAAACAAGGCAGATACCATGGAACAGTATCCCTATGAATAATGAATGTACCAAGAAATAGGCAATGCTGACAGTAAAAGCTGTTTAGGAAGAAACCATGTAGAATTTGGAAAAGAAAATGAGACCTCGTTTACTTTACTGCCACTCACAAAGTCACCAGAAAGAGCTCGTGTCTTCACTCCCCTTTTCCTCTTAATTGTGTGGGTGTCCTGTGAGAGGCCTGGAGGAGGAAAATGTGGTATTCCCTCAGGATGGGCTTTCCTAGCCTTCTCCAGAGCAGTCCAGGTTTGTGAATCAATGCCAGGCAAGGGGCAGGGTGGGGATGGGGGACAAGCATGGCTTTCCCTTTACCCACGGGGCCAGGATTCCAACCGTCTGTCAACAGAGGCTCTCGGCTGTATTTCCAGCTCAGCTTCCTCCCAACTGACTCACTCAGTGATGCCACAATCTGATGTTTATGACCTAACAGTTGATCACCATGGAAGCTGCACAAACCTTGGACTGTTGTGAGGCAAAACCAGAGTCGAGATTCTGGACAGGAAAAGGAAAAAGAAGACCCTTATTCATCGAGACCACATGCTAAGACTGAACGCCCCATTCCTCCTGTGGACACTTCCACCGGGTGCTAAAACTCAGATTTGGATGACTTCGTACTTATTGGAGAACCCAAATAAAAATTTAAGGAGACCAAGGACAAACAACTATTATGGCATTTAGAAACGAGGAGCAAAACGTAGAAGGAAAAATGTGTATGTAGCAATTTAATGAGGTTTGGATTACAAATTCTGTTTCCTTACCTTTTTTGCCAGCATGTGGCAATGGTTTTACAAGAGAAAGAAAATGTACCGAATGCCAGGAAAATACTAAGATCCCCCGAAACTCAGCCTTACAAACAGCCTTGGTATATCCACAAGCCAGGAGTGTAAGGATAAACTTTCTGGTTAATTCCATGCCCCCCACGAAAATCAAAGCTCAAACAAAAAAGGAAGCCAGTGGAATAAAATAGCCATCGTATCAAACAAGGTGAGTGTCAGGAGGCCTTGGCACAGATGTCCAAATTAGATGAGGACCGCCGCGTGGTCAAGGTGAAGTGAGTCTGACTTCCTGGCCTGCCCTCCCCAGACTAATAATCAAAAAGAACGGCCCTTCTCCAACCCTAAACAGCCCTGTATGAACAGTGTCTCCCAGTGGTGGTTGTGGTTCCAAGTAATGTGAGAGTCTTTTTATAACTGTTGAGGTTTAATTTAAAAGGAAGCTCAGAATCAGCGGTAAAGGGCGGGGAATGTTGTGAACTACAAACCATCTGAAATGGGGAAAATCATAAATACCAGAGTGTCTGATTATTTGAGCGTCTCTTGTAGTCGAATAATGAACCTTCTTCATGTTCTGCTTTCCTGGACTTGGCTCCCTCTGACAAATTTGCAGGCATCAGGGTCTGTCTGGAATTCATTCCAAGTTGGAGGAATATTTTTTTCCCTTGACATTTTGCAGCTGAGACAGCCCCAAGCAGGAAGCTGAAGAGCGTAACATTACCAAATATGTCCTTTCTCCTGCCCTTATATTTTATTTCCACAGGAAAAGAAGGCAGACGCTGGCCAATGAGATGCGGCAGCAGCAGGCGGCCTCTCCTGGCAGTGGGGAAATTGATCGGGTGCCATTTTTCACACACACAAAAAAGAAACTATTCTAGGTACCACCAGTTGAAATCAGTGCTAGGCTGGAGGAAGAAGCCTGACAGTTTCCTACAAGTTGCCCAACTATTTCAGGGGATTTGGTCTCATTTTCTCAGGGAGGCTTTCGGTGAGAAAGCAGGCGGTGCGGCAGAGCGGAAAGAGGACCGGGGTTGGAATTAGGAGGAGGCTCTGTTGCTTACACGCCTGTGCCTTCGACCTGGTCACTCTGCCTCCCGGGGCTTCAGATTCTTTACTTGGAACATGAAGGTCTGAATGCGATGATCCCCCAGATCAGGGGTCCCCAAACTTTTTACACAGGGGGCCAGTTCACTGTCCCTCAGACCGTTGGAGGGCCGGACTATAAAAAAACTATGAACAAATCCCTATGCACACAGCACATATCTTATTTTAAAGTAGAAAAACAAAATGGGAACAAATACAATATTTAAAATAAAGAACAAGTAAATTTAAATAAACAAACTGACCAGTATTTCAATGGGAACTATGCTCCTCTCACTGACCACCAATGAAAGAGGTGCCCCTTCCGGAAGTGTGGCGGGGGCCGGATAAATGGCCTCAGGGGGCTGCATGCGGCCCGCGGGCCGTAGTTTGGGGACCTCTGCCCCAGATCCTTTCTAGGTCCCCAAGACTCAAGTCTCTAAGTCAAATGCCTCTGACACTAAAATGAATTTGAATATCCATCCAGATATGGATGTATAGGTGTGTGTATATGTACACATACAGATATATAGTATGTCCTGATGTATACTGTATTATAAACATAAAATACAAATTAAACAGGATATAAAATATGTAAATTCTCATATTCTCTCTCCAAACCTCTAAACTTTAACAGTTTTTGTTGAATACTCCCTGGGGCTCATCTCTCTTGAAAGATCACTACTCTAAGTGTACATTTCAGCTCCGCCTTTCTTTATGGGTGGGAGACCTTAGTCTTAAATGACCATTTCCACAGGGGCTAAAGAAAAAAAAACCCCGTAAATCAGTAAAATGGCTCCAGATTGCTTACACTTCGCTCACAAATTAAATATATATGAAAACTTTTTAAAAAATATATAATCTTCTTGGTTAATCTTGTTACCCTCCTTTTAAAACAAAATAGCTACAGACAATTTTTTTTTTTTATGGAGGAAAATAACAGTGTACACTTATTGCACACGGCAACGGACAGTCTTGAGTCGGAGCGGTAGAGACTGGGGTGATCGGAAGCATATGTCTTGTGCAATGACGGAAGCTGCCTTTCAGCTCCCGCGGGCTGTCATCATGCAGGAATAGAGGCCCAGTGCTGCCAAATGAAGAGAATCGGGAGACTCGGAGTTTCATGTGAAATTATGAGCAGCATCAAATTAATGCTGCTCATAAACTTTGGAGCCGAGTATATGATGATGATGGGTTATGATCAGCTAATAGGCAGGCCCTTGGTGATCTCTGATTACTCCACGGATTTAGCTCTGTAATATTTTTGTGACAGTATTAGCACTGTGCAGTCAGACCTGTAAGCTCTGGGCAGGGTGAGTAGGTATGTGTAAGACAGAAAAATATGATATGTCATTCCATTAAGATCATATGATTTTTCTTACCAGCTTTTCAGAAGTGGTCACTTCTTGAATCCTCTGAAAGCTGCCCCATCAGACCAGTGGTCTAGGTTTTGTCATAAAAATAAGGAAAATATTACAGTGCTCTTGATGTTATCTGTCACTTTTGCATATGAAACTCTCATGGGAAAAATTTATTCTTTTAAACAAATTTTGATGTTTTATTAAATCAGAGATTGGCAAACTTTTTCATAGATAACTTTGAGTAAATATTTAGCCCTTGGGAGCCATATGGTCTCTGCTGCAGCTACTCAATTCTGTGGCTGCACAAAAGCAGCTGCAGACAGCATGAATGAATGAGCCTGGCTGAGTGTTAATAAAACGTCATTTATCCAAACAGGCCCAGATTTGGGATGTGGGCTACAGTTTGTCAACTCCTGCTTTAAATCATAAACTCTTCTAGGGAATAACCGGTGTCAGATGCAACACTCTCTCTTCAGTCCACATAATCATGGCACAGAGGAGGAGGCAGTCCATGAACGTTTGCTAGAATGATTTAAAGGTTGTGAAATTTAGTAATTTAAAAGTCCATAATAATTAATTTCCCATTTGGATGCTCGAAAATCCACAGTAGGATTTATGGAGTGGGTTCAGCCTGAGGCTTACATGAGCATCTGAATTCCCTCTGGGAGTTCATGGCTCATCCAAACATTCTGAATGAGGGAGGAGGTGCTCACCCAGGCTCGGGACAACCTCGGGGACCGCTGGCCCTGAAGGTCCAAAGAGCAAGAGGCACCAGAAGACCCTTACGATTTCCTAGACAGGGTCCTTCCAAATCTTTCCTCAACTCTTCTTTAATCAACTTACATGACCAAATGCCAAGCATCTATTGTGTCCTTACACTTTAGTGCAGAGATTCTCAAAATCTGGTTTGACTCAGTGCACTCACACTAAAACATTTCCCAAAGCAATCCTGACTTTTACTATAAGTAATTCATTATAATATTTTCTCTTTGCTTAGATTTTATTTTTTAGTATTAGTCACAACTCTCTAAATTGTTTTTATCTTTGACTGGGTGTGGCATGTGGTTGAAAATCAAAGAAACAGACACAGTTCTTGTCCTAAAGGGATTTATAACCTCACTGGAGAAACGAGACATGCGCATACCAAAATCTACAGAATTGTCCTGAGACTGGATAAGAGACAAGTTGCAGTATTTGTGGCACTTGAAGTTCTTCACTGGTGGTAGCTGGAGTTTTGAAAACCATAAATGAGTGGTAGGATCGGTCTGAGCTGAGGCCTTGACATGTATCATGGGCCTAAAAGGGGAAAGGGGCCTGACCTGTGGTGGTGCAGTGGATAAAGCATCAACCTGGAAATGCTGAGGTTGCCGGTTCGAAACCCTGGGCTTGTGTGGTCAAGGCATATATGGGAGTTGATGCTTCCTGCTCCTCCCCTCTTCTCTCTCTCTCTCTCTTCCCTCTCTATAATGAATAAATATAAATCTTTAAAAAAAACTTTAAAAGGTGAAAGGCGTGGGGAAATATAAATGAATTGGGATAAAGTCACACTTTAGGAAGATAAATAAAATTTCCAAGTAAAAAGGCAGTAGAGGACAGCTTCTTTCCTCTTAATTTTATTTTCAAGGTGAAGTAAGGAAACCTGAATTAAAATTAAGCATCGGATTATTGTCAGAACAATTTGTAAGCAAATTAAAGAAGAATGAGAGATTCGCATAACCCATTTCCAAAAGTCTCAAGGAGTTATTACAGGGAATTGTCTGGGGAAGAATATACTTTTTATAAATTAAGACAACTATTTGGCAGAAAGAGAAGACAAAATGTGAAGCTTGGTGAGGTCAATCTTGACATTCAGTTATTTAAAAAAAAATCGAAGTATTTTCTTTTTAAAGATTTTTAGTTAAGGAAATATAGAAACACAGTTGTTTTTTTCTTTTTTGGTTGGGAGCTTCTAGTTGTCAAATATAACATGGTTTGGGTGGTAGATAATGGGAAAAAAACAATCTAGAGACTTTGGGTAATCAAATGGTCCACCAGATTAATTAAGCTTTGATAGCCACATTCAAGTCTTGAGTAAAAATATATTGATTGCAGGAGTGAAGAGTCAATGAATGAATGGACAAGATAAAATTGACAGAAGGGCCTGATAATCAAATGCATATAAGCCACACAGATTTTCATTAACAAAAAAAAACAAAAACAATTAACAGAGAATGCTGATTAAAAAAAAAAAGAGCCATGCCAAGTTAGATAAAAATAAAAATATATATAAATGTCTATGAAATAGCTTGGGAGAGATAAATTAATTCTCAAGAAAAACATATATTTGAGAACCATAAAACTAAGGAGTATATAAAATGGCTGAAAAGAAAAGGAGACAAGACATAGAGAAAATAGGAGACTCGCTATTGAAAATGGGAAGAAGGTGAAATAGAGACTGATTTTCATTATTATGCTTGATTCCAATTTTATCCTGAAAAAAACAGCAGCAAATATCTCATTTAAAGACCATTTTCACTTTGACAGTTTTACAGTTGGTTTTTAATCAAAAGATATTTATAATAAAGACAAACAAAAGAAATAAAAACAATAACAAAGCAGAGCTGATGATATTCTCTATGACACAGATGATGGCATCATGGAAATTAAGAGTTTGGTTTACAAACACTTAAGGGTGGGTATCCATAATTATCTACCAATGATGTAATCTTCTCAAATTTACATCAATTTTTTTATTCTCACAACCCACTTAATTTTAAACTACTATGAGAAAAATCTTGGGGGTTATAAGTGACATAATGTGACCAAGTCCATCAGAAACCAGGTTATAGTATTTTATCGACATACTGTGTTTTATACAACAACTTCAGGAAAAAAACAGACCTATTTTTAAAACCCAATGTTATACTTTCTCTTAAGGTTTAGATAACTGAGTGGTTTATCCTAAATTTCTAAAACATTTTGGTAATAAGCACAGAATCTTTAGCAGTGATAATCTCAAGATTATGGTATTAAGGATAAGGTTTATTGAGCTTGGTTTCAAAGCACTATTCAAGATTTCTTAACTTTTCATCATAAAGAAAGTCATTAAGCCTTTATCCAGACACTAGTTAAGAAATAGTTGAGAGCAAAATAAAATATCAGGAGAGGTCCAAGTAGTTCAGAACTTGGAGGAAGAGAAAGCGAGAGTAGAAGCCCTTATCCTGGAACCTGGTATCTCAGGGAAGTCTCTTGCTAGTGCATACACATCTTGTTGGATGGCTCATTCAGAGATTTGATCTTTCATTAGTAAAATGATAAAGAGGAGCAGGAGGTATGGACTATCCATTTTAGCTGTTAGACCATCTCTTAAGGGAAGGTCTCATTTTCATCACTTGTCCTTGAGGTCAAACCCCTAGCAGGTGTCCCCAAACTACAGCCCGCGGGCCGCATGCAGCCCCCTGAGGCCATTTATCCGGCCCCCCACCGCACTTCCGGAAGGGCCACCTCTTTCATTGGTGGTCAGTGAGAGGAGCACTGTATGTGGCTGCCCTCCAACAGTCTGAGGGACAGTGAACTGGCCCTCTGTGTAAAAAGTTTGGGGACCCCTGCTTGGCTCAGTGGCAGAGTGTTGTTCTGGTGTGTGGATGTCCTGGGTTTGATTCCAGGTCTGGGCACACAGGAGATGTGACCATCTGCTTCTCCACCCTTCCTCCTTCTCCTCTCCTTCTCTCCCACTTTCTCTCTCCCACTCCCGCAGCCATGGCTTGATAGGTTTGAGCACATCTACCCAAGACTGAGGATAGCTCTGTGGAGCCTCTGCCTCAGGCGTTAAAAATATCTCAGCTGGGAACATGATCCCAGATGGGCAGAGCATCAGCCCCAGATAGGGATTGCCGGTGGATCCCACTCTGGGCGCATGAAGGAGTCTATCTATTTCCCCTCCTTTCACTTGGAAAAAGAAGAAGAAGAAAAACAATAATCCACTATAGTCTCTCTATTTTGGACAACTTGCCCTAATAGATGGATTTTCCTTAGCGTTATAGAAAAGGTTTTCTTAAACATTACAGCAGCTCTTAACCCATATTTAATTTTTTTGTTATTTCCCTCCTATCTCATTATCTTAGCCTATTAAAAGAGATAAATTCAGTATAAACACATATAACTAATTTGTGTAAGAGGTATGTATACATGCAAACACTAATTTGACATCCTATTTTATTACTGCCACACATAATTCATAGAACAATATTTCTAGAATCCTGTTAAATGAGGGGTGGATTTATTACAAAGTGGTGTGGATAGTAAAGAGTGACTTGAAAAGTAAAGATTTTCCTAAATCTCTCTCTCTACAGAACCGGAAATTTCAGTGACAAACTCTGTAAGAGGCAGAAAATTGAAATGACTGATTTTGCCAGGAAAAGAAAATCTTCTTTAGAAAGGAAACTATGTCACCAGAACTTAAGGCATGTAATGATATTTTCTGAGTAAATAGTAAGATATTTTCAGGTTAGGAGGACATCATTTCCTTTCCTTGTGGAAACCTCAGTACTAGTAAACCAGTTCATCTAACTCTAGTCACTTGGATAGCGCTGGGTCAAGTGTGTTCAGACAGGCACGGGAGTAAAGATTTAAAGGCTCAAGTTAGGAGACCACCATACTGTATGACTCAATGTTTAAGTTATAAATCAAGCTCACACGCTGCAAAAATATGTCTTATTCTTTTACCTTAATGAATATAACTGTCACATGACAATATTGGAAATATGTATAAATCTATGGTTTTTATATGGCTGAAAGTGGGTTAAATTATCAAAGACAAGTGATTTTTATTGAGCATGTCTGAGTGTTTTGCTATTGGCCAATGATAACTGAATGCCTAATAAAATAAGTATAAAAATGTAAGAATTATATGAATTTTCTAATGTTGCAAAATGTTCCACAACTATATGCAATGCTTATAAATACTGCACTTGTTTGTGTCTCTGAAACCACAAATTAGAACATGAAGTATTCTTCATGTCCTTCAAGCAAAATGGTTGCTTGACACTACTGGGAAACAACACTTTGTTATGAAAGAGTGAATACGCATTCACGTTATCTCTGAGGAGGGATTTGATAAATTATTACGCTTGCTGTTACCTAAGGGCTTCATCTGTTCCAATCCTGCCTCTATGCCAAAGCAGCAACAGCTACCCAGATACGATCACTTTTTCTAGGACACAGGACACATGATAGTCACAAGCATTTCCTCGAAGCCTGAACAGTGTTAATCACAACACGGATGTTTAGGGTTACAGTGTCAGTGCTGAGTACTGGATCCATAGTAAGGGCATCCATGTTACTTTACTAAATTTAACTATTCTGTGCTCTTGACACGCAGGGTTTGAAGTGCAAGACCAAGGGTAGGGGATCTTTTACTTCCATGGAAAGGTAATAATTGATTTAGGTTATTTCTCAGTGCTTTCACAAAAAATAAAAAATATAAAAAATATTTGCAGAATATGTGCAGAATAAAACAAACTTAAAGTATGAACATGCTTCCACAGAAAAATGTTATTTTGGAGTTCCTTGGCAGACTAAGATGTGCTCATTCTATGTAGTAAGTACATTGTATTATCAAGGTAGCCATTGTCATGGAGGAACAAAGTTATAGATTTGTTTCTGGTCAAAGG
Organism: Saccopteryx bilineata; assembly: GCF_036850765.1. Taxonomy (NCBI): domain Eukaryota; kingdom Metazoa; phylum Chordata; class Mammalia; order Chiroptera; family Emballonuridae; genus Saccopteryx; species Saccopteryx bilineata. The sequence goes on along the minus strand of NC_089501.1, from coordinate 28,040,365 downwards.
GTTTTAGCAACTCTTTTTTTTTTTCTTCTTCTCATGGACACGGTCAGGTCTATTCCAAGAGAAATCCGGTTTCCTCCAGTGTTTTGTTTTCTTATGAGACTCTCTGAACCAAATGAACTTGGCAACACTTTGATCTCGACCTGTTTGCTTGCTATCATGCCACTCCATCTTTTCACCCCAAAATGCTCTTTCACCACTGCCTTCATTTCAGTTTAGTTATAAGCATTTTTAATTCCTGATCCATCAAGAGTTTGGTTTTCCCTAAGCGTGAATTTCCTACTCCAGTCATAACACTACAGACTCTAAAAAAATGGCTATCTGTCCCTCCCCCCCATTAGTTTTCCTGAACCAGGCTTCAGAGAGCTGCCCGTGTTGATCTTTCATAACACTCTAACAAGCACCCCTCCGTGACTCACACACACAGAAAGCCAAAAGTCCTGAATGCTTGTTTATTCTCACCAGCTGGATGACCTCGCATGTGGCTCTCAGCAAGAGTGAGAAGTAGGGGACCTTGGAAAGACGGTCATGTAGGTTTGAGTACAAACAAGGCTGCATCAACTTGCACTTTGCTTTAAGGAAGTTCAAAGTTAACCATGAAACTCAATTCAGCTTGCCACCTGTGCTATTCCCAACTTATGCTCAAATGGGAGAGGAAGGATCATCTCTGGTGGCCAGAGAAACACAAATACAGTGAGGGATTGTCATTTTCAAGAGCTTACGACACAGTATTCAGCCCTTAGAACTGATGCACATGACTTGATGGCCTAATTAGATCAACTTGCTATCTGTCCAGTTTTGTGGAGTTTTATCTTATGCATGCACAGTTTAGTATTTAGCAACAGACTCAAGGGACCCCATCAGAATGTGGAGGTCTTTCTCTGCATAGCGTTCTTCTCACTGATGGTCTTCCCTGAAAATTCCAGCTTTCTCTATCTCCCTGAACTCTCCAGTCTCAACTTCCTCAACCCAATAAAATTCAATTGCTCTATTTGGGTGCCTGCTACATAGATCATGTTCAGGTTAGTGTCTTCAGACAGAAAACAAGGACATTCACTGAGCTCATCTCATTTGTTTCCCTTCTCTCAGACATCACAATTCTGGCTGCCTATTGTTTTCAATTCTTATTGCTAATGTTACCTGTTTTATTCCGTGTTCTAGTTGTTTGGGGCAGGAAATTAAGTTTGCTACTAGGTACTCCAATCATAAATTGTGATTTAATAATATTAAAACTGAGATAAAGACAACAAATCCATTTTCTCTTTTTCTAGACTTTAGTTTCCGAGCTGGAAGCAGAGAGTAAGTAGGTGCTCAGCCCTGGCAGAAAAACAAAAACAAAAATGTATCTTAATTCTTAAGAAGAATCACAATAAAGAGTAACAGCCTTTTTCTGTCCCTGGATATTGTGTTAAGGAGGTGAAACCTGGAACTGCTGAACTCAACTCAAAATTAGACTATCAAAGAGGTGCGTAAGGCAAGAATTGGCCACATGGAAAGCTGAAAGTGCTTAGATCCTCCATAAAGATATTGAGCTAATGAATTGACTAGCCATGAAATTCCATAATTTTAGACTTCCTATAATGTGAGATGATAATTTCCTTACAGTTAGAGCCAGTTGAGTTAGGGTTTCCCACTACTTTCAACCAAAACATTGCAACAGTTACAATCCTTCCTATGATAGATGACTGAGAGTCCTTAACTGAAATGAGGGAAAAACAAGTCAATTATGAAGATGTGAAGAGACCATGAGGAGTTTACTTTGACCCATATTGAGTTTGAGTTACTTCAAGATTATCCAGTGGGATGTTCAACAGGCAACCTAGGTATGTGACCTGAAGATGAGAAATGTCACAGAGATTTGGAGGTCATCAGTGTATGGTCCTTGAAGCTATCATTATGAAGAATATTGTTCAGAAGAATAAGCAAAGATTGAGAGTACTGACATTATTCAAGTGAATAGCAAAAAAAACTAGCCAACAAAAGAGCCAAAGATGACATGGAGAAGAGGAGGAAACTGGTCTCACAGATGTCACTTTGTTTATTGGAGATATCCATCAATTCTAGTCATAAGAACAGTGTACTGCCCGCACTCTAAAAGGTAACCTAATTTCACCTTTTCCTTTCCTTTCAGATATCTGAAGAAGGCTGGGTTAGGATCTGAGATGAATCACGAGACCTGGCCTAGGAGAAACATCAGGAGTACACACTGGATGAAAATGAGAAAACTCATGGAAATAGAGCTAGATCCCATAGATTTAATGCAGCCAGGTCGTGTTCACTCTTATTAACTTGGCTTATGCCAGATATGCATACTCAGGACACCTTAATGCCATGGCATAAACCTTTAAAATATAAGAAGTTTAGGTTTGAGTTCAAATGGGTTTAGAAGACTGGTATTTTCCTAAACTAAAAGGGAAGTTATCTCTTTTAACTGTCAATCATAAACTAAAGTCTTAAGCTTTAACATATGTTAGCAATTGGAGATAGATGCAACCAATCAAATTAAAGCCTGGATAATTCAGTATTTACTAATTAACCCAAACTACACATGTAAAGATTGAGTAACATTAGAAATAAATACATTTGAATATGTAAATTTAGGACTATTTTTCTATGGAAGCAAAGATTATATATAAGATTGCAAAGATTTAATGAGGGAGTTGCATAATATATGTGCCCCAGGGCCTGGCACCTAGAAACACTTAAATGAGAACTATCACTATTATACCATCATCATTCTGGCTAGGCCAATCCCATAATTAAACACTGTGAGATTTTTTTGTTTTTCACTGAAGACTGGCATGGCCTAATAGTCTATAAAAATAGGTCATATCAGTAGTCTAATACAGTTTAGGAAGGGGTGGATAAAGTTTATCAAACAAAAGCCTCTCCTTCAGTAGTCCCAGTATTGAGAATGAGTCAAAAAAGGTTTAAGCTAAAATCTGAAGGAACACTCTTTTAAGATGTTACAATTACTGTTGCTAAGGGTTTCTCAGTCTGTTCGGTTTCCTTTCTGCCAAACCATCATGCCCATCCCATTCCCTCTGGAGGTAACAAGGAGCCCAGAAAGTGCTAGAAGAAGCCAGTTCTACAGGACAGCTCATCAACCAGTCTCATCTAGTTGTCTCTTTCCAAGCTAATAATTATTTCCTCTTTCAGCCCCTTTGTGCTATTAACTCTATAGCTCTCTACTTCTTTTCTTTTTTCATTAACTTTTTGTTATTCTAATTACAGTTTACATTTAATATTGTTTTGTACAGTGTGTCTGTAAAGTCATGGTGCACTTTTGACCAGTCACAGGAAAGCAACAAAAGATGATAGAAATGTGAAATCTGCACCAAATAAAAGGAAAACCCCTCAGTTTCTGTAGGATGATGTGGCAGCATGCACGCATGTGCAGATGATGACGTAACACCGTGTATACAGGGGAGCAGCCCATGGCCATGCCAGTCGAGATGTGGATGGTACAGAGGAAAGTTCAGTGTGTTCTGTGGCTCGTTAAATTCGAATCCGTGACCAAAGTGCAATGTGAAAATCGGCGCATTTATACGAATCGCCACCACATAGGAATAACATTACTCGGTGGCTTAAGCAGGTGAAGGAAACCAGCAGTTTGGTGGAGAAACCCCGTTCTGGTAGGCCATCAGTCAGAGACGAGTAGAGGCTATATGGGATAGCTACCTAAGTAGTTTGATTGGTCCAAAGGCACTGTCCTGATTAGTAAGAATAAAGTTGCTCTGATCTGTCAGAGCTGTGCAGCTACGACTGAATGGGGAAAGCTTCAACCCTATTGGTTGAACTAGGATTCCAGGAACTCCTTTATAAGGGTTGGCTGAGATGGCAGAAGCATAGTGCAGGCAGACAGTTCAGTGCAGAGGCAGGCAGGTTAGCTCAGTGGCAGGCAGTTAACAGCAGAGGCTTCTCAATGAAGTGACTCTTGTACAGAAATGGCTTCTAGGCTCTGTCTTTTTTATGTGAGCTCAGCCACCAGGAGCCTTTTTAATAGGTGTCTTTTTTATATTTGCTCAGGGTTCACATACCTCAGTCTCTCTGTGGCCCTAATATGCCTGAATGTCCATTAAAATTGGTGGTCTTCCCCACTCAGTTCTAGTCTCCCTTATCTTTTCCATCTATGGTAGTTTCTCCTTTATTTACAGTTTTATTTTTTAGTTTTAGTTACTCATACTGAACTGCAGTCTGCAAACATTAAATGGAAAATCCTAGAAATAAACCATTCATCAGTTTTAAATTGTGTGCTGTTCTGTGATAAAATCTCAATCTCAATTACTATGCAAATCATCCCTTTGTCCAATGCATCCTTGCTGTAGACACTCCCCACCCATTAGTTCCTTAGTAGTCCTTCCAGTTATCATACCAACGGTCTTGGAATTGTAATGTTTATGTTCAAATTATCCTTATTTTACTCAACAATGGCCCCCAAGTGAAAGAGTCATGATGCTAGCCAATCAGATGTGCCAAAGACAAGATGTAAAGTAATTCTTAAAGTGAAAAGGTAAAAGTCCTTAACAAGGAAAAAATATTGGATGCTGAGGTTGCTATGAGCTGTGGTAATAATTCATCTTCTTTCTATGAAACTATGAATAAGGGAGGAAAAAGTCTATGCTAGTTTGGTTGCTGCACCTCAAATTGCAAAAGTTATAGCCACAGTGCATGGTAACTGCTTAGTTAAGATGAAAATTCGTTAAATTTGTGGAGGGAAGAAATGACATTGCAATAGCTCAATGACTCTCCTCTGACGTCCTGTCTAAAGGTCAACAGTAGCTAACACCACATCACAACACCTGTCATTCACTTCATCTCATCACATAAGCATTGTGTCTCATATCAGCATCAGAAACAGAAGGGCGAGTACAATACAATAAGATACTTTGAGAAAGCCCATTTCACAAAACTTTTATTATAGTATTTTATTATAATTATTATATTATCAGTTATTCTTTTTTTTTTTTTTTTTTTTTTTTTTTTTTTTTTTTTTCTGAAGCTGGAAATGGGGAGAGACAATCAGACAGACTCCCGCATGCGCCGGACCGGGATCCACCTGGCACGCCCACCAGGAGGCAATGCTCTGCCCCTCCGCAGCGTCCCTCTGCCGTGACCAGAGCCACTCTAGCGCCTGGGGCAGAGGCCAAGGAGCCATCCCCAGCACCCGGGCCATCTTTGCTCCAATGGAGCCTTGGCTGCGGGAGGGAAAGAGAGAGACAGAGAGGAAGGAGGGGGGGGTGGAGAAGCAAATGGGCGCTTCTCCTATGTGCCCTGGCCGGGAATCGAACCCGGGTCCCCCACACGCCAGGCCGACGCTCCATCAATTATTCTTAATCTCTTATTGTGCCTAATTTATAAATTAAAATTTATTGTAGATACATATGTATAGGAAAAAACATAGCATATACAGTATTTGGTGCTTACTGTGGTTTCAGGTGCCAACTGGAGCTCTTGGAATGAGCTGAATAAGGGGGTCTGCTATATATTATCTCTCCGGACATCTTATACCTCCACATGTTTCAGTGATGATCTATATATGATCTATATGATGATGACATCAACTACCTATTTGCAGTCCATTTTTTTTAATCCAGAGCACAGAGTGAATATTTCTAGTTATCTAACTGCTCTTGTATGTCCCCCAGATACCTTGACATTGTATCTATCAATTACCTCAAATATCCTGTTGTCTCCATTTCTTATATCATCGAATGGAACCACAGAATTAGTTCATCAATAGTCTAAACCAGAGAGAAAACATGTTGTCTCTGTTATAACCCACACATCCAGTCAGTCAAGTACTACTGATTTTACCTCAAATGTTTTCTCAGTCTTTCCACCTCTGTATATAACACCACTGCCTTCCCTTGTCTTGGCCACCATCATCTCTAACTTAGATTCCTTAAAGAGCCTCATAACTGGTCTTATTGACTCTAGTCTTTCCCTTCTACTACACTCGAGGCAGGATGATCCTTCTAAACAAACATCTGTAAAATATACTAATAGAAATGGGAGTATAAAATGAGATTCTTGAGAAGCTTATTGGGAATCAATAATGAGGGGTTATTAGATTTTTAACATGTATCAGATCATTTTGGGGTCCAGGAGAAAAAATAGCTCAGATACACTGACGGCTCTTCTCATAACTGCTTATAAAGTTGATGGAGAGAATAATGATGTCTATGATGAGAATGAAGATGAAAAAAAAAAAGATGCCTTATAGATCTTTTAACTCATGTAAGCAGACCAGTGGGGAAGTAAATAAATTGGGAAGTAGTGGCGTTAGGCTCGCCATGGTAACCAGTCTATCTTAAGGCTGGCCCCAGAGAGATGGGGAGATTAGAACAAATCAGTGTTCAAACATGTGCAGCATTCAGGCAGATGTTACTAGATTGAGAACCCAGGAGGCTGATCAAGGCAACATCAAATAATGAACACAGAAATTGATAAAGCATGTTAGTAAATTAATTATTAACTATAAAAAATAACAAATAGTTGTGAAGTTTTGTATCCATGACTTTAGTTATAATAAAAACAAAAACAAAAGGGTACAAGATATAAGTGAATGACAAAAGTGAACAAAAGCCCTTTTTATATTCAAGAAGAAGTTATTATTTATATAACTTGTAAATATGTGTGTGTGTGTGTGTGTGTGTGTGTAGAAATGCAAAAAGATTTGCAAAAACATAAACGATGCACCCTTCTCATTTTCAGTTTGGAAAATATAGTTATTTTTTAGCCCGTGTAAACAAAAACTTTTTAAAGTCTCAGTAATTTTAAAGATTATAAAGGGACATTGAGGCCAAAAACATAACAACTATTGCCTTTAGGCAGTAAACTCATGAAGGCTATTTGACAGGGTTGACAAGCAGTAGAATGACTTAATTTGAACAAAATAAATGAATTTGAACATAATAAGGGTAGAAGCCTGAGGAGGTACTGTTGCAAAATCAAGGAAAGCCCCTGGCTGATTGGCTCAGTGGTAGAGTGGCCTGGCATGTGGAAGTCCCAGGCTTGATTCCCGGTCAGGGCACACAGGAGAAGAGATCATCTGCTTCTCCACCCCAACCCCACCTCCTCCCATAGCCATGGCTGAATGGTTCAAGCAAAGTTGACCCCAGGAGCTGAGGATGGGTCCAAGGCCTTGCCTCAGGTGCTAAAAATAGCTCATCTGCTGAGCAACAGAGCAGTAGCCCCAGATGGGCAAAGGATCGCCCCAGTAGAGGGCTTGGTGGGTAGATCCCAGTCAGGGCACATGTGGGAGTCTGTCTCTCTGCTTCCCCACCTCTCACTTAACTAAAAATAAATCAAGAATAGTCCTCACAATTATGTGAAGTCAATAGAAAATATCTCATCTTCTCATCCTTCTGATCCTATTCCTTCCACTGCCTTGCGTAAAAAAGCACATCAGTATGGCTCCATACCCAGGCACAGAGACCACAGATGTATAAGCCAAACTTCCACCCCATTCAGGGAAGTCAAAGAATGTGCCAGAGCTCTCAGCTCTATTTATACAGGGAGAACTCTCTCCCTCCCTTACAGGCAAAAAGTTTGATTTTGCCAATGCTGCCAAAAAGGGGAGGAGTGGAAGCTATACATGAAATAATACCAAAAGTACTGCTTTCAAAGCTACAGAATCATGAGTGGAATGGGAAAATGGGGAAAGGACAAATGGAGGCAACAGTCCAAGGGGATAATGTTTCAGAGCACAGAGACGTAAACTATACTCTCCAAGTGCAGTGATACTGTGCAGTGTTTTAGGTCATTAAATTATTACCGCCTGGAGTAAATTTTTAAATGGCTATTTACAATAGTTACCCAAAAGAGAGAAGGTGATCCTTTTATTTTCATTCTACTTACACTGTGTATATAAGTAATATTTCTTGGAGAAAATTTCAGAAACTATAGCAATCTCTCAAACCAGATGGCCAATATTACTATCACCACTTCAATTTCAAATATTTAAACACTAAAAAGAATGTTTGAGTCCATCTGCAATAAACCTAGGAAAATAGTTCAAGTTTATTATGTTTTTCAGCTCCTACATATTAACAGGTATGATGTGAGTGTGAACTTATTGAGGCACAAGTCAAAACCTGGGACTTGTTTGTGTTGTAACTGTGAATTAACAGACTCGCCAAAACTTGTACTGACTAAATCTCACAGCTCCTTCTTTCTAAGCATATCAAGTGTTTGACATCTTTACTTTCAAGCTCTTGCAAAGATACTCTTAGCTTATGAATAATTGTGCTTCCCATGCAAGAAAAAATAAACGATTGCTTTTTTCAGAATAATGGTAACCCATTATAAGAACCCAGAAACCCAAGATATCAAAAATCTGATGAGTTCATTTATTTGGTCATCTTCTATTAGACACCTACATCACTATAAGGGTGACCCTAGCACTCTCTTTCTTTTACCTCTTATTTTCCCATAGGTTTTCTTTTCTATTTCTCTCTCTCTCTCTCTCTCTCTCTTTCTTTCTCTCTCTCTTTTATTGAATTTATTGGGATGACATTGTTTCATAAAACCATACAGGTTTCAAATGCACAACTCAACAAACCACCCTCTGCCCGCTGCCTTCTGTGCTCTCCACTCCAGCAATGACTCCTTCTGTCCCCATTCCCCCTCCTCTGCCCGCCTCCACCTAGCCCCCACACCCCTTACGCCTTGGTCCTCACTACACAGGCCCTATCCTTTAAAAGTGCCTATGCTCATTGTGTTTTAGACTTTTTTGCTTTTGATTTTAATATCCCTTTCCATGCTTATTTTCTATGGGTGCTAGTTTCCAGTGTTCTTTTGGGTATTTGACAGTAAGTAGAATATTACATTTTAAAATCAAAAGAAACAAAATACTTACTGTTTTCCAGAATAATTAAGAACAAAGAAACAAATTTCCCAATCATTAAAAAAAAAATATACACACACACACACACACACACACACACACACACACTTTCAGTTGTATTAGGTTCCCCTAGATAAAGCATTCTCATTTTTATTCATATTAATGTCTGAAACAGAGACTAAAATATCTCAAAAAGCTTTCCAAGAACATTATCTTTTACACCCATCTTAAATATTCATTGCCAATGACAAAGCTCACAACACTTATTTTATAAAAATAAGCTCTGAATGAATGAAACATAAGTATCAAAGCAATTATGTATTATCTAGTCTTTTAGCTTACATTTGTGTTTTTTATCTTCTCTGCTTTCAGTTGTTTGCATCAAAAACAATAAAATGTAAAAAGAGAAGAGTTTCAACTATTGTACCATTGTGATTCTATCCAAAAAATTCACTGATGAATATTATTTCTGTTCTGATTCTCCTCCACAGATCTTTGACATTCACAAAAGTTACTTCTCCAAATTATTCTTCATGAAAGCCTTTATATTCATGGTTTATCTGATCATGTCAGTTATTCTCCTGAAGCTCTGAGAGGCTGTATCTATCAGCAAAAATCCTTTGTAAATCGCTGACACTTTTCCTTTCACCAGCTGAATCACCTGAGGCAGGACGGCAGCAGTATGTGATACACAGCAACATGTTTATCTGTGAGCGGTGGGCTTCAGTGTCTTGGGGAATTCTGACATGGGAAAATGTTTCAGCATCGTATTGTCCTCTGGAAGGGGTCCAGTTTTAGTTGTTTTCAAGGTATTAAAATATTTCCCATATGTTACCTAATTATTACTAAGCAGCCTCTATATTCTATCCAGGCTTTTGGTGAGACTCCAGGAATACCAACCTAAATAATATAAATAAAATAGAGTCCCTGATATCAAGAGGCTCATAGTCTAGTAAACAGAGCTACCCTGAGGAAAATTCATCAGAAACTATGAATATTAGGCATTCAGTCTCATTGAGATCTTCTAATGCCGAGCACCATGTTGATCATGATAGCAGAAGGGAACTCATAGGAAAGGCCCTTAGCCCAACTGGAGGGTTCAGAGGTGATTTCCTGGGAGAAATAACATATTAATTGTTATTTAAACATGGATGAAGACAGGGGCAAGGGCATTCTGGGAAAGTAATGGTAATAATCCAAAGCAGAATAGTATAAAATGTCATGGACAATGCAGAAATCTATGCTACTTGCTACTTCTAGAATATTAACTGCTAGAGTTAGACAAATAGCCCATGAGACTGGAGTTCTGTGAAGGAGAAAAAGCTGGGTTGAAAATGATCAAAAAGTATCCGCCTTCTCAAGGAAGGACCCCTTGACTAGAAGAAGCAACTTAGGCTGAAGGCATTCTCTCAGCAAATTATAAACTCATAGCCTAGCATAACTGTTGTACAGAATTGTGGTAAGAGCTTCCATGTGGCAGAGACAGAAAAAGGAGAGGTTAGATATATGCCATGGAAATAAATAGGAATGTTCGTTTGACTGAAGAATTTTTCACAGACATACAATAAACGTAGTCTCACACACACACAGAAACCCTAGGATAGCAACTTATTTGTATTAGTGAAAAAATATTTACTTAATACACAGTGTGTCTAAAGCCACTACCCAGGTCTTGATTACCCTGAAAGTGAGTGAAAATAATCTAACCAGTTTAAACTAGATCCCTGCTCATTTTAGTTCTATATACACTTCATAGGTTCTACAACATCTAAAACTGGAGACACCCTTATTATATGCTTCTGTGGGGAGATTAAGAAGACAGAGAAGTATTTATTATCTCTATATCGTCCACTTTTTCCTAATCCCTTTCTAGCTGTCCTTCAAAGGGCTGGAGAAAAATCAGCTCTGTGAAGTGAACTGCATACAAACTATTCACAGTTGACCACATCCGCTGGGCAAGACTCACCAATCCCAAGGAATGTACAAACTCAGGTTCCAAAACACAAGCTGTCTGATCATTCTGGCCGTCTAAATTGGGAACTAATTAAATGTTTTAACTGGAAGTTTCTCCTCACTGCAGCAGAACAGAGTCAATTTGAAGCAAACATCTCAATGAAACACTTCTTTGGGAAAATCCAGTTCAACTACAAGAAACAACTGCTTCTGGCTGGCAGCACAATCTATTCCTACTTGATTCACCACCCCCTACCGCAATGCATACACACAGGCTAAATATCACTTAGGCTGAGAAGCGTAACCACAGAGAAAGGATGACATTGTATCTCACAGATGTCAAAGTCATCAGAAACAGTTTGTTCTTACCTACCTGGGGTTTCAATCCAGTCTACTGGAGCTGATGAAAGATTACATAAATTATTTGCATAAAAGAAGCTTTTAGAGCAGCACTTAAACATGTCAGTATCAGTTGAATGCAGTAAGAGTGGGAAGTTAAGTTATTCATTTTATTTCCATTAGTAATTAGATGTTGGTTGGAGTATTTCTCCTGCTTGGCAGTCCCTTAAGCAGGTACAATATTCTGAGGCAGCAGAGTTCTAATTCTCTTGGGGTGAGGCGTCTCCACCTGAATTGATAGCCCCAGCTTCTTCAGAGGGGGCAGCTGGAATTATTAGATTAGCCTATGTGGATCTAAGGAGTAAGTCTGACCAGAAACCCTGAAGGCTAGAAAGAGAAGGCTACCACGTGTCTTGAGGTGACACATCTCCACTTGGGTTTAGAGCCCAAGATCCTTTAGAAAATTAGAAGTCTTTAGCACCACAAAGTCTCATATATTATTATTGGGTATATCCTATTCCTGTGATGGCAAACCTTTTTATAAAAACCGCTCACTTTTGCAGTGCTGGTCAACCTGGTCCCTCCCACCCACTAGTGGGCATTTCAGCTTTCATGGTGGGTGGTATGGAGCAACCAAACAGAGCTGCTGACTGACCCACCATGAAAGCTGGAACACCCACTAGTGGGCGGGAGGGACCAGGTTGACCAACACTGCAAAAGTGGGCAGATTTTATAAAAAGGTCCGCCATCACAGTCCTATTCAATTGTTTTGGATGCAAAAATTAGTGTTAAACATGAAAATAGCTACAACAAACACACAAATAAGACTTCAAGTTGTTCAACAACTGTTCTTGGGCAACAACTGTATAGATTGAAAACTGCCATCAATGTTAAGTGACTTAAATACTTAATAGGAGTCAGAAATTGTGCAAGCTGAGGGTGCACATATGTGAAAAAGATACATACAATAGAGTAGACACTTAGAAGGATAACTTTAATGTTGTAAGCTAAGTCTCAAGACAGAGGCTAACGAAGAGTGGTGTAGAAGCAATCCTACTGATAGGGGCTGAGGGAGGAAATTATTTATTTATTTAATTAAAAAAAATTATTAGGGTGACATTGGTTAATAAAATTATATAGGCTTCAGGTACACAATTCTATAATATATTTTCTGTATATTGCATTGTGTGTTTACCATCCCAAATCAAATCTCCTTCCATCACTTCTGCCCCCCTTTACTTTCTTCCTCCTTCCCCACCCTTTTCTCTTTGGTAATCACTATGCTATTGTCTGTGTCCACCGATCTTTCTTTTTTTTCTTTGATTAATCCCTCACCCTTCTCACCCAGTCCCCCACTCCCCAACCCTCTAAAAGTTGTCAGTGTGTTCTCTGTATCCAAGAGTTTGTATCCAATTTGTTAGTTTATTTTGTTCATTGAATTCCACATATAAGTGAAATCATATGGTACTTGTCTTACTCTGATTGGCTTATTTCACTTCGCATAATTATTTTTAGGTCCATCCATGTTGTCACAAAAGGTAAGATTTCCTTCTTTTTTACAGCTGAGTAGTATTACACAGTATAAATATACCACAGCTTTTTTTATCCACTCATCTACTGATGGACACTTGGACTGTGTCCAAATTTTAGCTATTGTAAATAACACTGCAATGAACACAAATATACATATATTCTTTTGAATTAATGTCTTGGATATCTTTGGTTATGTTCCCAGAAATAGAATTAGTGGGTCATAAACCAGTTCTATTTTTAATTTTTTGAGGTAACTCCATACTGCTTTCCACCATGACTGCACTAGTCCTCATTCCCACCATCAGTACACGAGGGCTCCCTTTTCTCTATATCCTCACCAACACTTGTTGTCTGTTGATTTATTGATGATAGCCATTCTGACAGATGTGAAGTGATATCTTATTATTATTTTAACTTGCATTTCTCTGGTGATTAGTGACTTTGGACATCCTTTCATATGTCTACTGACCATCTGTATGTCCTTTTTAGAGAAGTGTCTATTCAGGTCACTGAATAGACTGCACAATGAGTAGCAGTTGGCCAATTTAAAAAGGAATGAGATGGGTATTTTTGGCTATTCCTTAATTGGACTGTTTGTTTGTTTGTTTGGTGTTGAGAGTTTTATAAGTTCCTTATACATTTTTGAAATTTAGCCCTTATATGTATCATTGGCAAGTATGTTCTTCCATTCATTTTGTTGATGGTTTCCTTTTCAAAAACTTTTTAGTTTGAGTAGTCCCTTTCATTTTTTTTTTTGCTTCCCTTGCCTAAGACAATATATTTTTTAAAAAATTGCTACTAGAAATGTCCGAGATTTAGCTGCTATGTTTTTTTCTAGGATTTTTATGGTTTTGATTCTAACATTTAAGTTTTGAATCCATTTTGAGTTCATTCTTGTGTATGATGTAAGACAGTGGTCTAATTTTATTTTTTTGCACATATCTGTCCAATTTTCTCAACACTATTTATTGACTAAACTAGCTTTATCCAATTGTATGTTTCAGTCTTGTTTGTCAAATAATTGACAATAGAAGCATGGGTTTATTTCTAGGCTTTCTGTTCTGTTTCATTGATTTATATGTCTGTTTTTTATGTCAGTACCATGCTGTTTAGTATAGTTTGATGCCATGTAATGTGATTCCTTGGGGAAAAACTCTGAAAGGAAATCAGGCCTAAACTATATTTTGCACAATGAGTAGCAATTGGCCAATTTAAAAAAAAATGGGATAGGTATTCCAGGCAGAAGGAGAAGAATAACACAAATAATATATATGGTTTTACTATAAGCAGTTTGATATTACCAGATTACACATTGAGAAATGAAAGTTGATAGGTATAAGAAAGAACTCAGTAAAGGCAGATATTTTTTATTTTAAAAAAATCCTCTTGGGGAAAAAAAAGAACTCTCTTGAAAATTAGAAAAGACCTATTTTAAATATGGTCAAAACATTTGTTATTCATATAACAAAATTGAATATCTAAATAACCAGGAAACTTATGAATATTTGATCATCCCATTAGAAATCACAGAAATGTAAACAAACTTTTATGTTATGATAAGGAGCTTACACTTTTTTCTCTGAGTAATGGTAATCCTTTTAACAAATTTGACAGAAAATCAAGAAATAAATAGACAATAAATAGATACTCAGAGGATACGGATATTGATATAGTAGTTTATATGGAAATGTAATGGGACAAAAATAGCCAGAATATTCTTGGTAAGTAAGAATAAAGTTGAAGAACTTACCTTATAGTAAGACATTATAAAGCAGCAAAATAATGACATAGTGAAATTATAGACAAATAGATTTATGGAATGAACTAGACAGTCCAGAGATAAACACTCACATACAAATACTAAAGTTGTGATTAGGGTGGCAATACCAAGCAGAGAGCAATGCATCATCTTTCAGTGAGTGGTGTTGCTTTATCTAGTTATGTATATAAAAAAATAAAATGCTAATAAAAATAATAAAACAAAATAAAAGTATTTCTATCTTACATCAGAAATGAAGATCAATTCCAGGTATATTATAGAGCTAAATATAAAATGTAAAACATTAAAACTTCTAGAAGAATACATAGAAAATTATTTTTATAATGTGGGCACAGGCAAAGTTTCCTTAAATATGTCTCATAAAGGACTGGTCTTAAAGGAAACAATTCATAAATTGAATTATATTAAAACTCAGAAACTTCTGTTAATCAAAAGGCTATTAAGAGAGTATAAAGACATACACACACAAGATTTGCACTCATATCAGTATCTATCCATCTTACAAAAATGTATATCTATAATATATAAAGAGCTCTTACAAATAAGAAAAAAAGACAGTGAGCCTAATTTTTTAAATTAATAGAAACATTACAAAATAGATAGCTGAACACCCCCAAAACATGAATATTGATTAGTAATCAGAGAAATAAAAAGTAAAACCACAGTAAGAGTATTAGACATCTACCAGACTAAGTAAGCTCAAAAAGACAGACCATACAAAATATAGGCAAGATTACAGAGCTACTGGTGCTCTCCAACATGGTGGAAGGATATAAATTGGTGAAATCACTTTGGAGAACTCTTTGGAATGACCACCAAAACTAGAGAGAAGTGTATTCTGTGACCTAATAATTTCACAGCCAGATCTATATTCCTTCAAATAAATGCATATCTTCACCAAAATAAATGTTCAGAACATCATTATTTGTAATCATCCCAGAACTGAAGCTGTTCAAATGCCCATTAATAGTAGACTAGATAAATAAATTATGTTTTATTCATATTATGAAATACCACACAGTAATGAGAATGAATATTCCACAACTATATATAAGCTTACAATGAATTTCACAAACATGTTGGAGAAAGAAGCTATACAAGAAAAAGAAAAAGGTATATCTCACATGCTTTCATTTTCATAAAATATAAAGTATGTTGTTAGAAATCAGGATAGTAATTATCCCTAAGGTAAGCAGTGACTAGAAGGTGGTACATAGTGGAGATTTTATGGGTGCTGATGATATCCTGCTTTTTATCTGAATGGTGGTTATCAAGATATTTTCAGTAGATGAAAATTATTTGAATATGCACTTAAGATATGTGCACCAGTCAGTATATTTTTTGCTTTACTTCAACATATAGGCTAAAAGCATCTAGAAGAGTCAGAAAGGTGAAGTGAAGGAGAGAATCAAATTGGGTGTAAGAGTACAGACTATACTTCTTGCTATGGCTTGCTCTTAATATTGTATGTCAATAAGACTTATTTTAAAGCACAAAAAATATAAATAAAAGCTATGAGTTGATAAAGGATGTACCACCGGTTAGCACTAAGAAAGAAGTAGGAAATTGGCGGAAGAGAAAGGCAGAAGCTCTGATTTGGAAAAAGCATGCTGCTGGGCTCAAGTAGACTTTCATAAATGTGCTTCCACTCGTTGTTGCAGAATATCAGACCAGTGCACTTTTCTAAAGGAAATTTCTGAGCTTCAAAGAGCCACCTTTGGAAAATATGCAGAGAAGAAACTCAAACTTTCACATGTAGGAGGACTTTTCCCCAATTATTTGCAATCTATTTCAAAACACTTGAATATGTTAGTTTATAGCCAAGTGATTTTGTTTTCTAGCTAAACTTCCATCTTCAAACTTAGCCATATATATATATATATATATATATATATATATATGTATGTATTATATATATGAGCCTAGACATCTGCCATATAATTGTACCCTGGAATTCTAAAATACTATATATTTCAGTCTGGTCTGGCCAATTTTTATTAATTTTTTTAAAATTAAGGCATCTGTTCCTGTCAGGTATTTGTTGTTATCCTTTGAGGGACTCTGATAACTTGCCTCCAGATTAGCATCTTCATCAAAGATTGTGACTTTCGAAGTCAGTCTATGCAGTTCCTACTTTTCAGTGGTCATCGGGGTGGCTGAAACTTCGAACGATGCTTCACGTGGCCACAGACAGTCTTCACCTCCCCTGCCTGAGCATAACCTCCTTCAGAGCGTGACAGCTGCTTCCACCCACCAGCCTACATCCTTACACTCACCCCAGACGACAGTAGAACTAAGCTAGAGCAAGAGGATACAACTAAGGGCCGTGTACTTTTTGCAGCCCAACTTTGAGTGGAGGTTTCCTTAATTATATTTTATGTATCACTCATAAGTAATTTTGACAAAGTCCTTGCATAAAGCCTCTTTTGAAGGGTAACAAATTAGGGAACCTTCATAGTAGGTCTCTTCTCATTGGTTACTTCAGATGAAACATTAGGAAGCAAAAGAGAATGGCACTACCTAATCCCATGATTAGCTGAATGGTTGGTTCTCTTTGGATACTGTCTCAGAGGGTGACACTAATAAGGGAGGAAAATTAATGTAGTACCAGGGCAGCGGGACTTGGAATTGTCTAGGCTACCAAGAGACCCACACCAGGAGCTCCAACAGCCAAAGAGGAGTTGCGAAGTGTCTCATTCAGGAGCAAAAGAAAGCACCGAGACTTGACGAGCTAGCGGTGGGGGTTTGGCAAATCGCAAACACCTCTTGGGATGGCGAGACAGCACAGAGTCCCTGGAGCAGAATATTACGCTTGTTTCAAGTGTGTGCTTGTGTGTCCTTGGCTCTCCCTCCTCCAAGGCTGGCACTGGGTCTGTGCTATTGTCCGCTTCACTAAAACCAGAGTTGAGAGAGCTAAGGCAAGCCATTGACCCGAGTGTTTCCTCAGCCCCTGAGGAATGTTTACTGAAGTGTGGTGTTTTTCAAAGCCTTTAATAAGAAGTACACCATGTCCTCTGTACCTTTATTTTTCTAACTGTGTGCAGAGGACACACTGTTTTTGCTTTTTGCCAGCATTCCAAAACATTCTTGTCGCTGAGTTCCATGGCATCCTCTGAGCATGGACAGCGTGAGCAGAGCTTTGTATCACAATATTACATTCAGGTTTTCCAAACAAGAAGAGCCTGACTCTATAGACATCCCAAGACTGAGGTCCATCAAAGGTACCAAAAATTTTTTTTAAAAAAAAGCAATATGGATGGGAATAAAAGTACAATTCATGTTTACCTTCAGGACTCTAAGGCAGAAATAGAAAAAAATTGTTTTATTTAGTATCGTCTTCATGTCATTTTTTTTTTTTAGAGAGGAGAGAAAGGGAGAGGAGCAGGAAGCATCAACTTGTAGTAGCAGCTTCCTGTATGTGCCTGGACCAGGGCAAGCCCAGGGTTTCCAACCAGCGATCTCAGCATTCCCGGGAGGTATTTTATCCACTGCACCACCACAGGTCAGGCCTTCAGTGTCATTTAGATACATCTGAAATTAATGGCAGTAATTTAGGCAGGCCACTAGAGATTGTACTAGAAAATAAACTTTGGGTTTAATAATATAAGTATGTGTTTTCCTAATGCACACTAACTCTCATTGATGATTACACTATGCATCAACCTCTTTAACACAGACTTTGTTCCCTTTGTGCAGGACAACCAGCCTCATATGCAGCTTATCCTTTCTGCTGAATAAAACAATATGGAAGTGCAATTCACCGGAATGACAACAAGTAGAATATGAGACAGAGAACAGAAGAAAAAGCACTGCATTTTGTCTCTGTCAATCGACAGATGGAGATTTTCCAAGAATCCACAGGGAAGAAGTTTCTCAACTAACCGAAGAACAGTTTGCAGACTTTTGCAAAACATTCTCCCTAACTGAAGGCTATGAGAAATTCTGAGCTCTGTGTCCTGAGGGCGCCCATTTTTAAGGACTAGTTTACATCTCAATTTTGGATTTCTTCTCAGAATGCCCTGTAGTTACATTCAGATATCATTTCCCCAAGCAGGGCAGCATGGTGCACTGAGGTTTAGATGTAAGAATTACTGTCTGTAGGGGTGAGAGGAAGGGAGTAAAGAGGGACAAATATACGGTGGTGGAAAATGATTCGACTTTAGGTGATGGGTACACAACACAATCAACAGTTCATATGCTATAGAAATGCTTACCTGAAACTTATGTATTGCTATTGATCAATATCATCCCATTAAATTTAAATTTCTAAATAGAATTTTAAAAAGTTACTGTCTGAAGAAACATATAGGGGAAGCCAGCACACACAATCTTTGGATATTCCTGCAGTCGAGGGATTGGAAGTGTCATAAGAATTATCTTTGTAGGAAAAAAAGGCAGAGCCCTCATTTTTGAAGGGGACAATACAATGGGTGCTCTGAACATCAATGTTTCAGAGAATGGGCAATGAATAGCAAATTATATAATAGAAACAGCCTTAAAATAGAAGGACTGTAGCTTTAGATCTTAAATATCAAACTATGAAAATAAAGAGAATCATCTATAAAAAAGTTTAATTTTTCAAAAATTCGAGACTTAGGAAAGATATAGAAAATTCAGAAAGATAATTTGCTGTAAAAATACACACTTATTAAAAAGACAAACATTCTAAATGGCTCTTATTTTTAAAAGAATTTAAAAATACCCTCCTGTACTAAAATTAGCATTATATGGCCCTGGCCAGTTGGCTCAGCAGTAGAGCGTCGCCCTGGCGTGTGGGGGACCCTGGTTCGATTCCCGGCCAGTGCACATAGGAGAAGCACCCATTTGCTTCTCCACACACCCCCCCCCTCCTTCCTCTCTGTTTCTCTCTTCCCCTCCCGCAGCCAAGGCTCCATTGGAGCAAAGATGGCTCCGGCACTGGGGATGGCTCCTTGGCCTCTGCCCCAGGCGCTAGAGTGGCTCTGGTCGCAGCAGAGCGACGCCCCGGAGGGGCAGAGCATCGCCCCCTGGTGGGCAGAGCGTCGCCCCTAGTGGGCGTGCCGGGTGGATCCCGGTCGGTCGGGCGCATGCGGGAGTCTGTCTGACTGTCTCTCCCCGTTTCCAGCTTCAGAAAAATACAAAAAAAAAGAAAAAAAATTAGCATTATCAAGGACATTTCATCCATTAGTCAGTAGAGCCCAGTGCCAATGGATTCTCAGATTTTTAAAGGTCTACAAAAATGATTGAAACCTGAAAAAAAAAGTGTTGGCTCTAAACTACAAAACAAAAGCTGCAAAATGGAAATGAATAGATAATTAAATGTCTAAAAAAAATAATATTACATCAACTAGTCAACTGCAAGTCTAATTTGTAATTGCAGTATAAATTATATTTAATGTGGAATATGAGTGGGTTTTAATTTGTTTGATATACATGCAGAGCAGCCAAAAATAAGATCACAGATTCTTCAAAATAGCCCTGAATAACATCAATATGATTAAAATGACAACCTGTCCCCTAAGGCACTAGAAGTCAAACAAGAGGAAATAAGAGAATTAGAATGTCCATGTTAAGTACCAAAACAGAATGTCTTGGAGAGAATAATGCCATCTCTCCCAAGAACAGGCATTTCTGCCTGAAATCTTCACCTCTATTCCCCTGAATTAGGGCACTGATGTATAGTAGTGTCTTTTTTTTGGGCGGGGGGAGAAGTAGAGAGCAAGATTTCCTTAGAAAAGGTAAATAGACCATTTACAACTCTTTTACACTCTATTCAGAAAAGTTAAAAAAAAGAAATTGATATTATTCCCTGAGGGGTTGACACCTAGTAAGTGTCCGGGGGTGGTAGGGGTGTGGGGTGTCTTAAAAGTGAAGGAAGACCTAGCCCTGAGCAAGGCAGGCCTGGCCACGTTATAAGGTAAGTAATGTCTGGGATACAATACACTGGGTGTGTTACAGAGCAGAAAGAGTTCATCTCCCTGCACTAGCAGAGCCAAGCACTGGATGCCGAGAACTGCAGTGAAGAAAGACTGGCTCTTTCATCCTGAATGGCGTCACCCAAGAGAAGGGAAAGCTAATGCTCAAAAGCCCAAACGCTTGGATGGCACGTAGGTTACAGATAATACAGGGCAAAATCACAAAACACTGCATGTAGGTTAAGGGGGTTCAGGTTCTGCTGAGAGCTGACTGATCAGAGGTGAGGTAAGGGTAATGAATCATGTCCTCAGGTCTGGAGGACAGCTCTGAGGTCAGCCTACCTTACGACACAGGAGCTGAAACATAATTTAGGTCAAGATGTTATCTTTAGCCTGCCAGAGGTCGAGACCTTGTGATCATGAGTCAGGTCCCAGCTACTGTCTTCTGATACCTCGGGGATTGCTGATTATCTGGACGAAAGTTTCTGAAGGGTGTATGTCCAGAGAAAGGTGATTTCTAGAGCTAGGATTTAAAACTAAATTTAATCAAAGCCACGAGGCCTGTCGGTTTCAGGTAGACCAGTTTAGTTTGGGACTAATTATGGATTTTGATGTCCTACCAGGTCTTTCCTATTGAAGGAAATGTATCTGTTTCTTAGTATCCACTAGTCACCCAACAAATATAGTAGTAACACATCAGTAACACATTGCTAGGGTTAGCAATATAATCTACATTGAATCCCGTCATATTATAATTTAATGAACAGAATGGAAGAACATTTTCCTTATTCTTTAAAAACTGCATCTTTAAAACTTTGTGATCTTTCCCTCCTTCTTATTCTCCCCTCCTCCCACATACTCACAGATACAGAAATTAAGTCAAAAGTTATGTGATATTAACTGCTGAACAAGGAGCTATAAAGCTACACTGGGGAAACTAGATAAAAGGCAGTTAGTTCAGCTCACAACTATGAATCTTGTGATTTGAGGTGTTGTGGTATTTTATGCAATGTTAAATCAGACAGATTATTATGGAACAAATAATTTTTAGATTTTTATTTATTATTCATGAAGTGGCTTTTGGACCTGAGAAGGACAAAAATAAAATCAGGCCAGGAGGTAAGAAGGAGCCTGCTTACAAAGCAGGGCGTGGGATATGGTGCAGGAAATTACTCCATTAATTTAACAAAATTAATTTTGATTTCCTAATAACTGTTTGAGTTTGGCTTTTTTACATAATTGGCCTCAACTTGGAACAGTTCTGTTGATTTAAAGAAAAATCAAAATTGGCAATTTAAATTTCAGAGGCAATTCAAATTTATTTTTCGTTTCTGCTTGTCTAAAAAGCTGATTACCTTGACACACTATTTCCTATCACTGTAAAGCTTTTAGAAGTTCTTTAATTAAACTTTATTTAAAATAAACAAGACTCGTCTTTTCTCTTGGATGAATGAAGCCTTATGATTTTTCACTGGGAGAACATAGAGAAAAGATTGTTTTTGTTGTATATGGTTTTAACATTTTTTCATCATTCTTTCTCATCTCATCCCTCTTCAATGTACACAATCCATTCTTGTGTTTTATACATTTATTCTCCATTGTTAAGGTGACAACAGAGACTTCGGCTTCTGATAAAGTGGCAATAAAGCCATATCTTGGACAAATAAGAACAATTTTCTCCTATACACATATTTTTCTTGAGTTGAGTTTTTTCAGGATGCTGAAGTACATCTTACAACAGATGGGGTTTTCTGTATAAAATGTAACCATCTCTTTTGATTTAGCAATTGGAAATATATCTCACAAGAATACTCACATGTGTACAAAAGACATATGCAGAATAATGTGGCATTGTTTGAAACACTGAAAATTTGGAAGCAGTTTTAAATGCTTTAACAATAGAGACAAATTCCCTAAGCAATCATTAAAAGGATGAGATACATTTATATGTGCTGATACAGAAATACATTTTGTTTGATGACAAAAGCAAAGAAAAAAATGATTTATTAAATGCCAAAAGCAAATTACTATGTATTGCATCATTACACACATAGACAACACACACATGCATACAACATACACACTAAATAACCTATTTTCTTATTATTATCCCCAAACTTTGTCATGCTTTTACATGTATATACAATACATATGTGATATATAATAAGAAGTGAATGCCAGACAATGTCTAAGTGTGGCTAATCTTAGTCCTAGAAAGACTTGTTGTCTGTAGTTTACCCTTTGGACAAACCTGAAAGAATGACTTTCTTTTATCCTGCAGGAGGCATGAAGGAGGCTTTTTATCTCTTTTATTCACTACTGATCTCTGCATCTAGAACACAGTGAGTGCTCAACAAAACTGTTGAAGGAAGGAACAAAGTCTCCTGCTACCATATCAGGATCACTACATTTGATAAATAATTGATAGATTTGGCCCAAGTAGAGAGGGAAAAGAAATAAGATACCATTTATGCAAAAAGAAAAAAGAATTCTATAAAAGTAAATTTATAAAAAAGATTTAAGAGGGAGTCATAATGTTGAAGAGATGAAGGGAGAGGAGAGGTAGGAGGAAGAAACCTTGACAGAGACAATTCGGAGAATGAAAGCAGAGAGCTGGTCCCAAAGGAGAGATTTACTGTTAATGGGTTCTATGTTCATGTTCTTCCAAACATTCAGAATAGTATAAAGGGGCTGCAGTAGTATAAGCATTTATCAATAGATTCAGACAGACAATCCTGACATTGCAGAACAATATCAACAATGGAAAAAAGAAAGGGTCCAGAGAAACATTGTTTTTATTTGTTTGAATATGGCCTTTGGTTCCAGTTTGGTGGCTACACAAATCCTACACTCTCCTTCTTCCTCTTTTAATCCTAGATGTCTTTATTTTT
The DNA here is from genome assembly GCF_036850765.1 of Saccopteryx bilineata. Classification (NCBI taxonomy): domain Eukaryota; kingdom Metazoa; phylum Chordata; class Mammalia; order Chiroptera; family Emballonuridae; genus Saccopteryx; species Saccopteryx bilineata. The sequence goes on along the minus strand of NC_089501.1, from coordinate 28,017,127 downwards.
GAATAAAGAACTTACAGTTCAGTTATAATTGAAGAATCTAAAGCTTAAGTTGGTTTAATTAAAGTATTTTTAAAGTGGAAGACACAGATATGAATAAACTTCACCACAATGTATTTCTATTTTCTCTGGTGATTAACTGATTTAAACTTAAATCTGTTATTTATTAATAAATTAAACTGTTTATCCTTCCTAAAGTACATGGTTCCTTATATTCCACTTTCTCCTATGACTAATTAAACTAACTTTATACAGTACAAATCTGCATTATATGATATCATAGACTTCTTTAGGGTCACTTATTTTAGTTACTTATTTCAATTATTTTTCAAATCATGAGTTTTTATTCCTGATAAGATCAGAGGTATAGAGCCTATGTAACACTAAATATTCTCACAAAGATACATAGTGTTGAAGAATAAGAGCTTACACTTTACAAAGGCTAGATGAACTTTAGTTATATTTAGCTGAAATATATGCAAAAACTAAAGAAATAAGATTTTAAACTTGGGAATATGATTCTCTGTGGATAAACTGACTATATGATTTATTTGCTCAGGATAATTCTTACTCCTGCTTTTCTGTTATAATTATTAATAGGGTCCCCTTTCAAATTTGTCCAGGTTTGAAAATAAGTTACACAGTTTCCTACGGTAAGGAAAAAATGGTTGACCTTATCTCAAATGTCCATCTTTAGTCTCTTCTACTGTACAGTATATCATAGTTTCAGATCCCCAAACTATAAGATATTGCTTGGAGAGTGATGGGAAGATAATGCTATCTGAACCTCCGCCAGGATTTTGAGAAACACCCATTAAGTTGGACTACAACAAGGTCCCAACTGTGACATGGCAAACATTCAGAACAAATATTTTAGGCTGTGCTTTTGTCAGAAGAGAATTGCTTGCTATTCCACCTTCTTATCAAAATGAGACAGCCTGTACTTCTCCCTGTCTCTACCTCCTCAAATTCCCCTGATTAGGACAAACAGGATTATAGGAAGGAAGTTGCTGGCCTAATCCTTGCAAACCGTAATGGATAAACGAAGATTTCAATGCCCTGAAATAAGTTGGACTTTTGCATGAGACAGCTTGTACAATAAAACCAATTCCATACTTTAACAAACTTAGAGTCTAAACAACTTCAGTCCTGTGTAGTTTTCTGAGCTTATCTCTCTACTATTTCTTATTGTCATTATTAAATGAGCACACTTATCTGATGTCCCTAAGAAGCCCTTGATATTTCCAGGATTTTTTTTTCAACTTAAGAATCATTTTCTAGTTCCAAACTTTTATTTGGATGCTAATTTAACTGGCTATTATGCTTTAATTAGGTTAGAGGCATGTATGGTAAAGGAAAGAAAGAAGTTAACTAGATTGGAATGCACCAAAAAAATGGTGACTCTGCATTTCTTTTAAAATGGTTGTGGTGGAAATGGAGGTAGTTTGGGGTTTTTTTTTTTTTTTTTTTTGCTGTTTGTTTTTATTTGCTTTTAACTTATGGCAGTTACCATGGTTCAAATCTGATAAGGTATGCTGAAAAGCAACCTCTTCCTTTTCATACTCATTCAGTAAGCATGTGGCATTCTTTTGTAAGTATTTAAAACTAGTCATTCTCGTCTTAAAAAAAACCACCAAAAACAAAAATACTAAGCATTCTTTGAGTTAAAATGGCATTGTTGCACTAATACCCTGAATGTTTTTTGGGGCATTATAGATTCCAATAATAAGTTGTTTAAAAAAAAATCATTAACTTTCATTTTATTTCCCTTTCTAAATATGTTTTGCATTTTATTTGATTATGAAGATATTCATATATAATTCTAATTTCAAATACACCAAATTCTACCCCGGTCCATCTTCTTACTGGTTTTTTTTTTTAATAATTTATTTATTCATTTTAGAGAGGGGAGAGAGAGATGGGGGGGGGCAGGGAACAGGAAGCATCAACTCCCATATGTGCCTTGACCAGGCAAGCCCAGGGTTTTGAACCAGCGACCTTAGCGTTCCAGGTCAATGCTTTAGCCACTGTGCCACCACAGGTCAGGAGTATCTTGCTTTTGCATTCTATGTATGGTCATCTTTGATACTTTCTCCACCACCGCAAGCCTGGATGCTGCTGATCATTTCTGTGTGAGCTTCCCTCTCTGCATGCGTTTTGCCCCACATTTATGCCAAACTCTCAGGTTAACATGACCATTTGAAATCCTTCCTCAAAACTGCAATGAGAAGGTGCCAAACACGATCCAGTTGGAGTATTTTATTTTATTTTGTTTTATTGAGAAATTAAATTTAATGAGGTCCACAGGTTCATACAGGTTTCAGGTGTACATCTTCATGGCACATGATCCATACATTGCATTGTGTACCCGTCCCCCAAAGTCAAATGACCTTCTGTCACCATATATTTTGCCCCTTTCCCCTGCTCCCACCCATTACTCCCCACCCTTTTCCCTCTGGTAGCCACCATACTTTAGTCTATGTCTATGAGAGCTCTTCTTAAAAGAGCTTCCCATACTTTCCTGCATTATTTAATCACAACACAAAAGGGTCTAAAAGTGAGGGACAAATGTTGGCAGCCTAGAAGCAGTAGTCATGACCCACTTGAGCTGTTGTGTGGACCTGCCCTTTCATCCAGATCCAGAGGCACAAGTCTCAGACTTCTGCCTTCATTCTGGTCTTACTGGCCTCTTTTATCCATGGATCCTTAATCCACAGCTACATCACCAAACTCTACTGTGCATTGACTTCAGATATAAGTGCTGTGCTCAGCTACTTGCTCACACTCAAAATGAGTTTCCCATTTCAGCCTAATATTATAGACCTCTAATCTTGATTCATATTTAAGACTCACAGCAATGAAAAGGACACTTCTTATTTCTAGAACTCTCTATCAGCAATAATTACTAGCTTAATCTACTTAAGCTATTCATTACCGCCGAAACTCTCAGGCTTGCTCTTTTTTTAAAATTTTATTTAGAAAATTAAATTTAACAGTATGACATTGATCAGTAAGAGTATATAAGTTTCAGGTAAACATCTCTATAACATTTGTACTGTTGATTATGTTGTGTACCCATCACCGAAAGTTAAATCATTTTCCATCACCATATGTTGGTTCCTCTTTACACCCTTAGCTTTTCTTATATAGTATTCTCCTAGGATAATCACCAGCATTATCCTAAAATATAAATATGAGAAAAAATTTTAAATTTCCCAATTTTCATTATTTATTTCTTTGCTTAATAACCTCTGGTGGTTCCCCACAAATGATAAGCAAATGATTTGCTTTAGTTGTTAAGATTCTTTAAAATCTTCTCCCACAGAAAATTTCCAAATTAATTTCTAAACATTTTATAACTAGCTGTAGGTGTGTTTATACCCTAAATCTTAATTAATCAGGACAACTAACACTATTCTGAGGAGCTGTTCCCAGTCTTCCATGCAGTAGTAACTCATTCATTCAGTAAATAAATCACTGAGCAACTGCTAGGCATTGAACAAGACCGATCTGGGACTAGCCTTCACAAAATGTTAATTTTACACAGAAGGAAAATGTCAACCAACCAATTCTTTTTAAAATTTCCATTATCGTAAGTGTAGCAAAAAGCGAAGTACAGCAGCTATGGCTTTGTATACAATAGCACTTCCTGATCTGATTTGAAAATCAGAGAAAGTTTCCCTCAGAAAGTTCATATTTATTTAATATCTGACTTTTTTTGCTTGCATTTAATCCTCCATCTTGGCCTGTCTCTTCATGTTTGATAGCTCTTCTACGTCTTACCTCATAAGGCACAGAGCAAAATAACTCAGACTCTTTGTTATTTGTAAAGATCAAGTGTAACTTGAGTTTTGTTTCATTACTTCCTTACCTCCTAGACTATTATAAATTAAGTCTTCCCCTCTTTCAAAATTTGTACTATTTTTGCCACTAAAATTTTATACTAATAAATAAATTATAAAATTTAGTTGATTATAAAACATTTTTATAAGAAAAGAAAGTACCAAGATAAAGCAGATGTATGGATATTCATGTTCTGTATTTTGTACTATTGTTCAGCTAGTAGTTTTAGGAAGAAAATCCCATTCCACCAACCTGATAAAATAGCCAGGGTCAGGTTAATGTAAAACCTACTCTTTTTCTTGAGTATTAAAGGGTATTCAATACCAACATTATTTCATAACAAGTGCATAGTTTATAATGCGATAAGATTCTGTAACCCAAATTATGCAGCCTAGAAAAGAGAGGTGTGGCAAATGCGGTGGTGGTTGGTTGGGCTAGAGGACCTATTCACTTTAGCATAGCTATAATGTTTAAACCATACAAAGGCTTAATTTCTTGAAAGACCATCACAGTAAAAGTCAACGTTTACCTCAGGGTAAACAATGGCTGCCCCCATCCTATGTCCTGGCAATCTTTTCATATTCCAATTAACTTTTTTGGGGATAAAAAGAATGGTGGCCAAAATTCCTCTCTGAGTATAAGAAGGAAGGAACATTGGCCTTCTGATTATAAGAATGTAAAATGTGTGTCTAGTTTCTTTTAAATCTTTTATTTTGACCTAATTGTTTTCTATGAATTTACTAAGAAGATAACCTTTACTTTCCCTTGTTTAAATTTCCATATAAAATTATTTCTTAAAAATAAAGAGCTTTTTATCTGAATGGCTATATCTATTAACTTACTTTCTAAATCCCTCAAACAGATTCTTAGGATATTTATAGTTTCCTTAGTAAAAATGGTTCTTTATTTCTGTCCTGATTAAGTTTACACCGTTCTACTAAAACATTTTTTTTTCTTTTTAAAATTACAGGTAACATACAATATTATATTAGTTTCAGGTGCAGATACTGTGGTTAGACATTTATATAAGTTATGAAGTAATCACTCTCAGAAGTCTAGTACCTATCTGACACCAAACACAATTATTATAATATTATTTACCATGTTCCCTCTGTTGTACTTTACATCCCTGTGACTGTTTTTATAATGGACATTTTCTACATCTTAATCCCTTCTGTTTTTCGCCAGCACCCTAAGACCCTTCCCATCTGGTAACCATCAAAATGTCCTGATTAAGTGTACTTAATTCCCTTAATACATTTTTTGGCCTCAAATTGGAATAATCCTGAGCCAAGGAAAGGTAGACACACTGTTAATAAAAAATGAGGAGATTATCTTTTTAAAGCAATTTTCTGTGCCCGTGAGGCAACCTGGATAACCCTCTGCAGTGGTTCCATCTAAATTCCATCCAGAGAATGTTCACCTCGAGACTGTTACATCCACTCTGCCTGACATAAAGCCAGCAAATGACTAACTCAAAGTTTGATCTTTGGGTTAGTCACATGGCTTCCAAAGAAGCATGACTTAAAAGCTCTTTGTGTAAATACGGGAGGCAACCATGTGTCTTTTCCATGTAAAATTGGATTTCATTCCATTGGAAAGGAAAAATCAAGACAGCAATGATAATTCACAGCTTTTTTTTTTTTTTTTTTTTTTCATTTTTCTGAAGCTGGAAACAGGGAGAGACAGTCAGACAGACTCCCGCATGCGCCCGACCGGGATCCACCCGGCACGCCCACCAGGGGCGATGCTCTGCTCACCAGGGGGCGATGCTCTGCCCCTCCGGGGCATCGCCATGTTGCGACCAGAGCCACTCTAGCGCCTGGGGCAGAGGCCACAGAGCCATCCCCAGCGCCCGGGCCATCTTTGCTCCAATGGAGCCTTGGCTGCAGGAGGGGAAGAGAGAGACAGAGAGGAAAGCACGGCAGAGGGGTGGAGAAGCAAATGGGCGCCTCTCCTGTGTGCCCTGGCCGGGAATCGAACCCGGGTCCTCCGCACGCTAGGCCGACGCTCTACCGCTGAGCCAACCGGCCAGGGCCAATTCACAGCTTTTATGTCACCTACCAACATCTCCTGGTTCTTTTTTTTTCAGAGATCTGGCATTTTCAAACGGACTGTGTTTCATCTATAACAACACTATCTTAATTTCTTTCTCAGCCCCCCAAAAATGTTTTCTTAATATATCACATTTGTTCTTTTCATATATATTGATACCCTGGATGCCCTACATAAGTTCTTAAATACGACTACTTGTCCACCAAAGTCCTATGATTTCATTCTGGGAATAACTAAACATAAGAAACAAAGAACTGAAAAGTCTGTGTTGTAAGCCATAGTCTCAACTAGGTAGCAAAATTTGTATGCAATTTGGAATGCATTCTTGGGGAAAAAGGGGTTAAAATATCATACATTATATTAGTTAGATACTGCTTGGTAAGAAAGCACTATAAACCTCAGTGGCTTGAAACAACAAATAGATATTATTTTTCTTAATTCTGAGTGTTGGCTTGGTGGTTGTTATGATTTTACTTGTGTATGCATTCAACTAGAGGGTTTGCTGGAATCATCTCAGAGAAGCTAAACCATGAGTCCTTGTAACATGCTGATGTCAGGGTTTCAATAGGGTCAGCCTCAAAACATCCATGTATTAAGACTCTGTTTATGTCACATTTGCTGATGTCCTATTAGATAAAGGAAGTCACATGGTTAAGCCAAGAATCAACATTTCAATCATAACAAAGAAGGGACTACATAAGGCCAGGAATACTGACAGGCATCATTCATAAGAGCTATTATTTTAACAAGTTACCACAAATGGCAGTAATGTGAAAGCATATCTTATTCTCACACTGAGATGAACCCTTAAAGAATAATGACTTTCAGACTTCCAGGCAAGATGAAAGAATGGGTAAATGTTGTGTTCATATCTTCCCACAACCATGTCAAAATTAAAACTAAATTATAGAAGAACCACCCTTGAGAACCACCTGAAGATTAGCTGGACAGAATTCTTATCAAAGGTCCACAAACCACAAGCAAGCAGCTGCTGTCCTTGGCATGCCCTGTACCACTTGCTAAGTGACCTAAGGCTGGCCCCAGAGGTAGCTGGCCTTGGTTCACAGCATAAGCACTCCCAGGAGCCTTCAAGCTCAGCACAAGCATCAGTTGACTATAGATAACTTTGTAGCTCCTACCAAGTAGACTCTAGCTGGACACAGGCAATGGATGACCTTGGCCTGCAACAGAGCCCCTCTTAAGAGGCCCCAGGGCCAAAATACGTTGTGGCCAATCTCAGTTACACCAGATCACCACCCAATTAACACCACAAATGATACATCAAAGAGTGGATTCAGCAGGTACCAGAGCCCCACTAAAGTACATCTCTCTCCATGGGGTCAGCTCAGATACAACAGCTTGTCTACTATAGTGCCAGACAATCCTTATAGCCAATTAGCCTGTAGATCAATCTCACTCACTGATATGCCAACAGCAATCAAGGCCCAACTATAATAGGAGGGCACACACAACACACACAAGGGACATTTCTAAACCACTTGGCTTAGATGAATAGGAAGACTATGTCACTGGGCCCCATGAGACATCTACTATATAAGGCCACTCTGCCAAAACTGGAAGATGCAGCAGATCTACCTACTACATAGAAACAATCACAGGGAAGTCACCAAAATAAGGAGACAAATTTCCCAAAGCATAAGACAAAACTCCAGAAAAATAACTAAACAAAATGGAGGAAAACAGTCTACCAGATGTGGAGTTCAAAACACTGGTTATTAAAAATGCTCAGTGAGCTCAAGGGAAGAATAGACTGTGCCACAGAAAACTTCTACAGAGATAAAAACAAACAAACAAAAAAAGGCAATAGAATACATAAAAAAATCAGTCAGAAATGGGGAATACAATAATCAAAATAAAAAAATACTACATTAGATAGACTCTAACTACATTAGATAGACTCTATCAAGTTAGATGAAGAGAGGATTGAATCAATTATTTGGGAGACAAGGAACAGAAAACACTCAATTGGAACAAAAGAAAAAAGATTTTAAAGAAGTGAGAGTAGTTTAAAAGATCTCTGGGGACAATATCAAGCATAACAACATTTGCATCATAGGGGTTCCAGGAGAAGAGAGACAGTATTACAAGAAATGTTAAAGGGACTTCTTTAAGAAGAAAAACAACTATCAGAAATATAAACTAGAAAATATCTCAATGAAAAACATTCTCACTGACAAAGTCAAATACACAATAAGAGCAATTATCAAGTGACATTTAATCTAAAATAATGATTAAAAAGTAAAAGTAGTAAGACCATGTGTAATTACAACAGTAAATTAAGGGCTACATACAAACATATACAAACAAAAAAGTAAAAAATGTCAAAAACGTATACAGGAAGGAGCTGAGTAAAAATGGTGGTAATTTTAGAATGTGTTCAACCTTAAGCAATCGCCAACTTAAAATAGACTGCTATAAATATAACTTAGGTATATATGAAGCACATGATAACTACAAACAAAAATCTACAAGAGATATACAAAAAAATAAAAGAATTTAAACACAACACTACAGAAATTCATCAACATATAAAAGAAGAGAATAAGACAGGAAGAGAGACCAGAAACAATCAGAAAACAATTAATAACATGGCAATAATTACATACTTATTAATAATCCATATGATTTCACTTACTTGTGGAATCTAAAAAAGAAAAGAAACAAACAAAAGAAATAAACTCAAAAATACAGAAAACAAACTGATGGTTTCTAGATGGGAGGGGGGTTGGGAATTGGATGAAAAGGTGAAGAGATTAAGAACTAGAAATTGGCCTGACCAGGCAGTGGTGCAGAGGATAGAGCATTGACCTGGGACACTGAGGACCCAGGTTCAAAACCCCAAGGTCTCCGGTTTGAAAATGGGATCATAGACATGACCCCATGATCTCTGACTTCAGCCCAAAGGTTGATGGCTAGAAGCCCAAGGTCGCTGGTTTGAACCTAAGGTTGCTGACTTGAGCAAGGGGTCACTGGTTTATCTGAAGCTCCCTGGTCAAGACACATATGAGAAAGCAATCAATGAACAACTAAAGTGACACAACAGAGAGTTGATGCTTCCCATCTCTCTCCTTTCTTATCAGTCTGTCCACCCCCCCCTCTTTTATTCTCTCCTTCTGTCCTTCTTTAAAAAATAAAAGTAAAAAGAAAAAGTAGAAATTGTCAGTTACAAAATAGTCACAAAGATGTAAAGTACAGTTTGAGGAATAAGTCAATGATCTTATAATCACTAGATATGATGTCAGGTAGGTATTAGACTTATCAGGAGGCTCACTTTGTAAGCTATATAACTGTATAACTACCGTGCTGTACATCTGAAGCTAATAGCATATTGAATGTCAACTGTAATTAGAAACTAAAAATAAATTTAAAAAATGACTGTATTCTCAATTTAGCTCAGTTTCACACTTGGAAAGAACATAGATTAATGAATGGGTTGTGGATATGAGAATGAGGATTGCTGCTTAAAGGAGTATTGATGTAGATTGAGAGTATAACAAGTAAAACGTTGAACAGTAGAGGTAAATTTTCATCTAGATACATTGTAAAGAAACTACATACAGTGAATCAAGGATAAATATTAATTTTTTATATAAAAAAGAAAAAAGATTAATTACAAATAAACAACATTTAAAAGGACAGAATAAATCTAATTATTAACAATAGACTATCTAACACAGTAAAGTAATAGCTTTAAGGTACTGAATGAAATAATTTTCATTAAATTCTTTTATTTATTTATTTATTTATTTATTTATTTATTTATTTATTTGGTGTGACAGAGATAGAGACAGATAGGGACAGACAGACAGGAAAGGAGAGAGATAAGAAGCATCAAATTCTTTGTTGCAGCACCTTAGTTGTTCATTAATTGCTTTCTCATATGTGCCTTGACCGGGGGACTACAGCAGACCGAGTGACCCCTTGCTCAAGCCGGCAACCTTGGGCTCAAGCTGGTGAGCCTTGCTCAAACCAGATGAGCCTGTGCTCAAGCTAGTGACCTCGGGGTTTCAAACCTGGGTGCTCCGCGTCCCAGTCCAACGCTGTATTCACTGTGCCACTGCCTGATCAGACTCAATTAAATTCTTTACTTAAACAATCATTCAATAATTAAGACAATTAACACAATTTTTAGACCCCAAAAAGCTTGAGAAATTGCTACTTTCAAAATGACAGATAAAATTCTATGTAATAGTTAATAAGAATAATACGAGATTGACTGTGCTTAGTTAAAACACACTGATGTCCAAATCATACATAAGAGAAGTATAAACATTTTGAAAAACTTTGAACTTTGTTAGAAAATTGTAAGTAGCCAGCATAAAACTCAATAGGTATTTAGTAAATAAAGAGAAAGATAATCTATAGCTTCATAATCAGCAAAAAAAATAATAATAATTTTCTAAATGTTTTAATCAAACAAAATACAGAAAAGAGAAAAATACAAATAAAATATATGAAGAATAAAATCAAGGAATGATCTTATAAATCAGTAGACCATAATAAATAGTATTAAACTGATATATTAATCGAAGAAATTATTAAAATGATTTTTTTAGAAATCCAGCTAACTTTGTTTTAAGAAGCATATCTATTGTAAGACAAAAACACAGAATTTGACAACAGAAAATGAAGATGAGAAGAAAAATTAGCAACACTAATGTGAAATATATAAATATTAGTACTTAAGGTAAAAATTGATAGAAAAATCCACATGAATACAAAAATCAATAGCAAAAGTTTTCTTATATGATACAGTTTCATATTATATGCCTTTTCCAGTTTCACCATTTTCAAATACAAAATTACTGCTCCTTGAATAATATTCATCTACAATGGGAAAAATTAGTCTCAAATATGAAAAGAAATTTATATTTTTAAAAAGTCTTGAGTAAAACGTGGCAGGAATCCCTAGGGAAAAGACATCTACAGATGTGCCCGCAAAGGCTAAGCATATATTTGAGGTCTTGTTTCCTGTGGGTATTTGTAAAAGAGGAAAATTCACTTCCTTGAGTGGCATTTACGAGGCATCTCAAGCCTTGCATCTTTTGGATGCTGATGAGACACACCTGCCAGCAGCAGGAACATAAACAGGATGGCCCAGAATCCCAAGAAAATAATCAAGACAGAAGAAATATGCCATCGTCAGCTTCTGAATAAGGAACTGGCTCACAGTTACACACAAAGCCATAGACTAAATAGAAGTTTCCCGTCCTATAAACTAAATGTGTGCAGACTTCTTGGTGAGTGACATCTAGCACAACCTACACATGATACTATCCTTATTAGCAAACCTACCTTGAGTTTTCTTTGTCGGAACAAGCTTGCCTCATTAAGACATGGCTGCTCGGTGAATGGGAGAGCTCTCCGGAGGTGCACTGTGAAGCCTGGCCCCCAAATTGCACAGCATTAATACTAAAAAACATTTGTCTTTTCAGCTCAGTCACAAAATGTTCATTGTGCTAAAATAATCAATTTTTCTAACTCAATTGGCTTTTTTATTAGCAGGAGATATTCTAAAATATTCTTAGCAGACTGAAGTCTAAAGATATAGAGATTGAGATGTTTTTAGAAAATTTGTACGTGAGTTTCTGTATGTTTCTTTATTTTGAGTTTCTGTGTGTACAGAGATGAACAAAACATGGTATTCTCCATTCATACATTGACCCTACTGACCCTCTTTCTGTCTAGCATTGGTGATCTGTTTATAATCTCCAATTTTCTTCTTGAATAAGGGTGAAAAGAGGAGTGGGCGAATTCAATGTCCACAAACAAAACATTTGCAATTGGCTCATAAGAGTAATTGAACCCAGAAATGTGAGATACATTTTGAATGTCATGTCTCCACATTCACTACTGTGTTAAATTAATTCAAAGTAAAAGGTGTCTCTGTGTAGTTCAGCTGCAATATATACAGCCAGCCCCTGGGTTCTGTTCTGCCAGTGGCTCGGTGACCAGGGATAAGTAACGTAGGCCCTTCCTGCTCAGTTTCACTATCTATGAGATAAGAAAAAGAGTGAGAGAAAAATGAAAAGAAGTTGCAGAATGTGGAGTCAGAAGAATTCGGTTGGAGTTCAAAATGACTTAACTCTTGAGGCAGAACACCTGCAGGGAAAGGCTACACTAAATAATTTCCACTGCTTCCGTCTTGCACAACACTCCCCATCAGAAAAGCATGCCATGTATACTTTCTCCACTTATCAGAGCGCCTCACATTACACATTACTATATTTTACTTTAGGCATTTTGCTATCAATTTGTTGGTACAGCTTTTCTGAGAAATAATGTTTCAATAGAACATGGTGCTCGTAAGTGTGAATTTAATTATATATTGATACCATTAATTTCCCCCTGTGATTTAAACTATATAAAACTTTAAATAAACAATACCCGATCTTCTTCAAGGATGGTTCTGTAAGACAATCATAGGATTCCAGAGCAAGAAGGGAATTGTAGACAATGTTTTCCAGTAATGTCGTTCACATAAATCTCACAGCCAGGAGATGGCAGGTCCCTGTCCCTCGGCTCTTAGCCCAGGACTAGTTCTATCACTGAAGACAATAGTGTTTCACATGAGTCACTCATTTGCCAGCTGCTGACAGCCTTTGTTTTGATCTCTCTTTATAAAGAACACAGGGCATTTTAAGTTTTCCACTGATTTTTCATAAAAGTGAGAGAAAGAGAGAGAGAGCGAGAGAGAGAGAGAAACCAAACCAAACCAATCAAATACCTGATAAACCCAGCACATAACCAGTACAGTTACCTACTAAGTGCTGTTATAGTTCTATGAAAAGTATCATTTTTATTTTGGGTAATGGAACCTCGTGGTCAGAAGCATACAGTCTGCAGTCACGAAGATCTATGACTGTCACTGCCTAGTTGCCTAACCTTTTTGAGGCTTAATTTTCACCTTAAAAAATGGAAATAATAGTACTAATACTGGGTACTCTTATAGAGTAGAGAAGATCATGGAAGATAATCAATGCACATACTCTGGTCAGTGGCTAATGTAATACATGTGCCATGATTATAATTTCCTGATATATATTTATCCCGTTATCTATTTTAACACTTTCAAACAAAATAAACATCTCTAAGTTAATGTTGAACATCACAAAAATCATATCTTTAATTTTTATGTGTATTATTTCATTCGATCCACTTCAAAAAGCTGCTCAGATAAAACCCAGAATAACCCAAACGTTGTTCTGGATTTTCCTTTCTCCTTCATTCTGAAGATGCTTGCTATTGCTATATTAAGGTACTGAAAAAAGATCTTAGTAATGACTCAGACTTAAGTCTCAAATCAACACAAAGTGATCTAGATTCAGTAACCTTTCTTGTGTAGGTGTGATGGCTTAGCAGTGTTGAATTAGGAGAGTTGCTCCCCGCTCTTGTGCCCTGGCCTGAAGGGGAGAGGCTGTAGCAAGCACGGTCCGCCACCCTGATGTGATTCCGGGAGACTGAGAGCCTTACACACATGACTCTGTCTGCAGGAGAGCCCAAAAGATCAGTTCAAATAAACACTCTTAGAGAAATAAAGAAGTATATTCCCATATACAATTTCAGCTAGGAAAGTAGGTTTAGCTATGAAGGCAAATTTAAGACAATGGGTTCTGTTAAGCAGGCCAATTCTCATAGCATTAAATGCCTAAATCATTCAAAGAGAACACTTCGAGGCTTCACAGATAACTAAAGCCCTCAAAACGCACAGAAGGCTGCCTCCTCTGATCACTCATTCCTTTTTGCTGGCTAATCCTGTGTCTATTTGTCATCATGCCAGTATCATCTTCTCTTTCATTTGAATGGTCAGATTTGAATGGCTACATTTTCCTAGAAATATGCAGCTACTCGATTCTCCCTGGGAGTAACCAAACCAGATGAGCCTTAGAACTTTAAATACCGAGATGCCGTGGCTTCTTTCTGCTACTTATCTAACAGGGTCCACAGGCTCGATGGGTCTGCAGACTGCAGATGGACTGCATTACAATAACATTTGATCACTATACTCTCCATTTGTAAATTTTACTCTTGATTTGCATTTCCTAATGAAGGGCACCCTTGGACAGGGAGACAGGAAGCCATGTGAAGTGACTCCAGTTCTGCTATTAGGTTATTCTAATTTTTGTCTTGTTTTCTTCATCTAAAGAACTTGAACTAAGACCTTTCAGAGTCCTGCATAGCTCAAACATTCTATGGCTCTATGTGGTTTACCAGTTATCACATAATTTATGATGTGTTCTTGTCCTTGTTCGGTGTGATGGGGTTGCTCTTTTGTTTGTTCAGATTTTGTTCAGCCCTGAATTCTCAGCAATCCTGAGGAATGCAGTGTCGGGCAGGAACTTCTCTTGTGTCCTTAAACAAGCATGGCACTCTGTGTGCACTCACCAAGGGCTCAGACCCTATGGCACTAGAATCATATTTTCTAAAGTCCTAGTGAAGGCTGAAGATACTGCCTGGGAGAGTGCAGCATCCTCTCACATACTGTTACATTATCCTCCAGGGTGCCTCAAGTTCTCTTTATTCTTCAGGCACTGAAATTACCCCAGAGGTAGCATAACAGCTCAAGAAAAAGCATCATTTTGACTTCACCATGTATGGTTTCAATCCAATTGCTTCCACTTTCACACCACAGGCTGTTCACAAACGTGGCTCACAGCCCCTCTCCCCCCAAAAAGGCAAAAGACTCTTGCTGGGAAGAGGCACATAGAAATTCTACCCAATCACTTGGCGCTCTTATTCTTAACCCAGCACCGATAGTGGAATAGCTCGTCTTGCCCGTTATAAATAGGTTCTGGAGCCTATCACTCTAGCTCATTGGGAAAGAATGCAAACAGTCCCAGGAATGAAATACTTGCAAAGACTGTCCTGCTTGGTAAGAGCTATTTTATTTTAAATGACAAAATTTTCCTCCAGACACAAAGAAAGCCTTACATTTTTAGCCTGTGAGTTTCTCATCCTTAGGAATGAGGTGACGTTTTATATGAGGGAAAAAAAGAAAAGAAAGAGGAAGTTACATCAATGGTAAAAATGTGCTGAGCAATACCTGTCTCCCTCAGTTGGCCTTTAAAGGAATGTTCATTATTTTGACCAAATTTGTGTGGTCACGCTGCATTCTCCAGGAACCAATATAGTTCATGTAAAGGCCTGTTCAGAAGGACATCTAGAAAGTCAAAAGCATGACACTACTAGAAACACATTACAGAGGACACCAGGTTGAGTCCATAGAATCAATAGTTTCAGATAATTAACTTGTTCTTTTTCTCCTGTGCAAAGAAGTGAATGTGAGAAATGTTCTATATTTTATATAAACATGTTTTTAAAACAGAAACTAATCAATGTTGCATATAAGAAAAAGTATGTGAAGATAGTTACAACTGCAACATTTTTCTAGCTTAATAATCAGAAAACTCATATTAGTAAGGAGATTTTGACGTTTCAGTATCTGAAACTAGAAATGTTTCTCAATTTTGCTATAAGGAAAAGGCATATATTTAAAATCGATGGCTCTTGAATGTGGTAAAAAAGAAAGTATGTTTTTAAAGGGTTTCCATGTCTTTTAAATCTAAATAATTTACTTTTCACCAAAATTACCACATTTCAAACTGCATAGTGATCTCCGGTTTTGGTGTGGCTGCAATTCTTTTTTTGACCTGAATCCCTAGGTCTGCAAGTGAGAAATTGGGCACTATACTCTTTGCTGAATACACAATTTTAGTGATTCTGGATCTTTTGAAGAGTTAGAATAAATAAACTTTGTTCAGAGATGTTGTATAGAAATATATGGACACACAATAATGATATTCAATTTGAAACACTATGGTACAGTTTTGAATTCTAGTCTGGTCCACATTTATAATGGAAATCAGAGTTCTAATGATACAAAAAAAATAGTTTGTGTCTATAATGTTGTTAAAGCATTTAAGCTAGGAAATTATTGGGCTGAAGTGTCTCTAAAGCCTCAGTGGCTTACATAAGCAAACAAAACCTAAACTAATCAATGCACTTGAATCCAAGAAAATAAAACTTAAGAGCAACCAACCATAACCGTCAACTAGAGTTTCCCAAATAAGGCAACTGTTTAAGCTATAACCGATCAAATGATTTCTTTTCCTCGGTTCAGTATCTTCTCTGTAAAAACCTTACCACAAGCTTATCCGTGTAGCTCTCCTGACCACCTTTGGTTTGGCACTGCTGGGTTCAAACTAATGTATGAACAAATAAACTGTTGAAAACACTGAATGTGCCTCATTTTACCTTTTAATCTTGTGAGCCTAATAACATTTTTATTGAAGTCAGAAATAGAAAAGAGGATGAACAATTATACTAAGACTTTTTCAGTTGACTCATAGTCTAAGAAACACAAATCTATCCAAAGTCAAGGAAAACATACGTGCATATATATGTACACTAGTGGTAATTCTGGAGTCACAAAACACCAAATAACAGCTTACTACATGTTTTTGCTAGCTCAAATTTTGACTGTATCAATCAAACTCTATTGACTTACACACACAAAGATTTTGCTTCAGGCATTTAAAATTTTCACATAAAGTTCATAGGGTGTCTAAAGTTGATTTTAAAATAAGTCTTCTAAACTGCTTTTACTGCAAAATTATTCACTTTCTCTTCCTTTTTAATACAAGAATGCCCATGTTAATTCTCATTCTTATCAAAGCTTAGAAGGTATCCAAGGTGGTTATTAAAATACTTATATAAACTGACTGCGCCCCTGTAAGAAGCATATCCACATGACTGATTATATTTTTTCTAACTTAAATGCATTCTTCAAAAAATATTTGAGGGAACTTATCAGCTTCTTGGCATTTAGGATTTTCTCCATGATTTTTACCACTCTAGCCCTAATTAATCACTTATTCAGGCCAATTAATCACTTATCATGGCTGTGTCATCTGCCACCAAAATCCCTAAATAAAATGGATATTATAATTAATTGCATAGAGTATAATGAATCATGGTACTCTTGATGTTAAGTCATGTATCTATAAAGTCCAAGTCTAAAAAGTAAAACTGAAAAATAATCCTGACCCACTTACTCTTAAAAAGTGGTAAGGCAGTGCAAAGAGCAGAACAGTTAGAAAACACAAGTGAGAAGGCTAGGTTTCGCAGTGGCCCGGAGCCATCATTGAGGCTCAGTCTACCTTTAAGATTCCCACACACTCGGGAAAAACAGAAAGACCATTATTCCCCTTTCCTTTGTCAAAGTACGCAGAGATCATTTAATATCTAGGCAATAATTCCACTAAGTTTTAAATCAAGAAATCAAATCCTGGCCCTGGCCATGCGGCTCAGTAGATAAAGTGTCATCCCAGCGTGTCAAGGTCATAAATTCAATCCCTAGTCAGGGCACGTATGAAAAGCAATCAGTAAGTGCACGACTAAATGGAACAACTAAGTGAAACAAGTTGATGCTTCTCTCTTTTTTTCTTTCTCTCTCCCTCACCCCTCCTTCTGCTCTCTCTTTCTCAAATCAATGGGGGGAAAAAAAGAAAAATCAAATCTTTCCATCATACTCATAACTACCTACAAAGTGATGCCATATAGTATGACAAGTATAATAAATTATATTAGAAGTTACAGTGTATAAAGAGACATGGAGAGCTGAAAAATATAGTGACCCTTCTAATGAGTATTACAGCCATCCAGCTGCTAAACAAATGGACCTACTGCTAACAGTCATATCACCAAGTTAAAAGACAAGAGGTTTAATATCTTTTTTTTTCCACAGAACAGACGTAACCGCAATTTCAGATCAACGTAAATGCAAACTGATGCGTGAGCCAGTAGAAAGTAAACAAAAATTAGAAAACTGTCTTATATTAAAATTAGAGCAATTCTCATTTACTTGAATACAATTAGCTTTGACCTAAGTTTCAATTAAAAACCACTATCCCCAGATACTATTTCCCATTCCTTTACAATCTAAACATTTTAAAGCCAATGTCAGCAATTTCACGCCCTCTTCTGCACCTGGAGAAGTGCTGTTTCAGACTCACAGGTGAACCGTCAGCTCTCTGCTCAGGGCACTCCTTGGCTCTAAGGAAAAAGTTGGGGAAAGATCCTATCTGGAAAGAGTATCTTTGGTGTACACCTTGTTTATCCATTTCATTGTGGCCGTATAGCTTCCTGGATTTGTCACCGACAGACGTCAAAGCGGTGAAGATCTTTAAACTACAGACTGTGCTCTTCGCATGATGAAAAGGAAAACCGTACAGAAAGTGTGTCCAAAAGAAGCATTGACATCTGGCGGGCAGAAGGCTGAGTGAGGCTCCAAACCAGGAAGACAAAATTCTCTTTCAGACAAGTTTGAACATCATTTGGTTAAGACATAGCATTATATGTCAGGTTATAAAAAGGTTTTGACGAGTGATTTTAATTTTTAGAGAATATCAAATAATGAGAAATGAATGTGTAAAGTAACAATAAAGGGATCAGTGAAACATAAAAGAAATAAACCTCGACTTTGCCAACAAACTAGCAATAATGCTGAGTACATTTTGGGGCTCTTTTAGTGCATTTTTTAAATATTTCAACTTTACTGAGGTATAATTGACAAATAAAATTGTAAGATATTTAAAGCGTACATCAGGGTAACTTGCTATACATATACGTATGTTGTGAAAGGATGTCCCCATCTAGTTAACTAACACATCCATCACCTCACATATTTATCTCATGTGTATGTATACGTGAGAACACTTAAGCTCTACTCTTGTAGCAAATTTCAATTAAAGCTTACAGTATTACCAACTCCAACTACCACGTCATACATCAAATCCTCAGAACCTATTCATTTTGCAGCTAAAAAGTTTGTACCTTTTTACCAGCCTCTCTCTATTGTCTCTAACCCCCAGCCCCTGACAGCCGCTTTTCTACTCTGTTTCTATGAGTTTGACTTTTTTTTTTAAAAGAGTCCATATATAAATAATACCATGCGGTGTTTGTCTTTCTTTATCTAACTCTTTTCACTTAGCATACACGCCTTCATTCAGGTTCCATCCATGTTGTCACAAATAGCAGGATTTCCTTCCTCCTCATGGCTGAATAATATATATTATATATAAAATAAATACATATTGGCTTGTAAATATATATGTATATTTATATATATTTATTTATATATTACATTTTCTTAATCCATTCATTAGTCTTTGGACTCTTAGGTTGTTTGTTATTGTGAATAACATTGCTATGAACATGAGAGTGCAGATATCTTATCAATATCCTGTTTTCATTTTCTTTATACCCACAAGTGGAATTGCTGGGTCATATGGTAACTCTGTTTTTAATATTTTGAGGAAACTCTATACTGTTTTCCATAGTGGCTGTGGCAATTTACATTGTCACCATTGTACTAGGGTTCCCTTTTCTCTATATCATTGTCAATACTTACGTTTTGTTTTTTTCTTTTTTATATATAATGTTTATTCTAACATGTATGGAGTGGTTTTGATTTGCATTTGCCTGATGACTAGTAATATTGAGCACTTTTTTAATTTACCTGTTGGTAATTTGTGTATCTTATTTGGAAAAATGTCTATTCAGTTTCTCTGCCCATTTTTAAATCAGATTTTTTTTTCTATTGAGTTGCATAAGTTCTTTATATATTTTGAATAATAAGCCCCTTTAAAGTTATGATTTGCAAGAATTCTGTCCCAGTCCATAAACTGCTTTTTCTTTTTTTTTTTTAATTATTTTTTTATTTTTTTTATTTTTCCGAAGTTGGAAACAGGGAGGCAGTCAGACTCCCGCATGTGCCCGACCGGGATCCACCCGGCATGCCCACCAGGGGGTGATGCTCTGCCCATCTGGGGTGTCACTCTGCTGCAATCAGAGCCATTCTAGCACCTGGGGAAGAGGCCATAGAGCCATCCTCAGCTCCTGGGCAAACTCTGCTCCAATGGAGCCTTGGCTGCGGGAGGGGAAGAGAGAGACAGAGAGGAAGGAGAGGGGGAGGGGTGGAGAAGCAGATGGGCATTTCTCCTGTGTGCCCTGGCCGGGAATCAAACCCGGGACTCCTGCATGCCAGTCTGACACTCTGCCACTGAGCCAACCGGCCAGGGCCTCATAAACTGCTTTTTCATTAAGGTTTTCTTTATTGTGCAGAGCAGTTTAGTTTCATATAGTCCCACTTATTTATTTTTGCTTATGTTGCCTTGGTCTGAGTATATGTTTATGTGCCTACCACTGTATTTGGTATTATAAAGGATTGAGAGGTTCTGACATAATCGTTGCCCTCAGAGTTTACACTTAGACAGAACACACAGAGCAAGTAGAAATAAAATATGGTTGCAACTGCAGTACTAACAGCATGTGTACTAGAAACTCAGAAAAAGAACAAAGAGAAAATCACCTGATATGAGTAGTCAGGGAAAGAATCAAGGTGGAGGAAGGACCTGAGCTGGCCCCTGAAGATGAACAGAGACTGACTGAGTAGATGGAGAAAAGACAGGGGAGGAGCTGTACAGAACAGGAGGAATGAAATGAGCAAAGCCCAAAAAATGCCCAACGTGTTGAGTAACAGATTATTGAGGACACTGGTTTGTGTGGAGAAAAGCTTCATTTGGAAAATGAGAAGGTATTAGATTGGAAGAGTAGAGTAGAACTATATATAGCCCAAAGAGGACTATAAACCTATGTGTTAAGTAATGAAGAAGCTTTCTTTAATACAAGTTAAGTCACAAATAAGAAAAACCACTTTGACATTTATTAATTGATTCTGCATTTACTAAGCACTTACTCTGTGCCAAGTACTCTACTCAGCTCTGAGGATGCAAAGAGAAAAGCACAGTCCATGACTTCAATGAATCCAGTGGTAAAGATAAACATAAAAAATAAAATTGTGTGTGGGTGACAGAGGATAATGTCCATTGCAGTGCCTCTTTTAGTAAGGAAGATAATGTATTTTATCAGAGCTCAAAGTAATACAAAGACATACACATTCTAGAATGTTACATGAGTGGTGTTTCCATGAAGGCTACTACTCGGTGCTGGTTACGAAAATGTCACATCAGGATGCATAGGAGGTTTGAGCTGTTTGACCTTGAAACTTCTGTATGGGCAGTGATGGTGGACAGAGTAGCTAGAGAAAACAAATCTTCCTGCTCTGGCTGGTTAACTCAGTGGTAGAAAGAACATTGGCCCGGTGTGTGGATATCCTGGGTTCAATTCCTGGTCAGAGCACACAGGAAAAGCACCCATCTGCTTCTCTACCCCTTCCCCTCTCAATTCGAATGAGTTAGGCCCAGAAGTTGAGGATGGCTCCATAGCTTCTGCCTCAGGTGCTAAGAAGAGCTTGGTTGCTGAGCAACAGAGCAATGCCCCAGATGGGCAGAGCATAGTCTCCTAGTGGGTTTGCTAGGTGGATCCTGGTTGAAGCACATGCAGGAATCTATTTCTCTTTCTCCCCCTCTCTTATTGAATTAAAAAAAAAAAGAAAGAAGAAAGGAAAACACTTGTGATTTAAATACCTATGCCAGTCTTGGAAGAAAATGACAATAGTATATGTTCTTTTCCACCAACAGGAACTCCTGGAAAATGTCTGCAATACAACCGATGGGTTGCGATTAGCCTTAGCTTCACCAAAAGAGGGTTATTCTAAATGAGCAAAGAAATTGTGATGTTGTTCCTTTAGGCCATTTTTACCCTCTCTCAGTCTCATTCAATGGAGTAACTTATGAAGATATGGAGTTAGTTCAAGGGCCTCCCATGCTCAAATTATTTATCCCATGGTTATCGAGGCTGGCATTTTAATGGACCCAAATCTTTCCATTAGAGATAAAACCAAAGGCTTGAATAAGGATGCTTAGCTAAGGTAATGCACATGATTGAAATTCATTTACACCATATAAAGCAGAATCCATCAACCATACTATGAAGACTGGTATCAAATTCTCTTGTGCTTACATAAGAGGAGAAGGTTAGAAAGCAGTTCGAGAGATTGTGCCAAGAAAGGTCAAGAATGTGGAAGCTGAGGGCTATGTAAAGGGAATACAAATTTCATCAACTTCAGAGTTTTCTTTGGGATTGACTGCTCCGCTCTGAGGATGTGTGAGCTGATGCTGCTCATGGAAGCTGAGCCCTGTGTGTAGCTGCATCCCACCAGTTAAGTAAGAACCACGCCACATTGCCGAAGCCAGCCTGCTATACAGGATTATCAAGAATTTTTTTGCTTTATTTATTTATTTTCTTTTGCACAGAAATGCTGTTAACTCAAGATTATTTCCAAATAAAAAATAATGCTTAAAGACAGGGCCTCCAAGGAAGATTCAAACCCTGGATCCTCCTCTCTCTGGTTGTGGGAGCTTGAAAATGTAACTTGACCACTCTGTGCCCAGGTTCTTCTCCATAAAAAGGAATGTGAATAGTACCAAACTCACGGGATTGCTGTGATGGGTAAAGAGATGATACAGAGGGGATCTTTATACACAGAAAGCTCTTACTTTATATCCATAATAATTATTTTCTGTACAGAACTGAAAATGTCACCCAAAGTCACTGAACTGACTTACTTGAGACAAAGTTAAGCATGTTCCGGTACAAAGAAAAAATGGACAACTTAGTAGGGTAATTAGATATTTTCATCTTGTTCTGAAGGCTTTTCTAGAATATTCTGCACTTTTCTTTTCTTTTTCTTTTCGAAGTTAGAAGCGGGGAGGCAGTTAGACAGACTGCTGCATGTGCTTAACCGGGACCCAACTGGCAAGCCCACCAAGGGGTGATGGCCCATCTGGGGTGTTGCTCCATTTTGACCAGACCAGAGCCATTTTAGTTCCTGAGGCAGAGGCCATGGAGCCATCCTCAGCGCCCGGGCCAACTTTGCTCCAATGGTGCCTTGGCTGCGGGAGGGGAAGAGAGAGACAGAGAGAAAGGAGGGGGGAAGGATGGAGAAGCTGATAGGCACCTTTCCTATGTGCCCTGGTGTGCCCTAGCCAGGAATTAAACCCAGGACTTCCACATGCCGGGCTGATGCTCTACTGCTGAGCCAACCGGCCAGGGCCTATTCTGCATTTTATGAGTATTGGAATATGGTGTCACCAGTATCTAACCCTAGAAATCTTTAAAGAATAGGCCAGCATCAAAGGAGCTTTTCTGTAGACTTTAACAATAAGAGACTTAAATATTTATACCAAAGTATTCTGAGAATAGAGGAAATGGAACACCTAAGGTCTTGGGTTAAGGTACAGCCCAAAGGCATGAATGGCAAGTAGAAATTTCTGTCTCTTTGAGTATATTTTGTGTTACACACCAAAGGATATCTGCTTAAATATAGAGTCCTCACAAAAATTCAAAAATGCATGTTTCAGGAAGTTCCACCTTGTTCATTCTGGATATCAACCACCAGCAACCTGGTATGGGTTCCAAGGATGCAGTTACTCCTATTTGAGAAGCATGACAACAGGAGATACAAACAGAATCCCATTAACACACTGCTACTGAAATAGGTCACACAAATTATTAACACAGTTGTGAAATAAGAGACACAAGCAGGGGAAATCTTGACTATTCCGGTTCTCTGCTAATTTCCATGTGAAAAAGTTAAATGTGACTGAGTGTACTTTTCATTTATAAGATTTTATATTTTTTAAACTTACTGTGAAGGTAGATGTGGTTCTCAACATAAAGTCATCATATCAACTTCAAGACATCACACTGATCTTCAATTAATGCCTCAGGCTGACCAAATGACTTTTATTAAGGTTATCAGGTTTCTATATAAATAAAATGTTATAGTATTAGTTTTTAAATATATGGTAATTTATGTCTTTCTTAATATTTTTTAACTGGTCAGGTTTGGCCATGGAAGAGATGGGGGAATGTGAGAAATACCTAAAAAAAAAAAAAAGTCAAGTTAACTTTTGTCATTCTTCTACAAAACAGGGGGAATAAAAGTAGTGACTAGGTAATAATAGTATAAAACTCTTACTTGCCATGCTCACACAGGAAACAAAGCTAACTAACAAAATACCAATTACAACAATTTATATATGTATCCATCACTTTTGATGGATCCTTCTCGTGCTTCTCAATAGGAAGCATTCAATATCTGCTTCAGTTAGTTGGACCTTTTTCAATTCTTTGTGGGATTACCCAGGGTATGCAGTATTTCTATTGGGGCACAAAAAAGTTCTTGGATGATAGCCATTAGTCATTCCAAAATACAAAAATGGACTAGTCTAATTACAGAGAAGATAATTCATGGATATCTTTTTAGCAGTGGCACAAGGGTAAAAAAAAACAACAAAAAACTCTCTCCATGGAAACCAAATACAACAAGGAAATTCTAATTAAATCACACATATTACATGAACACGAGCCACACTATTTTGGTCATGGATATTTATTTTCCTTCACCTTTTAAAAATTTCCAGTGAAAGGTGTTTCTTCCCCACAAAATAAAATTAAGCAAAATTAATTTATCCAAAAAAAAAAGCCATATGGACTTATGGATAAACATGTTGAGTTAAACACACAGGTTTATTGTTGCTTTAACTCAAAACCTCACTAAACCATTGAAAGAATATAAACAAGCATAAAGAAATGAGGATAAAAATAAGAGAAGAGAAGATTAAAATAAATGAGAGAGATGGTGCAGAACTGAGCATACTCCCAATTGTCCAGATCAAAAACCTGAACATTGTCCATGACGCCACTCTCTCCCTCTAATACTTATGTCTAATCCATCAGAAATAACTATAAAAACTCTTAGTAAACTACCAATATACAGGGACTTCCTTAACTTGACAATGAATGCCTAAAAATCTTACAGCAAACATACTACTCACTGGTGAAATACTGAATGCTTGCCTGAGTTTGGAAATAAAAATAGTATTTTTGCTAAAACCACATCTATTCACTATCTAATTAAATAATGAAATAAAAAAGAATAATGCATATAAAAACTGGAAAACATGATTGTAAATATAGAAAATCTAAATGTTTATTGATAAACTGATAGCATTAATAAACAAATTTAACAAGGTTGCTAAATATAAGAATCATTTGTATTTATATATACTAGCAAAAACAGTTGTAGTTTTTTAAAAAAGATAACATTTATAAGAATATAAAAAATGAAAATGTAGAAGTAAATCTAACAAAATATATATAAACCTTCTGTAAAATATATTACATATCACTGAGAGAAATTTAAAGTATTTTGATAAATATTTATGAACTACTAGAATCAAGAGTGTAAAACTTTCAATATACCAGAAAATTAATTTATAAATTAAAAAATTCCATCTTAATAAGTATTTAAACAGAAATTGAAAATCTGGCACTAAAATTTATATGAAAATACAAAACATTAAGAATAGTATAAGCAATTCTTAAAGAATAAAAGGTTGAAAAACTGAAGCTACCTTCGGGGTGCAACCAGGAAGAGGAAGCAGTTAATAGCAGGTTAAATGAAGGCTAGCACTAAAATTAAGTCTTGCCTTAATGGCATTCGCTGATTCCAGGAATGACTACTTGCATTTTAACTTGCAAGGTGCTGAGTTAAAATGTAGTCCTGGCCAGAAAGTTGGACCCTTCATGGTCAAGGGTAAGAGAGTGTGTCTAGAAAAGATTCATCTTCTGGGAAAGAGAAGTGTCAAGAAAACTTCTTTGTCATTGTCTGATTTTAGGGGGGAAATATTCAAAACAACAGGTTTGGTGTTCAAACTTACCTGTGGAGTCTAAGAAAACCAAGATAATGAATTGAAGCATTATTTGGTAAAAAAAAAAATGTCCCAGGATGTTTAGGTGAAGCAAACAATATCCTATCTGGAGAAATACACACTCAGATTAGGTGTTACAAATTTTTCTTTTTCTTTTTTTTTTTTTTTTTTTCATTTTTCTGAAGCTGGAAACAGGGAGAGACAGTCAGACAGACTCCCGCATGCGCCCGACCGGGATCCACCCGGCCCGCCCACCAGGGGCGGTGCTCTGCCCCCCAGGGGGCGATGCTCTGCCCATCCTGGGCGTCGCCATATTGCGACCAGAGCCATTCTAGCGCCTGAGGCAGAGGCCACAGAGCCATGCCCAGCGCCCGGGCCATCTCTGCTCCAATGGAGCCTTGGCTGCGGGAGGGGAAGAGAGAGACAGAGAGGAAAGCGCGGCGGAGGGGTGGAGAAGCAAATGGGCGCTTCTCCTGTGTGCCCTGGCCGGGAATCGAACCCGGGTCCTCCGCACGCTAGGCCGACGCTCTACCGCTGAGCCAACCGGCCAGGGCTAGGTGTTACAAATTTATCAGAGATTAAGTTCTGAACATAAACTCAAAATACAAAATTTAAATATCATATAAGAAAACAAGCTATTATACTGTCATAATGTAATTTTCCCACTTAGAATAAAGTTTAAGTCACGAAAATTTATGTCTAAAATTGATAGTCAAACATTGATATATAAATTTTGAATTAATGTAGGTCACAACTGTGGTATGTTATGCTTTAAGTGCTATGTTGGAAAACTGGTTTATTTTCAGAGCCAAATATGAAAAAGATGAGTCAAATATACAGGAGACTGACAAAATGAATAAGCAAAAAAATTCCAGTGATATGTATCCTATTTATTATGTGTATGGATTTAGAAAGATCTTGATATATTGTAGCTGAGAAGACAAATAAATACCTTGCCAAATGAAAAAGAAAGTCATTTGGAAGGTGGTCATCCAATAAAAGGTAAACCATGTATTCATGGTTCTCATGCACATCGTTATTCTATTAAACATATTCCTGATAAGGACTTTAAACATAACAAATAATTGTGAATGGCTTTGTGGTTTCTTTAGCCAACACAGAAAGCCATCCATATGGCCCTCAATGTACTTTCTATGCTAATAGGCTTGAAAACATCTGAGCTAACAACAAGTAACAAAAAAAAAAATAGTCCATAATGTTGCTTAGATACTAGAAATAAATATATATAAACTGTCCTCTGTTCTGCTTGAATAAACATAGATACCCACAGCGCAACACAGAAAGCTAAAATTGTGCATTATAAAGATAGCAAGACTTTTGAAAAGTCCAAACAGCTGTGAAGTACACTTAACACTTGGTCAAGGCTATTTTATACCATAAGGTCTTTTTGTTTTGCTCCACTGCCAATAATTGAAGATTATGTTTGCCTTATACCTGTAATATGCATTACCATACATGA
The DNA here is from genome assembly GCF_036850765.1 of Saccopteryx bilineata. NCBI lineage: Eukaryota > Metazoa > Chordata > Mammalia > Chiroptera > Emballonuridae > Saccopteryx > Saccopteryx bilineata. The sequence continues at coordinate 27,990,052 of NC_089501.1, read as the reverse complement.
TGTAATTATGTTAAAACTATTTTAAACTATGTTAAAAGGAATATTATTTCATGAAATCTTGCCACCTACAATGACATAGATGAACCTAGAGAGTATTGTGCTGAGTGAAATAAGTCGGACAAAAAAAGGCCAATGCTACATAATTTCACTTATATATGAAATCTAAACACAACACACACAAAAAAACAAACAAAACAGAAACAAACTCATAGATATAGAAAACATTTTCATGGTTGCCAGATGGGAGGAGTAGCTGAAAAAAGGGAGAGGCATTAAGAAGTACAAATTGGTAGCTACAAAATGATCACAGGGATATAAATTACAGTATGGGGAATATAGTCAATAATATTATAATATTAGACCTATCAGGGTGGTCACCTCATAAGTTCTATAAATGTCTAATCACTATGTTGTACAGTTGAAACTAATATAATATTGTATGCTAAGTGTAATTGAAAGCTAAAAAATTCTTTTCTATATAAAACAAATGACTACTTTTTTATTTTCTAAAGTTTGAAAATATTTAAGGGTAAAATTTTCAACTCAAGAACATTACAGTTTCTTACCTAATTCACAATTAGAAAAATCAGATTTCCTTTTGTTCATGATTTTTTAAGTCTTCAATGTTTTTAACTCTATACCAAAGAATTTTGTATAGACCATATATACACATATATATGATAGTTATCATATATATCATAGATATGATAGTTAATGCAAAAGTAAAAATTAGCTAAGTAATTTTTTCTGGAAGTCCTAATTCTTAAAACTCAAAGCTGAAACTTCATTACGAAATCAGTTTTGAGAACTGCCAAACGCAGATCAAGTCAAAATAATTGAAAAGTCTGTGAATTCCAATTTTCTCTACTTTGACTCAGTACTTGTTTAACATGATTAGATTTAGAGATCAGGTGGTGATTTCTTTCCCATTGCTTTGCAAATTAATGTTAGTTTCATAATTGTAGGAGGATAAACGATGGATAATAATTCTAGGCATTACTCCAGCAGGACCAGAGAATAGCCATACTTTCACATAGGCAAGTTATTTTATACTATTTTCTAAAAGGATATTTACAGAGAGAAAGAGGAGAGAGAGAGGGAGAAAAGGAGTAAGGGAGGGTGGGATAGAGGTGTATGGATATAACATACAATAAATATTATATTTATATAAATATATAATATATATGTATATATATTATTATAAATATTATATATATTATAAATATTATATATATATATAAAATTTACTTTCTGATTGGGTCAGAACCCCAACATCTCTCAACAGAGCACAACCTCTGGCATCAATGTTCAGCCCTGTAGCAGATTCCAGATAGGTTTCATAGAATCTTGCCTTACACAAATCTAGCTAACCCCAGGCAAGGATCCATGGTGAATCCTCACCCAGGTGTTTGGTGTCTACCCTCTATTCAGCTTCCTTTTTTTTTTGTACCCTGTTTTGCAAATTCTAGCTATTTAAAACTGCCACAATCTCTGCCAATCTCTGCCTCTAAAATTCAGCAAGACTGTATCTGTTTGGGCTCCCCACACTTGTACGGTGGCAAGAATCTGTCCCAGGCAAAAGAATCAGGGAAATACTAGGGCTCATTGCATGTCTTTTTTTTTTTTTATCTCAATGATTAGTCTTGTGCTGCCTATTCTTCATTGCTTAGAAACACTGTTTCCTATATGTACTTTTGTTTTTCAGTTGTTTTTAGAAAGAGAGAATTTCAGTACCAAAAACTTACTCGTATTCTCTTGTTGTTATTTCATTGTGTGCACCATACACTCCTAAATATTATTTTTTGTGACTTCTCTCTTTTTCTTGATCCATTTCATCAGAGGTCAAATTTATTAGCCTTTTCAATAAACTTTTTTTTTTTTGCTGTGTTGATCCTGTATATTAAACGTTTCTCTGCTCTGAGCAGCTCCCAAGGTAGCTCTGCTAGTAGACAAATGCCTTCCCTGCGTCCCTGAGGTTTCAGACAGGTCAAGAAAAAAGCAGCCCAGTGAGCTGACCTGCTGAAGGTGGATCTGAAGGGGTACTGGGTTGATACTTTCTGATTCCTTCCTACAATTTTGTCAAATAAATGTTTCTTTCTAATTTATAAATGTGATGCTAGACAAAGAGAAGCTTAAAAATTTACAAGTCCTTGTTCAAATACTATGTTCTTTTGATTTTATTCTAATTTTAAAAAATATATGGCTAATGTTTTGATGAAATAGAAAATTAGTCATTCTAATCTATAATTATCCAATGTGGAAAATTACGTCTCATATAGGAAAAAAGCTTAAAATGAAATAACAACTTTTAGACAGGAATAGTAAAGGTATTAATTTTTAGATTTTCATTACTTTTCTAGATCTTCCATGTCCCATATTAGTAATATGTATAAATAACATACGACTCATGGAAGAACCTGTTTGAAAGATTTCCAGAACATTCAAAAGGACAGTAGGAAAAATGATTCCTTACTGGAACAACGTTTTAATACCAATAAATTTAGTTTGTTTTAGTAGTGAATACCTTCGAGAACTTTTATGAACTGCCATTTTTAAATACACATATATAGCCTTTTTATTGCTCTTCCCACAAACCTCTTTAAATCCTCAGTCTTGCCCTCCATAGCTTTACACACACCACTCCTTTTCAAAAGCACACTACACAATATTTATGAAGGATGACTCTATTTCCAGGTAGGCCTACCTCTCCGTTCCACCTAATCATTCCACTGAGCAAACACCTGGGCTGCATACATGAACTGTACCCTTGCTTCTCAGGGGCACTGGAGAAAAGGTAAAAATTGCTTTCAGCATGGTGTAACTAAAATCAGTATCTCCCTTTCTGGCTTCTGAAAAAACAGTACACCTTCCGCAACAGGGTATTTTTTCCCACTTTTAAAATATTTTGCTTTTGGTCAGTAAGAGAAGCAACATAACCTGTTCTTGCTAACCATTGTAGATGGTCTGTTACTAACATTATAGCGGTAGATCTGATACATGACACCATTTGATTTTCTAAACAAAATATTAAGGTAAATATTATTTCTATTTTACATGTGAGCATCATAGCACACAGCTAGAGTTGAGATTAAGAACCAGTTCTTTGGATTCCAAATTTAATACGTTTTCCATTATAATCTTCTGCTTCACTTTATCCAAGTGTTTTTGTTCCCTACATGTTTTCCTATATTAATATGAAGTTATAACACCTGGCTATATAAGAGAGCACTTTACCTATATATCTTCCTATAGCACATAGCATAGTTTCACTAACATTTTTAAATAAAATATACATCTGACAAAGTCAGGGATATTGGATTTCTTACAGTAGGTTATTATATTTTATAAATGAGAAACGTGAGCCTCAAAGATGCTAAGTATCTTATCTAATTTACACAGTACATGGTGGAGAGAGGATTGAAACCAAATTCTGACCCCAAATTCTATGTTCTTCCTTCTAAACAAATCATCACATTATCTTTCAGGGTTATCTCTCTGGCAAATTCTATGGGAAATAAATTTATTTTTACCAAAAACTCAGTCTAAGACTATCCTGATTGAAAGGTCATGATCTGTCCCTGTCCTACAGTGAATCCGAGGCCAGCACTGGTTCACCTAGCACTGACTACATGTTTACTTCTGGATATTCACTACAATAACAACGCTCTTTTGGGAAGAGTTCAATTGTTTAGCCTCCCCGGCACAACATGGAATGACTCAGGTCAGATTATAGCAGCAACAAATAACCCCTTCTAAACAAGACCCTAAGAATGTCAATAACTTAGGTACTATTGTTCTCCAATGACCTTGGGTAGGGTCATGACCACTCATAAGTATAAAAAAATTAAGTGATACAAGATGGGGAAACTTAAGAAAGAGACGCTTTATTGCTTTCAGGATCAAAAGAGAAAAGAAAATGCACCAACAAACTACAGCATAACCTGATAAATGATAGTCTTCCTTCAAATTAAACTTATTTTTTCCTCATTTGATTGAAGAAAAATGTGAAATAAAACCTAAAAGCAGTGGCTCTCTGAAATCCTCCAGGAAATGTTTGTTTTTGTCTTATGTATAAAACCATGACTAATATTCAAAAGAACTTGATGTCCCCGTTAAGAATGAAAAAGACCACGGTAAACAGCTGAAGGGGGTTGATAGTATGTTGCATGGAGGCATTCTTTACCAGCCCCTTGAATTGCTCATTTCAAAAAGGAAGAAAACATTTCCAGCCTTAGCGCAGAACAAAGAAAGGCAAATCATCTGGAATGACCTCAGAAGATTTAGCAGTTTTCCAAAGAACTTACACTAGGTTTGCTCAAAGTTTCAATTAACTGAACATTTGCCAAACTACTTGGAAATTTTTTGCATTCAGGAAGGAGAAAGAGTCTCACCATGAAAGGTATTCTCCATAAGAAATCATTACAACCACAGAAAATATTTTTATCATTAATGGTATGAGTGATTATATCAGAATTCTTAGTGCACTTCTCCAATTCCCCTCATTCTTATATAACTATAACATTTTAAAAGTAAAGTTTGTGACTCACTGTTTGTGTAATCCCTGTAAGATTTAACATATTCATTCATTCGTTCGTTTGTTCAACAATAATTATATTTAACATTGTTCTAAATATTGGCAATACACTCACCTTGGATTCATGGATATTTCTTGATTATTTACTATGTTTCTTGCAGTGAGCTAAAAAATAGGATATGATGGTGAACTAAACTATCAATCAATCATCCTGTCTTCCAGGCACTTTCAGTCTAGTTCAGTGGGTTTTAAACTTGGCGGTGAACCAGAATCACTGGGGAACTTTTAAAACAGACCACTATTAAAGAAGATGAGCATCTTTTCATATATCTGTTGGCCATTTGTACTTCCTCCTGGGAGAAGTGTCTGTTCATGTCCTCTTCCCATTTTTTTATTGGATTGTTTGTTTGTTTGTTGTTGAGTTTTATGAGTTCTTTGTATATTTTGGATATTAGGCCCTTATCTGAGCTGTTGTTTGAAAATATCATTTCCCATTTAGTTGGCTTTCTGTTTATTTTGTTATCAGTTTCTCTTGCTGAGCAAAAACTTCTTAGTCTGATGTAGTCCCATTCATTAATTTTTGCCTTCACTTCTCTTGCCATTGGAGTCAAATTCATAAAATGCTCTTTAAAACCCAGGTCCAGCGGTAGAGCGTCGGCCTAGCGTGCGGAGGACCCGGGTTCGATTCCCGGCCAGGGCACATAGGAGAAGCGCCCATTTGCTTCTCCACCCCTCCGCCGCGCCTTCCTCTCTGTCTCTCTCTTCCCCTCCCGCAGCCAAGGCTCCATTGGAGCAGAGATGGCCCGGGCGCTGGGGATGGCTCTGTGACCTCTGCCCCAGGCGCTAGAGTGGCTCTGGTCGCAACATGGCGACACCCAGGAGGGTCGCAACATGGCGACGCCCAGGATGGGCAGAGCATCGCCCCCTGGTGGGTGTGCCGGGTGGATCCCGGTCGGGCGCATGCGGGAGTCTGTCTGACTGTCTCTCCCTGTTTCCAGCTTCAGAAAAATGCAAAAAAAACCAAAAAAAAAAACCCAGGTCCATGAGTTGAGTACCTATGTCTTCTTCTATGTACTTTATTGTTTCAGGTCTTATGTTTAGATCTTTGATCCATTTTGAGTTAATTTTAGTACAGGGGGATAAACTGTAGTCCAGTTTCATTCTTTTGCATGTGGCTTTCCAGTTTTCCCAGCACCATTTATTGAAGAGGCTTTCTTTTCTCTATTGTATGTTCTTGGCCCCTTTATCAAAAATTATTTGACTATATATATGTGGTTTTATTTCTGGACTTTCTATTCTGTTCCATTGGTCTGAGTGTCTATTTTTCTGCCAATACCATGCTGTTTTGATTGTCGTGGCCCTATAATAGAGTTTGAAGTCAGGTATTGTAATGCCCCCAGCTTCATTCTTTTTCTTTAGGATTGCTTTGGCTATTCGGGGTTTTTTATAGTTCCATATAAATCTGATGATTTTTTGCTCTATTTCTTTAAAAAATGTCATTGAAATTTTGATGGGAATTGCATTAAATTTGTATATTGCTTTGGGTAATATAGCCATCTTGATTATATTTATTCTTCCTAACCAAGAACAAGGAATATTTTTCCATCTCATTATATCTTTCTCAATTTCTCTTAACAATGGTTTATAGTTTTCATTATATAAGTCCTTTACATTCTTTGTTATGTTTATTCCTAAGTATTTTATTTTTTTTGTTGCAATTGTGAAGGGGATTATTCTTTTGAGTGCCGCCTCACACCTGTTAGATTAGCTATTATTAACAAGACAGGTAATAGCAAATGTTGGAGAGGCTGTGGAGAAAAAGGAACCCTCATACACTGTTGGTGGGAATGTAAAGTAGTACAACCATTATGGAAGAAAGTATGGTGGTTCCTCAAAAAACTGAAAATAGAACTACCTTATGACCCAGCAATCCCTCTACTGGGTATATACCCCAAAAACTCAGAAACATTGATACGTAAAGACACATGCAGCCCCATGTTCATTGCAGCATTGTTCACAGTGGCCAGGACATGGAAACAACCAAAAAGCCCGTCAATAGATGACTGGATAAAGAAGATGTGGCACATATACACTATGGAATACTACTCAGCCATAAGAAATGATGACATCAGATCATTTACAGCAAAATGGTGGGATCTTGATAACATTATACGAAGTGAAATAAGTAAATCAGAAAAAAAACAGGAACTGCATTATTCCATACGTAGGTGGGACATAAAAGTGAAACTAAGAGACATTGATAAGAGTGTGGTGGTTATGGGGGGAGGGGGGAAAGGGAGAGGGAAAGGGGGTGGGGGAGGGGCACAAAGAAAACTAGATAGAAGGTGACAGAGGACAATCTGACTTTGGGTGATGGTTATGCAACATAATTGAAAGACAAGATAACCTGGACTTGTTGATCTTTGAATATATGTAACCTGATTTATTGATGTCGCCCCATTAAAAAAATAAAATTATAATTAAAAAATTAAAAATAAATAAATAAATAAATAAAACAGACCACTGAAAAGACCACACCCAATACCAATGAAATCAAAGTCACTGGTTTGGAAGTTAATGCAGACAATATAACAGAAAATTACAATACTAATAATGCAATGTAATAATTGAGAAAAATAAGGTGTATTTTCAAATAACATAGAAAGTACACACTATCCAGATTCAGGGCTAAGTAGCATGTTTTAAATGATTTATCTATAAGCTTTGGAAACAGAGGGAGTAGGGGCAATCTGGACAAAAGAAGTATGAAATTCAAAGGCAGCGAGCCATGTTTCTGATGTAGTACAGTGAAAAATGTTGCTATTTTTTATGAGTATAGCATGTGAAGCACAAGGTTCAAAGACAAAGACAACCACAGGGACTGGAGAGAAAGTAGAAGCCAGAGCAAGAAAACCCTAGACTTTCATGCTGAGGATCTGGGAGTTCATTCCTCAAACAACTAGAGATTGCAGTGCTGATGTAAGAAATGTCCAAACCAGTAGAGAATATTTATGAATTTATTTAAACCAAATTGACAATTATCAGGAAGCAAAATCTCAATGGACTGAGAAAGTGCTCCAGAGTATGGCAGTTCTACATTTTATACACTAGAATCAAAGGAGACATAAGGAGATTACGTGAAATACACTGGTGATAGATTAAGAGAGCAGGAGAACGCAAAAGAAGGGGAAAGGATAATCTTTGGCATTGGGTTAAAAGCAAAACTGAGAGATACTTTTTTTTACATTGGTGGGAACAGGATAGTTAATATTATCTCTGTAAGAAACAGAGATGGTATTCAGGGAGTAAGGTAACAATGAGGGGTCATGTGGTCTCTGCTCTGATGAGGTTGTGTCTTAAGGTGTCTGGTAAAGGAGACTATTCTGGCATTTTAAAGGTGTGTGTTATCTTAGATGTGAAAAGACAATAGATATGTTCACTTATGGTAAAGACTTACAGCGTGGGGAAGGAACAAAATTTCTTCTACCCTCAAGGTTCTTCAGACTGGTCTAATAATCAAATAGACATGAGACGAATTAACAAGAGCAAGTGACCAAATTTAATATGCATATATGTATAGGAACTCCACATACATGAGAGTCAGAGACCCCACATGCAAGAGAGGTTCAGAGATAGATATGAAGATTGAGGTATATAAGACATCCTGGGGTAAGGATGAGGTAGCACATCTTGGGGACCTCAAAGGGCCATTGCAGGATGATAAGAAGAACAGAGGCTTAGTAAATAGCAGTTTGTTCTGTCCTATAGATAAGTCAAAAGACATTATCTCTGATAATAGCTTGTTATGGGCAATGCCCTTAACTCAAATTCTTCTAGGTAGTTGGGGATGGCAGAAATTTCTCTTGAGCCTATGGCTAAAGTTGCCTTTAGCTCAAAACAATCCACATACCACAGAGGCACATCTTAGAGTGACTCATTCTAGACCCCCACAGAAACTACAAGTCTAGAACATGATGACTGGAAGGACCTTCTTTTAGTTAGGAAGTTTTATGTTCAGACAATCTTACATGGTTACTTTCAACCTCTAAGTTTGTAGGAACCACCATGCAGGCTTCCCTTGAGTTTGTTAGGTTTAGTATGTGGCTCCTTTTTCACATACAATTTAAATAAGAAGAAAATTTAAATAAAACACTAATGGGATCATTACTCATTCTTTTACATTCTTTACTCCCAGGCCATGTTTACTTAAATTTTGTTGGTCATGAAACAATTATGCAGTAACCACAAACTATGTCATTTCTTAATCACTGGAGGAAATCAACAATGGATCTGCTAACGCTATCTGTCATTGGCCACTTTAATATGTGTCCAGCTTACTCTAATTCCCTTCCATCCAAAGTAGTCATTTGCTTTGCTCTTAAGACTTTACCAAGCCCACGCCTTGAAGTGAAGACACTTAACATCCCTGTTCCCAGGAACAAGAGGCATCATTGGAGCTCCATGCACAGGCCCCCCATGAACAGGAGAACTAACTGCTCTAAAATGGTTTGTAAAGTCTTTGTCAGCTTGCTTACTTGATAAAGTAAGAAAGGGAATAATTTATTTCCCTGGGAAGTGACGTTAATTTACATCGTTTCCAGACTCTCCTATAATTGCCTCTATGGGTTTCATGAAGCCTAAAATGTGTTTTTGATATTTATAACTCCTTATTCCCCCCCATTCATAAAATTGTAAAAAAAAAAAAAAGTTCTCATAAATAAGGAAAAAGTCAAGTACAGTACCTGCTTATTAGACTAATATTTTGATTTGATTTAAAAATCAATAATTTATTTTAACCAAATGACAGGCATTTTATTCCGATGTACAAAGAACTCAGAAATTCCGCCCTACCTCCCACATCCCGTCTGGTCACAAGAGATAATGGCTGCATTGACAAGAACTATTTCCAGTTCCTGTCAAGGGTCATTTCAGAAAGAAAGCAGAAGCAAAAGCCTCGTACTATTATTTTTATTTTAAAACATTTAAAAATAAATAACAAGTTATTGGCCTCAAGGATCTTCTTGTTTCTGCAAATGAAAACCTTGGGAGGAAGGAGTTTGATGCTGGTGAAGCACCAGGTTGGCCAGGTTAAAAGGGACCAAAGACAACAGCCCAAACCTAAGTATTTGCCCTCTGCAGCTCCAAGTTAGACACTGAATTTCCTCCCATTTGGCTCTGTTAGAGGGCTTCTGGGGTCAATCATGGGCAACCAATGCTCACTTGAGACACATCTAAGCATTGATTTCCTTTTGAGAAAAGTCAGAAAGCAGAATGCTATATTCTACAACATACGTGTTAATAGCAGCTACTGTTTACTAAGCACCACACCAGATAACTTATCCACATGGCTCAATCTCCCTGAACTGTTTCTCCATCTATACATTGCAAATATACTCACTGCTACCAACATTAAAGATAATGATGACAATGAAGGTGTCCCCACAAAAGGTGTTCAATAGGTGTGTTTCTTCCTTTCATCTCCCTGTTTATTTTCACCTACCTAGTATTTGCACTTACTAGGTTAATTAAACTGAATCAATATTGTCTTACTATGTGAGGTATAAACACTGCAGAGCCCCGTTAAGCACTCTGACCTTTTTCTATAACAAGGAAAATATGTCTCCTCTTACCTCATTCTCCAAACGCCCTGTGAACACACTTGTGTTGACATGTGAGTTGTTCAGTCCTTCCCAGTTAATAGCAACAATCAGAGCCAGGCAGCAACACTACTAGCACAGTTTTGTTTAGAGCTCCCCAGTGCCCCAAATAGCTAAGTGAAATGTGTGATGTCTTAATTGCTGGTGAGCAGCAAAGCCATTTTCAGTATTACAGTGGAAACTATGTAATTTTCCAATAAGATGAGTCATGTCCAAAAATAAGAAGTCCTTATCTAATTTGCCGCCCAAAAAAACAGTTTGATATCCTCCTGAGGCCAATATCTGGTTACATGATTCCCAACAGAAACATAATAACAGTAATAAAATTAAGAAGCAGATACTCCTCAATATTTTGCCCAATTTACAAGACTTCAGAATGTCATAGGTCACTTCAGACCCGCTCTGCTCTCTATGGGAGTAAGCAGAAGACAAACTCTCCCACATCCTTCTCAGATTTCATAGTGACTAAGTTCAAAACACTCAGAAAAGAAAATCAAGACAAACAAAAAACAAGATATTTTAATGGTGCAGCTGATTTATTTACTCCTAAATATATTTCCCTGATTTGCTTGTTATATTGGGACTCATGAGCAAGTGCCGTAAATATCCAAGAGTTTTGAGTATATGAATATTGTTAGGGTGACAAATAATTTCCTTTTGTTTATTACCTTTCAATTTCAGGACCTTTAGGAATAAATTTTGCTCATAATGAAAAATCTCTCACCATATACACACATACATCTGGTAGAACTTTTACAGCATGAGATCGTAATAGGCTGATGGGCCCCGTTTTATGAGACCAAACCGATGATGTCAACCCATTCCTCTTTCATATTATGCTGGTAGATACTTGCAATGGAAATCTTGGCATCGTGAATCAAACACTACAAGGTTAAAAGCATTACAAGGTAAAAATGTCATGTGCCTCAATTAGAAATTACTTTGCTTGATTCATATTTTCCATTTGAAACTTTTTTTTTAAAGAGTACCAGTTTCTCTGAGTTTTGTCTCAGGAGGCTAAACTGTTTTGCCTAACATATTATACCTAAAATGTTAGGCAAATAACTCAGTAGGAAGACAGAGTTTGTCCCAATAATATCATCATTACTTTAAAAAACCAGAGTAAAAATTATTAATAAAAAAAGTTAAATAAAAATAGAATACCTCAAATTATCAGGATTATTTCAGAAATTAGATATTATAGTATTACCTAAATATAAGAAATTAACATTTGTTGGGCCTTTTCAAAGACTACAGCAGTTTTCTTTTGTTGTACAACAAATCACCCAACTTTTGATGAAGGTGTTCAACCAATCTTTACTTAATTCATCATTTTGCAGGTCAGCAATTTGGGCTAGGGCCAGCTGGGCATTTCTGGTCACAGTCAGAGTCACTCATGCGTTGCAATCAGTTCCTGAGGTTCATAAAGTGCTAGCTAGTCAAGGATAGTGTGATGGGCAAAATAATGATCCCTTAACCCCAACCAAACATGTCCATATCTTAATCCATGTAATCTGTGAATATGTGACTTTACATGACAAAGGGAGATTAAGATAGCAGATGGAATTAAGGTTAATCAATTCATCTTAAAATAAGGAGATTAACCTGGATTATTTAGGTTAACCTTAAATATATAAGGGCGAGTCCTTAAAATTATAAGGGGGTGTCAAAAGAGGAGATCAGAGTAATATGAGGTGAGAAAGACTCCATCTGCAATTGCTAGCTTTGCAGATGGGGGGGTGGGGATAAACCAAGGAATCCAGGCATCCCTGAAATTAGAATCATTCCCTAGAGTTCCCAGAAAAGAACACAACCTGGGGAGTACCTTGATTTTAGCCCAGTAAGACCAGTGTTGGACTTCTGATTTACAGAACTGTAAAATAATAAATGGATGTTTTAAGCCACCAAATTTGTGATTATTTGTTGTAGCAGTCATATAAAAATAACACAGGTCATATCATCTGGGATAATTTGTCTCTGTTCTACCTGTTCTTTCACCCTGTAGTAGGTCATATCTGAGGATCTGTTCAGATGTAAGGTAGGTAGGTATGATCCAAGAGACTGAGTAGGTAGCGTGCCGGCCTATTAATATCTAAGCCCAGAATGGAGACACCATTATTTCTGCCATGTTCTGTGGGCCTCAGTAATTCACAAGGCCAGCCCAGATTTAAGAAGTAGGGATATAAATCCCACCTCTACTGAGAGGTGCTGCTAAGTGGCTCAAATAAAGGGAGGAAAGCATTGAATCTACTCTTTTAGTCACAAAGACTAAAAGCTTTACCTCTTGTTGTTTTCCAAAATTAGGCAAACTACAATCTGACTAAATATGGCAATGAAAATCGAAACAAAAAAGACAAACTTTACAGTTTTCCCCATGCGATAGACAAATTTAAATGCTGCTACATGAGAACAGCACAGTTCACACTACGTTAGTGAATCATTGTCCTTCTAAAAGGAATAAAAATAAAAATTATTGGCTTCCCAGAAAATGAATATAATATCAACAAATTAATATTCACTTGTGAGTCGATCAGAGTGTTCTTTGATATTTCTAAGACATACAGTCACAGTTGCAAACATATTGCCTTTGTTCTTCAGCTCATTGGTTGGACACCGAGTATCTGACAGATGTAATAGTGGGACAAAATGGGTAGTTGGTGAGGTGGGCTCATAGGCTATCTGAGCAGCTGGTCAGACACTGTATTCTCTTTCTAAGTTACTTGATGGATTTGTTTCTTGGGCTGCTGTAACAAAGAGGACAAAGGGTGGCTTTAAATTTCATTTTCTCAAGGTTCCGAGGCCAGGGCTATGCTCCTTCGGAAACCGCAGGGGAATCTTTCTCCACTTCTTCCTAGCTTTTGGTGGGTTGCTGACAATTCTTGGTCCTCCTTGGCTGGCAGTGGCATAACTCCGATCTCTGTCTTTGTCATCACGTGGTGTTCTTCTTGTGTGTCCGTGTCTTCACATGGACATCTTCTCATAGGGACACTGGTCATACTAGACTAGGGATCCACACTACTTGAGTAGGACCTCCTCTTAACTACTTATATTTTTAATAACCTTATCTACAAATAAGGTCACATTCTGAGGTACTGGGGGTTAGGACTTCCAACATATCTTTTTGAAGGACACAAAGATTAAAAATTGAATAAAGTAGTTGAGAGGTTATGTAATACAGTGGTTAAAGGCATGAACTATTGAACGGTTACCAGTCTGGATGAACCCAGGTGAATTCAAATCCTGGCTCTGCTGCAGAGTATGTAATCTCAAGAAAGGTACTTAACGACAGGTGCCTTAGTTTTGTCTATATGATGATGATAGAAATAGTAGTGCCTAACTCACAAAGCTCTCTGAGGACTGAATTAGCATACAAAATATTTAATTAGTACCTCCCAGAAAGGAGTACTATAAAAGTGGATACTGTTATTTTTTGTTGTTGTGTATTAGATCCTCATAGCTATTCATACCCAAATTTGAAGTTCTGTTTCACACAAAGGCAGCCTATGCTGCTGCTCCGTTTTGATTTTGCCCTTAGCCTACAGCTATTTTTCTTTCAAAATCAAATGACTCTTTTGTCACTTACGCTTATGGTATGTAAACAGAAAAACTTTTTGGAGAGAAATTTAGCCACACTTATCAAAAGCCTTAAAAACTGTTTATAACATTTGATTCAAGCATTTTACTTCTAAAAAAATATTCTAAGTAAATAATTTAAGATGAGTGCAAAAATCCTGCTACTAGTTTTTTTTCGTAGTTCTGTTTATATAACAAAAAGCTATTTCTGTAATGACTGATTTTTAGAAATCATGGTCTATTAATTTAATCAAATGTTATCAATCATTAAAATTGAATCTTGACAAGAAAATATATGCATTCTATATTTTTGAGTGAAATAAAAACAAAGCCACAAATAGCAGCACTATTCAACAGATTTTCTGCAATGATAAAAATGTTCTATATTCACACTGTCCAATATGGTAGCCACTAGCCCCACCTTGTAACCAAACACTTAAATTTGTGGCTAGTGAAACTAAGAAATTTGTTCCTTAATTTTATTTCATTTTAATTACTTGTAAAGCCAGTGGCCGAGGCCACTATCACAGCAGCCCAGCCCATGCAGGTTCGCATTAGATTCGGACAGTCGGTAAAGAAACAACGGAGCCAAGAATTTATGAGCCATCTTCTTTAATCCTAGCTTGCACCTGGCGGGCAAGTACAAAACACACACTGGGCTCCAAAACCCACTCACATTCAGTGCTCACAAAGCTACTGACTTATCCGAGTTTCCTAAAATCAAAGGTTTCTAGCTCACCAGACTTATTCACCTCTGTTTCCCATCTCCTTTCTTCTCCCTGCACAAATTGGCTTCTCACTCAACACTCCGCCATCTTGGCTGCTTCTCCTGCCTCCTCCACGTGGCCTTTCTCTGCTCTCCTTTCTGCTCTTTCCTCTAATGATAATCTCAGGAACCAAGAGAGCAAGCTCCCGTTCTGCCCCCATTTTATAGTGTAGATTCAAAACCTTTAATCCAACATACAAAATAGGGAAGTCTCTAATACAAAGTCACTTCTCTGAGGCATGATTGGATTGTACCACCCCACATCAAAATGGGTGGGAAAGGCTTAATCCCAAAACCAAGCCCCAGGCTACAGGGATTCTGCCTGCCCACAGCCAGCCCCCAACACACATTAATATCACCTGGGTAATGGCCTCCACGTGGGCAGCGTCATCTTTAACAAAGTGAGCATAATACATTTTATCTGTACAACATTACTGTAAATTTAAATAGTCATAGGATGCTCATGGCTACTATAATAAATAGCAAAGTCCAGTATCTTTTCTTTGATTCTTTTGCTTCTTCTTTCATCACTTGCCTTTAAAGTAAATCTCTCCCCAGTCTCATAGATAGAAAGCAGGCTGACAGCTATTGAGTGTGGAGGTTTGAGGAGCTGGTAGTGGAAAGGGGGTCTGCAGAAAGATTTTGAGCAAAAAATAAAATAAAAGAGAGAAAACTCATGTACACAGACAACAGCATGGTGGTTATTGGGAGGAGTTGGGGGCTTGGAGGAGGTGGAAGAGTGTATGGGGGATTAATGATGACAAACGGAGACTTGACTTGTGGTAGTAAACACAGAATACAGTGTACAGATGATGTGTTATGGAATTGTGCACATGAAACCTGTAGGGTTTTTTTGTTTTGTTTTGTTTTTGTTTTTGTATTTTTCTGAAGCTAGAAACGGGGAGAGACAATCAGACTCCCACATACGCCCGACTGGGATCCACCCAGCACGCCCACCAGGGGGCGATGTTCTGCCCCTCCGGGGCGTCGCTCTGTTGCGACCAGAGCCACTCCAGCACCTGGGGCAGAGGCCAAGGAGCCATCCCCAGCGCCCAGGCCATCTTTGCTCCAATGGAGCCTCGGCTGTGGGAGGGGAAGAGAGAGACAGAGAGGAAGGAGAGGGAGAGGGGTGGAGAAGCAGATGGGCGCCTCTCCTGTGTGCCCTGGCTGGGAATCGAACCCAAGACTTCTGCATGCCAGGCCGATGCTCTACCACTGAGCCAACCGGCCAGGGCCACCTGTAGGGTTTTGTTAACCAATGTCACCCCAATAAATTCAATAAAAAGGAAACAAAGAAAATAATCATTGAAAAAGTAATAATAAATAAATACTCTTTTATGTCCCTGTCTCTGCTTCCAAAATCCACTTTACCTGTAATTCCTACTCTTCTCCTATTTTTTCTAGCCAGGATCCTCTTCTCTCAAGAGACAACCTAATAAAATAAACCTTTCTCAAGGTGGAATGAGACTTAACGCCCCACTAGTTTGGTAAGTATTTGGAATTTAACCAAAATTTGGTCTACTGCCAAAATAATCTCATGGTGGCTCTGGCCAGGTTGCTCAGCTTATTAGAACAATGTCCCAGAAAGCAAGGTTGTAGGTTTGATGTCTGGTCAGGGCACATACAAGAGTTAACCGATGAATGTGTAAATAAGTGAAACAATAAATCCATGTTCTTCTCTCACACTCTCTTTTCCTCTCTATCTACAATCAATCAATAAATATAAAAATTTTAAAGCCACCTTCTGTTAAAAAAAATATCATGAAAAGTGGGGATCCTTGTTTTGCTCCTGATATTAGGGAGAAAGCTTTTATTCTCTTACCAGTAAATAGAATGATTTTTTTTGTTTGAATGTGGGTTTTTTGTTTATAAATACCCTTCACTATGTTGAAGAAGTTCCCTTATATTCCTAGTTTTCTGATAGTTTTTATAATAAAAGTGTGTTACACTTTGCAGAAGTGAATTACTTCCAGGTCATTAACATCCTGTATACAGCACCCAGTATTGAGCTTTGCATAGTCAACAGTTTTATAAGTATTTGCTGAGTTAAACCAATTTGAAAACAACAAACGCTAAGAACCTGAAATCACATGTCAAGAGACATTTTTGATAAATCATCCAAAAAAATTCATTTGAAAAAACTGGTTCCCCACCCCTGACACACACACATACACACACACACACACACACACACACACACACAGCCATGTAATTCACATAGGAGTTTTCTTGTTTTGTTTTGTTTTGGTTTTTTGTATTTTTCTGAAGCTGGAAATGGGGAGAGACAGTCAGACAGACTCCCGCATGCGCCCACCGGCATCCACCCGCACGCCCACCAGGGGGCGATGCTCTGCCCCTCCGGGGCGTCGCTCTGCAGCGACCAAAGCCACTCTAGCGTCTGGGGCAGAGGCCAAGGAGCCATCCCCAGCGCCCGGGCCATCTTTGCTCCAATGGAGCCTTGGCTGCGAGAGGGGAAGAGAGAGACAGAGAGGAAGGAGAGGGGGAGGGGTGGAGAAGCAGATGGGCGCTTCTCCTGTGTGCCCTGGCCGGGAATCAAATCCGGGACTTCTGCACGCCAGGCCGACGCTCTACCACTGAGCCAACCGGCCAGGGCCAGGAGTTTTTTTTTTTAAATCACCTCATACACTAAATAAATTTTAAAATATGTAAGAAGTTAATTCTGACACCTAATACCACTAGTAAATATAGTTGTCTAAGAACACTCCTGGATTGAAACAGGCTCAGTCAGATGAGGGTAGTGGGAAACAAAGCCCGTCTGAGCCTCTCTACAGAGTATTTGTAGCTCAGTAGCCTATGCCAAATATAAAAGGTTCCTAGAGAGCTTGATGTCAAATTTGAATATCTGAGAGTTTTCTCTAAATAGATCATATGACATATATTTTTAAAGTCTATCAACATCAGAGTAACGTTTTGCATAAGGGACTCTGTGGCTTCCACCAGAAGTCTATATTTTTCCTCCTGGGTACATCTGTGGCATTTTTTGCTAGGTATGATGGCTCCAGGTATGTTATTTTCCTTTCAGTCATTCTAATTGGACCCTGCTGATGAAAAAAAAAATCCACAAGGAACATGCAGTACAAAATAATATTTGTCACTGATGTGGTAGAAATAGAAAATTACACAAACAATTTGGGAATTACAGGTTCATCACCACTGGGGAGAAAAGTTATAGACCATTTCTCACCCTCAATTATCCATTGGTTCCCTGCTGCGCCTGAGCCAAATACTTTGGTTTCTTTGCATTCTCTTCTAACTTCTACTCACCAAGATCTAACATTCAAAAATGCCAGCCAGGACTGACACTGGCCAGGTTCTTGGTGAATACCTTTGAGGGCAATAATATATGTTTACATGTAGCTCATAATTAATCACTAAACTTCCTTTTGGAGAAAAAAAAACAGATTTGGGGGTATATTTTACTGTCTGGGGGCAAGAAATGACAGGATGGGAAGAGAGAAGAAGCAAGTCAAGGGGGATGATTGAAAACATTTGACTTGGCTTGAAATAAAAGTACATATTTCACACATATTTTTAACCAACCCCAAAAGACAGCCTGACTTCGAACACACTGAACAGGAAGCCATTTACTGTAGGAATGCTTGCTGAACCCATCCAAAACACACACACTCCTAATGCCCCTGGGCTATCTAAAAGGGGTTGGGGTGAAAATATTTAATTTATATGTGCAATCCTGCTTCCTGTTTTATTTTTTTCCTCTTTGCCAACTCTGTTTTTTAAACTTGGTGAAAAACGATAGGAAAACCATTTCATTTTTCTCCTCACCCCTTTATTGACCCAGCTGTACATTCTACCTCAATTTATAGCTCCTACCTGGCTTGAAGACCAAAGAGAGAGAGAAAGGTAAAGACGGATGTTAAACTCTCATGGTCACTGTGGTTTAAAAGGAATCTGGGTGGAGGAAGGCTTGCTGTGGTATCAATATCAAGGCAGGAGGGTGTGGAGCTGGGGCTTGCCTTGGCTTTGAGAATATATGCATTCAGTAGTATGGATTCAAAAAGAGGGAAAGGAAGGGAAGAGAGAGGAGGGAAAAGAGAACGAATTTTCTGAGTATTAGATCTGAGTGCCTGGAGACACCTGATTCCTATTAAATTTCAAAACAACAATCCTGGTTATCAAGAACAATTTTTAAATATCTTGGAGGAAAAAAATAGAAAGACCCAAATAATTAAGAATTATAATTCAAGTGAAAGATTTTCCAAAATGTCCTTTAACTGTATTAGAGTGCTTTTATACTTAATACCCTAGGTATGCCCTTTTAGACTAAAATGAGTTCCAGATGGGTGTACTTTCCTTTGTATACCTGTTACCCTTATTATGATATTTTGATTTCATGAACTGCTGAATCAATGTGCAATAAAACATTTGAAAGAAAATCTGAAACCAAATGGAAATCCAGCAAGTTTGAAGTTCAGATTTCAAAATTCTTGAACTCAATTTAATTTTCCCAGAAAGCTGACCACACTCTATGGAAATCCCGTCATAGGAAGGGTTTTATAATTGAGCAGTTTGTTTTAAATACTTCAGAAGAGGTGGGGAAACCTGTAAATACCTGAACCCAGATAATTATTTCAACATTGCCTCTTGAAGCTATGTTTCAATATTAAGGTCAGATCAGACTAGCACTCTAAGCGGAACACCATTCTGGGAAATTCTGCCTGTCACCATGGGCTTCACAATACTTGAATGCCCAGGTAACTCGATATGCCTTAAACTTTTACTTGTGGTTGATAGAGGCAAGATAGCAAACCACTTTTAAGTTGTTGTGGAATATTCAACTGTATAATAATACAGTTCCTTATGCCTTTTCTTGAACCTGCTTTCAAAGTTTATAAGAATCATGATAACATCAATTTGTACTTATGAGTTCGAAAAGAAAGTCAGACTTTCTATTAACCTAAAAATACTGTTTGGCTACAGAGGCAAACTGCAGTGACCCCACAAAGTTCTATTTAAGACTGCGTTACCGATTCTTATGAAAGCACTATGGCTTATTTTAAGGAAGGTAATGTCTGAGATGTCCAATATATTTTCACTGTAAACTACAGGGGGTTATCAGTTCCACAGCACAGTTCTTGCAGTGTCAGCCATTCTGCAACAATCATGAAAACTGCTGTTACATAATTTGGGGAGCAATTTCCTGAGAATATTAGATCTTCTGGGATTATGTGTCCTTGAAGTATTATACCCATTCACCTATGAAGTATGCCAGCATAGTGGTGTGCTGGTAAACCAGCTCTTGAAGTGGGGGAAGAGGCTAATTATAATCTCTGCCAATTACTATGGTATAAATTCTCCCTTCCTGGTCAATTTCAAGGTACTGACTTGGTGATGTCACTAAGTATAGATATAAGCCAGCTCCATAACCTCACTCATGCCAGCCCAAGCCCCTAGAACCAATAGAGTGTGTCAGAAGGGGATACCCTTTGCTCCTAAGTGTACCTGGGTTCCAGTTACCCTCATACTTGACATCTAGTGACCAACAAGCCAAAGAATCATGACACCTGCAGCACTGAGGTCAACTTTGAGTAGCTAAACTCTCAGATATACCTTAGGGAGTCCAGCTGACCTTACTGACCTTCCTGCTCCCATTTCTCCCACTCTGGACCTCCTTCTGTGTCCTAGCTCTGATATCTAGTGGGCACACTGCAGGCTTTGCCACAGACGGCTGATTAAGGGCTCACTTTCTTTTTTCACTTCTACCATAATCGTCCCTCTGTGAATTAAAAATCTAACTCTAGGTCCCCTTTAACACTAAGTCAAACCACCTTCCACAGTTAACAACTCAACGTGCACTTGACTCAGGGTCTGGCTAATGCAAAAAGGTCCCACAACCATGTCCCCAGCGCTTCTTCTGTGAAAAGTCCTATTAACCCCAGAGGTTGATGCTTGCCTGCAACGAAATGGCATTTTTGCTACCCTCCCTGAATTTTGGTTTGTAACTGTTTCGGTCTCTTGGCTGATGTGGAAGCATCTACAGCGGTCCTGCCTCCATTATTTCCTTCTGATAACTTGTCCCTTCAGGCTCTTCCCTGTTTCCATATTTTGGTGTCACCCTCCTGGAGTCACTCCAGATTGACACTGAGTAGGACCAAATGTTCTTTTCAACCTAACATAGTTACTCCCACTTTTTCAGATAGAAAGTTCACTTTAAGGTCAAGAAATTATGCAAGCCTTTCCATATATAATTATACTGTAATTTAAAATATTTTGGTTGAGTGACAAAAACTACTGTCATTAGAAGAATTTTAAATCTAATTTATACCATTTACTTCACCACAGCCCCTCATTTAGTTGAAAAGTAGTCTGTATATGACAAAATTAGATATGTATGTGATATCTAGCATGTACCTGTATAGAACAGTATAGAACAGGGGTCCCCAAACTACGGCCCGCGGGCTGCATGTGGCCCCCTGAGGCCATTTATCCGGCCCCCACCGCACTTCCGGAAGGGGCACCTCTTTCATTGGTGGTCAGTGAGAGGAGCATAGTTCCCATTGAAATACTATACTGGTCAGTTTGTTGATTTAAATTTACTTGTTCTTTATTTTAAATATTGTATTTGTTCCTGTTTTGATTTTTTACTTTAAAATAAGATATGTGCAGTGTGCATAGGGATTTGTTCATAGTTTTTTTATAGTTCGGCCCTCCAACGCTCTGAGGGACAGTGAACTGGCCCCCTGGGAAAAAAGTTTGGGGACCCCTGGTATAGAATGAAAGGTAATTCTGATTATTGCTGTTGATGCTGCTCTTGCTTCAGACATACTACCTCACAGCCAGATGTCTAAATGATCTTCTCACTCCGGTCTTATCCCTCCACAAAGCATACAGTAGGGGCAACCACTTTCAACCTGAAGCTGATCAGGTCAGAAAACAAATTTATTTAAGCTTTCTAAAGATTTCTCACCAAACCAAGAATGAAATACCAAGTTCTTGCCTAAGTCTGCAAGGACCTTCTCACTGGCCCTGGCCCTGGCCCAACTTTCCTGCTTTCTTTCTTAGCCTCAGACCAAGCCTCCAGCCTTCACAGGACCCCTTCCCCTACTGTCTGCCACCTGACATGTCTCCTCCAGGTTGCGCATGGGTGTCTTCTTAGTCACTAGATCTTGGTTTATCATTTCAGAGAAGCTGTTTACTCAACTTAAACAGCCATCCAAGCTTTTTCTATCACATCACCTTCTTTTAACCCTCTTTATAGCAATTTCATTTTTATGTGCTATATCTATTATTTATTCACTTATGGTCTATCTTCTCCATTAAAATGTAAACAAGAATTCTCTCTTTCTAACCATTGTATTGTTATAGCATCTAAGCTGTAAAACAGCTACTTGATTCAGCCTACAAATAATACGTGTATATTGTTGCAGACTCCTTGCAATATATCCTGGGCCTTGCCCTATCTACTACATTAAATGATACTTCCTCTGCATCTAAACAATCATAATCCTCACCCAACTACCTGAAACTGAAGGCAGTAGTATTTATGTTCTGATCTTTGCCAGTTAGTTCCTATGGCAAGGCAGGCCCATTGCTGTCTCCCATAGCCATCTGATCTGGGTTCTTCAAGGTCCCTATCTTTTTTTTTTTTTTTTTTTTTTTTGTATTTTTCTGAAGTTGGAAATGGGGAGAGACAGTCAGACAAACTCCCGCATGCGCCTGACCGGGATCCACCCGGCACGCCCACCAGGGGCGACGCTCTACCCACCAGGGGGGATGCTCTGCCCCTCCGGGGCGTCGCTCTGCCGCGACCAGAGCCACTCCAGCGCCTGGGGCAGAGGCCAAGGAGCCATCCCCAGCGTCCGGGCCATCTTTGCTCCAATGGAGCCTTGGCTGCGGGAGGGGAAGAGAGAGACAGAGAGGAAGGAGGGGGAGGGGTGGAGAAGCAGATGGGCGCTTCTCCCATGTGCCCTGGCCGGGAATCAAACCCGGGTCCCCCGCACGCCAGGCCGACGCTCTACCGCTGAGCCAACCGGCCAGGGCCTCAAGGTTCCTATCTTGACATCACCAGGAATTGCTAAGTGCCTCATTATGTAACTGAGAAGGTATATATAATAAAAGCTGATTCTCTAAAATCTGGAATTTTAGCATTTTAAGCATCTGCGTTGCAGTAAGTACTATAGATTGATTTGTCTCCAGTTATTGCAGTTAAAAGAATAGGCTATAAAAGAGATCAAAAGCTACTTTATACAAGCAGAGTCTTCTGAGTAATAATGGTATTACAGTCATGGAAGTTCAGTGTAAACCATGCCTAGGCATTTAATAGGAAACATTTTTGTTGAAACTACTTTCACATAGCAGGCAAATTACTCTCCTTACTGTCTCTATATAATTAGTAGAGAAAACAAATTTTAATAACAAAGAATATCACTCATAAACTCTGTTTCACAATAAATATGAATTATCCAGCTGACGATTACTGTTACAGACATACAGACTGAGAATTTGGCAATAGTGACTGCCAAAGAGTGACAATAGAGACTGAGAATTTGGCACTAGTGACTAATCCAATATGGACTGGCAGGGAATAGAGAAACGAAATGAAAACCAGAGTAAAAGAGAAAAAAGATCCAAAAACATGAGGACATGGATACTTGAGCTTAGTCTAAGTCTCACCAAAACATGAAAACACCTGTAGATTTACTCATTTAATTGTTTGTAGGCATTATACCTGGCGAATAACAAACACGGTGTGATAAACCATCAGAGAACTAAACATAAGTATAAGCTATTTCATAAGTGTGTTTGATGCTCAACTGCTTCAGCTGGAATAAAGACTAAACTAAAGAGCACATCTTTTGTAATTATTGAAAGATATAACTTGAACCAAGTGGACACAGACTACAGTTTCAGTCTTTTACCCAAAGAAAGTAAAATAGTTTACTACTCATGTAGCAGGCTTCCTTAAAATGCTGCACCCAATTAGGTATCCCCCAAAATAAATAAATAAGCAAACAAATAAATAAATGAATAAATAACTTTTTTATGTTCATATAAATCTTGAGAATACTGGATTAAACAACACCAAAACGTTCATATTCAGATGCTTCGATAAACAAGATGTGTCTCCAAGGGCGATACCAGTTCCAGGTGGTCAAGGACTCCTTTCTTCATGAAATATCTTTTACTCTCTAAAAAACATCATATAGGAAACACTGCCACAAGAAACGGTGCTTAGAAAGGTCTCATACTTCAGAAATAGACCTCTACTAAGGAAAAGAATGACAATAGGATTCTTAGTCTTCCACTGCTGGGAATGATAAGAAAACAGAACCATGATGTTCTAGAAAATCCCCTACAGACTTCTGCTCATAGCTCATTAGTTTGAACTAGGACACAACCAGACCAATACAGGCGCAAGGGATACTAGACAAGTGAGATTTAGATTTCCCAGCACATATGGTAGAAGCAGGTATAGGAAAACAAGTTTGGGAACAGGTCTGGAAATTTCCCAGTTGTTTCCAACAAAGTAGAAGTACCTGACTTGCACCAACAGATATTAAAATGTGCTATATACAGTTACAATAGTTACAATACTAAACTAGTATGGTACACAAGCAAAAATAAAGATGCCAGAAATAGACCTAATACATAGCTTAGTAATTATGCTGAGTATATGATAATATACTTAGCATATTATAAAGATACTTTCTAAGTCTATTCGGAAAGGAAGGTTTGCTCAATAAATAATTATGTGAAAAAATGGTTAGCTATTTGAAGAATATATAGCAATTCCTACCTCAAATCATAGTCCATATACTTATTTTTTTTAAGGGTCAGAAGAAAAGATGGGTATGGGTGTCTTGTGATTTTCAGATTTACTAAGCATAAAAGCTAAGATAAAAAAATTCATAGATAAAAGGTCAGTAAAATTGTCCTTAAAAAATAAAAACTGGACCTATTCGGTGGCACAGTGAGCGCTGCCCCAGAGCACAGAGGTTGCTGGCTCAATTGCGGGGGGCACTGGCGTAATCCTGAGGGTGCTGGCTGGACCTCAAAAACACAGGTTCAAGCCCTGGTCAGGGCACATATGAGAAGCGATCATTAGGTACATGGTTAAGTGGAACAATGAGTTAGTGCTTCTATCTCTCTCCCTTACCTTCTCTCTCTGTCCTTCCTCTCTTTCAAAAAATAAACAAACAAAAACACAAACTGTGGATCACAAAAACCATCTCAAAAAAATGTAAAATTAAATCTTTGGGGAAAATCATTACCAAAAATATAACAGATAGCAAGTTGAAATATTAATAGGTCAAGAATTCCTACAAACAAATAGGGAAAAAAATGAATAGACAGCTTACAGGGGGGAAATATATAATAAAAGCATTAAAAAAAAACTTCTAAAGCAGTAGTCAAAGAAATACACATTTTAAATTAAGACAAATATTACTACAAAATTATTTTAAATAAAAATTCTCAATACTGTCATCAATGTGCTGTAGCAGACAAGCTCCTAAGTTGGAAGTGGGAAGGTAAAGTATTGCAGTCTCTCTGGAACACAGTTTAGTCATGTATTTAATTCTGTTGGTTTTGAAATTCCACTTCTAAGAAAATTATCCCAAAGAATTAATCAGATGGAAAAATGACTCAGATCCAAGAATGTTCATCATGGCTTAATTTTTAATGACAAACATGAGAAATAGCTCTTCTAACATGATATTAATCATGCTATAATAATAATTGCTTACTTTATTATTACTTTATAATAATGGCTTGCTAATTAGTAATTATAATTATTATTAATAATAATTTATAATTGCTTATTTTATTATAATGATACTAATAATGCATGCCAGGAATTGTTCTAAATATTTTGATGACTACAGATAATCCATTTAATTCCATACAACAACCATATAAACTCTATATGCCTATGTTAATCTCATTTTGGAGGTGAGGAAACTGAGACACTGAGAGGTTAAGTAATTTGCCCAAACGCAGCCAGCTGGCAAGCAGCAGAGCTGGGATTCAAACCCAGGCAGTCAGACTCCAGAATGCATGGTCTAAACTACTGTCCATATTACCTCACACATCTATCCATACAATGAAACATGAGATAGTCACTTAAATGTTTTCAAACACATTTAATAATGTGAGGACATACATTTGTAATTAAGAGGAAATATCATTCTATGTACTGCTCACAAAAATTAGGAGATATTTCAAAATAAATATAAAGTGATAAAAAAAGATTTGATTTTTCTTTATTAAACAAGAATATCAGAAAAGCAAACAGCAAGTCAAAGAAAGCAGTTCTATTATGCAAATGAGTGCAAAACCAACTTTTATTTCATTGGTGAAAGTGCATGACTCAAAAGGCTGAAAATACTGGAGTATCTGCACATTCTCTGATCCCCTCATTTTTGTGAGCAGTGTATATGTATAGCATTACTCCCATTTTGCTAACATGAAAAACACATATGGAAGATGCATATATGTAAACATCAAAGTAATTATCCTTGCCTGGTAAGGAAGTTGTGAGCAATTATATACTTTTATGTGCTTATAAAGTTCTAAGGAAGACTTGTTCCTTTTACTATCAGAGAAGACTACGTCATTTTGTGTGTGTGTGTGTGTGTGTGTGTGTGAGAGAGAGGGGGGGGGAGTGAGAGAAAGAATGAGGGAGATAGGCAGGAAGGGAGAGAGATGAGAAGCATCAACTCATCATTGCAGCACTTTAGTTGTTCATTAATTACTTCTCACATATGCCTTGACCAGGGGGCTCAAGCCAAGCTAGTGATTCCTTGCTCAAGCCATCGACCTTGGGATAAAGCCAGTGACCTTTGAGCTCAAGCCAGCAATGCTGAGCTCAAGTCTGATGAGCCCAGCTCTAGCCCATGGCCTCGGGGTTTCGAACTTAGGACCTCAGCACCCCAGGTCAATGCTCTATCCACTGCATCACCACGGGTCAGGCAAATACAAGTCATTTTTTAAAAAGGGAATGAAACATATTGGTAATTTCCATCCTCTTAACTGTCTTTCAAATTGCATTCTCAGGCTAATAGGAAACGGCCTTAACTGCTTACAGCAATGGGAGAGCTGCAGCTATGTCTTCAAAGCTGCTTTTAGCACATTCTTCCCAGTCATAACTCAAGGGCACCATAGCCATTGCTGAAACAAAGAAACCCTACAGTTTAAACTTTTCATTCTACCAACTGAGAGATAGATTTATAAAAATGATTACTTTCTTCATTTCCCTCCCTTCCTTCCTTCCTTCCTTCCTTCCTTCCTTCCTTCCTTCCTTCCTTCCTTCCTTCCTTCCTTCCTCCCTCCCTCCCTCCCTCCCTCCCTCTCTTCCTTCCTTCCTTCCTTCCTTCCTTCCTTCCTTCCTTCCTTCCTTCCTTCCTTCCTTCCTTCCTTCCTTCCTTCCTTCCTCCCTCCCTTTCTGCAAGGACATTAAAACATTCCTGTCTATAGCCACAGCTACATTTCTTTCAACCATAACCTATTATCATGATTTTTTTTTTAAAAAAGCCTCTCAATTTATTCCATGGAATTCAGATGCAGCTTGGGCTTCAAAACCAATTTAAAAATCTTATTGTGTCAAACGTGTTTTCTTCCAAGCCCCAAACTACTAAAACAGAAGACACATACACGCACATGCACCTTTCTACATAGAAAAACTGAAAATAGTTTTACATGTATTATCTCACTTTAGCCTCACAACATCCCTTTGAGGTAATAAAGATGCAAATCCTTGGGCCATTGGAAGATTTTCAAAATAAAGTTAAAGTATGACATAAAAAAAAGAACTAAAGTATTAGAGCTATTCACATACCACAGAGTTTCAAAGGCTAAGAGCTGACCACAAGTAATAAAAAGCAATGCACAAGTAAACGAATGCAGGAATTATGGTCAGCACAGAGTGCTATTTGGGGTCTGGCTAAAAGATCTGCAATAAAGCACTGTAAATGCTAGATTGATCTTCTCATCCTACCAAGAGGATTTTTAAAATACATCCTGAATACAAATTATTTATTTTTCTAGGAGCTCTTTTTGTCCTTGTCCTTGTCAAACCTCACTTCCCTTAAAAGCCATCCTCTAGCCTTGAATCACTGGACATGGGTTTAAATCCATCAACCAGCTGAACACAGGACTGGGTCTCTGGGGCCCCCATGTGACGGCGCCACCTGGGGAGGGTACGAGTGGCAATAACTAAGTTAATTCGTGGCCTTCAGTTTGCCCAGAAACAAAACAGAAATATCAGTGCTGATTTTAACTTCACACCTGATTGGGAATACAGACAGTGCCTTGAAGTTCCTCTCCCCTCACATTAAAATGAAAGAACTAACTAGACAAATCATATAGGATATTACGACAAGGTAGAATTTGAGTCCAATTAATCACAGGTCTACTCCAGCCGCTTACTCCTTCCAAATTTCAATCGTTTCCCTATTCAATGGGAAGAAAATCTGAACCATCTACCTGTCCTAAATAAACCTCCCCAATCTGACCTTTCCTAAATCAGTATGTCTACCCTAGTGTAGCTTACACAGTTCCCGGAATACATCCTGCCCTCTCTTGCTTCTGAGCCTTTCGTCATGGTGCCATCTTCCCTCTACTGTCACGGGTTGAATTTAACAAAAACAACTGTGACCACTGATTAAGCTTCTACTTTGTGACAGGCTGTATTCTATCAGTAAATGCTCAATATCTATCACCTCATGAGAACCTCACAACAAGCCTGCATTGTTTCTCATTACTATTCCCACTGCAAATGAAAAAAAGCAAAGCACATAGTTGAAAATAATGCCTTTAAGAAGCAAACGATTTTATGTTTTGGTTTCGATTACATTAATTTAATCATTCTCTGCATCTATGATTTATTGTTTGTGCCTGTTGTAGGCCATTACACAACCTGACTAGTAGGACAGCTACCTGAGTAGTGTGCCCTTGGGCGTAGAGAGGAGTGTTTCTCTAATATAGTCCAGACACTTGTGGGGTCCCTAAGACCCCTTTAGGGGTTCTGTGAAGTCAAAACTATTTTCATAATACTACTTGCCCTCATGGTGTGCAATATCACAAACATACACACACATATACAAAATGTCTGCAAGAGCAGATATAAGAATACTACTGTCTTCTGTTAAACCAAGCATTAAAGATATATATTTTTTAAATTTTATTTAGGAAGTTAAATTTCACAGGGTGACATTGATCAAGAAGAGAACATAGGTTTCAGGTAACCATTTCTATAGCATTTGAACTGCTGATTATGCTGTATATCCATCACCCAAAGTCCAATCATTTTCTCTCACCATATATTTGCCCTCTTTACCCCTTTCCCCCCGTCTCCTCCCCCACAACCCCCTCCCCCGGCAACCACCTCACTTTCATCCATGTCCACGAGTTAAAGATACTTTAGAATGTAAAACAATGCCACTCTTCTCATTAAATATTTTCTGTTTTAGACGTTATTTTTATATGTTTATGTTTATATATACTGAGCTTATTTTACAATAAATAACATATATATTAATTTTTTTCAAACATATTTTCTAACATGGTAAATATACCGTGTGACCCACATAAACAAAAGCTTATAAATCCCCAGTTTCACAATATTTTCACTGAAATATTTCCGCTAAAAGTCACAGATTGCCTTCCCCTACTGTCACTTAAAGAAGCATTTTTTCACCCAGTTTCCATTAAGATGTAGTGTCTACAAAACTCTCTAACAAAGCTGAAGTGACCAGGCTGACACGGTAGCAAAGTGGCTTGCCTTGACACCAACCCTCCATTCAAACTGGTGCCTCAACAGCATCACAGATTAGCACACATCGGCCATTACCCTTCAATCAAAGAAACTTATATGTCCTTGCTTCTCATGCTGGTACAGAGAACACAGCCATCAGCCCTCATTCTGACTTTCCTGTATCCCCACATGGTGCTTTCTTAGTACTAAACCTTACACATAATAAGTACCGAATGAATGCTCATTAAATATGTTAACTAGGAAGACAAATTATCTTGAATTTCCATAAAGTGTTTTTAAAATATACATTTTCTAATATATAATTAACACACAAGTTACAATTTTCATTTCTCCTCAAACAGTTCCACCATTTGTGTGTTATACTGATGAGTTTAAAAGTAATTCAATTCCACTTCATTTATAAAAAATAAAAATGTAATTCGAACTTCATGATAATTATATACTGGACTTGTCCAAAGTAGTCATAATTAGTAAAATTATATTAAAATATACTAAAAAATAACTGAAAACTACTATAGAGATGGTATCATACCAAGCCCTGTGATGTTCTTAAAAGGGATAAATTATTCTTTTGAAGTAGATGAATAAGCATCAGGTGTTCCACACTAAAGAAGAAACTGAGATAAATAACAGAAATTAGAGTGTTTGTCCTAACTTCTAAATTAAGCTACTGAATTATCTACATTGGTCTGGCCACACTGAAGAAGCAGCTGAGATAAATACAGAAATTAGAATGTTTATCCTAATTCCTGAATTAAGCTGCTGAATTGTCTACATTGGTCTGTAAGTGTCCTAAATTACTTTTTTCTGGTCCAGCCTGAACCCCAATGAGACTAGCCCAACTAATGTGAGTTGGTTCTTCTTAGTCTGACACCAAAGAATAAAACTAAATTGGATCCCAGGAAAAGAGCAAGAAGGTCCTAATAATACAATAAGGATCCTAAACTTGACTCATTTTAAATGTGTTCTTTTCACCAACAGACTTGCACATCTTTGGTTATTATTGAGCAACATGGAATTTAAAATGATCTTCCTACAAGAAGTTTTACATGAACCAATTAAAGGGATACACTGAGAACTAATAATCAAACCCAGATTTCACTGGGCAACCACACTACTTCGATTATT
Organism: Saccopteryx bilineata; assembly: GCF_036850765.1. NCBI lineage: Eukaryota > Metazoa > Chordata > Mammalia > Chiroptera > Emballonuridae > Saccopteryx > Saccopteryx bilineata. The sequence continues at coordinate 27,959,642 of NC_089501.1, read as the reverse complement.
GTGTTATTTCCTGTATGTCAAAGGGCAAGTTTTTATTTTTTTTAATTTAAAATTTTTTAGATCTATTTCCTGCTTCTCCTTGTGGTATGAATTTGCCTGAAGTCCCAGTTTACATTCTGCTTCCTTACTGAAATCTTGAGTGACCGTCTCCCTTATACTCACATGATCCCTTCTGGCTCAAAGGCCAGGAAGATTTTTTATGTTCATCCAATAGAACTTCCTCATTTTACAGCAAGGACAACAAGGTCACAATGGTGCTTGACCAAGGTTTCACCACTAGATATAAACAGTGCCCAAACCAGACTCAAGGTCCAGGATTCCAGGCAATTTACCACCAAAACCACAACACTCCCACTTAATTCTCTTCTCTCATGTTTTATTAACAGTTTCCTGCCTAGGCATTTTGTTTCTCCTTAAAATTTTTAATCTCTTCAAGAGTAAGGACCACAGCCTCAATCTAGCATAGCCTTGAGCTCATAATCTTAACAAATATTTTGGTTTAAATTAAATCAGAAAAAAATACTTCTTTAAAGGCATTTTTAAATACAAAGCACAAGGTGCTAAGGCAGTGGTATATCCTGGCAGTGAGTAGTAAATAAACTGAATGACAAGGAAGAATAGAGAACACAGTATTTTGTATTTGTGGAGTTCCTTGACTCTTCTGACTGAAGGTGAGGAGTGTGACATCATTCTCGAAACGTAATTTGAGTCCTTACTTTTTTAGAAAAACAAACAAACAATAAAACAGAACACACAAACTATTTTCATTATTAATCAAATATTCATGTCTTCCACGAGAGAGCTTTCTTGGTATAAAGAAAGGTCTTTTACTTTGCAGAGTTCAAAGAACTTTATACATGTTACAATATGGATGAAGCTTAGACACATTATGCAAAGTGAAACATCCAGACATAAAAAGGACAATTATTGTACAATTCCACTTATATGAAGTTCCTAGAACAGTAAAATACATAAACACAGAAAGTAGAACAGTGGTTACCAGGGTCTAGGGAAAGAGGAAGAGGCAGTTATTATTCAATGGAACTAGAATTCTAGCATGGGATGTTTAAAAAGTTCTCAAGATAGCCTGACCTGTGGGGGCGCAGTGGATAAAGCGTCGACCTGGAATGCTGAGGTTGCCGGTTTAAAACCCCGGGCTTGCCCGGACAAGGCACATATGGGAGTTGATGCTTCCTGCTCTTCCCCCTGTTCTATCTCTTTCCTCTCTCTCTCTCTCTCTCTCTCTCTCTCTCTCTCTCTCTCTCTCTCTCTCTATATATATATATATATATATATATATATATATATATATGCAATGAAAATGAATAAATAAAAAAATTAAAATTAAAAAGTTCTGGAGATAAATAGGGGTCATGGTTGCACAATAATGTGAATGTATGTAATGCTATCAAACTGTACATTTAAAATGATAAAAATGGTAAATTTCTGAATTATACATATTTTACCATAATGAAAAAAAATGATAGCACATATGATGAAATCCAAGGGTATAAACACGTATTTTAGCAATTTGGAAGCAACCTTTCTGTTTCATTCCATTGTTCATTATCATATAGACACAGCCTCTGAGGATATGTTACTGATGAGCATAACAGATACCCTAGTAGGTCTTTGTAAGGGCTTTTCAAAAATAAATTATTTTAATTGTCAAGAAACTACACAAATGTTTTATGTTTAACCAATGATTACATGGCTTCCTTAGATCTTCAAACCTACTTTACAGAACAGAAATTGGACCTCAAAAACTTAGTTATTCAAATCCTTTTTCTCCACTTGGAAGTCTTTACTCCCTTTGGACTGTCAGATTTTACTGTAGTCTTCCATAATTCAATTGTGGGTAATCCATGTTTATCTGAAGTTCTTTCTTGTGGGACAAGACATGAGCAGAACTATCGACTTTTAAAGTATGTTCAACATTAAACACAATGTTTTCTTCTACAGGTAAGAACACTGGCAATTTAGAAAATATTTTCCAAACAAATAATCTTTCAAATGGGATAAAAAGATGTTGCATTGAATTTTTCTGGAAACTAAAAAAAAAAAAAATTGCTCAATTTTTTCATGAGTTCACAAAACAATTTTGCTAATCTCTACATATTAACCTCTTCTTAATTATGAAAATATCTACTTACCTCTATTTAAAGTACTAATTTTAAATAATGGCACGAAATGTTATTTTAGTACTAGTAATTGACTATTATTAACAAGACACAAATCTATTTAAACATGTAATAATAATAATAATGAAATGGTCTTTTCACTTTTACAGAAGACCATAATTGGAAAAACACCAAAACTTTGTCACTATACAACTTTGTCTCTCCTTTGGGATCTAAATAAAAACATTAAAAAAAACAGATATAAGGAGAATATAGAAGTTTTTTTATGGTTTTCATGGTTCACAGTGTTCTAAGCAAATAAAAACAAAACAACAAAAAACTCTAAATGGGACTGAGGAAATATAAATATGAAAATATTTTTATACACACACATGTGCACACACGGTGTCTTAAACATTGTGATAGGGTCTACAATTCTATTAGAATACTCCATTTTAGGAGCAAAGCATAACTGAAAGGCTTTTCTGGATGAGGTTGAGAATATCACTAAGTGACAGCATTATCCACATTGGGGTACATACACTCTCAAATCAGGTTAAATTTAATTCTTGGCTCTTCTCTTTGCTGTCAGCGTGACCTTAGCAAAGTTATTTAATCTTCTTGTGTCCCAATGTTTATAATGTGTAAAAGATGGTTCCTACCTGCTATGGTTATTAAAGAGGAACAGCTTATAACACACAGTAGGCACTTAGAACTGTATCTAGCACATGGTAAGCATGCAACGAGTAGTCCTAATTATTATTATTATTTATTATTATATAAGATATTATTTTTACATAGGTTGCAAAATTCTAGTTCACATATCCTTAGGAACTAGAATTGGTACTCAAGTTGGGAGCCCCTGTAAATTATTTTGGCGGAGAATTTTAGGAATATGTTCAATTTGCATTGAGTGCATTGAATAAAATGATAGATTGTTCTCTTTATGTACAGCTAATAAATAGTTAAATAGCTTGGTTTTAAAAGCTAGAGTTTTAATTAACAGACCTTTGGTCATTAACACATGAAAGTAACTTTCAGGAGATTATCTGTAGTATTTCCCTCTGAAAATATTAAGAAAGAAACAGCTAACTCTCTTTTCTGGATGACTTACATATTCAGCTGCTCAAAGGCAGACACTTAAACAAGTGAATCCTATGAGGTTCCTTTACGAGCCATTATTACTCTTGTTTTATACAAGTATTAGTGATCATGCTCTCCAGAGGGAGCTCTATAGCTTCCGCTGTTTGAGGTCTCATGGCGGCTTTACTTCTGTTCACCTTCCCTCTACCTAATAGGATATTTTAGGAAATGGGTAGCATTTCAATATTAGAAATAACTGATGATTTCCAGGGCTTCTTGTGATTAATACAATCTTACTGTGCTGGGCCAGGCCGAGACCTCCTGTAGTTAGATGACACAGTGAGAAGGAGACCACTGGGTGATTTACCTGGTAGACAGCAAGGAATCCCTTATGTGGGAATAGGTTCTATGAGTGCTCTGAGTGCTCTGTGTGCCCTCTCCCAGACTGTTGGTACAATAGGTAGGAACCTGCATTAAACCTATTCGAAGAGGTTAATGAAAAAGAGGCATTTTCATTGCCCTTGTGACCTTGTGGGTCCTTGTCAAGGCTGCACTGACCTCTCCATTGACCCTCTACTATGTCACATCAGGGAGCATCAAAGAGCCAGTCTATTCACTTGTGTCCTCTTCTGTTAAATATCCAATATGCTGTTTGGCTTGATAGTAAACCAAAGAGAAAGAACGTGGACAAGTAGTTCTTCCAATCCAGACCAACTCTTTGTTAGTCTGTCCTAGTTCACTCACGTCGGACATTAAGAATGGGTTTGACATTATGCCAATCAAACAAGAGACATTCATTTCAGTCTGTCTGGGTTTAGAAAGTAACATATATTCCCAGTCCCTGTCGTCCCTTTCATGTCATTTCAATGATATCTAAATAACCTTAACAAAACAAAAGCTAACAAAAGCCAGCTATTACATTTCTATAACCCAAGCTCTTATTGTGATGCTTAGGAACCCTTCTTTTCTCCAATAATACCAAAATTAGGAAGACGCAAAGTCGGTTCTCAGAAACCATTCTCCTCTTTTAATTTGATAACTTTTCTGATTCTAAACCTATTTTCCCCAGACAGCCTCCCCTCTCCCCAATCCCTAATATATCTTGTATTAAATAGTAACAATACACCAAATTCTATAAAGGACATAATATCCCACTATTGCCTACTAGGTTCACAATCTACACTGTCGCTGGCTGCAAGAACTAGAAGCTGTCACCTGAGAATTTTCTGCACTTGGAGGTGATTCAATGAAAAAACCCTTTTCATTAAGATTGTTAGTCTGAGCTAGCAGCAATAGCTTCTTGACAATACTTATGTAGGTGACATTTTACCATACCAGTGATAGTAATAAGGGATATGGTACAGAAAAAAATCAATTATAATAATGCCACAAATTCCAAGAGAATCAGAGTGTCTGCCTATTCACCACCCCAAAAATCATAGCGTGCGGGAGCCAAGAGCCTGTGATTGGTCATGCCTTGGACAATTAGTCACCTATGTACCTTAAATTAACCTATGAAAACATATTACACTCACAATGCATAGGGAAGATCTGAATCAAATCTCTATTGAGACCCAAGTGGAAAATTCTGAACCCTCTCCTCTTCCCCCAACTCTTTCTCCCTTTTTAAATTGCCAAAATACTATGAAAAAGTGCTTTCCTTGGTATTATTTCATGTTGTGTCTCTGTTCTTCTCCCTCTTCTTCCTTACACCAAGCCTACAACACTAGGGATCTTTGGCCTCAAGGGTGATAGTCTGTTACCTTAGAGACTGTTTCTTTACAAGGCAATGGAGTGGCAGAGGGCATGCCTTTGCTGCTTACCTTGGCAACCATGGACTGCCGAATGCTGTTCTCATGAATGCAAGTCATTCACTGCCATCTGGACATGCCCACAGGTATAAACATTTTTTTCATGAAAGAACCAGGGAATACACATTGCATCAATAAATTTCTTAAACGACAAGCAAAGCCTCCCCATATGTTGGAACAGCTATATCACATTAATATTGACAAAAGTTTCTAATGACATTGCTTCTAATTGCTTCCAGAAAAGGTCAAATTAAATGTTCAGTTCATCCATCTTTCAAGCCTTATCAGGCAAACAGCATGAGTCAGGATAAAGGATGAGGTCTGAAGAAGGAAGTAGAAAGAGGCTGTCACCGTAAAGTGGACGACCACTAAGTTTAACCCAAGAATAAATACACTACCTGAAAGAGTTTAGCAGAGGCTATTCATTTCTTACTAGCAGTTCTGTAGATGGAAACCCCAAAGCAGGGAATTTTTCCCTTGGCTTGGTAAAATAAGACTGGCACTTACCCATTCAAAGGCATTTTTATATTCCTCATAAACAAACATTACAGATGAAATTCTTAACATATTTATAAGAACATAGACTGTACTTGATTGGGGGTGAGTGGGGAAGGTGTAAAAAGACTCTTTTATGTTTTCTTGTAAACAAATTTGCTATGAAACTTGGAATTTAGTCACATCCAGCTTTAAACTTAAATCTTCTATGTGTCTACTTTTTCATCAAGACATTGTTATACTTGGTGTAAAACTTTTTAATAATTTGCTAGTTTCTTAGGTATAATGTCTTTCATATATCTTTATCATGCTCATTCATATGCATACACCAACAGAAATAAAATATATAATTTTAGCCACATTCAAGCTTATATAACCAATATACCAGACTTCCCATAGAAGAAGACAAGGAAAGAGAAATCTTAGGCAAAGAAACAGTCAGCAATATTCCTTAATAAGACAAAAAAGGGCAACAGGAAGAAAGAGTAAAGGACTGTGGGCAAGGGACAAGCAGATGTCAGAGTTTTCCTAATATGGCCACTTGTGAAAAAAGCAAAGTCTTCTAAAAGTCTTTATGGACTGATTAAAGGACCAGGAGTTGGCCAGGTAAAATTCTACAAAAATTACATCACTCCTAATCCCCCTGCCACAACCTCTGATTAATCTGGTCTGGTCTCAAACATGACTTGGGATGGAATGGGGACGTTCTTAACAACATATCTTCTTGCCATAGCGAGAAGTGATGTGTTTTCATTCCTTGGTGATAAAGCATTCCGGATTAGTAAAAATCTGTGTTTACCAGACATAAAAATGTTGATTTTCAAGCTGCTAAATTGACCTTGGGCTTTTTTCTCTAACTTCCCTTTCTGCTTTTTGCCTTTAAAAGTTCAGGATGTCTCAAACATGAACTGTTACATTCTGTCTAGCAAGCCTGGACTGTGGACAGTGATCTAACCTCTTGGAAAAAAACATGGAGTTCACCCAAAAACTGAGAGAGACATTCTCTCGCCCCAGCCGCCAGCTCATAGGTTTCAAAGCTCTGGGACAGACCTCATGAACAGCTTGAGGCTCTAGCATGTAAGCTGGCAGCGCCAACTCAAACACAGAAAGTACTTCAGCAGGTATAAACAGCAACCACACACCAGGCCAGATCCCAGAAGGCAGGCACTGAGGGGGTAAAAACCGGGCTGTGGGCCCCTGCCTGCGTCACTCTCCTTTGGGCCTCTTCTGTGTCTGGGGACACATGGAGAAAGAGAACCTTCTCAATGGGACTGCAAGTTGAGAAAATCAGTCTCATGTCAAGTGAATACAGAAATACCCTTCCTCTTGAAAATACCTTTCCTTTTGCTCATACTCTCTCTCTCTCTCTCTCTCTCTCTCTCACACACACACACACACACACACACACACACACACACACACACACACAACATCTCTGCAGCAGTAAATCACTATAATCATTCCGATTTACTTGAGAGGAGCAAAATTGGCCTTTAATAGAATATGTAAAGCCATTTCTCCTTTAGGGATCTGATTCACAGGCCTCAGAGTATCTTCAGCATCCATACCTCAAGGGCCCACCACACTCCTTCAAAACACGATTGGTTTTCAATACATTAACATCTATTGCTGGCCTCAGGCTTACAACACTGACACAGCCACTGATCTCTGTGATTCCCAATCAGTATGTCTGATTAGTTTTGGAAAACAAAAAAGAATGTTCCCATCACTCAAAGAGAAAGCCATCGAGCTTTTCAGACTTAAAAACAATTAACTTCCCTGGGAGTATTCCTTTAGTCTGCTAGATTATCAACCATTATAGGTGTTACTTACACAATTTTCTGACATAAAGTGTGAGTACATTCTATTCCCCTAAGAAAATTTGTTAGCTAATATATCTTTTTATATAGGCAATTGCTTATTTTTAAGTTATTTCTTTATAATTTTACCCTATTTTGCACTTAATTGCAGCTCACTCAACTTTATTTTGATAACTACCAGATTAGTGTTTTCCACCCATTCACCATCAATTAGCAATTCTTGCTCTTACAAAGTTAATCGTTTATATCCTTATCATCAAGGAACACAGAATCACTTTGGAAATAACAGAATTCAAAATTATACATTATAAAGTTTGCAATTCAAAAATCCCTAGACCACTCAAATATTTTCATTAACTGCCATTAAATTATCTATGGAAGCACATATATGGTCTGACTTCTCCAGTGAATTTTATGGAGATACAAGTCACAGAAAACATACCAGTAGTCTATGTTACGAAGGTACTCCTAATCTATGTGGGTAGATTAAAACATGATTCGCTTAATTCATGCTTTATATATTATATTTGGATACTAGAGATCGTATATGAAATAAGCCTGTATCTTTCATAAAGCCACAGAATTACAATATCATAGAATGTCATAACTAACAACAACTAATAAAGTAGTGTGTAGATATTTGCCAGTCAAGGTACAAATGATAGGATGTCAGCTGCTCAAATTTGTAAAACGATATAGGGCCATTTGAAGCATTCTGATTATTAGCTCTGACTGAAGCTAAGCAGGAGAAACAAACTTTTGTCCAAATGGGAAGAGTTATTAACATCTGAACATGTGTAAACTACTTCATAAAAGGTTTCTTGGTTTCCATTTTAATTCCATATATTAATTCAGCAGTAACTTGACACTGACATCACTAATAAACCTTCATAATGAAGTGACCCTTACATTGGTTTTGAATACTCCTAAGTGACTTCTCAGATCTGGATGGATTAATTCGTTTGGCCCTTAAAGCAGGTTTAGTATAATGAAAAACATTTTTTTCTATTTATTGATATAGAAAGCTAATCAATTTTATAAAACTTGGGAAGAAAGATGTTCTTCTTTTTGATTTATTTGTAAGTTACAATTTGAAGCTTACTAGGATCACTCATCTGTTGTATCTATTATTAATTGAGTTACAGTATGGATCTGGCCTTAGAGGTTACAGAACTGGTAATTTAGTGAAATTAAATGTGCCGATATTAACTATGCATTTTGTTAAGCAATCACGTGCTCTCAACTAAGAATGAGAGGATAAGAGGACTAAAATGTTTCCTGTTATTTTTGTTTGGCATTCTCTGTAGCCCACGTCCTCTGAGATCTGCAGAGAAACCTTGATTTGCTGAGTTCCATCAACCTCAGTCATTTGTGAGTTTGCTGATATATATCAATATCATTTCTTTTATTGCTCACAACAACACTAGCATATGTGTAATATTTTCTTCCTATTTTAGATTCATAGAGTATCATGCTTAATGGCATACTGCCAGTAAGTGATGGAGCCAGGATTCCAACCTGGTTAGTCTAGGACAGGGGTCCCCAAACTTTTTACACAGGGGGCCAGTTCACTGTCTCTCAGACCATTGGAGGGCCGGACTATAAAAAAAACTATGAACAAATCCCTATGCATACTGCACATATCTTATTTTAAAGTAAAAAAACAAAACGGGAACAAATACAATATTTAAAATAAAAAACAAGTAAATTTAAATCAACAAACTGACCAGTATTTCAATGGAAACTATGGGCCTGCTTTTGGCTAATGAGATGGTCAATGTCCAGTTCCATATTTGTCACTGCTAGCCGTAACAAGTGATATGACGTGCTTCTGGAGCCATGACCGTGCATCCTGCGTCACCAGAAGTAGTACTGTACGTGAGCGACGCTGCACTTTGCGGCGCCACCACATATAGTACTCCAGGATGCGTCGCATCCTGTGCTCCTCTCACTGACCACCAATGAAAGAGGTGCCTCTTCCGGAAGTGTGGCGGGGGTCGGATAAATGGCCTCAGGGGGCCGCATGCGGCCAGTGGGCCGTAATTTGGGGACCCCTGGTCTAGGATCTAGATGGAATCTTTTAAACACATTGTGCTCTGTTCTGTACTTCAGACTTTGATATGCTCAGAGATACCATGTCTGTGTTACCACATATATAATTTGTACATATGTACAAGGTAAGAATTATCAGCATCCAACAAAAATTACCTTGGCAAGGATAAAATATTGAAGGCATTTCCATTAAAGACAGGAAAAAGATACAGATGTATATTATCAATATGATTATTCAGCATTATGCAGAAGATTCTGGGTAATGCAAAAAGACAGGAATAAAAAATTCAGTATTAAAAAGAAAGAGATAAATCGCTTTTGCAGGATTATGATAACACATCAAGGAAATTTATGAATATCAAATAAAAAATCATTTTAGTAAGCTATTTCTGTTAAAGGTAAATATTTTTAACAATTAACATTTGTCTTTTTATAACAAAACTTACTGGCTACTGGAATAAACAAAAAATTTTCATTCACACTAGCAAAAATAATTTAAATAACTGAAAATAAGCTTAGCATGAATGGGGTAAAACATATATTTTAAAAAATTATAATCTATTAATGAATTGCACACAAAAGGACCAGAATAAATGAAGATACTATGTTCCTGGGTAAAAGGTCTCACTATTATAAAGATGTAAATTATCTCCAAATTAATCTATAAATTCAATGTATTCCCAATAAGATTGAAAATAACAACTCTACCTGACCTGTGGTGGCGCAGTGGATAAAGCGTCAACCTGGAATGCTGAGGTCGCCGGTTCAAAACCCCAGGCTTGCCCGGACAAGGCACATATGAGAGTTGATGCTTCCTGTTCCTACCCCCTTCTCTTTCTCTCTATCTCTCTCATCTTTCTCTAAAGATGAATTAATTTAAAAAATCTAAAAAAAAATATTATAACTAACTAGTTGAATCTAAACTTCATGTAAATATAAATTATATTTAAAAAGTGGCCATTGCTTTTTAAAAGAAACACTGTTATTTTTAAAACCCACAGTCACAAAATAATGAGATATTATCATAGAAGTAGTCGAGTGGATCAGAACAGAAAATACACAAATAGAGCCATAGCTAAAAGATAAATTGTTGCCTGACCAGGCGGTGGCGCAGTGGATAGAGCGTCGGACTGGGATGCGGAAGTACCCAGGTTCGAGACTCCGAGGTCCCGCGCGGGCTCATCTGGCTTGAGCAAAGAGCTCGCCAGCTTGGACCCAAGGTCACTGGCTCCAGCAAGGGGTTACTCGGTCTGCTGAAGGCCCACGGTCAAGGCACATGTGAGAAAGCAATCAATGAACAACTAAGAAGTCGCAACGCACAACGAGAAACTGATGATTGATGCTTCTCATCTCTCTCTGTTCCTGTCTGTCTGTCCCTGTCTATCTCTGCCTCTGTAAAAAAAAAAAAAAAAAAAAAAAAGATAAATTGTTAAAGAGTAAAGAGGATATTTCAGTCCAATGAGGAAAAGATGAAATTATTTATGCCAACAACATAGGGAGGGGCAGGGAAGAGGGAGTACAGCCTTCCTTAGCTTAGTAAAGAAAATGATCAGATAATTCACAGACATGGTAAAACAAATGGCAAAAAAGAAAGTAAGTGGATATAGTAGCCTATTACATACATAAAAATACATTTTGGGCCCTGACTGGTGGCTCAGTGAAAGAGCATTGGCCCAGCGTATGAGTGTCCAAGTTCGATTTCTTGTCAGGGCACACAGGAGAAGCGACCACCTGCTTCTCTCCCCTCTCTCTTATCCTTCTCAACCACTTTCACTTCTGCAGCCAGTGGCTCAATTAGTTTAAACATGGCCCCAGCCACTGAGGATAGTTCAGTTGGAGCTCATCAGACTCAGTGGTTAAAAATAGCTTGGTACTTGAGCATCGGCCCCAGATGGGGTTGCTCGGTGGATCCTGGTCAGGGAGCATGCAGGAGTCTGCCTCACTATATCCTCCCCTCTCACTGAATAATAAATAAATAAATAGATAACTATGCGTCTGGAATTACTGAATAACCAGAATCAGGAAACCCAGCATGGTCAGGTCAGTCTTTCTGCTTTTTATTCCATTGCTCTGCATACTGGCTTTATTTATCTTTATGACAAAATACATTTCCCACATGGTGGAAAGCTCAGTTGTTAAGCAGCCTTTGAGTTTAAGAGCTTCACATTCTTCCTGATTCCAACACTAAAAATCCCAAGGAAAAGACTCACCATCCAGGGTCTAATCAAGTACCCACAGCCAAACCAATTATACTACATGACTTAAAGGATGGAGTCACAGTGAACCGGTGATGGCTGGGCCAATAACTGAGGAAGACAATATGCCAATTTTCTTTCGGCCATCAAATTAACAAATAATAAAAGGGTAGCTAACATTGGGCTTTGATAAAAATGTAGAGACACCTATCTTCTGTTTCTAACCATACGGAATACTTCACATCAGACCAATCCTTGCACCACCATCTAGATAAGATCAATAAACTGTAACTGAAAACAAATTGAACGTGTCACAGAGCAATCGAATTAGCCAGTGCTTGGTGCAGCAATCGGAGGTAAGCGCAAAGTTTGGATCTGTTAGCGGTTTTCCCACTCTGATGGAATGATGAGACAAAAACTAAAGTTCAGAGCTATAAGGAAAATAGAATTTGAGTATCCAAAACTTTTGAAAAAAGAGAAAGTAAGAAATGTCAGAGGTAATAAGCAGAATTAAAATATTTTAAGGTACTTATGTTTCTCACAATGAGTTAAAGTAGCTCTAATAAGTTAAGAATGAATGTTGCCAATTTTAGGGTAACTTAGAGAATTATAAAAAAAGGTATACATAAGAAACTAAAAAGGCAAAAAAAATTACCATAATATTAATATAAATATATTTTAAAAAGCGATAAAGGAGAAAAAAAAAGCAAAAAACTGATTAATAAAAAGGAAAAAATAGAATTATAGTAGATTTAAACCCAAATACTGGTAATTTTATTAAATTTAAATAAATTAAATATTCTAATCCATGATAAAGAATGTCAAAATGGATTTAACATCAAGCTGTAAATTGTTTAAAAGACAGACATACCTCAAATAAGACACAAAAAGGATGAAGGAAAACATCAAAAAGACATACCATGAAAAAGTTAAACAATGAAAACTAGTATAGTTATATTAATATTAGCCAGACAAAGACAAAAATGTTAGTAGAGGAAGAATTATTTCATGATGAAACTATAATTTATAATGATAATCTAAAGCAAGATAAAACAATCAAAATATACATATTCACCTGGTAATATAGGCTCAAAATATACAAATCAAAACCTTAATAGAAATGAGAAGAGAAATAGACAAATCCACAATAAGATATAGACTGCAACCACAGGATGAGCAATTTGGAATGTCACTAGAACATGCCACCCAACAACTGCAAGATATATATATTCCTTTCAACTGTAAATAGAACATTCACCAAAATTAACCATATTCTCAGCCACAAAGAAAGTCTCAAAAAAGTTTTGAAGGGAATGATATCATATCATGTTTACTAACCCCAATAAAGACTTTATATACACACACCCACACACACACACAAGGTGAGGCAAAAGTAGGTTTATAGTTATGAATATACAAAATAGTTTATTCTTGTACTATTATTTATTTATTAATTGTTATATTTTCCATATGAACAACTATAAACCAAGTTTTGCTCCACCCTGTATTTGCTAAGAGAGCAGAACTTATAAGCCCTCACCGAAAAACAAGCAAAGATAAATACATGCAGTGATGGATGCATTAATTAACTAGATTAGGGAGAATCCTTTCACAACATATACATATATCGTATCATCGTCATGTACACTTTAAATATCTCACAATTTTACTTGTCAATTATACCTGTATAAGCTGAAATTTTTAAAACTCTGTTAAATGTTTAAAATATTTACTTTAAAGCATAAATAACATTTAATATATAAAAAATAAAATATATCCAATTACCTCCACTACTAAGAGAACTAAATAAATGGAGGGTTATACCATACTTATGAATTAAAGGACTCAAACCTGTAAACTGTATATTTTCCCAAAGTTAGTGCATAGATTCAATGCAATTGCAATCAAAATCAAAGGAGAATTTGTTGTCAAAATTGCTAAGCTCATTTTAAATTGCATATGAAAACACAAAAAGCACGGGATAACAAAGACAACTTGTATAAGAAAAAAGTGGAGAACCTGTACTATTTGTTCTCAAGAATGTGATTTTGACAAAAGAGTAGATAAGTCAATCAATTAAATAGGATAGCCCAGAAAAGCAGAAACATACAGTCATCTGATTTACAAGGACTCCACTGTAGCACTTTTCAATAAATGGTGCAATTGGTTATCTATATAGGGGAACAATGAGTGTTGACTGCTTCTTTACATTGTACATCGGTTTACAATGTATTATACATCTAATGAAGAAAGGTGAGCAATAAAACTCCTATCAAAATACAAAACACAGAAAATGCCTTTATGGCCTTGGGTAGACCAACATTTATTAGGCAAGACACAGAAGACAACAATTTTAAGGAAAAGGTTAAAAAGATATACTTCATTAGAATTAGAAACTTGTTTTTAATGACATGATTAAGAGAAAAATATCTCTAGTTTTATATATTGAGATACACACATACATGTACACAAATCAATCAAGGGACATATACGCAGAAAAAGAAAGACCTCTGACTAAAATAATAATAAAAAAAAGACAATACAATTTTTAAAGTGGGCATAAAATTTAAAAAGATATTTCATAAAAGAAGATACCCAAATGACTGATAATCTTATTAAAAGGTACTAAACTTCACTGGTTATCAGAAAAATACAATTAGACCCATGATATACTACTACACACCTATCGAAATGACCAAAAAAATTTAAATACCAAGAACTGACCAGTATGTACAACTGATGCTAGCTTACATTGCTGTCACTGTAATAATTAAGCACAATTTGAGAAACTACTAAACCTGAATCACACTTCACCTTATGAACTAGCAATTCTACTATGAGGTAAACGTCCAACAGAGTTAACATGTTTGACTGTTTTATGCTTGTTACAAAGAACAAGATGCTGTTTCTTCGGCATGCCTTTTAGTGTATGTATAAAATGTTCATCAACAGTACAATGATGATTTACAGTATATTTGTAGAATAGAATGTCATGCAGATAAAGGAACTTGATATATGCGTAACATGAATAGTCATACTCATCTAAGACGAGCATACTATTGAGTAGAAAAAGCAGACATAAAAGAATACAGAAGTAATTTATGGTGATAGAAGCAGAATAGTGCTTAAATCTGAGGTGGACCCAAGGGAGGCTTCTAGAATAAAAATGTACATTCTTGATCTGGTTACACATATGGATTCACCTCTGAGTCAATAGTTATAACATGCATGTACTTTTGTTCTATACATATGTTATACATCTATTGGAAAATTTCACTTAAAGAGTCCGGGGAAACAAATATTCTTTAATCACTGATGAAGGGAGTATAACCTGGTAGGACCTTTGTGGAAGGCAATTTGGTAATATTTACCAACTGAATAATTTTATTCTTAGGAGTCTATCATAAGGACATAGTCACTAGTAACAAAGAAAATAAAGAGAATAATAACTTTTGAAGCACTTGAAAGTCATATATGATTGTAGACAATTTGAATGTATTTATTTGTGTATTTCTTTTGGAATTAATAAATAAATACACTAATTACTAACTAATGATGCTATCCTGTTGTATAGAGGTGTGGCTAACAGCATCATTTGTAATAGTAAAAATCAGAAACATAAGTAATCCTCAATAGTTATATAAATATTGATCCATTCACACAATAAAATGAGTCATTTCAATATATATGAGAATAAGTTCATAACTTATTAACAAAATAAAAAGCAAGTAATTATTTGAGAATTCATTTTGTTTTAAAAATGAAAGATAAACACACATACACACACATGTAGAAATAAACCAGGAAGACACAAATTACACTGCTAAGTTTGGTTATCTCTGACAGGTGGAACTGTGGGAAGAACTTGCACTTTGAAGTTTATACATTTCACTATTTATGTTTTATAATGAGAATGTATGTATTATATTCATGATTAGAAAAAGCCATTTCTTATCTAGGATAATAATAATAATACATTTTAATTTGTCCAATCTTAAGCTCAGTCAAAACTCAAAGCGATATGAAATACATTCAGGAAATAGCTTACCTTAAAATACATCTAATAAGGATTAAATGGAATAGATCTCAAATCTCCTGCATCTAAATCCTTTCACATTTTTTCAGCCAAATCTTAAAAGTGATCTTTAAGTTCTTTTCCTCCTAATACTAGCCAATGCCAAAAATTGTTTATAATAATGAATATTTTTATGTTCTCTTTTATGAGAAAACTATGTCTATAGTTCTTACCTCTTTGTTTTGGTAATGTTGAATGGAAAGTTTAATTCACAATGTCTAAAAGTACACTTTGCGAAACAAAGCAAGTGTAAAAACCATTAGTGGCAGCAGCATGTGCTAAATACTGACATCTGACTGTGTGATAGATCGAGTTTAGCAGCTTTGGGGTATCTAATTCTAAAAACGAAGGTATATGGAGTAAGAATAAGAAGTTCTTGGCACCTAGGTTAATAGAACTTCTTCTGACAGAACAGTTGTTTTTCAGCCTTACCTAAGTAAAAGGAATGTTTTGAAGAGTTGGATTTCAAAATAAGTGGGTCAAGTTGCAGGACATAAACACTTATTTATATGTACACAAAGAATTTAGGAAAATCCATAGCCAGGAGAAATTTAAACTAAAATGTTTAACATCTCTCCTTATTATGGCCTTCTGATTAAATAATTCATCAAGAAGACAGATTGCAAGCCCTTTAGTATTCATGCCTAAAAGGTCAGAAAACTTTGGCAAGAATGAGAAGAAAAAGAACAAGAAAAAAAGAAAGAAATGAAAACAAACAAGGGACTTGAAGAAACCATGAGCATCCAAACCCTGGCATTAGATTTGGCAACAGGTGAATTTTCTTTGGAGGGTATTAATTTTGTAAGTCAAAGCTATTAAAACCCAACTTCCCGTTTCAGGTCTGGAAGGCATAATGCGCAGGTCTCTTGCTCCAGCTCTCCCTAGGGGCTGTACTTTATCCAACTAGTCCCACTCCCTTCACTGGCTCATATTTTAAGTGCAAAATCTACTGGCTGAGAACATTCATTTAGTCTTGCCACATACTGTGCGGAAGTCTATGTCAAGGTTAATCTGGCCTTCCCGGATAAGTATACATGGCTCTACTAAATGCACAAAACTAAGGTTCCTGAAAGTGTCTCATGATGCTTATAAATCTCAGAGAAATGTTCAATACCCTTCTGCCTCATAACTCAGTTAGAAACAGACTAATTACCATTCATTCATAAGGCAAGTTATTCACTACCCTTTATTTTCATCTCATTCTTGCAAGATATCTGACCTCAATAATCCTTTGACCATAATAGAATCAGTCTGTCGTTTCCTTAATATATATATATTTCCTTAATATATATATATATATATATATATATATATATTCTCCCATTCTGTTTCTTTAAGGACTGTTTCTTTTTACTTTCTAAACCTCAATTCCCTCTATATTCTCCACCATCAGTCCCATCATACGGGATGAGCTGTCTATGACCCTGTATGATGCCAACCCTTGTACCTGTGCCCAGCTCTGATCCCTTCTTGCCCAAGTCTCCTCTCTGTCTCCTTCACTGCCTATTTTTCCCATCCTACTCACTACTATTCAACAAAAAATATGCTAGCCCTCTCCTTTCAAAACTCTCTCTTAATACCTTTTACTTCTCCAGCTACTGCCTTATTTCTCTTCTGCCACAAAACTCTCCCAAATATTTTCTATACTTCCTGCCTACAAATCACCCCTCCCATTCTCTTTATCTTATTTTAAGGAAGCTCCTCTCCCCCAACTTCCCACAGAAGCTGCTTGGGTCAAAAGGACCAAAAACCAAACACTGCTTCATCTGATGGTTATTCCTTAATCCTTATGTAATGGGCCAGCTTTGAACATTTGACGCAATCAATCACTGTTTCCTCCTGGAAACACTTTTCTTACCAGACATCTAAAACAAGGCTACCCTTCTGAACTTCCTCCTGCTTGACTGTCTGGTTCTCAGTCTCCATCTTTGCCTCCGTCACCCTCCTCACTAGCAGTTCCCCAGGACTCAGTCCTCGGTCCTCTTCTTTGTGTTGATTCACTCTCTAGGTAATCTCCCAGGCTCATAACTCAGGCATTTAAACATTAGCTCTTTACTGAACTTTCCCAGATTTGTATTCCCTGCCCCCTCCCCTGCCCCGTCCAGCTGCGTATTTGATACCTCCAGTAGGCTCACAAGCATCACAAGTGCAAATGCTATAAACTCAGTTCTCCCCACTCTGCTGAAACCAGCCCCCTCAACCATGTGTTTTTCCCCACTTCAATATGGCAACCCTATCCATCCACTGGCTCAGGCCAAGAAATCCTGTGGTCTCCCTTGGCTCATCTCTTTCTTTCACTGTTGCCTTAGCTCCAAAGTTGAACCTATCAGAAAGCCCTATTATCTCAAGCTCCAAAATATATACAGTAGTTACAAATATTTACCACCTCACTGTGATTGCCCCAGGCCATATCACTATTGCTCTCATGTGGTTTTCTTCCACAGACGCCTAACTGCTCTTCCTTGCTTCCATACTTGTCCCTTTACTCACTCTATCCTCCACACAGCTGACAAACTGATCTTTTAGAACATGTGGAGTCCTGTCGCTCTTCTGCTCAAACCTCAGATAGGCTCTTTATGTCACTCAGTGAATGGCAAAATCCTTACTTCGATCTCCAAGAACCACCCTGTCACGCCCTCTTCAACATCCTGGTTTTCTGTCTGACCTCTCCTACTCAGTTACCTGTTCCTGGCTCCGCTCTAGTCACAATGACCTACTTACTATTTCTGGAACAAGACAGGGCCACCGTTACCTCAGGGTCTTTGTACTTGTTATTACTTGTAAGAATGTACTTTTCATCTAAACAGAACATGGCTTACTACCTCACTTCCTACAGGCCTGTACTCACTAAGACTCTCCCGGAATCCCTTAGTAAACGTGCAGCCTTCCGCATTCTCCTCTCTCCTCTGTTCAACTGTTCTCTTCATTCATCAACATATAACATTTTTTATATTTTACATTCCATGTCAAATTCTGTGAAGACAGGGATTTTTGTTCTTTTTTTTTTTTTATTGCCATATCTTCAGCCTTTAAACTAGTGCCTGGGACACAGTTAGTGTTTAATACATGAATTGAATGAATAAATTCATTCAGCTTACTGCCAGGAGATGTGTTAGTGTAATATATATGTATTTATGATGAGCAAGAAAGATGACTTTACATTATACTTGAAAGTAGGAGAAAGTAGATAAGACAGAAATAGAAAAATGAAAGGGTGAAGACAGAAGAGTGGGCTAAGAAGGAAGATGAGGCAGGGCCAACTATTAACAAGATATTCTGAACTGTAGAGTTTTTCATGCATATACAGGTATTGTCTATCTGTATCTTCTGAAAACTTGAGCCTTGAACTGCCTAGATGGGTATGGCCTGGCTCCATGGCTGTTGAACTATAGTCTAACCCTGGAGTCTCTTAGATCATGGCTGACTTTCCAGGGCTGAAGATCATGGGAACAGACCCAAGTGACAGGAACAGTTCTAGACCACAGCCTGGAGAGGCCTGGAGAGGCTCTGGTCTATGAGGAGTCCAGGCCCAGGTGTTCTGGAAAGACAGAGATGAAGCCCAGCTTCCGATTCCTTACAACTCCCAATGGCACCACGTAGAGGTTTGCATCCTTGTTCTACTGCTTAGGAGCTAATAATGTTATTTATGTGTCACCTCGCTGCTCTGAACCTGCTGTTGTAAAATGCAAATGTAAAAGGACGTATCTCATAGAGCTATTATGGGAATGAAATAGGATGACATGTACCAGACACAGCATAGCGTTTGGCACATAGTAAGTACTCCATAGCTGGTAGCTTTTAAAAAACTATTTCAGTGCCTCACATATATAGTATTTAAGACTCTAAGTAAAAAATTATTTTGTGTGTGACAGAAATGGAGAGAGTCAGAGAAAGGGACAGATAGGGACAGACAGACAGGAAGGGAGAGAGATGAGCAGCATCGATTCTTCCTGCGGCACCTTAGTTGTTCCTTGATTGCTTTCTCATATGTGCCTTGACCAGGGGGCTACAGCAGACTAAGTGACCCCGTGCTTGAGCCAGCGACTTTGGCCTCAAGGTGGTGAGCCTTGCTCCAATCAGATAAGCTCGTGCTTAAGCTGGTGACCTCAGGGTCTCAAACCTGGGTCCTCCACACCCCAGTCCAAAGCTTTATCCACTGTGCTACTGCCTGGTCAAGCCAAGCAACCAAAAATTTAAAACAAATAAAGAACTCCTCTATTATCTGAATGACCTGGTTGTGAATGCATGTAAAGAGAGCTCTGAAAATAATTTTGAATACAATGAGATGCTTTAAAGACTTTTAATAAAAGGCCTTCATAAAGATTTCCCTGGACTATATAGCAGGAGTAAGTAAGAAATTTTTTCTCCTCTACATGTGGTCATTACCAAATAATCTGACTCGCTGAAAGAATAGATTCTGAAGATTGCCTTAGGTGGCCAGAAATAAGTTTGCTGAACAAAAGTCACATCATTTTGGCTAGAAATTAATTCTCAGTATTTAATCAACTAAGAAAAGATGACAACCTTTCAGCTGCTGCAATGTCAGGTAAGTACCTATCTATGTGGAGGGGTGGGGCTGCCAGGGCCACAGAGGAGGTCAGCGTGCTCAGAAGGCTCAGAGTCATGGCTAATTACCAATCAACGTGAAAATACTAAACTATTTTATCAACTGAATGGCTGTTCCAGTACCTCCCAACTGAATAACAGCCCTGCTGATCTTGTCTTATATCCCACAGGAAATGGCTGATAACAAAAGGAAGTCAATTTAGAACTCAGAACTAACCTCTCATTTGCAGCCTAATGTTGACCTTACCTTTTGCTCTTAGTAGAAAATCCTTACATTATAAAGCCAATGAGACCCAATACTATTGCTACAAAAGTATATAAATTTTGAAAAATAAATAGAAGCTTAAAATGATCACTCTCAAGCATTCATACACAAAACATGTTCTTTGTGAGTTATACATGTCAAATTCCTAACCTGCAATGAAAGACTTTCTGCATTTAGAAGGTGTGAAATTTTCCCTATACTACATAAGAAGACATTTCACTGAGAATAGTTACATTTTACTAGGTTCTAAATAAAACCGAAAGGATGACTCCTGTCAAACGAATCTCCTAAACCTAAAACATATTAGTTATCTGACCTTGAATGGGACATTTACATTCCCTGGGGCTCGGTTTCTTCCTCTGAAAAGTGAAGAACTGGGAGTAGGCAATTTCGAAAGTTCTTTCCAGCGGTAATATTTTGAGATTCTCTCTTGAAGCCAATATCTACCATTCACAGTGAATCATGGGACTTCCAATGCTGGAATCCCCAATACAAAATCTCCTTGACTATCTCTGTTGACAGGAAATTTACTGCCTCCTGAGGCCATCCAATGAAACTTCCAACAGTTATTTTCATCAGAAAGTTCTTTCATCTATTAAGTTAAAATCTATCTCTCTAAAATTCTCACATATATATCATAAAAATGGAATAGTCTATGTAATTACACCTCTTTTGTTTCAGGGCTACTCTATTGAATGTAATGACTTCCTAATCAAGCCTTAAGATAAAGTACATATAAGTAATATAACCTACATACATTGCTATAGCTGAAGAGCAGAGATATCACTTCTTGAGTCAGGTGTTGAACTACATCCTATATACTTACATGTTCTACTTTCCACACAGGGCTTCCATCCAACGTTCTGAAGAATACTCATGTTTATCTTTATTATATGCAGTTTAAGTGTCTGTTTGTCGCCAATAGCTTATTGGCTGCTTGCGTAACTGTACTAGCCAATGGGGTGAAGTTGCCACAGCTGAACGCAAATTGAGCGGGTCAGGGGGAAGGTGAACATTTATTTGCATTGGCAATCATCTGTTTTACATAAAAACTACGTCTTAATGTAATTTCTTTTAAGAATGCCTCCTAGAAAATACAGCACTGAAGAGGAGAGAAAAGGAGCTAAAGCTGCACAAAAACGGCTTTCTTGACAAAAAGAAACCACTGAGCAGAGAAAGACAAGACTT
Source organism: Saccopteryx bilineata (assembly GCF_036850765.1). Lineage (NCBI taxonomy): Eukaryota > Metazoa > Chordata > Mammalia > Chiroptera > Emballonuridae > Saccopteryx > Saccopteryx bilineata. The sequence continues at coordinate 27,937,972 of NC_089501.1, read as the reverse complement.
GTTTCAGTCGCAGAGCAAATGCATCTTTCTCAGCAATTATTATGCTGTTAAGAAATCTTAACACCAGAAGGGGTCTTTGCAATGGTACAAGACTAGAGGTTCTCCAATTGAAAAATAATGTCATAATAGCTAAGTCTTTGACTGGCTCCTCTAAAGATGAAATACATGTCATTTCAAGAATTGATTTGGCTCCATCTCAAACAGGGTTGCCGTTTCAATTGAGACATAGACAATTTCCTGTAAAACTTTCCTTTGCTATGACCATCAATAAGTCTCAGGGACAAACGCTTAAGCATGTTGGCATTTTTTTACCTGAGCCTGCATTTGGACACGGTCAACTTTATGTTGCCCGTTCAAGAGTTCATGAAAGAATGGATGTAAAATTAAAAATAATTGATGGCCCTCTGCAAGGTGAGCTTAAAAATGATGGAAAGATCTACACAAGAAATGTTGTGTACAAAGAGATCTTTGACATGTGAATTAACATTTTATTATTTAAATCACCTTTATTTATTGAGCTAGCGGTGGCTCTTAAGAAATGTACCACCAGTGGTTTCCTTCATTGCACTCTAAGCAATTAAGCAAGTAGAAGGGGGAAACCCCATGGGGCACTAAGCAAAGGGGCATCCTCGCCGCCTGCCCTGGGTAATTCAGTTTGAATTAGCAGACACCTTTGCACAAATCATTTTAATTACAATTTATAATATCTAGAACAGCGGTCATTTCATATGACCGCTGGGCTTTCTAGTTACAATATAGTTTAAACATCCATAAGAAAACCTGAATTTTCATGTGGCTTTTGTATAGATATGGTTTTTAAACTAGGTAAGTAAAACATATATGGCATATCCATATGTTCTAGAGCAGGGGTCCCCAAACTACGGCCCACAGGCCACATGTGGCCACCTGAGGCCATTTATCCAGCCCCTGCCGCACTTCCGGAAGGGGCACCTCTTTCATTGGTGGTTAGTGAGAGGAGCATAGTTCCCAACAAAATACTGGTCAGTTTGTTAATTTAAATTTACTTGTTCTTTATTTTAAATGTTGTATTTGTTCCCGTTTAGTTTTTTTACTTTAAAATAAGATATGTGCAGTGTGCATAGGGATTTGTTCATAGTTTTTTTTATAGTCCAGCCCTCCAACGGTCTGAGGGACAGTGAACTGGCCCCTGTGTAAAAAGTTTGGGGACCCCTGTTCTAGAGGATGATATTCAAATATTTAGAAAGTACTGTAAGATTGATTCAAACATAGCATTACCACAAGGAATAAGTAATATCTTTGAAACTTTATCACATTAAAAATGTATGAAAGGTCTTACAAACCAGGCTTTAAGGTAATGATTCTATGCCGTTAAACTCTGTGAATAACATATTCATTTTTGTTTACTTTCATTAACCAGTTATAAGCATCCATAACACTCTATAAAAGTTGAAATCCTACTTCATTTTAATTTTAAATGAATCATTTTTTTAGGAGTTTGGATTTGATTTCTCTATACTTTCAAATCAACATTAGATTATAATATCTTATAAAGTCAGAAATAACAGACCAACATATTGAATATTTTGATTGCAAGAAAGTACAAACTGAGCACAGCAATATGTATATATAGTAAAGCATTTAATCATCTTTTTAAAAAAATAAATCCATAAAGTTGTATTTGGACTCACAAAGCATACTAGGAACAGACCTCAGCACTTCTGTGTTTCAGAATAACCTTGATCTACAACTAGATGAAGAAATACAAAAATCTTTATGAGTGCCTACCAGGCAAAAGTTACCGCTCGAGGCGAAGCACCAAAATAAAATTTGCTATGAACATTGTGTTTCAATTTTGTCATTTGCAAAATGGAAGTAAAACCACTGAACTCTTCTTCCTGATAAGATATCTGTAGCCACCAGAGAAGAAAAAGCAAGTGGAAGAATATTGAAAACCCTAGAAAGTACCATATAGACAATAAGATATTAGAACAGTTACCATCAGTGTTGCTATCCATATAAGTACAATTCTTATTTCAATATAATTTAAATGTCTAAATACCTTATTTAAAAAAAAAGAGAGAAAGAAATCTAAGCTAGAATTTTCCTGAGCACAAACTTTCTCAAGACATTTTAGAACTTCCTGCTTATTTTATTTCTAGCCAAAAGTACTGCAAAACAGCTCCTCTCGTCATTCTTTCACACCTCTGTTTCCAACCCTGGCCAGACTCTCAAATACGAAAAAGATGTGTTAAGATAGTCAGGGGAAAAGTTCAGTAGATGCTTCTAACCTCTAAAACAAACTTTGGAACAAAAATGAGGGTAGTTATTTTTTGGTAGTTTGTAGTTCCTCCTCCATCTATTGAGATGGTCAATCTGCTCTAATTTTTAGACTTTTAATGATTAAATGTTTTAATTGCCTACTATGTTTTCCTTATATTTATAATCTAATTCTCAGAATTAAAATCCTAGATGTGCCTAATGCAATGGAATGTATAGGATCATTCAAACCCTGACAGACTTGAAATCAAGTTCAAAACTATGTATCTAATATTCGGTAAGTTTAGTAAGAAGCACTTGCAAATAGTTTTCTTTATTTCCTCTAACACCTATTCTAATTAGAACTCACAAGAGACTCAGGAGTGTGGAAAGGGAATATGAGCCATCCTTTTTTGATAGAATAATATCAATCAATGTTCAATGAGTTCCCTCTGCTTTGCACTAAATCATGGAGTGGTGAAGGAGTTCATGCCAATCTTCTTCAGCTAAAGAGAGAAGGGCTCTAAAGATAGACGAGGAGTAGGATGAACTCAACACAGGAAAAAAAAATGGAATTCTTGATTGTGAAAAATCCCCGCAAACAAAATGGAAACTAATATTCAGGTAGATTAATTTTAGATGTTTTAATGATGTCATTTTTTAAGGGCCATTAGAACTTAGTGTGATATTTAAAGGGAAAAGTTGGAAGGGCTTAGGGGAACTAAATCTCCACAATTTCCAGGAAACATAAAGCAGTGATCTACCCTAGCATGCCTCTAAGTATACAATTAAAAGAAGAAAGCCTTAATGCTTTGCTACTCGTGGCAGCCAGGACTCCTGTGCTTTATTTTTTTACCTAAAAGAGGAAAAACAACAACAGTGAAACTAAAACCACCAAGTTCAATTCCATGGGCCAAAACCTAAAAATAGGTCAGACTCAGCTTTCTTACGGAAAGAAATACAAAGTAAGAATGAAAAAAAAAAAAAAAAACCCCAGAAGATTCGGACTGCTTTTCAAAGTCGTCTGAATTGAATGCCAAGTCCAGGAGGTGGCCTGGTTCTTAGGCACCTCTTGTGAACTGTGTTGAGCTTTATACAGTCACCAGTGAGTAAGTTTATGATGCCGGGATGTGATGTGAGAGAAAAATAAAGGGGGGGGGGGGTATTCAAAAGCATGCTTAGTTCTTTACATTATTGTTTAAAAATGCAATTTTAATTACTAGAGATTAATGTTGGAGTAGTTTTCCTAATGGATCAACAGCTCAAACATAAAGATGAAACTGCTAGTGAAATCAAGAGAGGGAGATCACATGTTCTACATGCATTTACCTTCCAGATTCACCTTTCAGCAAATATTTATTATCTACAGCTGTGCCACGTGCTATGTGAAATACAAAGATAAATAAAGACATCTGCATGCATTAGAGAAAAGAGCTTAAAATGATTTATGTAGCACGGCTGTCACAGTATAAGCCCTTAGTACATGTTAACCACTGCAATGATGATAGCACCAATGAAGTCTCTTCTACATATAAAACACTCTTAAAAGTCTGTGCTTTCATTTTTTTATAATTATATCATGCTATTAACTTCATTCTTTATAACAACAAGCTTTCTTCCTGCCAGGGAGAAAGGGTCAGAGAAATGTTTGAAAACAATACAATGTGTAACATGACTAGAAAGGTAAAAACAAAATATTGTGGCTGCTCAAAATAAAGTATGAAAATTAGAAAAGACTGCTTTCTTGTAAGAGTTAATATTTGATCTGGGTTTTGAAAGATGGGAAGCAGTTTAACAAAAGAGTTCCGCTAGATTGCAGAATACATGAAGGGAACCGTCAGACAATATAGTGGCTAGTTTTGAATGCTAAACTGAGAGCTTATATTTTATTTATTTATTTTTAATCCTAGTTTACTTTTTTTAATTGAATTTCTTATGGTGATACTGGTTAACAAAATTATACTGGTTTTGGATGCACAGTTCTACAATATATCTTCTGTATACAGCATGTGTGTTCACCTTCCCAAGTCAAGTCTCTGTCCATCACCATTTATTCCCCCTGAAACCACAGTGTTGGCATTCACTCTGAAGGCATTAGGGAAAGAATCCTTCATAGCCTTTTCTAGATTATGGTGACTTTTAGCAATCTTTGGTGTTCCTGGGCTTGTAGACACATCACTCCCATCTCTGCCTTTGCCTTCTCATAGTCTTCTTTCCGATGTGTGTCTGTGTCCAATTTTCCCTGTTCTTATAAGGATACCAGTCATTAGATAAGGGCCCACCCACACTTATCCAGTATGATCTCATTTTAACTTGATCACATCTGCAAAGACTCTAATTCCACATAAGGTCATTTTCACACATTTCAGCAATTGGGACTTCAACATATCTTTATGGATCTCACAATTTCACAATTTCTCACAGCTGGGTTGTTGATCAGTGAAGAGAAAATGCTGTGTATTTTCTCATTCAATGGCTTTCTCTGATGCAGTGACCTGATGTCTTAACTAAGGACTTACAAAATTACTAAGATCTATAGTGCCTAAAAGTACCAGCCTCCAACCTCCCAATATTCCTGACCTTCCCACTACAAGCTATCTATGAGTCCAGTCTCTAGAAGGAAGAAAGCCATAATTGGAGGTGATGATCTACCAGAAGTGATAAAATCTATAGGACAACCCCATCCTGATTTTAGATATGTAACTCTGGTAACAGTATGGAGGATATACTAAAACTAGGAGGATCAGGTCTCTAGGTGACAAAATAGGAGGTTTTTGCAGTAGTCCAAATGAATGGCAATAGAAGGTTAGAAAAGAAAAGCTGGATTCACAACTCTTTCTGGCAATAGAACTGATAGGATTGGGTAACATTATCAAATCTCTCATTAAACTTGAGAACATTTAGCTAAGTCCTTATTTCCTCAGATCTTTCTGCATTGTTTTCTGTCTTCAGACTCCACTTATATTCATGTTAAACTTGCTGATATTGTCCTTTAAGTGACAGAGTCTCTGTTCATTGACAATTAGTTTCTTTGTTATTGAGATTAAGTAATTGTTATTACTTTTCTTAAAATTCATTGCCTCTTTTTCTGCCATCTTCAATCTGCTTAGAAAACCATCCATGTGGCACATATATACTATGGAATACTACTCAGCCATAAGAAATGATGACATCGGAACATTTACAGCAAAATGGTGGGATCTTGATAACATGATACGAAGCGAAATAAGTAAATCAGAAAAAAACAGGAACTGTATTATTCCATACGTAGGTGGGACATAATAGTGAAACTAAGAGACATTGATAAGAGTGTGGTGGTTACAGGGGGGAGGGGGGAATGGGAGAGGGATAGGGGGTGGGGAGGGGCACAAAGAAAACAAGATAGAAGGTGACAGAGGACAATCTGACTTTGGGTGGTGGGTATGCAACATAATTGAACGACAAGATAACCTGGACTTGTTATCTTTGAATATATGTATCCTGATTTATTGATGTCACCCCATTAAAAAAATAAAATTATATAAAAAAAAAAAAAAAAAGAAAGAAAACCATCCAGTGATTTTTTTTCTTCATTTCAGATACTGTATTTTTGAGTTCCATAATTATTTGGTCCCTTTTTTTTTTTTTTTTTTTTTTTGCATTTTTCTGAAGCTGGAAACAGGGAGAGACAGTCAGACAGACTCCCGCATGCGCCCGACCGGGATCCACCCGGCACGCCCACCAGGGGGCAACGCTCTGCCCACCAGGGGGCGATGCTCTGCCCATCCTGGGCGTCGCCATGTTGCGACCATCCTGGGGGTCGCCATGTTGCGACCAGAGCCACTCTAGCGCCTGGGGCAGAGGCCATAGAGCCATCCCCAGCGCCCGGGCCATCTTTGCTCCAATGGAGCCTTGGCTGCGGGAGGGGAAGAGAGAGACAGAGAGGAAAGCGCGGCGGAGGGGTGGAGAAGCAAATGGGTGCTTCTCCTATGTGCCCTGGCCGGGAATCGAATATTTGGTCCCTTTTTAAGAGTTTTTATTTCACTGTTGAAATTCTCTACTGACTTATTGTGATCATATTTTCCTTTACTTTGTTATAACAGCTGCTTTAAAATCTTGTCTGCTAATTTCAATTTCTTGGAGTCTCTTGATTACCTTTTCTCTCAAGTATGGGTATCACTTTCCTGTTTCCTTCTAGTAATTTTTTTTTCATCCTAAATCTGGTAGAAAATATTTTATATACTTCTCTGAAGAATACTGATATTTTGTTTGTTTTAGCAGAAAGGCACCTTGGCAAATTCAAACTCCAAACTGCCTTATGGTGGTCAACAGCTGAAATCTCTGTTTGATACTTCCAACCTTAAGTGGCTACTCCCTACCACACATGCATTCCTTAGAAGTCAGTGAGATACACATTATAAAACCATTTTAATAAAGCTCAAAAAACAAAAGTTAATAATATCTTATTTTAATTCGTTTGACTATGTGTTACAACTATTTTTTAATAGAATCATTAACAACAAAAACAAAAAGTTTAGCATAGAG